>NC_138581.1:22106198-22792092 GCF_964289735.1 Phaethon aethereus
CCTTCTTGAGTTATAAGTGAACAAGAAGAACATTGTACAAAAAAGCATGCAATGAAAGCGCAGTAAAAAAGCATTTTCCTTCAATATCTACAGCTTTAATTTTTTAATTTATTCCAAAGAATTAATCAGGAAAGAAGTGGAAATCAGATAACAGATTTTCAAATACAATATTAACCTGTAATTTCTCTGTATTGGACTGTACATTTTCATGCCACAACTAACCCTTTAAGTTACTGCTCCTATTGCTTCCTCTCTTACCCACTGTGTTTTCCTAAGTACTTTGGGTTGCAATAGATACTGTCTGACAGCTACATACTTACAGTTAAAGTGTTAGAATATAAAATCCTAAAGAGTAATGCTGAAAACTAGGCCTGGTTAAAATCAGATATTTGGAGGACATCTAAAAATCACATTTTTTTCCCCACATACTACATAGACACAAAAATGCCAATTTACTGCATCTAAGGACAATTTTCTATGCAAGTTTATTCTTAGCATATCCAAATATATTCTTAAGATATCCTAAAAGAACTGATTGAATTTAAGATCAATTTAAACTTGGGAAAATTTGTTTAAATTGCTATCATTTCCCAAATATGTTAAAAAAAGGAGCATATCCAAAGATAATTTTACAAGAAACCTATCAAAAGCTTTTCCTATACAGAACCACAGAATCACAGAATCACTAGGTTGGAAAGGACCTTCAAGATCATCAAGTCCAACCATTAATCCAGCGCCACCATGTTCCCTAAACCATGTCCTGAAGTGCCGCATCCACACGTTTTTTGAACACTTCCAGAGATGGCGACTCCACCACCTCCCTGGGCAGCCTGTTCCAACGCCTGACCACCCTCTCAGTGAAGAAATTTTTCCTAATATCCAATCTAAACCTCCCCTGGCGCAACTTGAGTCCATTTCCTCTTGTCCTATCGCTAGTTACTTGGGAGAAGAGGCCAACACCCTCGTCGCCACAACCCCCTTTCAGGTAGTTGTAGAGAGCGATAAGGTCTCCCCTCAGCCTCCTCTTCTCCAGACTGAACAACCCCAGTTCCCTCAGCCGCTCCTCATAAGACTTGTGCTCCAGCCCCATCATGAGCTTCGTTGCCCTTCTCTGGACACGCTCCAGCACCTCAACATCCTTCTTGTAGTGAGGGGCCAAAACTGAACACAGGATTCAAGGTGCGACCTCACCAGTGCCGAGTACAGGGGCACGATCACTTCCCTACTCCTGCTGGCCACACTATTCCTGATACAGGCTAGGATGCTGTTGGCCTTCTTGGCCACCTGGGCACACTGCCGGCTCATGTTCAGCCGGCTGTCAAGCAGCACCCCCAGGTCCCTTTCCGCCGGGCTGCTCTCTAGCCACCCCTCCCCAAGCCTGTAGCGTTGCATGGGGTTGTTGTGGCCAAAGTGCAGGACCCGGCACTTGGCCTTATTAAACCTCATACAGTTGACCTCTGCCCATCGATCCAGCCTGTCCAGATCCCTCTGCAGAGCCCTCCTACCCTCCAGCAGATCAACACTCCCACCCAACTTGGTGTCATCTGCAAACTTACTGAGGGAGCACTCAATTCCCTCATCAAGATCATCAATAAAGATATTGAACAAGACAGGCCCCAGAACCGAGCCCTGGGGAACACCACTTGTGACCGGCCGCCAGACGGATTTAACTCCATTCACCACAACTCTCTGGGCTCGGCCATCCAGCCAGTTTTTTACCCAGCAGAGAGTACACCTGTATAAGCCACGAGCCACCAGTTTCTCCAGGAGAATGCTGTGGGAGACGCTGTCAAAGGCTTTACTAAAGTCCAGGTAGACAACATCCACAGCCTTTCCCTCATCCACTAGGCGGGTCACCTGGTCATAGAAGGAGAACAGGTTGGTCAAGCAGGACCTGCCTTTCATGAACCCATGCTGGCTGGGCCTCATCCCTTGGTTGTCCTGCAGATGCCCTGTGAGCACTCTCAATACCAACCGCTCCATAATCTTCCCCGGTACAGAGGTCAGGCTGACAGGCCTGTAGTTCCCAGGATCCTCCTTCCGGCCTTTCTTGTAGACGGGCGTCACATTGGCAAGCATACCACCACTCATCTCCTCTCCACCTTCTCTCGCTCAGATTTGGGGTTTTTTTGTTATATATTCAGTTAAATAACTTAAAGAATACTAGTAGAAATTCAACACTCAAGACCTTTAAGCAGATATTTTTCACAGCCGTTCAGAGTTTTAGTAGCGCTTTTTTTTTTAAATAGACTGCAGATATTCAAAGAATCATAGAAGCGTTTAGGTTAGAAAAGACCTTTAAGACCATCGAGTCCAACCCTTAACCTAGCACTGCCGAGTCCATCACTAAACCATGTCGTTAAGCACCGCATCTACATGTCTTTTAAATACCTCCAGAGTTGGTGACTCTACCACCTCCCTGGGCAGCCTGTTCCAATTCTTGACAACCCTTTCAGTGAAGAAATTTTTCCTAATATCCAAGCTAAACTTCCCCTGGCGCAACTTGAGGCCATTTCCTCTTGTCCTATCGCTTGTTATTTGGGAGAAGAGACAACACCCACCTTGCTACAACCTCCTTTCAAGTAGTTGTAGAGAGTGATAAGGTCTCCCCTCAGCCTCCTCTTCTCCAGACTAAACAACCCCAGTTCCCTCAGCCGCTCCTCATAAGACTTGTTCTCCAGACCCTTCACCAGTTTTGTTGCTCTTCTTTGGATCCCCTCCAGCACCTCAATATCTTTCTTGTAGTGAGGGGCCCAAAACTGAACACCATATTCGAGGTGCAGCCTCACCAGTGCCGAGTACAGGGGCACGATCACTTCCCTACTCCTGCTGGCCACACTATTTCTGATACAGGCCAGGATGCTGTTGGCTGCCTTGGCCACCTGGGCACACTGCTGGCTCATGTTCAGCCAGCTGTCAAGCAGCACCCCCAGGGCCTTTTCTGCCAGGCAGCTTTCCAGCCACTCTTCCCCAAGCCTGTAGCATTGTATGGGGTTGTTGTGACCGAAGTGCAGGACCCGGCACTTAGCCTTGTTAAACCTTATACAGTTGACCTCTGCCTATCGATCCAGCCTGTCCAGATCCCTCTGCAGAGCCTTCCTACCCTCCAGCAGATCAACACTCCCGCCTAACTTGGTGTCATCTGCAAACTTACTGGGTGTACACTTGATCCCCTCATCCAGATCATTGATAAAGATATTAAACAGAACTGGCCCCAAAACCAAGCCCTGGGGAACACCACTTGTGACCGGCCGCCATCTGGATTTAACTCCATCACCACAACTCTCTGGGCCCAGCCATCCAGCCAGTTTTTTACCCAGTGAAGCGTATGCCTGTCCAAGCCATGAGCAAATGGTTTCTCCAGGAGAATGCTGTGGGAAACAGTGACAAAGGCTTTACTAAAGTCTAGGTAGACAACATCCACAGCCTTTCCCTCATCCACTAAGCAGGTCATCTTGTCATAGAAGGAGATCAGGTTGGTCAAGCAGGACCTGCCTTTCATAACCACTTGCTGACGGGGCCTGATCACCTGGTTGTCCTGTATGTGCTGCGTGAGCGCCCTCAAGATGAACCTCTCCATAATCTTCCCTGGTACCGAGGTCAGACTGATAGGCCTGTAGTTCCCTCGATCCTCTTTCCAGCCCTTGTAGATGGGCATCACATTTGCTAACTTCCAATCAACTGGGACCTCCCCGGTTTAGCAAGGACTGCTGATAAAGTGGCTTGGTGAGCACTTCTGCCAGCTCCCTCAGTACCCTATAGTTAGATACCTTTTCATTTATTTGCATGTTTCAGTGCTAGTTTACATCTAGTATAAGGATAATAAACTTAAGTAAGCACCTAGACAGCTTAAGTAGATACACAAATGAATATCCACACTATGGCAAGATCAGTTCAGGGGTGTAAGAAATAGGTGATCAAGCATAATTATATTTTTAGCATGCCTAATGAAGTGTCTATCATGATAAAAGGATAGAAAAACTTACCTTGACAAAATGAATCCTGCAAAATTATAATTAGTAATAAAAACTCTTCTGAGCAGCTTTACACTTAAGGCAAAAGGACAAGACTGAAAAACTTTCTTTTAATATTACATTATCAAATCTTTAAAAAAAAATCAGTAATTATTTAATTTAAGCAAGTCCTGTACAAGTTGTACCTCAAAGTATTTTCCTGATTTAGAAAGTAATTCTAGAAATAGCTGAGTGGCTCCCTCTTCCTATATGATGCTCTCTAGTTACAATTTATGTGATTTATAGTCATGGGCTTAAATTCCAAGGATTCATTTTCTATGCTCTGTAATGAGATACTAACCCACTGAAGCTAAAACTTCAATCTGAGCATTACTATCAAAGGAACTGTGACAACCTAAATTCAAAAAGGTAAAAAAAGTGACATGAAGTTTAAGGTACCAGTAATTCAAACTCGGGCTGGAATTTGACAGCTTAAGTATGATCTTTTCTTGTTGTCTATCAGTCAGACACCTTACATATTCCCTAAGATCTTTTGCAAACTGCGTCACGTGACTGAGCTTTGGTAGCACAAATGTCAAAATGCAAGGTTTGTGTTCATACTGTAGAGTTAACAGGAAAAGCAATCAAAGAAAAAAGCCACATTTTATTACAAGGGCAAGCAGATGCAACACTGAGTACCGTACAAGGAGTAGATGTGTTGAGTAAGGTGACATTTTTACGTAGTCACTTTTCAAAGTAGAACTAGATTTTGAGGACTTTTGCATATGTTTTACCTGGAGACCTCTGATGAAGTGCCAGTATCAACTTCCCTTTCTCTTTATTTACCAGTTTTATTTGATTTCTTTCTTCAAATATGTGCCAACCAGTTTCAACTTGTTGAAATAACATTTTTTTAAAATCAGTTGCCTTGCTGGAATGTTGAACTGATGCATGTGTGGGTGTGTGCATAATACATGCAAAGATACATTAAAGCAATATAAAGGGTCTTGTTTAATCTTTAAGGCAAAATACTGGAGCAGACACCTCTTTACATATCATAATACATCACAAAAACAACCGCCTATCTTGCATAGAAAGTGTTAAGTGGAAGTGCTCTGTTCATTTAAGACAGCTGTGGTTTATATGGTTGAACTGTAAAACTAATCGAATATCACAAGCCATATTATTCTTTAACAGAAGGAGTTAAATTTGCAAAATATTTCATCCTCAAATATCATAATATGTAATAAAATTATGCAATGCAATATATTTGATGATTATATATATTTGATTGTGTACTAAAGTGCTTTCCAGCCAAATTATTTAATAAAATGTTAATGACATGAGTGTAATATATACTATTAAAGGAACTAAAGCAACATCCTGATCTGGAGAAGCGTTAAGGTTTCTCATTTCCTAATGAAGCCAGCTTCAGGCACAAAAGTTTGCCTGTTTCAGGCCCAGACCTCTAAGTTGTCATAAGTAGCAATTAGAAATCCCAGTTGTGTTAACAAATCTCTATGTTATATCATAACTAAAAAAAGCTATAGGATGAGAATTGTTCATAGACCCTCACATAAACCTAATGACAGACACAGTTCCCCAACAGCACACACCACACTAACTTGTGTAATTCTTGTACTTATGATATACACTACTTTGTAGCTCTCACAGGGATAAACCATAGAGTTTGATATAACATTAAACAACAAATAAGGTGTTCCTTCTGAAAGCTTGTTTTCCAAGTAGGGCTTTCTTGCTTAATTGGATTTCTTTTTGACAACTGATAAAATACTAAATTGCTGCTGCTGTTATCAGGAGAGAGCAACAGAGAAGAGTTAATGGAAAGTTTTGGGGAAAACTTGTAAGATTTTACAGCCATAACAGTCACTTTAGGATAACTGGATGATGAGCATCACTTCAATTAAGAGCAACTATTTGTCCAAGTCCTATCTTTTGTTTGGGTGTGACTTCTAGTCCGCTAGCACAGTAACAAGCTGGTTTGCAAAAATAAGTTTTTTTCCCCCCCATATAAAGTGAACTGTTCAGAAATGTGCTGGTTTTGGCTGGGATAGAGTTAATTTTCTTCATAGTAGCTAGTATGGGGCTATGTTTTGGATTTGTGATGAAAACAGTGTTGATAATACAGGCATGCTTTAGTTATTACTGAGCAGTGCTTACACAGAGTCAAGGCCTTTTCTGCTTCTCATACCACCCCACCAGCGAGTAGGCTGGGGGTGCACGGGGAGCTGGGAGGGGACACAGCTGGGACAGCTGACCACAACTGACCAAAGGGATATTCCAAACCATATGACATCATGCTCAGCATATAAAGTTGTGGGAAGAAGAAGGAATGGGGGGACGTTTGGAGTGATGGTGTTCCCAAGTAACCATTATGCATGATGGAGCCCTGCTTTCCTGGAGATGGCTGAACATCTGCCTGTCGATGGGAAGCCATGAATGGATTCCTTGTTTTGCTCTGCTTGTGTGCGCGGCTTTTGCTTTACCTATTAAACTGTCTTTATCTCAACCCACCAGTTTTCTCACTTGTACTCTTCCGATTCTCTCCCCCATCCCACCTGGTGGGGCGGGGGGCAGCTATGTGGTGCTTAGTTGCCCGCTGGGGCTAAAACACAACAAGAAGAAACTTATTCTTCTCTTCTAGGTCTCTCTGTGCCACATCTATGAATATTTTCAGTGCCTCTGAAGCATGGTCAGATGCTCGCGATCTTTCCTAATGCCTCTGATTTCTACATTTTTCTCCAAAAAATTTTCTGTACCAGCTGTCTGAAACAATAAATACAAATTCTTTTGTTGCTTTACGTGAATCGCCACAGTTTTCACAGAAGTAAAAAAAAAGCCACCCACAGCACCTGCTTGGTCTTGCCTTTTGGACAATCACCACTGGTTTCACCTGCCTAAACTGTTTAACGATATGTTGGGGGTTTTCAGGGGTGGAGGGAGCAGGAGGGTCCTGCTTTTTTAATCACTGCTTGACTTTTCCATTATGTGAAAGGAATTAATTTCTTTAAATTAAACTCTTTCTGTAAGTAGAGGGTATCTTGCATCAAAGACATTTTAAGAATCCTCCTACTCAATAATTCTGTTTGCTTCTGCCTGCCTCACTAGAAGGGTGAATTTGAGGGGAAATAAATTATGTTTATGCTTGTCTAAACGTGATTGAAGACATATGGACAAAAGAAAATGGTAGTCTGTGGAATATTTTTTTTTAAACTTTTCTCTTTTGGGCACTGTTTGCCTTTTCCTGTCAATCACCAGCGATGGATCCAGAAAGTAGTAACTTGAGATTTTACTCATGCACTACTTCAGCATAAGTTTCTGCCACATGGAGTTCATAGGAAGGTCTCAGCGGATGTAAACCAACTAGTAGTTGGCCCAGATTGGCCCTTCATGTTTACATACCTTCTTTTTTGTAAAAAATAGAAAGTTCCCTCAAACAGTCCTTAGTGATTGCAGACACTGACACAGCAAGTTGAAAAGATAATGTGCCAACAAATGAAGTGTTAGTCATAAACAGTTGTCTATGCTCATCTGTTAGGCTCTCTGGTCTATTATTTTAAACACCTGAATACTCAAAAAGTCATAGCATAGCTTAAAAATGAGAGGAATTCCTATAATATTATACACCTATTCAGATTCCATGTATTCTTTGTCGTTGCTTGTCTTTATCTATCCAGGGTCGATCTTTTATGGGCCCGTTTATATGCCTTTGGCAAACCACAGTATTTGATGACTGTGGCTGCATAACCCACCGCTCTGGCATGGGGGATCTCGTACCCACTCACAGGAACAACCAACCTGTCAGGCACTCTCCCACCAGTGCACTCCCCAAAGAAGGATTTGCAGGTGCCTGTTACCTACCGAACAAATATCAGACCCCCAAGTTCAGCTTTGTACACTGATGGTAGCTAACTCTTGCCCCGACTTTTGCCCAATATTTGAAATTTTCTTGCCAATTTGACCACTTGAATCTGAGTAACTTGAGCACAATGCTTTCTGCATCCTTCCAGCATGCAAGGGCACATGCCCACGTGAGCTAAAAGCACTCAAATGAAGCACTTTGTCATCACAGTTATAGTTTAATTGAAATCAATTGCAAAGCCTCACAGAGAAACCCACTATTTTCTAATAGTTCTAATAGAGTTGAATAACAGTAAAATGGTTTTAGTTCAGTCAAATGTATTGCCACAGGTATTAGAGGATAACACTGCCATTTCACAGAACAATCGCCCTTTATGTTAGTTTATTGTAATTTAATAAAACTACTTCACAATCCTAATTTAAGACTTATTTCTCTGATAATTATGCTACTTTAACCAGCAATATGACCACTCACCAGTGTTAAGAGTAACTGTCGTGGTTTAGCCCCAGCTGGCAACTAAGCACCACGCAGCCGCTCACTCACTCCCCCTCCTGCAGTGGGACGGGGGAGAGAATTAGGAAAAAAAACCCTCGTGGGTTGAGATAAACACAGTTTAATAGGGCAGAAAGAGAGAAGGAAACAACAATGATAATATCAACAAAGGAATGTACAAGAACAAGTGATGCTCAATACAGCGATTGCTCACCACCCAGTGATCGATAGCCCGTCCCCGAGCAGCGATTTCCGCCCCCCCGGCCAACTCCAGTTTATGTACTGGGCATGACATCGTATGGTAGGGAATATCTCTTTGGCCAGTCTGGGTCAGCTGTCCCGGCTGTGTCCCCTCCCAGCTCCCCGTGCACCCCCAGCCTGCTCGCTGGCAGGCCAGCACAAGAAGCTGGACTGTCCTTGACTGCTCAGCAACAACCCAAAACATCAGCACGTTATCAACAATTTCTCATCCCAAATCCAAAACAAAGTCTCACACTAGCTTCTGTGAAGAAAACCAGCTCTATCCTGGCTGAAACCAGGACAGTAACTGAAGCCATGCTCAGCCTCTCTGTTGTTGAAATACAATGTCATGTGCAGCTTGTAATGTGTTTCTCCCAACAGCAATATCTAATCCTCATCCAAATCAATAAAAAAAAAGAGATCACAGATGTAAAAATTAAAAAGCACATTTGATATAACAGAGAGGAAGGTTTCATATACATTCCACTCCTGATAATGTCAGAGTTAAATTTATCTCAGATTTATCAAGATGTGAATATGTTCATCATAAACAACTTCTAGTTTTGTTTTTTGTGTTTTAATGCAATATTTATGAATTGACATTGAAATGGTCAGCTTAGTTTTTCTTAGCTACAGATTACGTCTCAAATTTATTTTTTTTTTCCAATAGTATGAACTACTTATGTCAATCAATGCTTAACACTACATCACATAAAAATATACCTATTTAAATGATGGAATGCAAAAAGGAGGGAAATAAAAAAATCAAATTATTTTATGCCATACAGATCATTTACTTTTTCTAATTTATATTTCTGCCTTCAAAATATGTAGCTTATTTATTAAGTTAAATAAGCAAAGCTAGGTGCATTAAGACCTAATTTTTCATTGAGATCTGTAGATCTCAAAAATGAGTTCAGGTATCAGTGACTTGCCTTTCATTAATGAATACACAACACTTCCCACTTGCTTCCATGGACATCTTATTTTGATTCTTGAAAAACAAAAACACTTTCAGTTTCAGCAGAAAATATTAGGCACTCAGAAACTTTATATGTTTTGGTCAGGTGTCTAAAGCAATATACTTATTTTTTAAAACTCTGATCATTGTTATTCAAACAATTTTTATCCAAGTGGCAAATACATTGAACAACATACTGGATTATTTAGGGTCACACAAAAAAGAGATGCAGGACAGATTTGCTAAAAAAGGAAATATTTGAGAGGGTTGGAGGGGAAGAGCCTCCCAAAAGAATAGGAGTGAACAGATGGTAGATAAAGGAAAGCCCTGAGGGATATGGGTCAGGTGAAGAGTTAAGTCAGGGCCCTGAATTTTGGGAAAGGAAACTTCCAGCTCTTCAGGGAGTTAGTCAATAGGACCCCCTGGGAAACTGCCCTCAGGGACAAGAGAGCAGAACAGAGCTGGCAGATCTTTAAGGACTCTTTCCATAGAGCGCTCTCGATCCCCAGGTATAATAAATCAGGAGACTTATGGCTGAGTCGAGACCTGCTGGTCAAACTAAAGGGTAAGAAGGAAATGCACAGGCAGTGGAAGCAGGGACAGGTATCCTGGGAAGAGTACAGAGATGCTGCCCGGTTGTGTAGGGATGGGGTCAGGCAGGCCAAGGTGCAGCTGGAGCTGAGCTTGGCAAGGGATGCAAAGAATAATAAGAAGGGCTTCTACAGGTATGTCAGCCAGAAAAGGAAGGTCAGAGAAAGTGTACTCCCCTAATGAACACGACTAGCAAACTGGTAACAATGGATGAGGAGAACGCTGAGGTACTCAACAACTTTTTTGCCTCAGGACTCAGGGAGTGAAGTCCCTCTCACTGTAAGAGAAGATCAGGTTCGAGACCACCTGAGGAACCTGGACATACATAAGTCTATGGGACCTCATGAGATGCATCGCAGAGTCCTGATTGGCTGATGTTGTTGCCAAGATGATATCTGAAAAGTCATGGCAGTCAGGTGAAGTCCCTGGTGACTGGAAAAAGGGAAACATTGCACCCATTTTTAAGAAGGGTAGAAAGGAGGACCCTGGGAATGACCAACCTGTCAGCCTGTTGTGGTTTAACCTGGCAGGTAGCTAAAACAACCACATAGCCGTTTGCTCACTCTCCCCACCCCCACAGCGGGATGGGGGAGAATTGGGGAAAAAAAAAAGGCAGAACTTGTGGGTTGAGATAAAGACAGTTTAATAGGACAGGAGAAAAAAAAAAAAGAGAATAATAATAATGATAAAAGAATATACAAAACAAGTGATGCACAGCACAATTGCTCACCACCCACTGACAGATGCCAAATTAGTTCCTGAACCACAGCCCCTCCCTGGCCAACACCCCCAGTTTATATACTGAGCATGATGTTGTATAGTATGGAATATCCTTTTGACCAGTTTGGGTTAGCTATCCTGGCTGTGTCCCCTCCCAGCCTCCAGTACATCCCCTGCCTTCTCACTGGCAGGCCAGCATGAGAATCTGTCAGACAGAAGAGTCCTTGACTGCTTGGCAACAGCGGAAAACATCAGTGTGTTATCAACATTATTTTCATCCCAAATCCAAAACACAGCACTATACCAGCTATCAGGAAGAAAATTAACTCCATCCCAACCAAAACCAGGACAGTATCCAAACCTTATTATATACCATCTATGTCATGTCCAGGTCCTACACTTTCTAATACATTCCAATTAATCACTACCACTTTTTCTGTCTTTTTATATATACACACAGATATAATTCCCTCAGTTTATGGGCCATCCCTCTAAAATGTCCGTTGAGTTCATTTAGTCCATGACTTTGGGCTCCATCTGACATAACAGTCTCACAGGGCAGGGGAGATGGTGCGTGGTGTTGGATTGTTGCATGCTGAAGCCAGTCCTGGTTCTATGACCACTGCTCTTTGTTCGGTTTCATTAATCTGGGTGGTTCTTACTATAATACCATTAATATGGCATATAGCGACCATAGTAGTGATGACATACAGTATTATATAGGAATTAACATCAGATAATTCAATTGGCTATTCAAAATCAAATCTCCTTGTGCCACACATAGGACTTCCCCATTCTCCCGCATCACCCAAGTGCACCCAGGTCCCTGAGCAAAAGCAATACCATGAATGGGTTTTCCCTTGCCCGAAGCAGGAGTAACCCAGACTGTCTTCCCCAGCATATTTTTTACATGCACCACTGGGACTTTATCCCCTTCTACAGTACATAAGAGTTTTGATTGGGCAGGGCCAGCTCGATTGGTAGATCCCCTAGTGTTGAGTAACCAGGTGGCTTTAGCTAAATGTTTATCCTGGTGTTGAATGTCCCATCACCCACTGCTCTCAGTGTAGTCTTTAACAGTCTGTTGTATCGTTCGATTTTCCCGGAGGCTGGTGCATGATAGGGGATGTGATATACCCACTCAATGCCATGCTCTTTGGCCCAGGTGTCTATGAGGTTGTTTCAGAAATGAGTCCCACTGTCCGACTCAATTCTTTCTGGAGTGCCATGTCGCCATAAGACTTGCTTTCGAAGGCCCAGGATAGTGTTCTGGGCGGTGGCATGGGGCACGGGATATGTTTCCAGCCATCTGGTGGTTGCTTCCACCATTGTAAGCACATAGCCCCTGCCTTGGTGAGTTTGTGAAAGAGTGATATAGACAATCTGTCAGGCCTCCCCATATTTATATTTCAACCATTGTCCTTCATACCAGAGGGACTTTAACCGCTTGGCTTGTTTGATTGCAGCGCACGTTTCACATTCATGGATAACCTGTGCAATAGCGTCCATGGTCAAATCCACCCCTCGATCATGAGCCCATCTATATGTTGCATCTCTTCCCTGATGGCCTGAGGTGTCATGGGCCCACCGAGCCCTTATGTGCCAGTCTAGATCCACCTGAGCCACTTCAGTCTTAGCAGCCTGATCCACCTGATGGTTGTTTTGATGTTCTTCAGTGGCCTGACTCTTGGGTACATGGGCATCTACGTGACATACTTTTACAACCAGATTCTCTAACCAGGCAGCAATATCTTGCCATAATTCAGCAGCCCAGATGGGCTTGCCTCTGCGCTGCCAGTTGCTCTGCTTCCATTGCTGTAGCCACCCCCATAGAGCATTTGCCACCATCCATGAGTCTGTATAGAGGCAGAGTGGCCACTTTTTTCATTCAGCAATGTCTAAAGCCAGCTAGACGGCCTTCACTTCTGCAAATAGGCTCAATTCACCTTGTCCTTCAGCAGTTGCTACGACTTGTTGTATAGGACTGCACACAGCAGCCTTCCACTTCCGATGCTTTCCTACAATAGGACAGGACCCATCAGTGAACAGGGCATACTGCATCACCTTTTCTGGCAGTTTATTATACGGTGGAGCCTCTTCAGCATGCACCACCTCCTCTTCTGGCAATATTCCAAAACCTTTGCCTTCTGGCATGACCACTTCCAAGATTCCTGGGAGATTGGGGTTTCCTATTCGAGCCCACTGTGTGATCAGTGCGACCCACTTACTCCACGTAGCATCAGTTGCATGTTGTGTTGAACGGACCCTCCCTTTGAACATCCAGCCCAGCACCGGCAGTCGGGGTGCCAGGAGGAGCTGTGCTTCAGTACCAACCACTTCTGAGGCAGCTCGAACCCCTGCATATGCTGCCAATATCTCCTTTTCAGTTGGAGTATAGCAGGACTCAGTTCCTCTATATCCTTGACTCCAAAACCCTAGGAGTTGACCTTGAGTCTCCCCTGTTGCTTTCTGCCAGAGACTCCAGGTAGGCCATTCTCCCCGGCTGCTGTGTAGAGCACATTTTTAACATTTTGTCCTGCCCGGACTGGCCCGAGGGCTACGGCATGAACTATCTCCTGTTTGATTTGTTCGAAGGCTTGTCGTTGCTCAGGGCCCCATTTAAAATCATTCTTCTTCCGGGTCACTTGATAAAGAGGGCTTACAATCAGACTGTAATTTGGAATATGCATTCTCCAGAAACCCACAACGCCTAAGAAAGCTTGTGTTTCCTTTTTGCTAGTTGGTGGAGACATAGCTGTTATTTTGTTGATCACATCCATTGGGATCTGACAACGTCCATCTTGCCATTTTATTCCTAAAAACTGGATCTCCTGTGCAGGTCCTTTGACCTTACTTTGTTTTATGGCAAAACCAGCTTTCAGAAGGATTTGAATTATTTTCTTCCCTTTCTCGAAAACTTCTTCTGCTGTGTTGCCCCATATGATGATGTCGTCAATGTATTGCAGGTGCTCTGGAGATTCACCCTGTTCCAGTGCAGTCTGGATCAGCCCATGGCAAATGGTAGGGCTGTGTTTCCACCCCTGGGGCAGTCGATTCCAGGTGTATTGGACACCCCTCCAAGTGAAAGCAAACTGTGGCCTGCACTCTGCCGCCAAAGGGATTGAGAAAAACGCGTTAGCGATATCAGTTGTGGCATACCAGTTGGCTGCCTTTGACTCCAGCTCGTACTGCAGTGGCGTGTCTTCATTCAGCCACAATAGTCTACTGTCAGTCTCCACTCTCCATTAGACTTTTGCTCTGGCCATATGGGGCTGTTAAAGGGTGAGCGAGTCTTGCTGATCACTCCTTGGCTCTCCATCTGATGAATCAGCTTATGGATGGGGATCAGGGAGTCTCTGTTGGTGCGATATTGCCGCTGGTGCACCACTGTGGTAGCGATCAGCACCTGTTGTTCTTTGACCCTGAGCAACCCCACCACAGAAGGGTCCTCTGAGAGACCAGGCAAGGTGGACAGCTGTTTAATCTCTTCCATCTCCAAGGCAGCTATACCAAAAGCCCACCGGTACCCTTTTGGGTCCTTGAAATACCCTCTCCTGAGGTAGTCTATGCCCAGGATGCACGGAGCCTCTGGGCCAGTCACAATGGGGTGCTTCTGCCACTCCTTCCCAGTTAGGCTCACTTCGGCCTCCAGCACAGTCAGCTGTTGGGATCCCCCTGTCACTCCGGAAATACAGATGGGTTCTGCCCCTATATGGCTTGATGGCATTAGGGTACCCTGTGCACCGGTGTCCACTAGAGCCTTATATTCCTGTGGGTCTGATGTGCCAGGCCATCTAATCCACACAGTCCAATAAACTCGGTTGTCCCTTTCCTCTACTTGGCTGGAGGCAGGGCCCCTCTAGTCCTGGTCATAGCATTCGTTACTCATTTCTTGTGAGTATGAATTAGGAGTCCCTTCATTAAAATCAGAGATAAGATCAGCCCTTCTGCTCTGTCTGGCGAACTGCTCGCTGGAAACTGGAGCAGCAGTTTTCCTGAAAGAACCCCCTTGTCTGATTGTTTTTCCTTGCAACTCACGTACCTGTGCCTCTGATGTCGAGGGAGATTTTCCATCCCACTTCCTTATGTCCTCTCCATGGTCACGCAGGTAAAACCGCAGGGTGGCCCGTGGTATATACCTTCTATATCCTCTCTCTTGAGCTGAAGCAGAGGGACGCTTATTCATAATAGCTGAGATACTGGTCCATACAGGTGGGGAGTAGAACATATCCTCTTTGAATCGCTGGAACTCCCGGGACAGTTTCTCGGCTATGATGTCTGGCAGTTTCTCCACAGCTGAGACGCAGGCCCATAGGGAGGAAAAGAGACTCTCTTAATATTGATAGCTTTAGTTTTTTAGGTTTCAAAATAAAGCATTTCAACTATTATTTGAATACCTTTGTTTCATCTTCAATATTATCTTACTGCAGAGAACATTAGAACAATCTTTTCAATATAAAATAAAATATTGAACTTTTTCATAGTTGTACCATTAAAACTGACAAGTTCCTACAACATATTTCAGTTTCAATAATTTTTTTTCTTTTTTAAACAAAGGACTGTTTCAACATAATAATTTGTGGGACGTTTTCAACTTTATCCAAAACCAAAGCAGCTCAAGTTTCTTGACCACCATATCCTAATATGTTGGTCAAGATGGAAGAAGAAATAGCATGTAGTAGGTCCGAATTGAAAAGATGTCTGCCAGTAGCATGTTTACAGCTACAATTAAACCAGAAGCTGTGGACACACAGTTCTTAGAGTACACAGTGACATGTTTAGGCAAGGTTCACTAGTTGTCCAGCTAATCTATCAAAAAGTCTCATCAACAAAATAGTTGACACATGAAAGTATTACGTTAAGACTGGTAAAATATAGATTGCCGTTGATTTTAATTATTAATAATCTGAGAGATATTTAATATTGTTTAAGGTTTAATCCATTTCCTTCTAGCTCATAAGAATTAAAAGAGGTTTGTACTAGAAACATATTTATTGCTTTTTCATCCTAAAAAATCAGTCAGTTGCTATTAGTAAAGATTATAGACATTAGCCAAGAGGATGCGCCTACATAAACATACACAAGCTCAAGACTCTTCTGTAGTGATAAAGAACTCCAAAGCATCGAAACAAAGATAAGGAACTATCCAGTAGTTACAATCTGAAGTTTGAAGAGGGGAAAAAAAGAAAAAAAACACCACACAAACAAACAAAAAGAGAACTATATTGATTCTTAGCATCACCATCCTCCCAAGAGGAGGGGAGGGAATCACTGATTAATAAGAGCTAGATTAAGACCAGCAGTATTGGTGAAGTTTTGACCCTGTGGTCATAGCTTCATTCTTTCCTGCTCCTCATGGGAAGTGCCTTTAGTTCTATCAGCAATTTCTTTCAGAACATGCTTCACACATACACTCCATAGAACTGAGGAACACACAGCAAAAACACGAGAATGCAGGTATTTTATGTGTCACAAGAAACGCATCATAGAATCATAGAATCATAGGATCTTTGGGTGGGAAGGGGCCTTTAGAGGTCATTTAGTCCAACCCCCCTGCAGTGAGCAGGGACATCTACGACTAGATCAGGTTGCTCAGAGCCTCATCCAACCTGACCTTGAATGTTTCCAGGGATGGGGCATCTACCACCTCTCTGGGCAACCTGTTCCAGTGTTTCACCACCCTCATTGTGAAACATTTCTTCCTTATGTCTAGTCTAAATCTACCCTGCTCATTGCAGGGGGGTTGGACTAGATGACCTCTAAAGGTCCCTTCCAACCCAAACTATTCTATGATTCTATGATTCAGGAGAAACCAACAGCTTGCTTCCTTCATTGAGCGCAAAAACACACTATTGGCACCTCCACTGAGAGAGACCTGGGGAACACAAGTGACAAACACTTTCCTGATCACTGGTTATCATGTTTAAAGGTCACTTTATTTTAAAAGTATGATCTAATATATTATGGTATTTGGGACATAGTGTTAGTATGGTTATAAACTCCTTTGCTTTCTTCCCCTTGCAGACAACAAATGAAAAGTAGAGCAGGAGAGATTGTATTGTTCATGGATATTAACTGGTCCAACCCTGGATTCTCTTAACATAATTATCTTTCTCCATAGTCAATGAAGGTTTATTAAAGTTTAGAAGAAAATAAACGGTCCTGTGTAGATAGGCTGGGGGATATGCTTATTCTTGCCAATTGCAGTGGAAAACTTTCAAGGCCAAATTCCCACCTTAGGCTGCTTAATAAGTAACTTGCCAATGTTTGAAGCTGTAACAACTAGATTTATAATACCTTTCCAGACAAAATACACAAGGAATTAACTGGAATGATCACATGCTTTTTTTTTTTTTTTAAAGAAATAACTTACCCAGTTGCCAGAACTATATTTAAAATCGAACATCTATCAAGAGTTTTATATGGCCTCCATAATTGCTGTGCGCCTATCTGAAACCAATCAAAACAAGTAGAAGTCTATTTAGGAATATGGTTGGGAGACATTTTAATCCATAAATAATATATGAAACTGCCTATGGAGGATTTTAAAAAGGGGGTTTGTTGACATGGGTAAGAAGTTTTGCACTAGTGAATAGAAATGGTTGAAAACAATGCAATCTTCTTTGGATAACAGATGATTTTATTGTCCAATGTAAGTATTGTAAAGAAAACAAAAAGAGAATCACATTATTGGCTCAGTTTAGAAATTATAACATTGAACAAATCAAAGTAAAAAAGAAAAAACAAACCAAAACAATACTGGGAGATGAGACGTCTGGTCAGGATTTAGACAGACTATCCAAACAGCTGGAAAATATTTTGATTCTCCAAGGGAAATCTTTTATGCATTTTACTCATGTTTTTGTGGAGCTGTGGATTGTCCTGAGGGGTTTGAAAGAAGGAACATATGCCAAGAAGTTAAGAACATTACCTGGAGAATGATAGTATTTTACTAGTTTTCCAATATAGCCAACAACAGAATCTAAAGTTAAAAAAAAAGATAGAAAAAATAAAATAAGAACTGATGGGGTGGTCAAAATGAGAGATTGATGAAGGGGATTCTTTTGCTTTGTTTTCAAAGTCTAAGCAGGCCCATGTTTTAAAAAAATAGGGTTTTTTTGAAAAAAATGTTTTCAGAGTTAAATTAAATTTTACAAAAGGTTATCTATTCCTTACTAGTTTTCACAATTGGTCCTTTTATATCCATTAAAATGACAGAAGAGAAATAAAATTCATCACACAGTCAGCTCACACTGACTTATTTTTCGTCACATATGTACTACACGTGACAGACTACACTTAACATGTAATAATGTCTTCACAAGTACCTCTGTTTTATAATGATTATGACTTTAGAAACTATTTATTTTTAGAGATTGGCACTATGCTCCTTCTCACCATTTTCAAGTACTTTATGAAATTGGTAACTATGGAGATATTTTGTGTCTTTCTGCAATTACATCTTCTTGTCTTCAAAGCCAGCTTCATATAATTAAAGCTGGGGCTGGAATGGCTCACAATGTCACTTTTCCAGACAAAGGTTGTCTTCCCTTAAAAACTGTAGCTGAAATTTGTGAGGTGTCAAACCAAGATGACTAGTGTGTGTCATCTTACTAATTACTAATTACTTACTAATTACTGAATTACTAATAAATGTAAATATTCAGAAACTAGTCCAAATTACTGCTTCTTGTTCCAGTGATAAGGTTTGAAGTTTTTACTTCTATTTAAGTGGTTCAGCATTTAATATTTGAGGAAATAAAAAAAATAAAATATATATACCAGGTACTTGTGGAAGGAACACACAGAGTTTGCAAACGCCCCTCGACTGACAGGAGTCAGTGACAGACAGGCCCCTGTGAGAAGGTATGTGCCTGGTGGACCCAACCAATCACAAGGCATGGAGGGATGTGATGGGCACTCGGGGCTTGGCACGGGGCACCGTGCCCCAGCAGGGTCCCCAAACACAGGGCCCCGGGGGTCACACACACCTCCCCCAACTGCATGGGTATCACAGCTTCACACACCAATGCGGTCGACAAGGAAATTACATTGCCCAACCAACCACATTCAGCCCAACAAGAGCTACAGAAAGCACGCAAGACTGTGATGTTGAGACAGTGAGTGGCACTGAGATCAAATGGATTAGGAATGATTAATGTGCAAGGACTCACAATTTCATGATTCTCAAAGCAAGAAACTTGACACATCTCAGTATGTTGAAGTAAGAAAGATGTGCATTCTTTCCAAGACAGGCAAGTAACGAGAGTTCATCAAGTCACCGATCAAGCTGAAGCTAGCTTTGTACACAAGAAATCTTGATCCCCTTCTAGCATGGGAAGCCTCCAGCTGCACCTCCTGAGTATCCGTGCTGCCACATGGGGGGCTCCCAGCATGGCTGAGACCCTCATGGGTAGGCAGCTAAACCTGCTCTTTGCTGGTAGGACCATATTGGTGGACTAATTGGCCATTTGGACTAAAGGCCAAAGCATCAGTGCAAATACACTGGCAAAAACAATTCAGAGAAAATTTTGGAAAGACGAGCACATTGAACAAGGTTGTAAGAGCCCAATTCTGTTCCCAGAAAAATTCAAAAGCATTTTTGCCATTAATTTTGTTTGGAGTAGGACAAAGGACAAAGAGATTACTCTGCAGAAGAGTAATCGAGTTCAAATTGTTTGCAAGCTTAACAGTTTTAAGGATGAATGATGAACATATCCAAATCTTCGGGGAAAAAATTTTCTTGCTCTTTTAGTCCAAAAATTGCAATTAGACTTTAAGCGGCACAGTTAAGCCGATCCAAACACCAATTTAAAATTAAGTCCAGAATCTAGAACATAGCAGCCAACTCAGAAATACCTGGGGATGTCCAGATCAGTCCAAAGGATTTATAACACAAAACCAGCATTTACTTAATAATCATAATAAATTTACAAAAGCATGTTAACATAAAGGCCAGAAAAGCCATTGTATTTACCAAGATACAGAATTCTGACCAAATTCTACAGCAAACAGTTAAATTTGAAGTCATCTAGAACTGGGTTTTCACTGCACCTTGAAAAATTACAAATCGAACAGCAGGATTTTAATTCTAAGTAGAAATCAAGTATCAAACATGTAATGAGAAGACTTCCAGTAGAGTGGAAGACCTCAATCTATTTGAAAGTCACTATTTGGTTTTTTCCCCCAACACCAAAATAAAGGAACACTGATTCAGAAACAAAATCTTTAAAAGTAAAACTGAAATGTTTTTCCTATGTTCTTAATTTAAACCATATCTCAATTTTGGATCTATTACAGAAGCAGAGACAGTCTTTTTCAGAAGAGTTTAAATCCTTATGCACAAATATTTCTCCATTTCCATAATCAGGTGGGTTTTTTTTAAGACAGTAAGACGTGACAGGTAGCACATTTGCAGGAGATCAGCGAGTCCCTTGGTTGCTCTGCAAGACGCAGGTCTAAAGGCAGGGTGACATAAACCAGGCAAGAAGTGCAGTAATCCCCTGGGACTATCTGTCATGTCTCGTTGTCATTATGAAAGAAAAATGGTAAACATGGAAGCCAGTCTGCATTTATGAATTTATGGATGTTTGTTAATGAATATCTCAGACCTAGCCAGACAGCTCCTTTTGGAGTGTTTTTCAAATTTCACAGGCTACTGCAGAATGGTCATTTAAAATTGATTAAAAATGCCACCATCATTAGATTATATGAGGAAAAAACACATTAATATGTTAACACACACTCTGAAAGTCTGGGGATCACACATTCCCTGTAAGTTTCAGACATCAGCTCTTTCCAGTGGACAAATAATCCAGGCATGGAAAAAAAAAAAGGGGGGGGAAGGGATTTAATTCATAAAGGCACAAAAAAGAATGATCCAAGAGGACTCTAAGGACCAAATTAAATATATTTCTAGTTTAAGCCATACAGACAAAAATGAGGTATCAGAAATCATACATTGTGATTTATGCTAAAGGAATCCTTCATAAAAATCCCCAATCACACAAAAAGATAATGAGGATAAGATGACACAATTTAAATGCAGATCACCCAGACAGACACCCTCTCAGTCATTTAGTAAGTCCAGACAGATGATTATTGCAGCAGTTCTCTTACCCTGACTATCCTTAAAATCAAGGTAATCACTCACATGAAGCATAAACTAAAGGGAAAAACCAGCAAAAACCCACTTTTTAAAAAAATCTTTTTCTTAATATTAATTTAAGGACTAAAAAAATAGAATGCAACTAGAGCATGAAGAGATTAAGAGAGAGAAACACTGATGATTTATAATGAGTGCTGGTACCAGGCAGGAGAGTAGGGTTGGGATGGCAGTAGATAAGCAGTTCATAAAAGTGTCTTGGGCTACAGGTCATATACAATATAACACAAGATTTTTTTTTATGGGAGAAATTTACTTGCATGTCAGTTTAATCCTTTGCTGCATGCATTGGTGTCCTGGTTTCAGCCAGGATAGAGCTGGTTTTCTTCACAGAAGCTAGTGTGAGACTGTGTTTTGGATTTGGGATGAGGAACTGTTGATAATGTGCTGATGTTTTGGGTTGTTGCTGAGCCGTCAAGGACAGTCCAGCTTCTTGTGCTGGCCTGCCAGCAAGCAGGCTGGGGGTGCACGGGGAGCTGGGAGGGGACACAGCCGGGACAGCTGACCCAGACTGGCCAAAGAGATATTCCCTACCATCCGACGTCATGCCCAGTACATAAACTGGAGTTGGCCGGGGGGCGGAAATCGCTGCTCGGGGACGGGCTGTCGATCACGGGGTGGTGAGCAATTTCTGTATTGGGCCTCACTTGTTCTTGTACATTCCTTTGTTGGTATTATCATTATTGTTCCCTTCTTTCTTTCTGTCCTATTAAACCGTGTTTATCTCAACCCACGAGGTTTTTCCTAATTCTCTCCCCCGTCCCACTGTGGGAGGGAGAGTGAGCGAGCGGCTGTGTGGTGCTTAGTTGCCAGCTGGGGCTAAACCACGACAGTCCTTTTTGGCGCCCAACGTGGGGCGCGAGGCTTGAGATAATAACGGTTGCAGGTCACAATATCAGTTTATTTGATTTGCATCATGATCTCGTCTTTGCTGTACATGTTAAGGATTGGTGTTGGTTTCTGCGGGCTGCTGTACTCTGCAATGATTAGTAATGTCTCGCCTGTGAATTTTGTTTTTAGAGCACTGACCTTGAGCTTAATGTGGTATCATCTGAACTCTGTACTAAAGCCGTTACTGTATTTTGGCTACAGTCTTGTGGAGACGATTAGCAATTATACTTCTGCCTCTGAAAGGTTTTTTATGGAGGAAGTGCAGAGTGGTACCTTTGCTACCCTCTATCATAACATTTCCTCCTTAATCACAATAATTTTTCAGTATTTTGAACACCCTTGTGTAGTTAAAATACCTCTATTGCTACTTCTGGGGAACATTGTTTCGGTTTTGTCTAAGGTTGGCAAGCAATTTAAGAATATCACCCGGAGATCTGCCCCAAGGCTGGATAGTTATGAATGGCTGGAAACATACCCTGTGCCCCATGCCACCGCCCGGAACACTATCCTGGGCCTTGAAAAGCAAGTCTTATGGCGACATGGCACCCCCGAAAGAATTGAGTCAGACAATGGGACTCATTTCCGAAACAACCTCATAGACGCCTGGGCCAAAGAGCACGGCATTGAGTGGGTGTATCACATCCCCTATCATGCACCAGCTTCCGGAAAAATTGAACGATACAACAGACTGTTAAAGACTACACTGAGAGCAATGGGTGACGGGACATTCAAACATTGGGATAAACATTTAGCCAAAGCCACCTGGTTAGTCAACACTAGGGGATCTACTAATAGAGCCGGCCCTGCCCAATCAAAACTTCTACGTACTGTAGAAGGGGATAAAGTCCCTGTGGTGCATGTGAGAAATATGCTGGGGAAGACAGTCTGGGTTACTCCTGCATTAGGAAAAGGCAAACCCGTTCGTGGGATTGCCTTTGCCCAGGGACCTGGGTGCACTTGGTGGGTAATACGGAAGGATGGGGAAGTCCGATGTGTACCTCAAGGAGACTTGATTTTGGGTGAAAACAGTCAATGATTTGAATTGTATTATGTTAATTGTTCAGTATGACATTACTACTATGGTTGCTATCTACCATATCAATGGTATTATAGTAAGAATCACCCAGACTGATGAAGAATGAGCTTCACTGAAACCAAGCAACGTGCAGCAGTGATGAAACCAGAACTGGCTTCAGCAGCTTGCGCCCAACAAATCCCTCGAGATCGACATCTTTGACCTGCAGATCATGGACATGGACCGTGCCAGATGACAATCCAACACCACATACCATCTCCCCTGCCCTGAGAGACTGCTATGATGGATGAAGCCCAGAGTCATGGACTGACTGAACTCCATAGACATTTTAAGTGATGGCCCATGGACTAAGAAAGTGATATCTGTGTGTATATATTAAAAGACAGGAAGAGTAATAATGAATAATTGGAATGTATTGAAAAGTATAGGACCCGGGCATGACGTAAATGGTATGGAATAAGGGGTGGATACTGTCCTGGTTTCAGCCAGGATAGAGCTGGTTTTCTTCACAGAAGCTAGTGTGACACTGTGTTTTGGATTTGGGATGAGGAACTGTTGATAATGTGCTGATGTTTTGGGTTGTTGCTGAGCCGTCAAGGACAGTCCAGCTTCTTGTGCTGGCCTGCCAGCAAGCAGGCTGGGGGTGCACGGGGAGCTGGGAGGGGACACAGCCGGGACAGCTGACCCAGACTGGCCAAAGAGATATTCTCTACCATCCGACGTCATGCCCAGTACATAAACTGGAGTTGGCCGGGGGGCGGAAATCGCTGCTCGGGGACGGGCTGTCGATCACGGGGTGGTGAGCAATTTCTGTATTGGGCCTCACTTGTTCTTGTACATTCCTTTGTTGGTATTATCATTGTTGTTCCCTTCTTTCTTTCTGTCCTATTAAACCGTGTTTATCTCAACCCACGAGTTTTTTCCTAATTCTCTCCCCCGTCCCACTGTGGGAGGGGGAGTGAGCGAGCGGCTGTGTGGTGCTTAGTTGCCGGCTGGGGCTAAACCACGACAATTGGTATGCATACTATCCTTAAGACATACAGTACAGCATTGTTTCATATATGGTGTTTAACAGTATCTAGGAACTAGCCCGCAGTTGCAGTTTTATAATTGATCAGAACATATTTCCCCGAAATAAAAGTAATTTTTCCATGATTTCTTGAACAAAGGCAAACATCCACTGAACTACCTGACAAAGCCTTAAGAGCATTCTGTCCATGAAACAAAGAAGAGCAGGTCACAGGAACAGCACTTATCTCCATCAGCTAAGATCTAAGTAAAAAAATTTTGTCTGAAACTACGTTACATTTGAGTTATGGGGAAACTCACCCATTTGATATGTTTGCCTCCTTGCAGATTAACCCAGGTGCTGCACATTGCACAACTCAAACCAATTTCAGAGCAGTGTGTCAGTGAGCTCGTAGACTTGAAGCCATTCTGGTCTAAGGGCACGAGAGGCCCCGTTTCCTCCTCTCTGTTCACTATTTCACTTTGAAAAGTTGTAAGAGGGAGGGAGAGCATGACATTGCAGCTACAGTTTCTAGTCACTGGTGAATCCTCTCCCCTTCCCCCAATATCATCTCTGCAGACCCTCAATCTAACAGACTTCCTAACTGTACTCATGCATTCACAAGCTGAGCAGAGCTTAATTGGAGGACTGTTTTCCTGGCTCAAGCAATTGAAGTGACTCTGACAGAGCCAAAGTAGTGCAGAGTGAAAATAAGAGACTGAATTTCATGTAGTAGTGCTGCAAATCTGTGCTACGCATTATTTTACATGTTCAGGTCACCAAAGCGGCCATCGCTCCAGCTCAGCATGTTGCAAAACCTTGTCACTGTCTGCTTAAAAGAAGCAATATTGCTCATACAGTTCAAAGATGTAGGGCACAGTCTTGTTCCACAACTATTTACATTTGGATACTTCTATGACAACATGAAAATAATCAAATTCAAATATGAATATTTCTATGTTATACTAATATAAGTGACCCAAAGAGGAGACTGATTAAATTTCAGAAATCATCTGTAGTAAAAACATCATAGTAAACACAGAGTGCACAGCAAGAAAATAAAAATATCTGAAGTATTTCAGGTGAAATTACATGAATTATCATTAAAATATATGAAGGAATTAAAGCATACTTAAAGTAGTAATATTCCTTTTAGAATTAAATAAGAAAATTACTATGAATGATCCAAAATAGGACCAGAGATCCTATATTCATATAAGTGATTTTATTTTATACAGATCAACATATCACAGCCAGATTAACAAAATATTTGAAGAATGCAAAATTATAATGCTTGAACATGGCATATCCCAACTCTGTGGCATATCCCACAAAGTGTGTGCTTTACTTTTTCAAATCTCAGATATAAATGGATCCAAGGGGAATCAGATATCTTCTTGCTTAACAGCTGTAGCAGTATATAAAGTTACCAAGCTGCAGATATTTCTACTGTCATTCCCCCCACACACACTCACTTGAGCAAGATAAAGCAGTTAATTCTATACGCTCCAGTACATTTCAGCTCAAAGGTTAGTTTAAACCATCTTCATCAGTAGATTACACCAGCACGTTTTACTTGGCTCAGAAAATAATGAGGAGCGTTGTACTGGGTTTGCATGGCAAGGTTTTGGTAGTGGGGGGTGGGGTACAGGGGTGGCTTCTGTGAGAAGCAACTAGAAGCTTCCCCTATGTCCAATAGAGTCAATGCCATCCAGCTCCAAGACGGACCTGCTGCTGGCCAAGGCCGAGCCAATCAGTGACAGTGGTAGTGCCTCTGGGATAACATATTTAAGAAGGAGGGAAAAAAACCTGCGCAACAGCAGCCGGGAGAGAGGAGTGAGAATATGTGAGAGAAACAACTTTGCAGACACAAGGTCAGTGAAGGGGGGAGAGGAGGTCTTCCAGATGCTGGAGCAGAGATTCCCCTGGTGAAGACCATGGTGAAGCAGGTTGTCCCCCTGCAGTCCGTGGAGGATTCATGTTGGAGAAATTCATGGAGAACTGTCTCTCATGGAAGGGACGCCACGCTGGAGCAGGGGAAGAGTGTGAGGAGTCCTCCCCCTGAGGAGGAAGGAGCAGCAGAAACAATGTGTGATGAATTGACTGCAACCCCCATTCCCCATCCCCCTGTGCTGCTGGTAGAGAAACAGGGAGTGAAGTTGAGCATGGGAAGAAGGGAGGGATGGGGGGAAGATGTTTTAACATTTAGGTTTTATTTTCTCATTATCCTACTCTGATTTGATTGGTAATAAATTAAATTAATTTTCCCCAAGTCAAGTCTGTTTTGCCCGTGATGGTAATTGCTGAATGATCTCCCTGTCCTTATCTCGACCCATGAGCCTTTCATTATATTTCCTCTCCCCCATCCAGCTAGGGAGGGGAGTGATAGAGTGGCTTTGGTGGGCACCTGGCATCTAGCCAGGGTCAACCCACCACAAGTACTCATACTGCTGGTTATGTCATCACAGTTCAGGGCCAGTAATCAATGTTTTGTGGGGTAACTTCTGAAACAGCTTGTGGTCTTTCCACACAAAACCTGATTTGGCTCCATTTTCATTTTGGTTGTTGCAATTATATTTTCAAGTTGAAGACAATAAGAAAGATGGGCAATTTTCGCTACAAGCAGCCCACTATTTTCTTCTCTTGGTACCAGGGAGCAAAACTATGAAGATATATCTGCTATTGTCAAAAACTCAATCTTTTAAAGGAAAATTAGTACCATTCCTAAAGGAAGTTATAATCAGCATCCATATCAAGTCTTATGAGTCCAGGATTTTAGAAAAATGAAGTTAAGAGTCTGTAGAAGCTAAAGCAAAGACTTTGTGTTACAAGGCATCAATATTTCTCCATTTTCTCCTATGTCCAATACAGAATTATATTTTCTTGAACTTCTGGTATTCACTTTATTAACATCTTCCAGAGATATCTGCTAAGAATCATTCATATTGTGTGGGGTTTGAGGTTTTTGGGGGGGGGGTGTTTTTTTGTTTGGTTTGTTTGGTTTTTTAATAGTTACCACAGATCAGATTCTACAATGGTAAATGTACACATAGTGGACACACTTAAGTTCGACTGGCTTGAGAAATAATACAGTTAAAGAGTTTCCAGCACTGGCATTTTCTCCCCTCAGAACAGGTAAAATTATTGCAGAATGGGAGGAGCTGTGCACTGTCTGATCTTCTTATTTAAATCAAAACCTTCATTCCTAACTTCAAGAATGATGAACAACTTGCTGAAGACATATGACTAAGGACTCAAGACAAACCTTATAGGGAAAACCTGCCTCTACAGTTTGTGAACACTTTGACTGAATCACGCCACAGAATGTTCTGTCAGAGATGAGCATGGTCTTTGCAGACACAGAGCATCATAAGAAACAAAAGCACAGTTACCGAATGGAAACTATCTAAAGAATCAGCAGAAACTTGAGCATTAGCAGAAGGCATCAGCATGCCTTTGAGCCATGACAAGAGAGACTTCTCTCTTGAGCAGAGTTCCCACCTATGAACAAAATGCATAATCACAACCTTCTAAAGTGCTCTTGTCAGGTTGTACCTACTGTGTGAGCTCAGGCCCTGTGTGCAAATGATCAGTTTTGAGGACACAGCCACAGCATTTAACTATTTGTGCCATGTAGCTTGGCTGCTGCTACAGCAGTGTGCACAGAGTAAAAGAGGGGGAAGCAAAGGGCTCTAGTTTCACATCTCACCTTTGCTCTTGTTTGGAATAAGGGGATGATAATACAATGGTTCCTGAATGTCCTAAAGAAGGAAATCTAACAGTATCCTAAATTTCCTAATAACTCAAACATCTGATTACTTCAACTCTAAAGGTCATTTTTGTTTTATAACAAAGTCTGTAACTTAACAGCAGTGGAACCACATGGAAAATAAACTAAGAATGTTGATCTTGATAATCTTTAAGCAAATAAGTATTTGATTAATTTTTTGATTCTGTTTTTATTTTTGTTTCTCCTCTTTTTTTAAAAAGGCCAGTTGAGTTTCCATGAGTATATTTCTTTTGCAAAAAGTGATTCTACAGATGTTTATGATCTTAGGAAAGTAAGAATGTTACAAATCAGGCTTGGGAAAAATCATCATAGGCTGTTTTTACCAACTGCATCACAGAAACATTTTAATATTGACCCTTCAACTATAAACTATAGGAAATATCGAGTGTATTAGTGATTTCCTGATGGTACCTAAAGTTTAAACATTTGTGCACAGAATGAGTAACCTGACAGTCGTCTGAGTCTACAATAATTGGTTTTGGGTAGATTTCTCTGGTTACAGGAACCTTATTCAATATATTAGTGTTTATGTACATTAGCATAATATTTAAATATATTCAAACTGGTTTTCTTTTAATCTGAAAAACTCAGCAGCTCATTACCACTGGCAGTTAAAATGATCCTAGACTCAGTGGCAGCATGCCTAACCTCAAAATCATTGAGGTTCATTGCAGCAAGCAATCCTCCAAATCTCCACAGTATCCAGTGGGGACAATCAGAATTGTGCTGATTGAGAGGAAACTACAACAAGGATACAAAAAGGTCACCACACCTAAATAAACATTGCAGCTGAAGGCAATTTCAAACTTTCTATGCTTTGTAAACTACAGATTTTTTTTCCAAGGAAAAGCAAAATGAGATTCAAGTCTTTCCATTTTTTCTCTTAAATCATCTGGTTTTATAGTATTGATCCTTTATGCTCTGTCAAGCAATATCATAATTTACATAAGTTTTTGCTGATAGAAAAAAACCTGGAGGCCCTCTCCAATGCCAAGTGGCAGCAGTTTAGAGAGTTTAACTGGTGAGTAATGTACTGATTCAATACCACAATGCAAATTTTTTTCAAAATATTTAGGACTTAAAGATTACTTTTGGAAACGGTAATGTTTCCTAACAAATCAAGCATTTCAAGAACAGACCACCCAAACGTATTACCATAAAAAGATGTCAGTTAATTACAAGACAGAACAACACATTTCTACTTTTTCTCCTCTTTTTTTTTTAAACAAAATGTATCCTCTCTAGAGAGTAAAAGGTTTACAGCACGAGGCAGGTTGAATTAACTTTGCTAGTAACCAACTTCCTCATGTTCCAATTATTTTGGAAATATTTTAACTTGAACCATGATAATGAACAGAATGAAAACACAACCCTTTTTCCGCATCTGAAATGGCTTTACTGAGACCACCTACAGTGACTTAAACTGTATGTACTTCCAGCTAAATGTAAAAATACTTGTATTTTTTCAACATATTTTATAACATTTCAACTTCCCCACACAGATTGCTCAAGATCTACTGTATTTCTGCAGTCTGTGCAAAAATTCAGACATTTCTTGGGATATTTCAAATATTTTACAACAGACTGCTTAAATATCAGATATCAAATATTCTCAACCAGTCTACTTTGAGAAAACATACAACAGAATGTTAATTAACTAGTAAAATGTGAACTAGAAATAATTTACATAAAATTTAATCTGCATCATGATGTGCTATCCTTTATTTATGCCAGTCTAACTCCCAGCAGTAAGCCATTCAGACCAGGTCTCCTACCTTTTAATGCAAATAAACACAGTTCTTATTAAGACTTTATAAGGTCTTCGCAAATGCTGCCTTAATTTACACATATATTACTAAACCTCTCCTCCATCTTAATCGTCTTTTAAAATGAGTAAAAATATTTTGCTAAAATGTATGCAGTAATAAAATGCCTGAATGTTTAGAGAGTTACCTACCAGCAACGTGCCTTAAACACTGGGATAGAATGTTAGAGAGGTATCTACCAGCAACATGCCTTAAACACTGGGATAGCCTAGTGAATATTAGAGACACATGGACTGTATTTTTCTACTCAAGAGCAAAGTTCTGAAACAACTACCTTGTACTTCACTATGTATAAGCCATATTTTGTATTCATCAACATTTTACAGAATAGTAAATTCTACTAAAGAGACTATCAGCATCTGATGAGAAAGCAATGTGTATTAGCAATCCATTAGAAAAGGGTAACAAAAGGAAAAAGTATTTAAACAACTGAATTTCATAGCAGATTAGTGGGTGTCATAAAATGTGCTATATCTGTAAAAACATGAACATACTGAAGGGGAACATGAAATAAAACTGGATCAGAGGTGCTCTGGCAGAGAAAGCAGGGGAAAAAAATAGGGATTTTGTAAAGGAATTCAGCCCTGGTCGTTCTCCTCTTCTGGACATTTATCCTACATTTCCTTCTGGGGCTGTGACAAGATCTTTGGTTTTTCTTTCGTATTTTTTTGTGCTATAGGCCTACCATTTATTTTCACATATTGAATGGATGACTATGCACTTTTCATGGATGGCTGTGCCACTGGTGTACTTCTTATGTGAACCTGAATTTGAGGGGATTCTATACCTCATCTGAAACTAATCTACTATGCAAAGAAACTTCTATTTATCTCCTCTCTACACTAAAATGGTTTAAACCAGATGTGTCAAAGTTCCATGTTTAATTATGCCCCATGGAACAGGTCATAAACCTCGTGCTATCACTGACAAACTTTTTTTGATCCCACTTGAAGAGAAGCTTCTTTGGCCCAATAACTACAGAAAACAGACTTATACAAATGAAAAAAAAATCGTTAGCCTTGCTTTGTAAACACAGGGAAAATAATCAGAGGGGAAAAATGGTATTAGATGTTAATGTAGTATCGTCTGGCAAACAGTTGGGTAGTAAAATGGGATAGAAAACAGCTAACAATGCAGAAGCAGAACTAGCTCAAATTTTCACTTCTTGGGAGGTATCCCATTTGCCTGTTTCTGCAACAAAGTGACTGAAAGAAGTTCCCACCCTTCCTGCATGACAATGCAGTGTGGCTGCACCGTAAAATGGATCATGGAGCCACTCTAGAACAAACATCTCTCTCCAAAAAGAGAGGAGGTTTGCATCAAAGGATGCAGAATTTCAGTGATTCTGTTTACAGCAAAGACATCTCCATCTGGCACCTCCAACAGCAGTGTTAGTGTTATTGGGAATGCAAATTTGCAGCTTGGGAAAGAGTAAAAAGTGGCCAAGGACAGGGCGGGGGGGGGGAAATCAAGCTGCCTTTTTACATCCAGCATGTGACAAACTTTCTCCATCAACCTTTTCAACCCATGCATCACTTGAATTGTTTGAGAATTTTTCATGCCTCACTGTAGTACATAGCTCCCAGTTGATCATACCTTATTTGCTGTTGACAGACTCCCCTAAAATGTGCTTTTTCTTGAATTATTGGCTGGTTCACAGAAACCAAAAAACATATTTCTGCAGTGAATATGACAATTTCTATTATCTATACTACAGTACCATATGAACATACGAACAAAAGACAGTCAATAAGGTTGAATAAATTGGACAAAATTTACATTGTTAAGATATAAAGTTTGGTAACCCAAATGCTGCCTATTCTGGTCATGAGGTCTGCTTGCAACACAACTTCAGGTAACAATTCCACTCAACTAGTATTAAAGACTTCAAATTGGCACATGTAAAAGAAGAGCTGGCATGTAGCATTAGCTTTAACAGCATCCATTGTTGAGATGTTAGTCTCTAAAATCGGGTGGGAACTTAGAGAACAAGAGTTAAGAGGAGGAAAGATGGCTGTAGAAATGCTATGATTAGATAAGCTTGTATGTTGAGGTATCTTTGAAAGAACTAGTTTGGATTATAAAAGAGAGACCGAGGTCATTACGTCAGTCCTTTTTCTACAATTTACTTGGGAGAACATCATCATTTTTGCTAACATGGGTGGTTTGCAAGGTCTTGAAACTTAAAATACTGCTTTTTCTGCTTTTTGAACACTTTCTATAACAAATCATGTGACTTGGGCTGGTACAATTTAAACATCTCCTCTGTTTTGAAAGCTTTCTATAGACCTTTCAGAGGCAATGCTGGCTATCTAAATCCTTACTTGGCACCTAAATAAAAGCCTTTTGCTTTTCACCAATTGGGACACAGTCATGCCATCCCACTGTCTCTCTAGTTTCAGTGTTTGATCCAGAAGCTACTCCCTGAGACATTCTGCTAACAGCAGAAAACTATATGCTACAACACTGAGACAGAAAAGACTAGGTAAAAATTACCTTAGGAACAGCAGAAAGAACAGAGAGAGAAGCACAAAGTATTGCTGAGGGTTACCCTAAGACTTCATGCAAGCACTATTGCCTAATGTACATCTGTGTAAGAGAACCTTTCATCCAAGGTCAGGAGAGCCTTCAACCTGAATTCAAATTGATAGCTTCAGATAGGCACCCCTCAGGCAGCATACCCCTTTTGCCTGCAATTTGCCACAGCTAAACTGTATCATTCAGGTATTTGCTACATACCATAGCAAGGCATGAAAAATTCTCAGTTTAAGTGATGCATGTGTTGAAAAGATTGAGGAAGAAAGTTTCATTTGTGTACTGGCTTTTTACCAAGATCGAAACCTGTGGCCTGGCAGAGCACCTGCCTCGAGCAGAAAATTTTGCCTGTAATTCACTGGTAGGAATCACAGATCCCACAGAGGTTCTGCTCACAGGGGTCAGAAAGCCCCAATAAGGAGAAACAGGACCTCTAGAGCTCACACAGTCCATACTCCTGCCTAAAGTTATGCTAACAGCATCACCAGGCAGGCCAGCTGTGGCTTTATTTCCACGAGTCTTGAAAACCTCCAGAGAGACTCCACAACCCCTCTGTCCCAGTGCAGCCATGTTCTCCCGGGGGAGATTTTCCTCCTGATGCCCATCCTGAGCCATCCAAATGACAACTTCTCCTTTTACATCACATCACCTGGCTCCACTCAGAAGTTTGACTTCATTATCTTTCTAACTGCTTCTCAAGGAAGCAGCTATTTTGATCTCATTTTAGCCTTCTCTTTGCCAGACTAGAGAAACCCAGCTCCCTAGCAGCCTCTCTCAGTAAGAAGGTGGCTACAGGCCCCCAGCCACCTTGGCAGCTCACCACTGGACCCTCCCTACTTTCTCCACATCCTGGCTGAACTGAGGACCCCCCAACTGGAACACAGTATCCACAGAGGAAGACAAAGGGCACAGCAACTTGCATATGGCTCTGCAGAGATGCTGCTAACATCCAGAACAAAATTTGGACAACCCACTCATGGTGCTAATCACTTGTGTGCAATCTGTGCAATGTAACCAGTGAGCGATCCAGATGGTAGTGGCTAGAACTGAAATGTAATTAGTTCAGTCAATACAGTAGTATATTTTTAGATCTTCCACTAGTCAAAACAAGAAATGTTGCTCAAGCAAATTTAACATTGCTTAAAAAAAAGATTGCAAAAACTGTATGCGTGATAATTCTATAGAGACTTTTTTCTGACAACTTAGGCAAGAGGTGGAAAGCATATTTTAATTCATGCAATGACTAAAAGTAAGAGCAGTGCCAGAAAATATGTTTTAGAACAATTTTTGGAATACAGGGGCTCATCTGTTTTGCAAAAGAAAGAATCGGAAGCACATAGGAATAAGCAGCTATTTTAAACTTGCCTATTAAGCAAGGACACCAATAGCTAACAGATGTGGTTATTTGCAAATGCTTTCAGCAAAACACACATGACAAGACTCTCCCCTCCTCAAACCCTGATTGAAACCTGTGTCCTGGTAGAGACATGATGAGAATACAAACCTGCCTATAAAACTCAGTATTTGTTTGAGGAGTATTACACTGCATATTGAATTAGTGTTGTGGTAACAGTATCTTTCAGATTATTTCACAGCAAAGTTGGAATATAAAAAAGTTTAATCTAGATTGTCAGTTCCCAGAACTATTTAAACCACTCAATAGAAAACTAGCTTTTGTTTGAATTTTTCAGTCTGGAATAAGAAAAACTTTTCAGGCTCCAAAGGACTCTTTTCTAAAAACAGACCTAATTGTTTCCAAATATACCTCAGAATATTGAGGAAACCCAAACCTTTGCAAAGTGATTTAAGCACCATGGGTTTGATTATCATTGACATATAACACCCATTACATTGTTTGGGTTTGTTTTGATAAATGCCACACAAACATATTAAGAGTGAAAACACAAGAGGAAAACATATCATCTGAGAGGAAAAGAGAGAAAGGAGACACCAGCCAAGTAACAAATGGCTACTTCATGTCTCTAGCTGCGTAATTGCCAAATTTCAAGAAGCAGTAGTCAAGGAGCAGCGTATGAACTTCCAGAAGAAGGGCAGCTAAACTTAAGATCTCTATCAGCAGTCCATCACAAGGAAAAGGTATTGTAAGGAGAGGCAGTAATGCTTATACAAGAGAGCAAGCAATCTGGTTAAAAGCTAGGTGAGTGCTTCTTAATTATAAAACAATACAGTTCTTAACCTTGACCTTTCTAGTTAACAAAAATATGTGCAGTTTTTGTTTTTGGGGGGGGTTGGTGGGGTTTTTTTGTTGGATTTTGTTTGTTTTGTTTTGTTCTGTTTTTTACTTTGCTGTATTTAGGGTACCATAGGACCAACACCAGGAGAAAAAAACAAACCACCCCATGGCCCTAGAAAATCAGACAAGGCAGTAAAGACCTGGGTTCTCCATTTCAAGAACTGCATAGGGTAAGCTATGTATGTTTGGTTAGGTTTTATGTTATGTTGCATTTCAGTGGTTAGAAAACTTCAGCGGAGCAGTGAAGAGTCCCACTGGCTCAATGCAGAATAGCGGTGGTAGCCAAAGATAACAGTGATAAACCACTTCAAGATGTCTGGTGCACCACAAGGGAGTTCTGTTTCAACAACATAAAAAAGACATGGCAAACGGACCATTAAAATCATTCATTCAAAACACATTTGACAGTTTTTCATGGGGACAGTCTTTCATGGGGACAGTCTTAAGATCATAGGTTTTTATTTATTGATTTAAGCATTTTTGACAAGTTACAAACTCTTTTTTATGTAGGCTGAACATATGACGGTGCTTTCTAAATTACTGCAAGCATGGTTCAACTTTTGTTTTGTTTTTTCATCTTTTGCTTTCACTTTTTGCCTAAACAAGTTTATGAAATATTCATAGCTTCTGCCACCTTCTACCCATATCGAGCAACCTAGGATTTTAAACCAGGGTAGAGTTTTCAAGCTGAACACAGCATATTCTCTACTCTCTAATCCTGCAGAACCTCCTCTGCCTCACATCTGCAGGGCTGGAGAGTTGCCAGTGGCAGGTCTGTTCTTCACGGCACCATTCCTTCAAAGCCTGTAGGAATTTCACTGCAGAAGATAATTCTGACCATATCTTACTAAAAGTTGATACCATTTGATGATAGTTTGATAGCCTGTGTAAATATAATCAAAGGTCTTGCTTAATTTCTGGAACAGCTGGCATTCTCATTAATAAAGAAACAAAAACCCTGATTCACACTACCATGATTACTACCAATTTTTGCAGCTTTGCAGTTCAGACCCAAGGCTGAAGTGGCACAGGAATAAAGACACTGTTTTTCTCCCCTGCAAACTGGCTTCCGAAGTTACAGCTGTACTGGGCAGCCAACAGAAGGAAGGCTGTACTGAATGCTGCCTGCACTGGATGACTTGTGGGCATAAACTCTATGCCAACCACCTCAAATCCAGTTACATTCACTGTCTCCCTCATGAGGGATTAGCGGCTCCTTTCCTTGTTGCTACAGGAAGGTAGTCTTCATCATCAGGAAAATTCCTTCACTGTAGCTACTGTCTCAGATCTATCTGAGATTACCAATTTTTGTTTGTTTTTGCTTTCTGGCAGAACTATACAAGAAGAGAGCCTACATTTTAAAACTTAAAATTCACTTGCTAAATACTATTTTTGGTTACTCGTTTCTCCTGCAAGATTATCATATTCCAGGCTTTAGCTGCTGCTCCATTTCTACCAGATGCTGCAAATCACTAGGGAATATTCTGATTAATATTTTTTGTCATATGAATAAGAGAAATACACTTTTTAAAAAATCAGTTCCCATGCTTCATCTTTGCTTTTCACTTTTTGTAAATTAAATTTGGAGTATTTTTCTCAATTTGTGCATTTTCTCTATTTTAAACGAGGAATTAATGGTTCTGTAGTTATTAAAATAAAAATTTTGGCTGTACTGCTAACAACTGAATAGCTGAGTGTGTGTGTTTATATATATATATATATATATATATTTATGCACAAAAAGGAAACACCCTGAGGCTAAGTTATCTTTTCAAGATTCTCCTTTATCATTTTTATCATGGTAGAATTTACAAACCCCACTAGAGATTGGGGCTCCACTGTATGATATGCTGTACAGACATCTATTAAGAACTCAGCTCCAGCCCAAGAGAGTTCACAAATCTGTATTTCTCCTATGATGCACATAAAAACAGTGTGGCCTTTCAGTTCTTCAGAACTAGCCTGGATAACACCCTTGAGAGCACAGACCATCAAGCAATGACTATACTTTTGAGTTTGACTATCTGCATATTTTTAAAAAAGACCAGGTAGCATTTCAGCTTAAAAATTTTTTGAGGGGCACTTTATTAAAAGACAAACATCAAATGGACTTTGACACTTTATAAAACCAAGCTCAGATAAAGATCAAGCAAGTTTCTAACTGCTGAATAGAAGCAGTCAAAAATCAGTGCTTTTGCAACAGCAAAACTTTTTCCATATGGGAAGTGGTGGGGTAAGTGTTTCAGTCTGCTTTAAACCAAAGAAATAAAATTGGCCTCTCATATTATCAAGAATACCACCAATTAAAATAACTCAGTGGGTCTTTTCTATTTCAGTCATCCCACGATGTTTCTCAGTGCTGCACGTTCACATGACAGCGGCTCATCTGACATGCACACACTTGTTCATTATTTTGTTTTACTGCATTGCCCAATGTGCAGCTGTTGACTCATACCCATTGCAATAGATGCTGCACATACAAAACGGAAGCTCAGCCCCAGAGCTTACAATGCATGTGTAACGACAGAAACAACAGATGGATGCAGACAATATCTAAAAAGGAGGTAAAGCTGGTCAGAGTATTCTCAGCACACTGGCAGATGACTGGGTTTTTTTATATATACAAATAAAAACAAAAATATATATATGGCAAGTTTCTTTTGAGTATAGCAGCATACACAGAGGATGAAGATGCTTCTTTGAATATTAGGTGAGCAATGGAATTTAGCATCATAAATTGTTAGATGAATACTACACTTCACGTAGGCCTGCAAATGTTCCTATTTAAACTTTTTTTTTCATCAGAAATGGAGTCCTGAACAAATAGCTTGCTCTCTTTATATGCAATTTGATTCTACTAGCAACTCCCAAGCAATCATTCTTCTTTTTTCCAAAGTGTAAAAAAAATCCAAAACACCAATGCATCAACAGCATTTGTCAATCAAAAGGGTGCTGTGTATTTCTAAATACTGCAGTGGCAGTGACACAAATATAAAAAAATAATTTTAGGACCACATGAACAGATTCGCCACAGTCTTATTGTGATTATTGTTTACGGTGAAGTTAGTGACAGATTTCCTCTGATCTGATTTCAGACTTGTATCAGTAAGCTACTGAGGAGGTAACTTCTAAGTATGAATCCTTAGTAAACTGGGAACAGTGTCTAAGGTAAATGCAACACCACTATTCTCAAAACTACCAGCTGAACCATTGTTCATACTCTTGCCATTTCCCAAACAGAAGCAGTACCTCCCGTTAAGCTACTGACAAAGTGCTACAGTCCAAAATTGAGTTAATATCATCAAGGATATTAAAACGTAAACTGTTTGCTATTGAAGAATGTAAATATTAAAATTATTAAATAAATTAGGGGATCAAGGCCACTGGGATTGGAGATGAAAGGTCTGTCAACTTGCTTTTTCATCTGTATATTTCCTCCTCCCTTCTTTTTTCCACTCATCTTACTCTCCAGGACTCAAGAGGAGATCAAAGAATGCTCCACCCACTGTAAATCAAGCCAGAGGCTGCCAGGCTGTAGCACACAGCCAGGGCGCAATTGCAGGGAAAGCGAACACAACTGCACTTGCATCAGCAACAGAGGTTTACCATTTTTAAAGGGTAGAAATCACACGTTCACTGGTTTCACAATTACAAAAATGGAGTCAGTGGTTTAGTAGACAATAACAACAAGGTTAAAACATCACAGTATTCACTTTTCTTTTTTTAAAATCAGAAGCCTGTTTTCATTTATCTAGGAAATGACTATTTTTTGAAACCTATTAGTTCTTTTTAAAATGCTTAAATTCATATTCAGCATGATTCAGACTAATTTCTATTAACATGTCTGCAAGTGTAACAATATCCCTATTCTTTTCAAGCTGTTTGAATGTGGGTTTTTTTTCAGCATTTTCTTTAAAACTTTAGCTGATTGTTTTATAATTTGTCACCTTTTGTCTTCTTTCAGCAGTATGTCATTAAGTCTTTAATTTGGCGTTTCCTGTTGTCTGCAGTGGGATATATGCTGGTTTAAATCCAAAGGACTGCAGACATAGATGGTGGGTAAAATCTGTGAACCATAAGTAAATTCTTATAAGGAACATACAAAAAAAAGATTGTTCTTCAGTTAGACTTAAGCCATTACTTTCTTCAAAAGAAGAAAAGACACAAGTTAAGAAAAAAGCACTGCCAAAGACCTTCTGCCCAAATGTGCATCTCCATGAAGTTTCCTGCTAAGTGCATATGAATGCACTGCGATCTGGGAAAAGGATCCAAATAGGATTTCAAACACCCAAACATTTTAACTCATTTAAGTATTTCACCATGCTGCTATTCATTCATTCACTGATTTTTTTTGTCCTAGTTTAAAGAGATACTAAAGAAACAGAGCTCTAAATGTATTTACATTCCTAAATTAAGCTCCTCTAACCAGCCTCCTAGTCTGTCATCCCTTCACAGCTAAACAAACTGTAAAGTCTAGCCCTATGTTCTTGAAGCAAAGTCACAAACACAGTAAGAGAAAAGTTTGGTTTTTCAAGAAGAAAAAGATGAAAAGCACTTTTAATCTACTATAGCTGCCTATGTTGTTTCGACGCCACCTGGAAACACACAAGTCTATAGGGCCGGATGGGATCTACCCAAGAGTACTGAGGGAGATGGCAGAGGTGCTTGCCAAGCCACTATCCATCATTAGGAGGAGGAGCTGGAAGCTATTGTGCAGCAGGACACCTATGATGCAGTTGCCATCACAGAAACATGGTGGGATGCTTCTCATGACTGGAGTGCTGCAATGCATGGCTATAAGCTCTTCAGAAGGGATAAGCAAGGAAGGAGAGGCGGTGGGGTGGCTCTGTATGTTAGGGAGTGTTTTGATTGTATAGAAATCAACGATTGTGATGACAAAAGTCGAGTGCTTATGGGTAAGGATGAGGGGGAAGGCCAATGAGGCAGATATCTTGCTGGGAGTCTGTTACAGACCACCCAACCAGGACGAAGAGACAGATGAGACATTCTATAAGTGACTGGCAGAAGTCTCGCATTCATTGGCCCTTGTTCTTGTAGGGGACTTCAATCTACCGGACATCTGCTGGAAGTATAACATGACAGAGAGGAAACAATCTGGGAGGTTTCTGGAGTGTGTGGAGGATAACTTCCTTAACTTCCTGACACAGCTGGTGAGTGAGCCCACCAGGGGAGGTGCCTTGCTGGACCTGCTGTTTACAAACAGAGAAGGACTGGTGAGAGATGTGGTGGTCGGAGGCTGTCTTGGGCTTAGCGACCATGACATGATAGAATTCTCAATTGTGAGCAAAGTAAGGAGAGGGGTCAGCAAAACTGCTATCATGGACTTCCGGAGGGCAGACTTTGGCCTGTTCAGGTCACTGGTTGAGAGGGTCCCTTGGGAGACAGTCCTGAAGGACAAAGGGGTCCAGGAAGGCTGGACAGTCTTCAAGAAGGAAATCTTAAAGACGCAGGACCAGACGGTCCCCATGTGCCGTAAGAAGAGCTGTCGGGGAAGGCGACCGGCCTGGCTGAACAGGGAGATTTTGCTGGGACTCAGGGAAAAGAGGAGAGTTTATCACCTCTGGAAGAAGGGGCAGGCAACTCACAAAGTGTACAAGGATCTCATTAGGTCAAGCAGGGACAAAATTAGAAAGGCAAAAGCCCAGCTAGAACTCAGTCTGGCCACAGTCATAAAGGATAATAAAAAATGCTTCTACAAATATATTAACAACAAAAAGAGAGACAAGGAGAATCTCCATCCCCTACTGGATATGGTGGGGAACATTGTCTCCAAGGACGAGGACAAGGCTGAGGTACTTAATGCCTTCTTTGCCTCAGTCTTTTATAGCCAGTCCAGGTATCCACAGGGTATTCAGCCCCCTGAGCTGGAAGATGGGGATGGAGAGCACAATAACCCGCCCATAATCCAGGAGGAAGCAGTTAAGGACCTGTTAAGCCACCTGGACACCCACAAGTCTATGGGGCCTGATGGGATCCACCCGAGAGTACTGAGAGAGCTGGCGGAGGAGCTTGCCAAGCCACTCTCCATCATTTATCAGCAGTCCTGGTTAACAGGGGAGGTCCCAGACGACTGGAGGCTTGCCAATGTGACGCCTATGTACAAGAAGTGCTGGAAGGAGGATCTGGGGAACTACAGGCCTGTCAGCCTGACCTCGGTACTGGGGAAGATTATGGAGAGGTTCATCTTGAGGGCGCTCACAGGGCATGTGGAGGACAACCAAGGGATCAGGCCCAGCCAGCATGGGTTCATGAAAGGCAGGTCCTGCTTGACCAACCTGATCTCCTTCTATGACCAGGTGACCCGCCTAGTGGATGAGGGAAAGGCTGTGGATGTTGTCTACCTGGACTTTCATAAAGCCTTTGACACTGTCTCCCACAGCATTCTCCTGGAGAAACTGGCGGCTCATGGCTTATACAGGTGTACTCTCTGCTGGGTAAAAAACTGGCTGGATGGCCGAGCCCAGAGAGTTGTGGTGAATGGCGTTAAATCCAGTTGGCGGCCAGTCACAAGCGGTGTTCCCCAGGGCTCAGTTTTGTGGACGGTCTTGTTTAATATTGAAACAAGGATCTAAAACAATTATAAGGTTTTAGCATGTGTTACTAATCAGCTCTAAGGTTTTCTTAATATATGGAAGGTTATTGATTACATGATTAGTTTGACTTTAGTATAGAATCCTTTAGCCTAATAACTGTGTGATTACGTTTAACAGCCTATTCTCATAGTCCTTAGTCTGTATTTGCCTCAATACTAACATTGTAACTATGTATAAACGGTTAATCATGAGGAAAGTAGGCCTCATGAAAATTAAAACAAAGAAGAGTTAAGAGCAAGGACTGGGAGATTAAAGAGAACAGAGAAGATATCTTAACCTTGAGCGTAGAGACAGACTGGCAGGAATGCTCTAACAAGGATGATAAGAAGGAACTGCTTGGCTGAACAACAGAAGGGGTGAACATTCAAGGAGAAGAAATTATCCTCAAGAGACTTGTGACCATAAAAGGGAAAAAGGAGTAGGGGGCTAACTCCCCAAACGACCACCGACGACCACCCGAGACCCCTGCGCATGCATAGTGTAGTTTTGCAACGCCACCATTATGTAAATGTAATAGATAAGCAAGGAGGCGGTGATTTCTTGGAAAATGTGTGAATATTCATGTCTTTCAGGTATATAAAAAGATGAACTTCTGTTTCAGCACATGCATGTTAGGAGGAGCTATCCCCCATGCGTCCAGCGCTGCAATAAAGATATCTGCTTAATAACACTTTGATGTTATTGAGTTTAAATTTCTTAAGTTTGAATTTCTTCGAATCAATATCTTTATTGATGATCTGGATGAGGGGATAGAGTGCTCCCTCAGGAAGTTTGCAGATGACACCAAGTTGGGTGGGAGTGTTGATCTGCTGGAGGGTAGGAGGGCTCTGCAGAGGGATCTGGACAGGCTGGATCAATGGGCAGAGGTCAACTGTATGAGGTTTAATAAGGCTAAGTGCAGGGTCCTGCACTTTGGTCACAAAAACCCCATGCAACGCTACAGGCTTGGGGAGGAGTGGCTGGAGAGCTGCCCGGCAGAAAAGGACCTGGGGGTGCTGGTTGACAGCTGGCTGAACATGAGCCAGCAGTGTGCCCAGGTGGCCAAGGCAGCCAACAGCATCCTGGCCTGTATCAGGAATAGTGTGGCCAGCAGGAGTAGGGAAGTGTTTGTACTTGGCGCTGGTGAGGTCGCACCTTGAATCCTGTGTTCAGTTTTGGGGCCCTCGCTACAAGAAGGACATTGAGTTGCTGGAGCATGTCCAGAGAAGGGCGACAAATCTGGTGAGAGGTCTGGAGAACAAGTCTTATGAGGAGCGTCTGAAGGAACTGGGGTTGTTTAGTCTGGAGAAGAGGAGGCTGAGGGAAGACCTTATCGCTTTCTACAACTACCTGAAAGGAAGTTGCAGTGAGGTGGGTGTTGGTCTCTTCTCCCAAGTAACTAGCAATAGGATGAGAGGAAATGGCCTCAAGTTGTGCCAGAGGAGGTTTAGACAAGATATTAGGAAAATTTCTTTACTGAGAGAGTGGTCAAGCATTGGAACAGGCTGCCCAGGGAAGCGATGGAGTCACCATCCCTGGAGGTGTTCACAAAACGTGTAGACATGGCACTTTCGGGACATGGGTTAAGTGGGCATGGTGGTGTTGGGTATACGGTTGGACTCGATGATCTTAAAGGTCCTTTCCAACCTTAATGATGCTATGATTTTATTCTATGATTCTATGACTATGAACAGCATCACATTCATATAATAACATGCAGACTGAACTGGCATAGGAGTGGGGTCAATTTCTTTAATATTTTGGCTCTACTAAGCTTTGCTCTTTGACAGTTTCCCCGTCATTAATAGCTTTTCCTGTCCTATCGCTATGACTGGCTCTTACATACAAGCGATATATTTCACAGAATTATTTTGCAAACAAAACCAAAGGATAAATATTTTACCATGTAAAAAGTAGGCAAGAACAACTGTCAGCTCTCTACAGCAGAAGGGTTTCCACCGGGGGAAGCCTGACAGACCCTGCTGCCTGCATTGCATTCAGCACACTGCAGGGCCCTCTTGGGAGCTGTGCACTTTGGCCAGGGCAGGTCATAGAGTGATAGAATCATAGAATAGTTTGGGTTGGAAGGGACCTTTAAAGGTTTTCAGGTCACACACTGCAAACACCAAAACCTGGAAGTTTGGAACCAGGGGCCCAGGAGGATGCTGTGGGTGTTGCTTTTGCACCAAAGGTTTTGTAATTTGCCAACATAAGAGTCACAGTTGTCAACATTTTTCCAGGTTTTAGAGCCTTGTCCCTAAACGTATCCCATCTGTACTTTAAAGAGCATTTTCCCCATTTCTGAATCTGTGACACCAATATTTTTCACACAATACACAACATACATGCTAGGGTTTGTATCTTTCCAAGGAGCTTAGAATCTAAATAACATTAAAGGACACATCGTCCCATTGGGAAACTCCAAACTACTTTCTGTTTGTGCTGAACACTTACTGGCACATGAGTTCTCTGCTGCTGAAGAGGTAGGAATAGCCCGTTTGAAGCAGGGAAAAACATGAGAGTAGTATGGGAATGCGCTACTGGAATAACAAGAAAATTCCTTCATGCACAAAAGAATGTATTTAACCCACTTTTTGAAAGGATTCATTATGATAGCTATTTTGGGTTATTTTTCTTTGTAGACAAGCCTGAAGTGATACCTTTCTTGGTGTACTTCCTAATGTTACATCATCCACCACAATGCTTCAGTCTTTTGGAAACAACTTTGTGGGTAGATCCAGGTATTCCACATTCCAAGTCCTCTAAACTCTTCTATACTTCTAATCTATACAAGGCCTGGTGTATACAGCTTTTCATCAAGCATTTGTGCAGAAAATGTGAAGTCTGAACATTCCACTGTCCTATTTTGAAGTTTTTCACTATTATCTTTCCTTCACACAAGGAAATTTTCCATCCAAATTAAAAAGAAAGTTCTACAGCTTTTTGTGTATTTTTTTTAAACAACAAACATTAAGCAACTTGCTGTTTCAATGTAGGAAATGTGTTTAGAATTTCAGAAACACTTATATAAACTTTAGGTCTTGACTTCAAATTGTTCTTTTTCCTCACCTTCATGAGGAAAATACTGATTCTGATATGGTAGTTATGTTGCTAATCCAAAACTTAACACTGTGCATTAAATCTATTCTATGAAGATAAAAAATGTGCAACTGTGCAGATACATCCATCAGGAGAGAGGCATCCAATAATTTTAAGATAGAGAACAGCAAACACCGGACTGAGGGACAGACAGGGACGACTAAACAAAAAAACCAAACTGTAATTTAGTACTTTATCAAACAAAGCACTGGAGAACAGGCGAGCAAGATGTCTCTCCCTTTTCAAAAGCAGAAGAAATCCTGCCAGGCAGCCAACTCCAGCCAAAGTAACAGAACATATCACTGAATAACCCTCATTTGTCATATAATATCCAGCATTATAAACATTACATAAAAATGCATTTATTTCACTTAATTACTGTTATGTTTAACATCTTTGTTGGAGACATGGACAGTGGGATTGACTGCACCCTCAGCAGGTTTGCCGATGACACCAATCTGTGTGGTTGCAGTCGACATGCTAGAGGGAAGGGATGCCATCCAGAGGGACCTTGACAGGCTTGAGAGGTGGGCCCATGCAAACTTCATGAAGTTCAATGAGGCCAAGTGCAAGGTCCTGCACATTGATCGAGGCAATCCCAAGCACAAATATAGGCTGGGCACAGAATGGATTGAGAGTAGCCCTGAGGAGAAGGACTTGGGGGTGTTGGTTGATGAGAAGCTCAACATGACCCAGCAATGTGCACTTGCAGCCCAGAAGGCCAACTGTATCCTGGGCTGCATCCAAAGAAGTTTGACCAGCAGGTCGAGGGAGGTGATTCTGCCCCTCTACTCCGCTCTGGTGAGACCCCACCTGGAGTACTGCGTTCAGCTCTGGGGCCCACAACATAAGAAGGACATGGACCTGTTGGAACAAGTCCAGAGGAGGGCCACAAAGATGATCAAAGGGCTGGAGCACCTCTCCTATGAAAACAGGCTGAGAGAGTTGGGGTTGTTCAGCCTGGAGAAGAGAAGGCTCCGGGGAGACCTTATTGCGGCCTTCCAGTACCTGAAGGGGTCATACGAGAAAGTTGGAGGGACTTTTTACAAGGGCCTGTTGTGATAGGTCAAGGGGTAATGGTTTTAAACTGAAAGAGGGTAGATTTAGACTAGACATAAGGAAGAAATTCTTCACTATGTGGGTGGTGAGGCACTGGAACAGGTTGCCCAGAGAAGCTGTGGATGCCCCCTCCCTGGAAGTGTTCAAGGCCAGGTTGGATGGGGCTCTGAGCAACCTGATCTAGTGGAAGATGTCCCTGCCCATGGCAGGGGGGGTGGAAATAGATGATCTTTAAGGTCCCTTCCAGCCCAAACCATTCTATGGTTCTATGATCTCCTTTCACCATAAACCTTGCCTTGCTATAGACCTTTGTGACTACAAGACATACAGTGACTTGTGCTAATAATGACTTTTGTGTATAATGGGGCAGCTGATCAATTCAGAAATGAATTTGATTTAAAAAAAAACAAGAAACAAACAAACCCCCACAAGAGTAATAATACAATTCAAGTTCTTTCACTTAACTAGCAGGATAAAGTATTTCCAGGCACCCTGTGATACGAACCCACACAAAAGCAAATAGATAAGAAGTCAGCAGGAAAACAAGAAAAATCATAGAATCATAGAATCTTTGGGTTGGAAGGGACCTTTAAAGGTCATCTAGTCCAACCCCCCTGCAATGAGCTGGGACATCTTCAACTTGATCAGGTTGCTCAGAACCCCGTCCAATCTGACCTTGAATGTTTCCAGGGGTGGGGCATCTACCACCTCTCTGGGTAACCTGTTCTACTGTTTTACCACTAGCTATTATCTATGGAGTTCTCTTGCCTCCCACATATATATGAATAAACAATCTGCATTCTGTTAACAGCAGTATTTTTCCCAGCTCCTGTATTAATTTTATAGCCTATCTGTCAAGTCCTAGGAGGAGAGGCTTAACATAGATCAAAAAGCAAGATTCTGCTCACTGTTTACCCAAAATGGAAAAGGAACTGTGAGTGTGAGCAAAAGGGTAATGCTGTTTGGCTTCAACACCGTACAGTACAGACAGAGGCACCTGTAATGACTAATGAGGTGATCAGGTGAAGAAAATAACACCATGTGGTGGGTTGACCTTAGCTGGACACCAGGATCCCACCAAAGCCACTCTATCACTCCCCCTCCTCAGCTGGACAGGGCAGAGAATATATAACAAAAGGCTCATGGGTCAAGATAAGGACAGGGAGAGATCATTCAGCAATTACTGTCACGGGCAAAACAGACTTGACTTGGGGAAATTAGTTTAAGTTATTACCAATCAAATCAGAGTAGGATAATGAGAAACAAACCCAAATCTTAAAAACACCTTCGCCCCACCCCTCCCTTCATCCCGGGCTCAACTTCACTCCTGATTTCTCTACCTCCTCCCCCCAAGCAGCACAGTGAGACCAGGAATGGGGGTTGTGGTCAGTTCATCACATGTTGTCTCTGCCGCTCCTTCCTCCTCAGGGAGAGGACTCCTCACACTCTTCCCCTGCTCCAGCATGGGGTCCCTCCCACGGGAGACAGACCTCCACGAACTTCTCCAACATGAGTCCTTCCCACAGGCTGCAGTTCTTCACAAACTGCTCCAGCCTGGGTCCTTTCCATGGGGTACAGTCCTTCAGGAACAGACTATTCCAGCGTGGGTCCCCCACAGGGTCACAAGTCCTGCCAGCAAACCTGCTCCAGCATGGGCTCCTCTCTCCACGGGACCACAGGTCCTGCCAGGAGCTTGCTTCAGTGTGGGCTTCCCATGGGGTCACAGCCTCCTTTGAGTGCATGCACCTGCTCCAGCATGGAGCTCCATGGGCTGCAGGGGGACAGCCTGCCCCACCATGGTCTTCACCAGGGGCTGCAGGGGAATCTCTGCTCAGGCCCCTGGAGCACCTCCTCCCCCTCCTTCTTCACTGACCTTGGTGTCTGCAGAGTTGTTTCTCTCACATATTCTCACTCCTCTCTCCCGGCTGATGTTGCGCAGGTTTTTTTCCCCTTCTTAAATATGTTATCCTAGAGGTGTTACCACTGTCGCTGATGGGCTTGTCCATGGCCTGCAGCAGGTCCGTCTTGGAGCCGGATGGCATTGGCTCTATCGAACATAGGGGAAGCTTCTAGCAGCTTCTCACAGAAGCCAACCCTGCAGCCCCCCGGCTACCAAAACCTTGCAACTCTAACCCAGTACATCCCATCCCTGCTCTCCTCCAAAAGAAGGTCCAGAAACAGTTAACCTAATTTGTGCACATGTTTGAATGTCAAATTCTTCAGGCTAATGTAACACAAAATACATGTATGTTATAATAGCCACATTCTTTTAGAACTTATAAATTGGTAATACATCAAGTTGTCAAAAAACTATTAGAATATGCCAATTTCATTTTTAAGTACGCACAGAGGAAGTTTTTGTCACCCAATTCCTGTATCAAATATGTTTTAATTTTGTATTTATTCCCACTGACAACTATAGTATGTCCCAGCTTGCTGCAAAAAAACCCTCACAAACGTTGTAGCAAAAAGGGATGGAGGTATTTCCAAATTGGAAGCAAGAGACACCAAGTAACCAACCCAGTCCAAGCAGTACAGCCAGTAAAAGTAATTACACAATAATGTAATATGTTAAATCCAAAATCAACTAGTTTTCACTGGATGACCTTCAAACTTCTAAAAGCAATCTACAAAGGAACAAATCCTGGTTTCGGTTGCGATGGAGCTGTTTTTTCTTCCCGATAGCTGGTATAGTGCTGTGCTTTGGAGTTGGTATGAGAATAATGTTGGTAACACACTGAAGTTTTAATTGTGGCTAAGTAGTTGTAGTGCTTATACTAAGTCCAGGACTTTTCAGATTCCCATGCTCTTCCAGTGAGGAGGTACACAAGAAGCTGGGAGGGGGCATGGCTAGAACAGCTGACCCAGACTGGCCAAAGAGATATTCCCTACCATATAACGTCATGCCCAGTACATAAACTGGAGTTAGCCAGGGGGTGGGAATTGATGCTTGGGGACAGGCTATCAATCACCGGATGGTGAGCAATCGCTGTATTGGGCATCACTTGTTCTTGTACATTCCTTTGTCGTTGTTATTATTATTGTTGTTGTTATCATTGTTGTTTCCTCTTCTCTTGCTGTCCTACTAAACTGTTTTTATCTCAACCCATGAGTTTTTCCCAATTGTCTCCCCCATCCCACTGTGGGAGGGGGAGTGAGCGAGTGGCTGCATGGTGCTTAATTGCTGGCTGTGGCTAAACCACGACAATTGTAGAGAGTCTTATACAAAAAGTAAAAACATTACTCCTTTGCTATCATTACTCCTTATTTATTTAAAGGACTAATGTACTTACGCCATTACTATTTACACTGTGAGACTGGGAAGTTTTCATAGGCTCTTTGCACCCTTTTCCAGTTCATTTTAATTACAATATGTAAGTTTTCATTTTTGGTTTGGTTTTTTTGTGTGTGTGAAGAAACCTCCCCACATTTGCCAGGATTAAGCTTGGTTTTTCACAAGGTATTTGTGATCCAGGCTCGTACTGCAATAAACAAGGAGTATTTGGGATTAAATCGTGTAGCGTGCTGTGTTTTATTAAAACTGTGAAGAAAACAACAGGAGCAAGAGGCATTTGAAAGAGGCAGGCAAGCCCAAAAATGATAGGGAGACGAAGCCAGGCAGCTGACCTGCCCTCCCCTTGCCCAAATGGGGCATCTGAGAACACAGTGTCCTCTTCCTGTTATACAGATTGTCACCTTGTCTTTTTTCCGACCTCCCTAGTACCTGGTATGTCATGGGCTGCATCTGGAAACACATGTAAGAAGGTTAATGAAAAAAATCCTCCTCTTACTAACTTTCAAAGCATCTTCTTTTTGCCAAGGTCAGAGCAACATTCCAGGCTTTTAAAGAGACTACCCTGCTTTTTACATTTTTAACTAAACCACAGGCCAAATACGCTTGATGGGAGAATAAAAGCAGGAAAACAAGCTGGAACAAGCTACTTCTTAGGGGATAATGGGGGGGGAGAAGAAAAATTTCAAACCATCCTTAAACAAATATGTCAATAGGATATTTGTGTGCAAGGTATTTAAGAAAAAAATACAACTCAAACTGTTCTAGTGACACTTACAAGGAGGGTTTCCTGCAGCATCTCCTACATGCACAGTGAGGCTTTCTGTACAGTTCTGACCAGTGGCATCACATGCTTCAGCCCTCTCCTTGTCAAGGGCACCTGTGGGATTGACTCTTCACCCAGCTGCCACAACATGTGCAGGAGCTTAATTGTCTCTGAGATATTGCCATCAGGATATTCAGCATAAACCAGCCAGACAGTTTTAAAAGTCCAGGTTCAAATAAAAGCTCAAACTAACCACAGGTAAGAGGGATGTATATTCACAAGTGATTATGCCCCATGGCAACAGTAGCCTGTGCACAGACTGCACAAACCTCTTGTCAATCCATTTCCTCTTACCTGGATAACTACAGCATTGTACTGTCTTTATCTGCCCATCCTGACACTGCACAGTCTTCTCATGCAAACATCCCGCAGACAAAATACTACTCCCAGACCAAAGGCATAAAAATCTAAGATCTGTTATCTCCAGTTTTCCACAACTTTGCCCCTCCTTATCAATTTGGATTTATCTTACAATAGACACTACTTTGGCAGTAAAGATGCTAGCTGTCATCTTGCATACCTGTCACAAAAAGAGAAGGAAAAAAAAAGGGGGGGGGGCCCTCCATGTTCTTCCAAATAGATTTTCCTGGAAGGATGATTGAACACAGAGAAGAGTGGTAGTTTCCTCTGCAAACTCCAAACACGATCACAGAATACTGCTGCTGGATATTTCTGTGGAAGAGCTAAAAACCTAAATGTCATAACTGTTATACTTCTTTAAAAGCTACTGTTTATCCACATATTCAGAAAGGCCTTGCTCCCATTGTGCAATGTGTGGAGCTGGGCAAAGCTGTAACAGTGTAGTGCCCAGTCAGGCTGTCACACATTTGGTTCTGCATACATAAAAAGAAACAAATTACAATGCAATAAAAAACCTTGAAATCCTCTAAATTAGTAATGAAAAATAGTGAAATAATCAAATGTGACAGATCTTTCAGTAATATTCAGGAACTTGTATTTTAACATTTTCCCAGTTCATCAGACAGCATGAGATGCAAAAAAAAAGACGGTCCAAATTTGACAGGGTATGAAGACATCCTCTGTTTTTCCTCTTCCCAGAGAGCTGAGGTGTCAGAGAAAACACTAGCATGACTAGAACATATAACCCATTCCTTTTATGGCTTAAAAACAATAATTGTATGATAGCAGATCAGAGTCGCATCAGTTTGATGCAAACTATCTTGAGCCACAGTGAAAGAAATTAGCAACCTTTGTAAAAATATTGGAATGATACAGCATGTGTCTGCCATTCACAAAACAGAGAATAGCCGGCAGTTAAATCTTTACCTCATTTGAAATTAGTATGACATTTAAAGGAAAAATATGGAACTCTGATTTGGATATATTTAAAAAGTATGATCCCTGTGAAAAAAATCAGAATGGGATTTATTCACATTGACTAAACATTTTTGATTATATGGGATATCTGGCTATCATACTTAAGACCGAAATTATGACAAAAAGGTTATGACCAAGTTATATCATTAAATAGTAGGTATTAAATTACTGGTAATAATTGATGAGGGAAAATTGAAGAACAGGGATATCGCTTAATAGTCCCTGCAACTAAGGAGAAAAATTAGGCCTCTACACAAAAGATAGTTCCAACTGCCTTTTTTTCCTAACCATTTTGATTGATGGAAATCTGAGTATATACTAAGATGACCACCAAAGATATTCCAAAACTAAAGTACACGGATTAACTTGTTAATTCAGTGAAAAAAACATTTAGACATATATTCTACAGTACTCAGCACATCCCTTGTCATAAAGTAACCTCCTTCTCACTGTTCTAATTTTGAAAGACTTCAAAATGCATGCCCTATGATTTCCCTCATTATAAAAGATGTAGTTTTATATGATGTTGCAATTACAAATGAAAAGTGTTTGGCAGGGATGCTGATAGGCATATTTATCTATTTAGCTATTTTTGTTCAAGCACAATTTTCTGCAGGTTTTTCTTTTGATCTAGTTTTAACACCAATTCCCCAGACAGAATTAATTTGGTCAGTCCAGTTCCCTTAAATTCAACAAAATATTCTGTTAAAAAAAATCAATCAATCAATCAATCGATCTATCTATCTATCTGCCTTGAAGAATTCAGAGACAAAAATCTACATTTTAGGAAAATATTCTCATTGGTGATAATAAGGAGGTTTTCTGGTAAAATAAAAAGCAAGCACTTTAGGGTGATGGAATGAACTATGGTAATCTACATATTTACCTCCCTATATTGCTCTTAATGAAAGCAAGCAGAGGTTTTTCCAGTGTAATTTTTATCACAGCTACCTGGGACTGGGGAGCTGTGGTGCTGAGAAAAATGCCAGCTTCAGCTAGCAGTTACCACAGATCATGAACAACTTGTTTTCTTTAGGAAAGCCCATGTTGAAATGAAATTTCAGAAGTTTGTCATTATACCTCTTCTTCCCCATACCCCAGCCAGCTTCTTGGCTTTCCACCCCAGTTTGAAGGGAAGAGTTTTCAGTTCCTTTGCAGAACTACTGGAATTCATTTCTATCTGTATTTTGGAAACACTGAAGAAAAGGCAATAAAAATGTGTCCAAACAGCTATAGCAAAGTATCTTAAAGAACATATTTTTTTGTGTCACCTTCCCAATGAAAGACAACTACTTACGATGAAATTCTAGTACTTTTTCTGCTCTAATTTTAAAGGTTGTTATTCTTGGGCTTTATACCATTTCTCTTCCTTCATTATTATTTAAGAGAAGAATCCCTCAAAATAATGACAGTATTCTGTACACAAGTTTCTATCCATTGATTAACGTCATCAATGCTAATTTCAATCACTATATATATCAGAACAATCCCTTTCCTTCCTTAATATTCTTCAGTAATGTGTAGACTGCTGTTCCCTTCTCAGTCTACATGTACCAAAGCTTTATATATTAAGCCCCGCTACTCACTCCTCACATATTGGTCCCAGTATCCTCTGTAAAGTGGGGTCAATTTGTATGCAAGAATGCAGGCAGTTATCATCCTGGCACTAAGATGTTTGAAAGTATCTGGGCAAGATATACAAGGTGTTCTTGAATACTGTTGCATATGATTATGCTTCATTCTTGAGTAGGTCAGAGATGTTTCACTTCCCAAGTGAGATTTATTGGCAGTTATTACTAGGATTTTTTTAATACTTTCTGAAGGCTTCAATTACATATGTCTTGTGCTAATACCTCCCAGGTTTTTTAGAACTTGTTATGGATATGTTCCCAGAAGTTCATTAGCCATTCGTTCATTCATTAGCATTAGCAGCACTATATTTAAAAGATCCTGTTAATAAAACACATATCTCCAACTTACAAATTTAGGACTAAAAAAACCCTGACTCTTTTGGAGAAACACACAATGACACAGGTGATGTTTACATATTTTCATATGCTACTATAAACAAGCCTTTTTCAATGTTGATACTTCCAGGAATTTTCTTCAAAACTTGAGAATACTATCATTGTACATTAAAAGCCATACCTATTATTAAAATATGCATTTTTAACAGGGTGAAGTGCACTTCCATCAGTCAGATGATAACCAACTGCATGAGTGATTATCAAAACATTTCATCAGCATTTAACCCTTTAAGTCTTTGATAACTGCATTTTATTCTAGGGAGTCATATTGACTAAGAATGAACAGATACACAGAAGCAAGCTGCAAGTAGTACAAATGACTCAAGTATATATGCTAGTCCTCACTCCTATATCCCTCATAAGCTGGTCATTTTCTTCCCTTGTCAGTTTATACTTCTTCCTCTCCTGAATACCTTTCAACTATGTGACAATGAAGAAATCAAACACCAAAACAGCAGCAGCTACATATCCTCTGCATGGCAGTGTAATTAATTTCTTCTGCCTTAAGACAGTGTCTAGCACTGAAATCATAGCCTGTTTACTTCTAACTGGTACTATATTACACCAAAGACTTAATTCTTGCTTATATAAAACTTGCACAAAGACCAATTTACTCACAATGGTCCTATTCAGAGTTTAGAGTCCAAACCAGCAGTTCCTTTTATAGCCAAGGCAGTGACAGTTGTTGGACAGAACCCTAGTTCTCATGCAAAAGTACAGAGGAGCTTCAGCTCTAGTGCTACTTGTATTCCTATAAATAAGAAAGCAAACATCTATGCACATTCATTCTTTTTGGTTTTGGAGCTATTTAGAATGGTCATAAGTTTAATATTTTAAAAGAAATAATCTTAAAGAGTTTTTTAAATAGTTTTTATACCTAAAATCAAATATATCTGAAAAAGATCTTTCACAGGTTAATTAAAAGGTAAACATTTGTATGAAGGGGTCTCAGAAATCAGTACTTCTATGCTCATTTGAATTGGGATGCATAAATTCTGATAAACATATGAGACCCAAGGGGGAAAACATTAAACTAAAATGAGGAAATGAAAATGCAACAATAGATATTGTAACTTCCAAAAGAGGAAGAAAATAAAATTATTAGCTGCATATATTTTATGAGCATTTGCAGAATCACAAGGTATTAGCCGAGAGAATCAGAGAGCTGAGAGGACAGCATTCATGCAAGAGTCACGTAGGTCACCCATGCTCACAGAGCTGTCGCATAACCAGATGAAGTTGCTGGTGACTACCTGATCACTGTCACCAAACATGGAAGTGTTTCACATCGTAATTCTTTAGCCAAAACAGTTCCTTTACAACAAACTTTTCAGATACGTCTGTAACAGTAAATTAAACATGTCCATGAGTACATTCCAGGGAACTGAGGCCAACTAGTACAAAATGACATGTGTCTAGGGTGGTAAACTCCCCTATTCTGCAAAACAGAGTGGCCTCACAGAAACTACCTTTTGGGAATGATCCCTGGAACACCAACTACCAAACAGTGTCCAGGAAATAGCTCACTGGTTCTGGCATCAAGTTAATCAGGACATTTTTCCGTAAAACATTTATTTTGGACATAGGTAAGGAAATGCAAAATATTCCCATGTCCAGTCTGCATCCAAACAGAGAGAAACTGCAACCCATCAAACCATCTTCAGCTGGTACAGGGGAAATAGTTCAACATCATGTTAATTAAAACCAGGCAAAAATTGGGAGCCCAAAGCTGAGGAAACAGATACTACTTTGTTACTGCAGTAAGGCAGGTGAGGAACAGCATATTAAAAACTTCATGTCTCCAAGGAGAGGGTCTGGTTAAAAACTTAGTTTTCCATCCATGAAATGCAGAGAGGCAGAGAAACGATGCTATCCCTGTGTTCATAACCTACATGGTTATCCTACTTAACATGGTTACTCTACTCTCCCATGTCAGATGACACAGCTATCCTACTTTAGGGAAGTTGTCTCATCCTCCCCTGTTTCCTCAGCCTGTCAAACAGGTCTCAGGAACAAGTTGGGGACAAACAATGCCCGAGTCACCAGCCAGGAACAATTAAGAAATAATCATGACCTTCACACTGCGAGCTCCTAGATCCGATAAAGCCACAGCCTCAGCGAAGGATGCATCTCACATCTCGGCTTCTTGTGCATGGAACAAAAGGAAACACTCACAGCCATGGCTGAGTTACATAAAGCATGCATTTCACCAAACTGCATTTTTGCTGGGTACATTTCCCTGTCCTGCATAGAGTTAAGGAATGTAACTTGGGCCATATTCTATGAAATTCCTTAAGGCTGCACTATTTTCATATATAATCCAGTTTATGACAAAGCAGAATAAAGCAGGAGTTTCCCCATCTCTGCACTGTACAAGATTGTCTACTATATTAGGAAACTCCACTGCTGTGTTTTGGCAGATCCCTGTTGTGTCATTGGTTATAATGTATCTTACACAAACTAGCTTAATTAACTTATATAAACTCAGTTTTCTTTAGCATATTTTGCATGCCCATAAGGCAAATTTCTCTATAATTTTTAACAATCATCTCCTACAGTGACAACCTTTATCTGTAATAATTGATAGAACTTATTAGTGTGCAAAAGAAAAATCATTCTAACTACCAATACTTATTTACAATTATTCTATCCAAGTGTTTTGCTATTGCTAGCAACCTTAATAGGCATTGCCTCCTAGTATTAAAGTAATGAACATAAAACCATAATTTTTAGCATATTACAGTAAAGATTATTTTTATATAGTTATTTTGAAAATAAAGCCCTCATCTTCTGTAGGTATAAGATTAATAAACAAATCTGTGTATTAAAGTTATCTTGAAGCTAGCACTGATTTTATGGTATATTTCCAATTCCCAGACTAACAAAATACATAATTCATCTTTTATTATACCTGAAAATTAGGACCAATTCCATAGCTAGCAATTGGGTCCTTTAACATGCAACTTCTCAATGAGAGTTCAGAGGTCATTCCTACACAGTAATGCACCTTCATAAATTACATCATGACATTACTCTAAATAGATTTAAAAATAAATGCTTTTAAAAAAAAATCAGAGTCCATTAAAATTGTTCCTACTCTCTAACTCTTCTGGAACAACTTACTCCTTTGACATATATACAGTGAATATAAAAATCCTGGGAAAAAAAAGAAACTCCAAAAGTATCTCATGTGGCCATCTCTAATTTAGGAAAGTCAGTCTATTTTAGTGAAAGAATGCAAAAAGCCTGATCAGACAGTCACTATCAAAAAGTGTTTAACTTCAGAGCTGCAAGCCTAACCTTTTGCTGTCTAGCATGCACCAATTAAGCCCCTATAAAGAAGACACAACTAGATTCACAAAAAATTTCCATTTCAATTACCAGGTCACAGAGAACAAACACCATGTATCATCAGAAGTTTCCAGTAAAGATGTCCTACAATCTTTCCCGTTCATATTATAAGACTCAGTCTTTCACATCCTCATTAGTTTATATTTCTGGGAAATATCTAAACCCTTGAAATTCAAAGCCTATAAATGTTTTCCATCACAATGTCTATTTGGGATTGAGAGTGTTCCAGTTTTCATTTTAGTCTTTCTGATCATCAAAATGTGACACTTGAACAGTTTATAGCAATTGTTTTAACATTATGTTACTCATTTATAAAACTTGGAATGCATACTTTTATAGAATAAGCAAATTATACAATATAAAAAAATAATGATTAACTGAGACCTTTGCTTACAAAGTATTACTCCCTACACCTAGAAGGTTAGACTTATAAAATGTAAATATGATCAGTCTACTATCTGACATTGTTAGAGATTCCTTTAAAATTTCAGGGGGAAAAAGAAAAGTCAAGGGCTTTTACAGAAGACTAATTTCTGTGTTCAAAAAATGCTATTTTAATATAAATATGCCATTCTAAGATTTTGATGTTTCTTTATATTACAAAAGCTAATTTCTGTATTTAAATTGTGTCTTAAGCATAAAACACGAGTGCTATTCCTCAGGTTTTGGTTTAGTTATTTTAAGTTCTCTGCTGAAGTAGAGCTATAGTGAAACAGAGGTGGCAAAACAATTCATGCAAATTGCAAAATAGAACAATAGAAGTTCAGTGGTGGTGTTGGGCTGATGGTTGGATTTGATGATCTTAAAGGTCTTTTCCAACCTTAATGATACTGTGATTCTGTGATTCTTATGACGACCATCTTATTAATGAGTCTTCCTTTTGCTGGGTCACAGGACTCAATAGTTATCATCAAGGCCCTGAGACCAAGTAAAGCCTCAGCTTTCATCTACTTCTGATGATCTCTTCAAAGTTTCATTATAAGATTTCCTTGCACTAATTAACAGAGATCAGAGTCAATTAGCTATTTGCAGGATGCCCATCACATCACAAGGCACCTATGTTTGCAGTGATGCTGCATGACAGCAAACTAGATCAATATAACACAAGACTAATTTTCTTCCCTAAATGTGCATCTCCAGATTTTGGTCACCTCTGTGCAAATATTGTCAAGACTGCTAAACCCAGCACAAGCCAAGTAACTTTAAAACTCTTTACATATAAGAATTACTGTTTTTTCAAACTGTAATGACAGCTTCCAAAAAGCACCAAGAAAAATAGTAATAAACCCCCAAATTTATCAGCGTTCTTTTAACATTCCAAAATGAAGGATCAAGCTTCCTGCACAACTACGTTTTTAACTCCAGAAGGCATTTAGGAGAAGTAAATAATAAAATAATTAATGTTTTCGCACTGCAATTACCCCACAGTCTCTCTGTAAAATGCATCTTCATCTTGGAGCTAGGCTGGACCACAATAGCAGGCACAATACCAAGCCCTGCATTCAGACCACAAAAGAAGTTCACTTCACACTGTGAATGCTGAAGCAGCATTGCCATTCATCTGCCAGTTCTGTACTTCACAGAACATTTGTTTCTTTGAATACAGTGTAATCTTCTATTAATTACAGGATCAGCAACCAGTAGTAGAAAAAGTCTCTATATAGTACATTTGAAACTAAAGACGTTAATGAATACAGTGGCTCCATCTTTCAGTTGAGCTAGGACATGCCTAAATTAATGTGATCTTAATTCTGCTCTATGAGAGTATGCACAGAAGTATAATTCCAAATTAATAATTATTAATATGCATTTTGTGCTAGTATGTCACAATGACCATTACATAGGTATCTCCAAATCTATCTTGAAGGCAGACCTGAGCTTCCTTTGATGTAGAGCTGAGTCACGATTTCAGACCAAGGGGAGAGTACCTGCAGTGGTGTGCTGAGTGCCAGGACATCCTGAGCTCAGTGCCACACTAACACAACTGCATGACTTCTGGTCTGCTCAGAGTACAGAGTCTGCCTGCAGCTGCCTGGAAAATACTACTTAGAGATCACAGAATCACAGAATGGTGGGGGTTGGAAGGGACCTCTGAAGATCATCTGGTCCAACCCCCCCCTGCCAAGGCAGGATCACCTAGGGCAGGTTGCACAGGAATGTGTCCAGTTGGGTTTTGAAGGTCTCCAGAGAAGGAGACTCCACAACCTCTCTGGGCAGCCTGTTCCAGTGCTCCATCACCCTCACAGTAAAGTTTTTCCTCATGTTGAGGTGGAACTTCCTGTGCTGCAGTTTATGCCCATTGCCCCTCATCCTATCACTGGGCACTACTGAAAAGAGACTGGCTCCATCCTCCTGACAGCCACCCTTCAGGTATTTATAGACATTGATAAGGTCCCCTCTCAGCCTTCTCTTCTCCAGACTAAACAGCCCCAGGTCTCTCAGCCTTTCCTCATACAAGAGATGTTCCAGTCCCTTAATCATCTTCGTAGCCCTCTGTTGGACTCTCTGCAAAAGTTCCCTGTCTCTCTTGAATTGGGGAGCCCAGGACTGGACACAATACACCAGATGAGGCCTCACCAGCGCAGAGTAGAGGGGGAGGATAACCTCTCTCGACCTGCTGGTCACACTCTTCTTAATGCACCCCAGGATACCATTGGGCCTCTTGGCCACCAGGCCACATTGCTGTCCTATGCATAACTTATTGTCTACCAGGACTCCAAGGTCCTTCTCCATGGAGCTGCTTTCCAGCAGGTCAACCCCTAACCTGTACTGGTGCATGGGGTTGTTCCTCCCCAGGTGCAGAACCCTACACTTGTCCTTGTAACATTTCATGAGGTTCCCCTCCGCCCAACTCTCCAGTCTGTCCAGAGCCCGTTGAATGGCAGCACAGCCTCCTGGTGTATCAGCCACTCCTCCCAGTTTTGTATCATCAGCAAACTTGCTGAGGGTACATTCCAACCCTTCATCTAGGACATTGATGAAGATGTTGAACAAAACTGGAACCAGTACTGATCCCTGGGGAACACCACTAGCTATGGGTCTCCAACTGGACTCTGCGCCGCTGACCACAACCCTTTGAGCTCTGTTGCCTAGCCAGTTCTCGATCCATCTCACAGTCCACTCATCCAACTCATACTTCCTGAGCTTCATTCTGAGGATGTTATGGGGGACAGTGTCAAAAGCCTTACTGAAGTCAAGGTAAACCACATCCACTGCTCTCCCTTCATCTACCCAGCTAGTCACTCCATCATAGAAGGCTATCGGGTTGGTCAAGCACAATCTCTCTTTGGTGAATCCATGCTGGCTACTCCTGATAACTTTCTTTTCATCCATGTGCCTAGAGATGGCCTCCAGAAGGAGCTGTTCCACCACCTTCCCAGGGATGGAGGTGAGGCTGACTGGTCTATAATTTCCCGGGTCTTCCTTCTTGCCCTTTTTGAAGACTGGGGTGACATTGGCTTTCCTCCAGTCCTCAGGCACCTCTCCCATTCTCCATGATTTTTCAGAAATGATGGAGAGAGGTGTTGCAACAACATCAGCCAGCTCCCTCAATACTTTTTAATCTTTGGTTGATTTTATGCATCTCTTCAGAGCAAATATGTATTTCTTATTTGACATATTGAGCTATTGATATTCTAACTTTTATTTGGTGGAAGACTGAAAACTGGTTACCACATGGGAATTTTGAGTGCTTTTTATTTTCTTGGTTTTATTTTTTTTTAAATGAAGCTAACTCACATTCTGCATTTTAAACGAGATCTCAAGTTCTCTTATAAGTGGGACACACTGCAATTTTATAACACCAGAAAAACTTTGAGATGTCACAAAACCACTCCTTTAACCAATGAGACGGGGTTTACAGAACTATTACTCAACATGCCATGGATGTGAAAATCATTTGTATGTTGTTTTAACCAATAGATTAAAGTAAACTTAAAATTATTTTTCTGCTATCTGATAATAGAGTACATGCATATCATATAAAAAACAATGAGATGAGGGTATGATAAAAAGGATGAGGGAGAGAAGAATGGACATAGGAACTGGAGAAAGAACCACAGGGTCAGAAACAACACTGAAAAATCCTGCCTCACACATATAAAACTAAATGAAAGTCAGAAGAACAAAGACAAACGATTTTAAAAGGGGTTTTATTGTTTGTTTGTTTTTCCTCAGTTCAGTTGCACTGTGAAAGAAGTCAAAGATAATAATACAGCAATTAAGCTAACTATAGATTCTTGAAACATTTACTCTGGGCTTTGATCACTGAACCCAAATCCCTCAAATCCAGTTTTGTGTTACATCCTCATTCTTGCAAGGGGGGTCTAAGCAGAGTTGCCTTCTCACACGCAGTCAGGTGCTGCTTTTTTCCTCATCAGAGCCAAGCAGAGCAGATGATCCAAACAGATGCAGAACTGCAACAAATGTGATTGACCAACCCCTTCAGAAAACTGCAACTTTTCTCCCCATCATATTCTAAACCCTGAGGCAAAGACTTGTGTATTTCACTTCACTTTCCGAATCCTTAAAATCTGAGAACCTTTCTTAGAAGAACAGATTTCCATTATGAGTAATGATAAGAGGAGCTAATACTATTGAAATTCAGGGGAAATTCATACTGAAAGATATCTTTAATTTTACTCTAAAAATTTCTTGAATGGAATGGATTACATTCACAAGTCTAGAACTCATGATTCAGCTTCTACCATTCATGTCTGTCATTTCTGTGCAAAAGCTTGCTTGATTTGCCCAAATGAAGTCTGCAGTACTCTACATTTTACAGAGGGTAAGAGAACTCTGAGGTTTTGGGGTTAGAGAGATGGAAGAATAGGACTGTTAACTGGCCTTTCTTTTCCTGGATATTTTGATAACATTAAGTTCTTCTAGGTGATCAAAGAGAAATGGATAGTGGATTATTTTTTTTTACTGTATTTAAAAATAAAGTCACTATAGATTGGCAAATGATTAGAAATGTCTGAGAGAAAACATGAACATAGGATTTCTTAGAGTTAATTTGTGCCCAACCACTTAAAGTATCTCTGTGTGTTATTCACGTCCTGCCACATCTTGATTAAGACGAAGATGCTTTCAGAAAAGTGTATCCTTTCCAGTATAGCAGTAGAGGTTGTCAGTGTCAAAGGTGATCAAGGTCTCCATATATTAAACCACAGGTATCCTTGTGTAAAGTGAGAATTCCATAAGACCAGTATAAAGACCAGACATGAAGACCAGCACAAACATGTACATTGCAGTGAGACAACTCATTCTTTATGAAAGTACAGATCTTTTCAGGGCATAAAAATTCATGCTGGACCTAACAAGCTTAGGCCTCTGTTATAATTTCTATCTATCATCTCCTTTACCTCTAGGTATATGAGGCCAGATTTTTAATGCAATATTATTTAGATGTATTTCAATCCTTCTGCCAGTTTTTTACTCCTCCAGAAGGATGTTATTATCCAAACATATGGATCTGTTCTTTTCTCTGTAATCTAATGAACAATATTTTATGGGCTGTATATTCATCTAGAAATATTATATGCCTGCAGTCACATACACTGTATTGAAGGTAAGAGAGAAAAAGATACTGTTTATGTTCTTTATACCTGATTGTGTTTTATGTTTCTCATGATGAAGAACAGGACCAGCAAATCTACACACATTGTAAAGGCCTTTTTAAAAACTGCTCACCTCATGGTCTAAACTACTTGCAATAACAGATTATCATCTGATTTAAAGGCTCCTCTAACATAAATAGATAAATTTATCTTGCCTACAGGCATAAATGAGAGTGCATCTGCAGACTTATAGTAATGTTTATCTATCGGTCTCTTTCACAACTTAGTAACATACATGAAAGAAGCATTTTAATAAATTCATCTGCCTTTTGTACTTCAGGAGAGGGGGGGAAGAGAAATAAAACATGCAGACATCTCCAGTTTTTGCGTAAGCCAACAGTATAAAAGGAGTCTATTACAATACACTTGTCTCTTGACGGAACTACTCGAGAACCTGTCATAAGGCATGCCAAGTTCTCTTAAACACTCTGAACAGGTTTATTATTACTAGTCTACAAAGTCTGCAAAAATTCTTGGCAAACCTACCACTCAACAAGAGGAACACTAGACCAGATGTGTTTGGAATACAAAAGTGCAAAGTTGCCTATTTCCATTTACAAGTCACCTTTAATCTTTTCAACTAACCTTTCAAACTATAGTCAGTCCAGGGTCTTTTCTACTTTAGTGAGATAGATAGATGGAAATGTAATGAGAGAGCTCAGTTGTCATACTAGCTGCTCTTCAGCCAAAACCACTTTTCTATTATGTTAGTTAGTCTTTTGGCAAATGTAACTGAAGACAAACTAAAATAACTAAATGTTGCTGGGCAGTAAAAGGACAGTGCACAGATATACAATATTTTACAGAATCACAGAATCACAGAATCATTAAGGTTGGAAAAGACCTTCAAGATCATCAGGTCCAACCGTTAACCCAACACCACTATGCCCACTAAACCATGTCCTGAAGTGCCACATCCACACATTTTTTGAACACTTCCAGTGATGGTGACTCCACCACCTCCCTGGGCAGCCTGTCCCAATGCTTGACCACTCGGTGAATAAATTTTTCCTAATATCTAGTCTAAACCTCCCCTGGCACAACTTTAGGCCACTTCCTCTCATTCTATCGCTGGTTACTTGGGAGAAGAGACCAACACCCACCTCACCACAACCCCCTTTCAGGTAGTTGTAGAGAGCGAGAATGTCTCCCCTCAGCCTTCTCTTCTCCAGACTGAACAACCCCAGTTCCCTCAGCCACTCCTCATAAGACTTGTGCTCCAGACCCCTCACCAGCTTTGTTGCCCTTCTTTGGACATGCTCGAGCACCTCAACGTCCTTCTTGTAGTGAGGGGTCCAAAACTGAACACAGGATTCAAGGTGCGACCTCACCAGCGCCAAGTACAATCACTTCCCTACTCCTGCTGGCCACGCTATTTCCAATACAGGCCAGGATGCTGTTGGCCTTCTTGGCCACCTGGGCACACTGCCGGCTCATGTTCAGCCAGCTGTCAACCAGCACCCCCAGGTCCTTTTCTGCCTGGCTGCTCTCCAGCCACTCCTCCCCAAGCCTGTAGCGTTGCATGGGGTTGTAGTGACCGAAGTGCAGGACCCGGCACTTGGCCTTATTAAACCTCATACAGCTGACCTCTGCCCATCGATCCAGCCTGTCCAGATCCCTCTGCAGAGCCTTCCTACCCTCCAGCAGATCAACACTCCCGCCCAACTTGGTGTTGTCTGCAAACTTATTGAGGGAGCACTCGATCCCCTCATCCAGATCATCAATAAAGATATTGAACAAGACTGGCCCCAGAACCAAGCCCTGGGGAACACCGCTTGTGACCAGCCGACATTGATGTTCACTGCAGCACTGTCTGGAGGATGTATGTAAACATACATGCACTCATCCAGGTTAATTTTGAATGATCTTTCCTCCCCACTCCTTCTTTTCATCTGTCTACCAGAAAACATCTGGAATGTCAAAACTATAATGTTAAAAGTGGCCAAGATGTCACTGATACTGATTAAATGATCAGTAATAGTTTCAAAATCCTTAATTTTCCGTTGGTCATGTAATGTAATAACATAGTAACAATTATTAATCTCTGTTTTGGTGGGGTTTTTGGGGGTTGGTTTTTTAAAGAGTTTCTGGCTCCCAAAATTGAGACAAAAAACTGTTTAAGAAAGATAATTAAAATTGAAGATTCTGGAGCATAATTCTTCGGCAAACAATGACAGCTCTAGCAAATTCAGGATGTAAGTAATCAGAGCTTTTTTTTCTTTTTCATAAAGCCATGTATGTTGCTTAAAATTTAAGATTTCAATTTATCTCTCTGACCAATGCATGTGATTTAAATGATTTGGAAATACTAATTCAGTGTTTTGAGATGTTATATTGCTGTAGTTATCAAAGTTACAGGCTGTGTGGATATGGTATGGCAGAGTACCCTCATGCAAATGCTGGTAGTAAGCAGGAAAGTTGGGCTGTTTCTTCAGGAAAGCGAGTTGAGTGTTGGTGAAAAGTTCAAAATCTTCTGAAGTTGTTTTAAACAACAAAGTCTACAAACTAGGAGCATGCAGCATCTTTCTACCATTTCAGCAATGATGGATTCTAACAGGATGGTAGTAAGAACTATTTTCCGCATTACTGTGTCTAGGATGGTAACCTAATTTCAGCACATTATGTAGGCATTCTTCTACTTCCTTTGTACAAACCAAGATGAGTTGCTCAAATCTGGATGACCTTATGGAAATAAGCATCATACAGTTGTTGCTCTCAACAGCTTATGTACACCTATTCTCATCTTAATGATGAAGCTCAGCAGTTGGAAAGATCATGACTGAGACCTCCCAGGATGATGAAGAGCAGCTGCTAATCGTGCCACAAGTTATGCAACTGCTGGGGGGGAGTTCAAAAACCAAAGCAGATTGCTATGAAGACAGTCCTATGTACAACAGATAGATATCTATATAACTGTAGGGATAAATACTTACCTGTATGCACAGGAACATCAGACAGAGCCAGACATCCTTCTCCTCAGGGGAAACTCAGAACCATGAGACACTATGTGCATTTTGCTCTACATGAACACCATTATATACCTCCAAGGTGAACCCTGGGATCTGACTCGGAGATTGATGAAAGTCAGATTATCCATGTTAATATTCTGATAACATTATGTCAATAGAGTGGAAGGACAAGCATATAGGATGCAAAGGGGAAATATTTCTATGGATCAGTGCTTCCTTTGCAAACAAAATTTTGGGATAGCAAACCCCTTGGACAGAAAACTTTTTTGCATAGAAATTTTTCCATTCAGGTCATGTAATACTACTAATCAATAAATAACTTTCTGAGGACTGTTGAAGAACAAACACCCATTGCAAAACATGCCATAAAATGGGAGTTGATGAATGATATGAAGAAGTGTCCTCCTACAACTCTTTCTGAACATAATGCCAGGACATGTTTGGTTACTGCTTGTCAAATTAAGACAATTTTCTCCTTTCAACAAGCACCTCTTAAAAAAAAAAATCCTTATTAATTAATGTTATTATTCCATAGCAACTTCCTTTACACTGTCACAACAAAGATCTGTTCCATCATAACAAGATTACATAAAATATGCACCCTCCTTTGTTGCATAACACCACCTAAAATGGTCTTTACATAAGCTTCTTTTACCAATGAATTTTTTCTGAACATGTATGCCTTTTGGACAATCAAAAATCTGAAGTTGCTTTCTTCAGCTTAATAAAGCTGTTTTTATAGTCTTGCTGCTCCTTAACTCCTTAAAAGATTTATTATCATTATTCAAAAAGATAGTTGATAAAGAACATTTAACTGTTTAACAATACTCAACAGACAGTTGATTATAGAAAGACACATCAGTGTACATATGGCAGGCGGATAAATTATGCACATCTGGATTACTTTTGGCAAGAAACACAGCTAAGTGTCTAAAGCCAAGTTAATCAGTCTGTCATTATCAATATGTGCATTTAATTAAAAGACAGCAAGGATTCAAAGTCATATTTTCTATTTCTTCATAAATGTTCCAGTGCTTCATGAGACTGCAAAGCAGGTGACAAAACACATTGCTTAAATTGACAAAGGCTGTATAAACAGGGATAATTTTGAACTTGTCGTGCATATAGGAGTAGTCAAATTTTCAAGTCAACTCTATTCTTTATTAGTTTATACTAAAAATATAAGTACACAGGCAAGGCATATAATAAAGCTCTAAATAGCCAGCCTCAAAACTTAGCTGAAAACGGTTAAAACAATTTGGTAAGTTCAATGAAAATGAAACAAGATTAAATTATCAGAAAAGTTGCAATTACAAACTCATTTGTATCAATAATTGTTTATTTTTAGTGATAGTTTAATGATAAAATATGCCACCCCATATCTGACTTTCTTGGCCAAAACAAAATAACAGATTAGTGGTAAATAGAGCTTACACCATCTTGAAAGGCAAGCATAAAACTGAAGGTTGAGAAGTCATGCTTATTCTTAATTTAAATCTAATATTAGTAAACAAAACATAAAAACTCCAATAGATATGGATTAATATTTGCCATGGACACCAATAGGTATATAAAACCAAATTAGGTGATGTCCTGGTTTTGGCTGAGATAGAGTTAATTTTCTTCCTGATAGCTGGTATAGTGCTGTGTTTTGGATTTGGGATGAAAATAATGTTGATAACATACTGATGTTTTTTGATGTTGCTAAGCAGTCAAGGACCATTCAGCTTCTCATGTTGGCCTGCCAGCAAGAAGGCTGGGGGTGCACAGGAAGCTGGGAGGGGACACAGCCAGGACAGCTGACCCAGGCTGGCCAGAGGGATATTCTATACCATATAACATCATGCTCAGTATATAAACTGGGGGAGTTGGCCGGGGAGGCGCTGAGGTTCGGGAACTAACTGGGCATCGGTCAGTGGGTGGTGAGCAATTGTGCTGTGCATCACTTGTTTTGTATATTATTTTTCTTTTTTTTTTTTTCTTCCCCTGTCCTATTTTTCCTTACCTTTTCTCCTTGGAGAGACAATTTAAGGGGGAGACATGTTCCTTCACCCTCCCCCCCCCAATGGGATGGGGAAGAGAATCGAGGAAAAAAAAGGAAGAACTCATGGGTTGAGATAGTTTAATAGGACAAACCTTGTCTTTTCTAACAATAGCCTGCCAGCCCCAGAGACAGACTACAAGAGATATGTGGCTTGGCCCTTACAAGACAAACTTTAGATACTATGTGTAAATAATAATGTTTCCCTAGTGCTATGAAATACAAAAAAGCTGATATGGCCGTAAAATATAGAACCATAGCACAGTAAAACCTTGCAGATCCAGTACCTGCTTGCAGCACACAATTTAAAGGAGAAGTAGCATGGAGTTGTTGGAAGGTTTCTGGTATTGATCCATGTCTAGCATAGAAAATTATGATGATAAGCAAAGTTTTATTTTGGAAATTACTCTCAGCACCTCAAAGCTCATGAACAGGAAGACTATGATGGTGGTGGTATCTATAACTCCTCCTCTGTAGGAACAGCAAGCATTCTACTAAAAGGGTAGATATATAGAAACCCGACTCGAAATCAGAGAGGTTTTTAATAATAAGGTGATAAACCCAAACTCTTTTTGAAAGACAACTATTTTCAATAGTGTCCTGGTTTCAGGACAAATAGCCATGAAGTAGAAATTTGCTCAATAAGACTAGACTTCAATTTTCCTCTTATCACCAGAAATTAAGACTTTCAGAGTGCTTTCAAGTAAGACAATTATAAACATCATGGTGATGACTAAGTGTTCACATCTGTCCCAGCAACAAAAGCTGCAGATAAGAAAACATTTCTCTATTTCCAAGCATTGCACAAAGCAGCCATCTAAGCAAAGTCTGAAGATGCAACAGAGACAAATTTGATAGAGGTTGTGAGATTGATGGCCCTGCTAAGATCTATCACTGTTGTAGAGGGAGGGCAGTTGTCAGGAGTGCAGTCATCTGAAAAATGCTAAATTTGTGGAATCCTGTGGTGTTTTGCAGGATTTCTGGTAGAGTTTTCCTGCATTTCTATAGAACGACATCAGTTTCTTGCCGAGTCTTTTGTGGAGCTCAAGCTGCAAATTCCTTCAAATAGGTACAGGATTGTCACACATTTCAAGCAGTAATAGTTTATACTAGTCCTCACAAAACTCCCATAAACTTGACTCCTGAAGAGCCTCATCAATCTAAATTAACAACAAATTAACTGATGAAGCAACAATTAAGGTCCAAAAAAAGAGAACTGGGAATCAGATTTAAAGCTTTTTCTTTTTAATCTCTGGAAAAATGCAGAATTTTATAAAAGCTTGAAAACAGCTCCACTACACAAACTAGCCATGACTACTTTTTGCCTATTAATACAAAATTAAAGAATCGTTATCCATTAGCACTTACATTCTGTATATTAACACTTATATTCTGAATATTAGCACCTACATTCTGACTTATTAATTCTGAAATACTTCTAAATAGGAACAATATTTTCTTTGCATACAAAAGATGAATTAAAATTCCATTAAGAACATACAATCAAGCAAAAGAAATGGAAACAACTGAAATAATCTAAACAGTAACAGAGAATCTTAATTCTGCAGGATTGAGAAAATTATGGCCTTCAGTGGGTATACTAGCAAAATGACCACTTCAGTATGGACATTTCACATATCTAAAAAATATTTTATAAAATACTATTTATGCATTATTTAACACCATACCTGAATGAACAAGTAAGTCCTCAACCTAAAATAATCAAAGTAGTATTTTACCTTGACATCCCGCTGCAAGCTTTTTGTGGGCTTAATTTTTTTTTTTAAAGAATGTTTATATCTCCTCACTGAATTATAAGGGGAAAATGATCAGACAAATAGAGAATATTAAGTCACCATAGATCTCAAAAAACATTCAACTCTAAGGTTCAACTGTTTCTGGATCATACACCCTTAATAAGAAGATAGTGAAACTGACTGTACATATTGAAAGTATGCAGAAAAAGTTTCTCTATAACAGATAACCAACTAGGAAATACTGTATATTTCTTGGGTAACTCAGGAATACCATTTCAGAACTTGACAGTGCTATATTTATTTCCAGAGAGAAAGAGAATCCAGATGGATATCAAACATGAAAATCTTTTTCAAAGAGACAAAGAAGGTTTTGAATGACACAATGCTCAAGTGTCAAAGCAACATTACTATCTCCTTCAATTAATTTGCAGCTATTGCTGTCAAACAAGTTACAAACTGACAGGTTATGTAAGTACACTAAAAATTGTATTGTGAATATAAATTCAAAGTTTAAATCCAATGAATTCAAAAATCAAAATTCATTTTCAGTGAATGAAACCTAATGATTTTCATAGACAGCTTTGGCACATTTTCCAGCATTCGATGTATTTTAGTCAATTGAATCTAACATAGTGAGTCCCTGACTGATAATCCTGAGCAAGGTAAGTCAGTCAACTCTTCCTTCATTGCTTTATCATAATACCTAGACAATACATATAGTATTCTCAAGCATTTTCAGTTATTCATTGCAGGTCTCAGAATACTTAAAATTGTACTTTTCAGAATACAGAAGTTGAAATAACTGTAAAGCCCCCAGGACTAGAAAACTGGCATACTAGTGTATTGCTTAAATGATTTGCATAACAACAACAATTTATAACTGAGGTATCTCTTTAATTCAGGTTTTGTGTGTCTGAGAACAAAATGGAGTGGAAAGAACAGAAACATAATTATGAATCTGAACTGTCCTGAGAAGGACAGTTTTGCAATATATTTTGCATCTAAGAAGCTAGATTTCTAGTTTCCCCTCAGCCATGGTTCTATCTAATCTAGGACATTAGTCAAGTTCCTCCTTTTTCAATACATCTTTGTTTTCTCCCTCCAACCCCTCTCTGCCTGAACTGTCTTCTACAACGGTGTTTTAGGGCACTGTCCTTAGATAACAGGTCTCCTCCCCAGCATGGTGTTGGCTACAACTGCAGACTCCAAACAATATTTTTATTGAATGATACTTAATATACACTGCTCATCTTCAAATGCCTTATGGAGATTCAGACCCATGCACATCCTGATCAATAGTACACAGGAGAGGATTCAAATACAAGGCCACGACTGAACCAAACTAACACAAAGAGTCTCCACATGCTCCACTGCCAGACACAGTAGATTTTTAAATTATCTCACAGTAAGGGTCTACCAAAAATGGATATGCCGCTTTGCTGACCTACCCTTCGAACACAGCTCACTTCTGGAGCATCCATCTCCCTGCATAGGGGTCAGCGACTTGATGTTCTGATGCTTTCTACACACACAAAAACCATCAGCCAAATCCCATCCCTTATTACCTGCAAGAGCAGACCCTTTAAGCTTTTACCCTGTTTGGACACTAGCAACCATCTTCCTTTGTCAAAAAACTAACACATAACAAAACAAAAACTTAATTCAATGTTCCTGATTTCAAAACAGACAGTTCTTTAGTCAATAAACATTCCTTCTACACTACAATTAAGTGAAAGGTGACTAAAAGGCAAAAGAATTTTTAAATGACTGGAGAGTTTGCAGAGGGTTTGGAAGGAATAAGCTTGCCAGAAATTGCTGGCAAGAGCACTCCCTACAACAGCCGGCAATGGGATATCCAAGCATGCATTTTTGCTTCCTTTCCCAGACATTACCAGTATTACCACCCCCACTTTCTTATTTATGTGGGGGAAGGGTGGCATTATTGAATTCGTTTTCTTAGTTAAGCAAGATTTTTTCCTATTGCACAGAAGAAATGACTTCCAAAGGGAGAGGTAGCCAAATACATCTGGGGAGCATTTTAAGCCCATTTTTTTTACAGTTACTAAAAACTCCGTTGGCATAGCATAACACTTCACTGTTATGCAACATATTAGCTACTGCATTCCCAGTTTAGAACATTTTTAGAGGTATATTTCTCAAATATAGCCTGGAGACACAAATAATGACTTAAGAGAAATGTAAGAAGGCACACCCATTTTCTTCAGTAAAAGAGCACCTGCAACTACTTTTATATTTTGTTTCTCCTGTTTTGCAACCTTAGTGGTTGCTTCCCATTCATGATGTGGACTAAATCATAACCACTTCACCCCATTAAGGTTTTTACAGTGGACAACCTGCAGGAACTGTAGCTTAACTTGCAGGAAGGTATAATGTTTTGTTGCAGGTTATATGTCACGACATATAAACAGCAAACATTTCTATGTTGCATTTTAGTATCTGTATCAAAAGTTAACATCTCTGTCTTAGAAGAAATACTTTCTTAAAAGGCAATTATGAACTGTAAGGAAAATTTTCCAAAAGCCTGCATTTGGCTCTATCCCCTCTTCTTTTGTTGTGAGCAGTCTTCCTGAACTGAGCAACAGTATTACTGTCAAAAAAGATCTTAATCTTTTCATATAATACCTGGCAAGTTTATGTAAAAACAATTTACATGGCAGCAAACTTTCTGTGTTTTTTTAAAAGAATTTCCAGACACCAAGCTGCAAAAACTATTCATGTCTTTAAGAAAGCCAACAAGAATATATAAAAATTTATGATGTTCTTCAGATGGGTAAGTAATACTTACTCTTTCACTGCCCATGACTGGCAGTACATTAATCTACTCTTAGACTGACTTTTGCTTATAAGCCAACTTTGAAATACTGTTCCAGTGTCTTCATTCCTAAACACCCTCAAAATTTAGTCCAGTGAGATGACATTAGTCTCTTCTCACTGACCAAATGCTTTGTAATAAGCAAATTGGCAGAGATTACTTAACAGTACTTACTGTTAATTACTTAACATTACTTACAGACACACTGGGTAACTGAATAATTAAATCAAATAGAAGAGCTAATAAAGAATGCATAGACACTGAACAGACAATGTTATTTAGGGAATGAAGAATGCAAATGAAAAGAGTAGTAAAGCTTAAGTGTGTTTTGATTCAGTATTCTGATTTGTTAAACATTTTCTCATCATTTTATGCCCTAATAAGTTTCCACTGACTAACATGACCTAAAGCTACAGAGAAAGCTAGTCGAGTGCAGTTTCCTAGAATGTATCTATCTCCACCAAGTTGCTACAACAAAACATCATTTAAAATAATCCAGAATATGGAAATGTACCCTGGTAAAATTCTTTGAGTCTAGTTTGTGGTAACCACTAAGATACTTTGAATACTACAGTGTTTCAAAATAAACTAATTTTATATAAAAATTCTAATCATAAGCTAATTTTATGTCATGGCAAAACTAGGATTGACACACTGAGGAATTAATTGAGAAATGCAGCATTGTACACAGAAAATGTTCCTGAAGTCAGATAATAAAAACATTTCTTAATTATGGTCAGCTGTTCTCAAACATTTAAGTTTGTACATACTAACTAATATTAATAAAACTAATACTAGTTGCAATGAGACACAAAAAGATCAAGACAACAAACTCTGTCCCTGTAGCACAACCTAAAAGTTAACATAGTTGTATGCCAATTGTGGAAAACTGATTTTTGACAGGCAGCAGGAGTAAGAATCAATTAGCAGACAGAAAATAGTACCTTACCCCTAAGACCACCCATTTGTTTTATTACCTACTGCTTCAATGCACAATGATAATATAGTTAAAAGGCTGCACTTCAATTTTTACTAAAGCCAGCCAGAACAGAAAGAGCAATGACAAGAGTTTGCTATGAGTTAAAGGCTATCAGTGCAACAGCTTAAAAGGATATTCTGCATGGTAGCTGTACTCTTCTCATCATGGAGATTCAGGACACTGCCAAGTAAGCAAATGAAACAAAAGAGCAAATATAAATTCAGAAATAGGTAGCTCTGACTTCTTCTTTTTGCAATTGCAAAGTGGCCATAAAACATTTGCAAATATTAACCAAAGATGACGAAATATATTAGTCCATCTTAAAGACAGGCTGTCAAGTCCAATGCAAGTGTCAGGAAGCAACATTTACTATTAGGAAAAATTATTCTTCAGAACAAAGACAATGGGGTTTTTTTGGTCTCTGCAATTATAAGTGTAAATTTAAGATAAATCTGTATTCATTTAATGACCAATGGCATGAAGATTAGTGTTTAATGTTTGCTCCAAAAGAAGCAATAAAGGATATGAGGAAAAAAATCATAATATGCTGCAGAAGACTAGAAATCTCCATTCCTGGGCAACTGCCACTAGATTTTTGGTTTTTTATATATATGCATGTATATATACATGTGTGTATACTTAATAAATACAAATAAAAATTATATATTATACAAACATGCATACACATACTCTGTACAGATCTCCATATAAGCAGCACAGGCACATAATTAAGGTGTCTCCAGGACTCATAAAGAAAGTGCAACAACCTTGTTAGTGTTTAGCCTTTCTTTCGCACCCAGTCTCATTATAAAACAGTCAACCATGGAAGTACTTTAAAAAGTTGTTTTTCTTTTTATATTTACAGCATGATTTTATAATGTACCTTTCATGTTTTAAAGAAGCTGGTACTTCTGTATATCCTCCTGGCAAATTCAACATGAACCACAAACTTTCTAATTTTCAACTTTCAGAAATCCGAATGCTTTTGAATATCGGGCTTTTCAACTTTGCAATTTAATGACAACCCTGCCTTTGGCCTTTTCTGACCTGTTGTGAAGTAAATCAGGCACACTAATGTGGGCTAACAAGTCTTTTTCACACTATTCGATCACCCTGCATCTTTTTTTCTCCACAGACACTGCCTCTTTCCCACTCTCTGTCTAGCCATCCTCCCTCAAAGCAAAATGGTCACTGTAACCCTGCATTACTGCTCATTAGATCACAGGTTAGTCAAGTGGAACTGCCAGAGGTTCCCAAAGGAGAGCTATACTTCAAAATGTCCATGTCAAATGAAGAAAAAACTCCTGAGCGTGGGGTCACCCAGATCAATGATCAAAAGAGACTGAGAATAGTGGAGGGAAAAAAGAAAAAGCAGCTCTTTTTTGTTAAAAAACAGCCTTCTGTATAATAAATTAGAATACAAAGATACTAAGCTTTTCCTCTCCCTTAACAACACTCCATTTTCACTTTAAAATGGAATACCTTGTTTTTCAGAAGATTTTCTAAAAGTAAGATTATTTTTCAAGTTCTAAGAGTGAGGTTTCAATAAACCTCAAAATTACCTCAAGAAAATTAACAAGAGAAATAATCATGGAAAATATTGGGGATTTTCTCTCCATCATATAAATATTTAATTATTAAAAATGTAATTGATAGAAATTTTCATTAAATTATGATCTTAATTTAAACAAATGGTGCATTCTGAACTTCATGAAAAATGATACAGGTGGTATGTCCACAGAAAAAGTAGTCAATCAAAATTACAGTTTGCACTCTTCTGAAACATGACGTGCAGACACGTGCAATACTTGAAGAATGTGCAGCACCATTTTTGTAGCCTCTTCATCTTCTAAGAACATATAGCAACTGTAGAACATGACAACTAAGAAAACCAAAGAAAAATCCAAAGCAACAAAAAAATATTTTTAAATAAAGCAACAACTTTATCTGTAATTAATTTTGATACACAGAACAGACCAGTTACCACAGTAATGTAAAAACCAAAACAAGAAAGCAAATGGTGTGATAAGACATTATGAAAAAATATTGGAAAAAAAATACAGAACAAATCTGTATTGACAGAGAGACCAATGGGACAATTTAATTTTACAAAAATAATGCAATTGTAGCAAATATGTAACAATATATGCAGTAATACTAATTATCCTACTCTATACATATGAACAGCCTTTTAAGAAAAGCTGATTCACTAATGCAGGTTCAGGGTTTTGTTGGTTTTTTTAACAGTTTGCTATATGCCTCGCAGTGTGCATTAATACTTGAACAAGGAACTTCAGCATGTATTAACTTTAAAAAGGCCTACACACAAATATTGAGGTTTGAACAACCAAAGATAACAGAGAACATCAGAAAAGTAATGATGTTGAGAAATTGTGTGTGCACATTGCCATGGATTACTCCATGTACTGTTAATACTCTATTCTTCTAAACTGTAGAAAAAAATAATTTTAAGAATGACCTGGGTAAATATGAATACTACATTAAAACATTTTAACAAAAAAAAATAATTTCCTCAAGTTCTGGGTTTTTTGGGGGTTTTTTTGCTTTAAATAAGTTTTCTAGTTTATTTGTATAATCCTTCACTAATAATTCTTTCCTAGACTAACTCAAAATTTTGGGCTGTTCAGATTACAGCAGAACAAGTTACTGTTTCATGTGAGACTGCTGTAATAGTTTTTTCTAAACATTTAAACTATTTTGAGAAAACATTTACGCTTTTCCAGCATGACTAATGATATGCTGCAGTATCAACAAATCATCATTAGAATAATGTCGTTATATTCAAAACTCTGCTTCTAGTCTTATGAAGAAGATTGTTCCCAGATGTCAGAGAGTGGATAATTCATGATTCCTCAGGGGTATGTCTGCATCTGCTGCTTAATCACTGCAAGAAGGGGATGGGAGAATGATTTCCCCTTTTTGAGCCAGATGTCATGCACTGGACAAGAAGAGATTTCTCAAAAAATAATGGACACTGTTCTCAGCATACATCCCTACAGAAAGCGGCCTCCAATGGACTGCTTTAAGCAAAAAAACCTCAGCATTACTCCATCTTCGCTGAACTGTGGGACGCTTCACCACTTTTGAACTTGATGAACTCCCCTCCATTCTTCATATCTGTTTCAATCAGAGATTGCTCTCTACTCATCTCTTCTGCTTTACTGCTAGTAAAGTTTTGGGGAGTGTCAGGGAGAGGTGTGCACAAGATTTGTCACTAGTCCCTTTCCATTCCTCCTGTTAATCCTTATCTTTGGATTATCCCATTTTCAAAAACCACAATGTCCTGTCCAACATTCAAGCTCATAACCTGGGAACAGTCTCTCATTTCTGGCTTCCCTCACACCCACACAGTATGCAAGATTTTTCCAGAAGCATAATGGTATGAAGGCATCCTGGAAAAAAACAGTTCAGCACTGAGAATGGATAGGAAAAGATTTAATCTCACCTTATAATGCTAGGTCATGCTTCCTTGGTCCTTGGCAACTGCAGTGTTGTCCCAGTAACATGCATCCAGTACAGTGATGCAAAGACGATCCTTTCCCTATATGCTGGTTTTGGCTGGGATAGAGTTAATTTTCTTCACAGTAGCTAGCATGAGGCTATGTTTTGGATTTGTGCTGAAAACAGAGTTGATAACACAGGGAGGTTTTAGTTACTGCTGAGCAGTGCTTACACAGAGTCAAGGCCTTTTCTGTTTCTCACACCTCCCCACCAGCGAGTAGGCTGGGAGTGCACAAGAAGTTGAGTTGGGACACAGCTGGGACAGCTGACCCCAACTGACCAAAGGGGTATTCCATACCATATGACATCACACTCAGCATATAAAGCTGGGGTAAAAAGAAGGAAGGGAGGAACATTCAGAGTGATGGTGTTTGTCTTCCCAAGTAACCGTTACACATGATGGAGCCCTGCTTTCCTGGAGATGGCTGAACCTGCCTGCTGATGGGAAGTAGTGAATTAATTCCTTGTTTTGCTTTGCTTGTGTGCGCGGCTTTTGCTTTACCTATCAAACTGTCGCGGCTTTTTCTTTACCTATTAAACTGTCTTTATCTCAACCCATGAGTTTTCTCACTTTTACCCTTCCGATTCTCTCCCCCGTCCCACCGTGGGGGAGAGAGCGAGCAGCTGTGTGTTGCTTAGTTGCTGGCTGGGGCTAAACCATGACACCCTATCCTGTCACTCAAAACACGTTCTTGTTGTATACAGTCTCACATGTATGCCATCATCTCCACGACCAGAGCTGCATGATTCTTTCCCTTTCATAATAATAGGACTTTTATGCTCACCCGTCTAAAGCAGTTTCAACCTCCGAGAGGCAAATGATGCATCAATTTTCAGTTTTTTCTTTGTTTGAAGAGGCACCAAAAGCATCCCATACCCAAGCTGAAGTCTGAGCACCTTCCGATTTGATGCAAGTTTAAAGAAACCCTGCATATACATGTTCCCAGCAATGTCTTTGAGTTGGTAATTATAGACAATATTAATCTATGTTACTTCACAGTGCGGGTAGTGCTGATGTAGCTGAAAATTTTCTACTTTTAAGGCATATAATTAAATTCCATCTTTAACTATCTATATGGATATGAAATGGATAGCTTTTCTCCTATTCAGTTACTCTTGAACCTCCCTTCTGGCATGACCAGTAAAGATGCTCATCATGATCTCCATGCAGTGTGAGAATCTAATTAATTCCCACAGAATGGACTGAGACCAGAAATTCATTTCATATGCCTACTCTAATGTAATGATTATTATGTGATCATAATCAACTTGAATTTTTTTTTTAAATTTACTTCTGTTACATTGAATACCAAATATAAATGACATAGAAAAAGTACACAAAATTATCAGAGACCCTCTTTCCTTGGCAAATAAAAGTTTCACAGTATAGTTAACTTCCCTGCAATCAATAAACTTATTTTAATACTAAAAGACATTCTGATACTTTCTTTTTTTTAAAAAAAGGGATATGTCCTCATCTTTAAAAATGCAGCAGCTTGTATTCTTGCACTCAAGAATTCGTTCTAATATAAGAAGGATGTCTGAAAGGAAAACACATCCTAAATCACTTATACAATAGTGGAGTTTTCACAAACTTGATCCAATGCATTACTAAATACTTTTCCACTCTTTTTCATCTGATCCTGAGACCTTTTTTATAAAAATTGTAGAATTGTATTTGGAAAGCAGTTATATAGCCACTAGTTTGTTCTATTTGAAATAGTTATTTATTCTGAAAGAAATCCTCTCTTGCTCATGCAAAATTTTTGAGCACTCAGGAATTCCTCTGAACAGCAGTTTCATGGACACAGAGGCCCAAAAGGATCATTATGATCATGTAGTCAGATTTGTATCCAACAGGCCTTAGGACTTCATTTAATTACCTACTAAAGCCCAGTAACTTTTGACCAAGCAAAAAAGGTTTCAGAAAGAACTCTAAAAAGCTGCCCTCTTCTCAGCTACAGAAGTCTTTAACGAATACTACATAAGCATTCATAAGTATACAAATAATTATGAAAAACAATTAGTAAAAGATGAACAAGAGGAAATGGCCTCAAGTTGCGCCAGGGGAGGTTTAGATTGGATATTAGGAAAAATTTCTTCACTGAGAGGGTGGTCAGGCATTGGAACAGGCTGCCCAGGGAGGTGGTGGAGTCGCCATCCCTGGAAGTGTTCAAAAAACGTGTGGATGTGGCGCTTCAGGACATGGTTTAGGGGACATGGTGGTTCTGGATTAATGGTTGGACTTGATGATCTTAAAGGTCCTTTCCAACCTAGTGATTCTGTGATTCTGTGAATACAGATTTTTTTATCTGAAAGCATTTGAAAGTTTCTCTAATCACTTCGCTTTTTATTTATACAGACTATGCCCTAACTTCACAGTCACTATGTTTAGTTCTGCAAGCACAACTCCTCTTTGAATGACATTTTCTTTTGTCCTGGCTAGGAAGACAATGAGGACGTTTACTTTTCAAAGCACATAGTGAAAAGAAATGCTTCTTTCATACCTCTCTCTCAACCCCAGAAAAATTACTTTAACATCTGCTCCAGAACCTTCATTGATAAGGAATAGGGGAAAATTATTTCCCAGGTTTTCCTGTATAACCTTCCTCTACTGAGGTTCACTCTAGTGGGATAAGCAAAAAAGGTGAATGAGAAAGTTGGCGGGGGAAAGGTCCAAGTCCCACTGGGTTTATATATGATGAGTCTTAGAGTTCCACATCGCCATTTTTCTGCACCAGTACCACTTCCACTCTCGCCTTTCTCCCTCCCCTTGTTTGGGCCTATACACTAACTTATCCAATTGTCCTGTGAGCTGAGTCTGTTTGAAAATAAGACCAGGAAGGAGAATGTGTTCTTAACTGAAGTCTGACAAATAACTCCTGTGTTCCTGCAAAGGCCACAGTTGTGAAGGAAGCAGCCAATACTCAAAATAGCAGAGTCTATTTCCAAAACAATCTTCAAATATCAGGGGATACACCTTGGATGAGAAGTATTTGCAGTGAGGGGATTGCAAATATTAAGGTCATTAAGGTCACTATGATCTCAAAACAGGGTAGGAATTTTGGTTATTTGCTGTAGTAATTTGAAGATAAATCATTTCAGAAACAGTTTCTTGACGAACCAAAAAATTTGCCCCCAATTTAACTTCATTATAGTTACCCTGTCAAAGTACACAGATTTGGAACAGCTGGTCTTTAAGAATTCAGATTGATTAACTGATTTGAGAGGCTTGACCAGGGTGAGAATGGGACAGTCTGCAAAGAGCGCTTCCATTTTCACTCTCTGCTTCAGGCTGTTTTTGTAGTACCTGGTACTGGAGGCATTATCTGTTCAAAGCTGTTAGCTGAGATGATAGTGCACATTCTCTGAAGCTAAGCTTCCTCACATGTCACTGTTCAACACAGTTTTTCAGATTGTTAGTAATGACATCTACAATAGTACTCACACACTGATAGGTTAAAAGGTTTTCCAAAAAGAAACTATTTTCCCCTAAACTTGCAGAAGCTACAAAAGGCATGAACTATGGCAAAATAGTATGAAGACACTGATCCCTCTAACACAAAATACAAAGTCCTTCAGTCCTTAAGTCCTGGAATTAAGCTTGTCGTATATGCAGCCAACTCAGACCATAAAGCATCAGCAGGCTCAGAAAGTGCAGTTTCTATAGCGCTCTAGCTCCCTTGCATGAGTAAGGGCCTCCGCAGATGCTGACAAACCTGGTCATTCTCCTGCGATGGTTATTTAGATTTAAGACACTTAAGGCATCAAGATGACATTGTCTATCTACAAAATTATTTCCAGACATAAAAAAACAGAGAAGAAACCAGCAGGCTAACAGATATTACCCCTAACATCACTCAGGTGGCTCTTTTCATAAGGAGAGTCACCCTCCACTTTTCTGCTAGCAGAAAACCACAATTCAAAAACCAGATGCCTTTAAAATACTCTCAAATAGATAAATACATCACAATCTATGTAAACATGGGATCAACCTTTTACATTTGCTTTTGAAAATATTGTTTACAATTCAAAGATATTTTTAATTTTGCTCTATCGAAGAAAAAGACTTTCCTCTGGAGTTTCACACACCACAACTTTAAAGTAAGATCTTGTGTGCAAGAGGAAAAAAAAGCACTTGTGATCAGCTCACTACATAATCTTTTCACCTTTTTTTTCCCTGACAACAATATTTAAAAAGATAATATAATCTTAAAATAGACCGAGAAGACTTTTGATTCACTGTCTACTAGTAAGTCTATATTAAAAAGTTCTAGCATTTTTTAAAAAGGGAATTTAGACTATATCTTGAATGATTTCCCCTTGTACTAGTGGTCAACAATTTATATACATATACATATGAAAGAAATGTATTAATTGTCTGCACTTTTGGATAACTCAAAGGAAACCCACCAAAAGGTTATACTCTATGAATGTCTTCACATATATGATCTTAGAATAGAAGAGTTCAGTTGGAACCTACAACAATCATCTAGTCCAACTGCAATCTTGAAAAAAGCCTTAAATTAAAAAAAAAAACACCAAAGAGACTCCCCAAAACCAACACCCCACCACCCAAACACATAGCTGCTTCACCATTGAACTGGCAGAGCTCCATGGTTCAATTGGGTTTCTACTTTGGCCAGTCCTACATGGCTTCCAGAAGTCCTCAAAAGATTCAGATGAGTGTTTGCTCAGAACAGCCTGTTCCTCAAGTACAGTGGCTATGGACAACTTCCAACACATCTTACCTGCACCTCCTAAATATTGCTCTGACTCAGGAGGAAAGCAACTCTCAGTTTGCATATTGTTTCAAATCACAGGAATCCACTGCAACATCCAGCTTCTGATATTAATACACGAAGTAGCATAGATTCCAAAATAAAAACCAACAAATTGGTAATCATAGTCATGCTGCTGTTCCCTTGCAAAACAAATTACAGTGCTCTTATCACCATAAATCTCCTGTAATATTTTAAGCCTGTAACAGAAATCTGACTATTCTAACAGAAATCAAAAACACTTGTTATAATCAAAAACCAGCAGCACACTCCATCAGCAAGATACTTACTAAAAAAATATAATTAGGTACACCATTCTAGAATTGCACCCTGTATTTTGGAAACAGTGGCCAAACAAACTGATATGCCACTACTAAACCATCTTCCCATCTGCTGAGTAACTAAATTTATTTTTCACTTGTAACTATATTTACTAATTCAGGAGGTTTCCAAAAACAGCAGTAAGAACTGACTTACATATGACTGATTCTTCATTATTGTAATTTTAATCTAAGATAAGGTTATTTTGCAATATACCTATTGACTCAAATATGATTGAGTTTTACAATCTGGTTAATATGTTAATACAGTCTTTATTTCAACATGGCTCAGTTGATATAATTTAGTAGCTATTTGAAAACACTTACATATGTGCTACTGTCACAAGAACATCAAAACAACTTACTTACAAATATCTTTGACATGGGAAGATGGAATAAATACCATACAAGTTGACATAACAGAAATAAGAGGCACAATATTTAAAATGACATCTTAATTTATAATTTCTAGAACGAAGTGTCAAATGTACTTTCTTGGTGTCATTTTAAAATTTAAAAAATAGGAAACAGACAACCATCAACTGAACAAAGGAAAAAAGGATTACATTAACTGATTCGTTTTTCAACTTAGCTTCTCCTGTAATTTTTCCTAATCACTTCAATAATATTAAGTATTTTCTCCAATCATGCCTGCAAAATGAATTAGGTTCAATTACATTTAATAAATTAAATTAATTGGATATTCTTAAAAATAGTCATTGTTTTGAATTGAACTATTCATGACATCATTGCTTAATAGTTACAGCATGCAGCTTCTACAATACTGTTTCTACCTAAGCAATGCATGGAGAAAACACACTAAAACTAAAATATAAAATTTTGAAAAACTGAAGCAACTGCACTTCCCAACAATAAATATAACTAACATCTGTTGCAGAAACTGCTTGGCACTTGTACAGTTTTGTGAAGGATTTTTGTTGTAGATAAATATTTTTCTACAATTCCTATTACACACCACTCAGATGTTTTCTTTAATTATACTCCAAAGGGTCCTTTCATATCAATTAAAGAAAGGCAACTTGTTGTCTAAAAGAATGCATACATAGTTCTAAATTTCAACTGTGATTCATTTGTCTTATGACACATAAAAAAGTAAGGCAATACCTATATTTAATGGACTTAGTTCTGCAAAAATGTCTAATAAAACTCAATGCTCAACACATTATTTTTGTTAAAGCTTTAAAAATGCTCTTTTTGAACTAAGAAATGGTTCTATGATGATTCAACATTTTATTTTCTTTCATTTCACACTTCAGTAATGAGGGCAAAAACACAGCAAAGCCTTTAGAAAAGCAAGAAATTTCTGTTTCAACATCAGCAAAATTGACCAAGTAAGGCTCCCGCTTTGCATTCACAGCAAATACAGGACATAATTTTTTCAGGGACAAAATATCAGTAACAACTTTGTGACGTTCTTCTTTTTTTTTTTTTTTAATTTTGTTTTCCACTATTCTGAAGTAAAAAATTTCAAAGACATACACTGAGCTCTTGATACAAGTTTTTTTTCTGAAAATATGCATAAGCTGTGTGCATTTAACAAAATTTTTGTATTCAGCATTTCATACAGACTCAAAGTAGCAAGACTTTTTTGCTATGAAAATATACTGAAAGATATTTTATTTTTTATGAAGAGCATGCAGTAGAAACATATTTAAATGCTACTGTAAGCACATAAAGATCTTTTCCTCTACTGAGATATCAAGCAATTGGTAATGATGCAGAGGGATAAGGAGAAAATGAGGGTACTGTCAATAAAAGAGAAGAAATGCTAACTCTAAATACACAAAAGATTCAGTACAGGCCCAAAGGTCTATCCACATGGGCTCAACTGCAAAATGTAGAGTTAAGTCTATAACTTGCTGTAAAGCAAACTAACTGGCATATGTCACATAGCATATTGTTCCTCTCCTGTATTCACTATTATCATGAAACAAGAGAAGGAACATTTCTTAAATGAGATTTATAATCAAAATCTTCAATTAACTTTAAACCAAATTTGGAGGTTTTAAAAAGGAAAAAAAACCTAAAATAATAAAAGCTTAAAATTACTTAAATCATGTGAAAAAAACATTTCTGTTGATGGAAATTGTAATCTGCATAGCTCTATGAAAAAAGTAAAATTAAAAGACCTTGGGTATATTTGGATGAATAAAAAGAAACCAGTTGTGTCTCAGGACAGTGTCATTTTTTAAGTGGAAGGCTTAGGAATACATGCTTTGCTTTTACACTGCACAATAAACTAGAAGAAACTAATAAACTGATATATTAAAATCTATACTACATTTCCTTTAAACATTCATTACTTCTTCCTAAATTCATTTTTAGGGGAATAAGTCCTAGAACTTTTATATTCTATCCCTGCATCATTTCAGTTTACCTTTTTATGTAACTTGATATACTAAATCCAAATTCTTTATTTCGGGTTTGTTTTTTGGTTTGGTTTGTGTTTCTGTTTTTGTATTTTTTTTTTTTCCTAAGCACAGATTCTTGGAGGAATAGATCAACAATTTAATAAAACATTTTACAGTATAGCTTACACTATTCTCACTCTCATCTTCTGATATTAAAAACATCACTATATCCCAGTCACATTTACATTTGTCCTTCTTAACACATAAGCTTGACATTTTATCCTATATTTCTTTTTGTTAACTAAAGAGGCATAAATAGCAATAAAACAATATAGAATGTACAAAAAGCTATACTGTACAAATAGCAGTTATCCTACAGATTAATGTTTTGCATTGAATTGAATTGGCATTCTTCAGAAAGATCATCTTTTTGACAAAAGCACATCTAAGAGAGCAACAATTTTAAATACAAAGCAGCAACACAGTAAGGTGCTGAAACAGTTTTGGCTCTGCCATAGTAAAAAACACCACTCACGGAACAAACAGGAGATTTCACATACAATCTTTAATGGGAAGAGTCCTTTAAATGACATTTATGAACAGAATGACACAATCAAAGTTTAATTTCTTCCTACTTCAAAAGAATAAGTGGAGCTTCTCATGAAGATTCGGTAACTTTCAGCATTTCCTCAAAGGTATGTGACATGATAGGAATGTAGGGAAGAAGAATTTTTCAGAAACTTAAGAGCAAAAGGTACACTGAATAGAACAATTATATAATTTACTATGTGACAACTACAAATCAGACAAAGACATTATTCCTTAAAATAAGAAAATCAGAACAGGTTAAGGACTTCAGAACAGGAATTGCAACTCTGCCCTCACATCAGTATGTAACAGTTAAGAAAAAAGCTTTTACATAAAAGACTACCCACGGCTGCAATCTACTGGTCTAAGCAGTTGCAAAGAATGGAGTAATGGGATAGTGCAGAATTAAAACTAATAGCAAATAAAAACCCAAGCAAAACAAAAAAATCACTATTCCAGTAGCTTTTGATAAGAGTAGTTTAAAAACATCTTTTCTTCCTTAAGCAAAATATGGTGAAAACACAAGAACTGTGTTTGTATTATTTGGCTGTTTTCCAGAACAACTAGGCCTGTACAGAGTGCATTGGACTAAGTTCTTAGGGGCTGGGACTGTTCTTGGTCTGTGTACTTACAGCGAAGAGTAACTGAGGCCAGTCCTTAACTAGGATGTCAGGGTAATAGGTAATACTGTGTTAGTCGTGTGCAGATAGTAAATACAAACAGGCAAGATGCTGCCACATTAACATACCTCTTGTACGGAGCGAGCTGCTGGCTTGTCTTGATGATTGGCCAGTATTAAGAATGGCAAAGTACATAACTGTGGGTGCTGGAGAGCAGAATGCAGTTCATTCCTAGCAGTTTCTAGATCATCTTCAGAGGAGGCACTGTCTAATACAAATATTACCCCTTGGGATCCTTGGTAGTAACGACTCCAATATTTCCTGATATTGTCAGTCCCTTTCAAGACAATAAGAAGAACGAATTAAAACAAGTATAGTTAAAGAGATTTAACACTTGTATCTGAAAATAACCCTTCTACTTAGAACAATCAAAGCAATAGACTAAATTTTCTCTCCTAAATATACATCATTGAAAGAATAAAAAGGAAAAAAAGCAACCATAAATACCACACACACACACACCAGACTAACATTGTTTAAATAAGGAACGAATTTGACTCAGTGCAGTTCTTTATCCCTGAAAGTTTCTGCTCCATTAATGAGTACTACCATGCTTCCAGTGCCACCTAGACTAACCCTTATACCTTCTCACTGAAATGTCTTGGTATTAATATATAAATCTTTGCCCATTCTTTTTTTCTTAGCTCTGCAACTCCTTCCCATAACCTGTAGCTTCTGTCATGGCAGTTGCTCACATTTCTGAGCATGATAAGGTCTTCCAGTTCATCTCCAAACTATCAGGCAAACACTTCATAACTGGAAAAAAGGTGTCAGGAAAGCCTATTAAAGTTGTAATTAGACACTTAATGAGGAGAATGGTGATACAATAGTGAGTTGAACAGTGACAACATGCAAAGGCATTCATTTCAACTACTTTTGCTCTGTCAGCCACACTATGGATATTGGAAGAGCCCAACAGTAGACACATGAGTGACTATACAGGCTTATGTGCCACAGTAATTTTTAGGACACAGTTCAGCGGCACTCAGTCATCTCAACAGAAGTCAAGCAATAAGGTTATCTACAGAAAGCTTTTGTCTCCCCTGGAGAGCAGTATATGTTTGTAACATTGAGGTAGGAAAAAAAAAAAGGTATTTGACAGCTGTCAAACTATCTAAACTATAATTTGGATATGGGCTATTCTTTGTATGTCTGAACCTGACACTACACTCATGGGGACTAACACTAAAAAGTTAACAGCAGCAGCAATACTCTAGTAGAAAGCTTGACATGTCTGCAAGACAGTGATTTGCAGAAATGTGCTGAAAGTATCCTTTACAGATGCTATTCTTACTTTGAGATAGAGAGAAGTGAACTTTAATGTAGACACAGATACCAAGTGCTGATAATAAAAAACCTCCATTTTTAGTGAAACAAAAAAAACTACACAAAAGTTCTGACCAAAACGTAGGCACACAATGAGGATTTAATGCAACATAATTACTATAACATTGATATGATACTTAAAATATTCACTTAATTTGTACACTGTGCAACAGAAAAGACAGTCACTAAACAAAGGTGAAGAAACCAGTATCTAAGAAGGAATTTACACCATACACTTTAGGCACCCAACTCAGAGTATTCAAATCTTGCTACATGAAGTTACTCCCTTCTCTGTACCAGCCACACTAGAACCTTAAGCACTCAGCTTCTGTATTCTGCACCTAGCACAATTTAGGTGGCTAATGAATGTTGTGAACACACATGTTTTCCTATAGAGGATATTGAAGTCAGACCTGAACAGTATTTTTCTGCAAGAGATCTAAAGAGATGGTTAAAGGAAAACGGTCATGGGATTTAGTCAAGACCTTGCTTATTTCTCAATTTAACCAGACTCATAAAGTAACAACACACAAATATGACAGGTGTTTAATTTATTTTATCAACTTCTGAAGATCACCATTACTTATACAGAAGAGGGATTGCATTGAAAGCTAATTCTACATTTCTGTACCACCATAATATCTATCAATTGTACTTGTAAAGAATTTCATAGCATCTGTTAAATGTCCCAGTCTTTCCAAAGAGCTGTCTATGCCAGAAACAAGTAGAGCAAGTTGCCAGAGGGACAGTATTTACATAGCCACACACAGCAGCGTCGCAGGCTTCTGAAGTATCACATTACTTTAAAAACTGGTAGAGAATCATTTTCAATGAACTGAAAGGCCAACACCATGACCAGTTCTTTGAAGGTCTTTTTTTTCCCCCCTAGCAATACAACTTCTGTCTTATCTACTCTAAGCTTCAGCCAGATACTTTTCAACCACATGTTGCTGCCAGACCCTGAGTCTTATCTCTATAACTGTACTATTTCTAAGGAGAAAAATTGTGAAGTGAACTGCAGAGCATTTGACCTCTTGTATCCAGGCATATGGAAGAAAGCAGCACACGGATCCCTACATGAGACACTGGAGCCAGAAAAGCAGTATGGTGACTTGTTGACCTTATGGCCCTGTCTTTTTGGTTCAGGTTCTTTAGCTGCTGAACTTTGTTTCTCCACATCAACTGTCCCAAAAGAGACATTACCAAAGCATAGTAGTCCTTTTCTCTCCAGCCCTGGCCAGTCACCATGGCATAGTTCTAAGAACCACCTAATAATGCCCAACAAAACTTGGTATTTCCTTCAAGGTTTTCCATTAGAATAGTGACCTGCTCTAAACTTGCTCACGCTTCATTTCTGATGAAATCACAGCCTGAGGTTTAAGAATTAAAAAAAATTGTACTAAGCAGACAAGAAAGAAGACTGAGAAAGTCTGTAACTCAGGGTGCCATTTTAACTTGTTTTTCTGGCAAATGTACTTGAAAAATAATTCTTGGCATCAATAAGCTATCAGTAACTGGAAATCACAATTTCTACAAGACAAATAAGCTTATATTCTTTTGCCTTAACTCTTCATATCCAGGGATCACAACCTGTTCTCAGCTTCTTTCTCCAGAGCATTAGGTAGTATGTGGTGATGCTATCCTGGGCAGGAAACGCCGGCCCATGAATAATGATCCATCCATCGCACTTCATGTTATGACAAATTTAGTCTGCAGAGCAAGCAGTTGTTTTTAAAGGTGTAGTTTAGCACAGACTATCCTATGAATTAATCTTTTCCTCTATTCCAAACGTTTCTAAGACATGGAAATTAAAAGTCTGAGTTCTCCGACAATCCAGAATGCAATGTGCATCCATTAAAAATCCTCAGGCTCTCAGAGACCACTGAAATGAAACCAGAAACTTAACTGGTACCCAAAATGACCTATCAAACAATAGTAACACATGAGAGAAGTATTTAGGTTTGTCAGCCTAATACCATTTGTTGCTCTAACAGCTTTGCAGGCACATGGCTGTTTCTTCAATCACTTCATGCCTAAACTAAGTTTAAAAAAAAAGAAAACACTCAGGTAAAAATCCCCAAAGCATCAGAAAAACCTAGGGAACATGTCATGCAAGAGGTTCACTAAAATGTGACATTCACTGTAGTATTTTGCTCAGAGACAGGCAAAAGCCATGACACATGCCCAGGCATATGTTTCCCTTGACAATAAACCCACAGGAGCCAAAAGTCTTGTGATGCATTGGGACTGCGTGGCAAGGTTTTGGTAGTGTGGGGGCTGCAGGGGTGGCTTCTGTGAGAAGTTGCTAGAAGCTTCCCCTATGCCCGATAGAGCCAATGCGAGCCAGCTCCGAGACAGACCTGCCGTCGGCCAAGGCCGAGACATTCAGCAATGGTGGTAGCGCTTCTGGGATAACATATTTAAAAAGGGTGGAAAAAAACCTTAAGAAGGGGGAAGAAAAACCCGACATGCAGAAATTGCAGCCAGAGAGAAGAGTGAGAGTATGTGAGAGAAACAACTCTGCAGACACCAAGGTCAGTGAAGAAGGAGGAGGAGGTGCTCCAGGGGCCTGAGCAGAGATTCCCCTGCAGCCCCTGGTGAAGACCATGGTGAGGCAGGCTGTCCCCCTGCAGCCCATGGAGGTCCATGGTGGAGCAGATCTCCACCTGCAGCCCATGGAGGACCCCACACCAGAGCAGGTGGATGTGCCTGAAGGAGGCTGTGACCCCATGGGAAGCCCATGCTGGAGCAAGCTCCTGGCAGGACCTGTGGACAGAGGAGCCCAGGCTGGAGCAGGTTTGCTGGCAGGACTTGTGACCCTGTGGGGGACCCATGGCTGGAGCAGTTTGTGAAGAACTGCAGCCTGTGGGAAGGACTCATGTTGGGGAAGTTCGTGGAGGTCTGTCTCCCGTGGGAGAGACCCCATACTGGAGCAGGGGAAGAGTGTGAGGAGTCCTCCCCCTGAGGAAGAAGGAGCAGCAGAGACAACATGTGATGAACTGACTGCAACCCCCATTCCCTGTCCCCCTGTGCCGCTCAGGGAGGGAGGAGGTAGAGAAATCGGGAGTAAAGTTGAGCCTGGGAAGAAGGGAGGGGTGGGGGGAAGGTGTTTTAAGATTTGGTTTTAATTCTCATGATCTCTACTCTGATTTGATTTGGAATAAATTAATTTCCCCAAGTCGAGTCTGTTTTGCCTGTGACAGTAATTGTCGAATCATCTCTCCCTGTCCTTATCTCGACCCACAAGCTCCTTGTTATATTTTCCCTCCTCTATCTAGCTGAGAAGGGGAGTGATAGAGCAGTTTTGGTGGGTACCTGGTGTCTAGCCAAGGTCAACCCACCATATGTGACTAAAATAACCCATTTACAAATAAATTGGGGAAAAAAAACAACCACCAACCAACCAAACAACCCACCACAACACAATCATGCTACTTATTAGAAAAGATAGTACTGAGTCATCAAACATAGGTTTGAATTATTTTATAAAAGGAAAAAAATAACCTCTCTTCTTATAGAAAAACTATGAGGTGCTGTAATTAAAAACTCCAGTCATTCATCATTACTACAGGGCAGGTTTATTCGACTAACTGTTCAAAATTTTTAAAAGTTTTCATTTGTAATTTTTAAAATATCAACTAAATTAATTCTTTTTGTTTATCAGCAAATGGTATAGTGTTTCCATATTAACAAATTTTATTATTTTTATCAGTTCCAATAAGTACCCTCTCAAATGCCCCTTGGAAGCAGGGGGCGGAAGAGTTTGAGAGTTATGTGCAGTTTAATATACATCCAAAACAGGTTCCACAATGGCTGAGACAGAGGTAATTTTCCCCATAGCAGCCCTCATAGTGCTGTGCTTTGTACTGGTAGCTAGAAAGGTGTTGATAACACATCAGTGTTTTGGCTACTGCTGAGCAGTGCTTGCACAGTTTCAAGGCTGTCTCTCCAACATTCCGCCCCCCCCATCAGTAGGCTGGGGGTGGGCAAGATCTTGAGAGGAGACATAGCCAGGACAGCTGACCCAAACTGGCCAAAGGCATATTCCATACCCTATGACGTCAACTCAGCAATAAAAGCTAAGAGAAAGGAGGAGGCGGGGGGGGGGGGGGCATTTGTTATTATGACATTTGTCTTCCGGAACAACCACTACACATACTGAAGTCCTGCTTCCTGGGAAGTGGCTGGACATCACCTGCTGATGGGAAGCAGAGAATAAATCTTTTGTTTTCTTTTGCTTCCACGCACGGCCTTTGCTTTTTTCTTGTTAAACTGCTTTTATTTTGACCCATGTGTTTGGTTATTTTTTCCATCTTATTTTCTCCACCCCTTTCCTGCTGAGGAGGGGAGTGATAGAGCGGCTTGCTGGCACCTGGCGTCCAGCCAAAGTCAACCCACCACACACAATGATGCACTCCTGTAAATTTTATGCAAAATGCAGAGCTGCAAATTTTCCTTTTAACTATGAATACTTCTGTTTACATTTTCATTCACAGCAGTCTGAGGCTACCTTCAATTCCTCCTTTTCAGTACTTTCAGGAGAACAGAACATAGCATTATTGAAAAAAAATCACTGAACAATTTAAAGGCGTCAAATTTGTTAGTTGTCAAACCTGCAGCAAGTCTCCATCGAGAGCACAACAAATGTCACACAGCTCTCGCTTTAAGATAGTCTAGCCTGTGCATGAAAGCTCTTATTCACCTCAAAACAGAAGGAGGAGTACATCACAGCTCCAGAGAAGTTATATTCTCAATCCAGGGAAGAACTTTTTTTCCTTCCCGCCAAAAATAGTTAACCTGAGGCCATGAAAGAATGCGGGTTGCAACCAGTTTTTGTAACACTTCAAATATAACATCCACTCACCTGAAATAAAGATACCTACCTATTTTGAAGGTTATATAGTTGATAACAAGTTACATAGTTAATTCCTCTATGGATATTAAATAGTTTATAACTAGCAAAAAGATTAAAAGATGACAAGGAATATGTCAACTGCACCACAAAAATCTTCTTGCCTGAAAGACTGCCCCATTGGTGGGGGAGTAAGATGGAAGGGAAGGGAAGGGAAGGGAAGGGAAGGGAAGGGAAGGGAAGGGAAGGGAAAAAAATACAAAAAATCTTGTATGTTCTTGCAAAATTTTTAAATATACCCTACCCCCTCCCCGAAAAACCTTATGAAAAGGCTTTTGAAATAACTTTCTAAATTTACTTAGCATTTATAAATTCACTTTCCATCAGTTCCTCACAAGGAAAACTGCCATGTTTTCTCAGGTGATCAGGAAGATACTTGAAATCTTAGAAATCTTAACACATTTTTAAGAGATCTGGCTGCTTCTTATCTCAGACATACTTTCTGTTTAGATCTCCCAGTAATACCCTTGACGAAATACAGCATATAGATTTTTTATTTTTTACATGAGCTATTTTTCAACCTGTTTTCTCCTTTTTATTACAAATAATGTTAGAAAGATTTTATAAGATAATCACTTTGTATGTACATGTAATTTGTCTACACTGACAGACACATCCACACACAGATACAGAAGTTTCTCGCAGGTGTAATGTCAGTCACCCTTCGATAGCTATTTTGTATTGCTACTGCTTATTGCTAAGCAGCAATACAGATGCTAAGCCAAAACCTTCCTCAAGGTTCAAAAGTTCCAAGACTTTTGCTTCCTAGGGTTTAAGACCAAGAGATCACAGCCTGCCTTCTCCAACTTTTCAGGCACTGTACTCCTGCAATCATACACAAAGCATGGTAGCAGGGAATTGGCAGGTTTTTTTCCCTCAAGGAGGAACATTTTGAGATTACTAGATCAGCTATATTCACTGCAGCAATTCAACAATACTCTGAACAAACAGCGTAAAAGAAACAACCCCCAAAAAGCTGAGGAATAAATCTTTATCTTTATTAAAAAAAACAGAAATAGGCATCATTTATTGTGATTATTTTTACTTTTCTTATCGAACTGAAGTTTATGGAAACCACCTCTGTCATCTCTTGTCTGCCTTCCAGGCTTCCCCAGTGAGATTAATCTGGAAGTCAGGCCTTCAGTATTTTCCCTATTGGGTAACTTAGGTGCTGTCTCCAACTTCGAATCTCCACCTATTCAGATATTTAAAACTGTTAGAACAACATTTAGGTTGCAAGCACTTGGAAGTTTTAGAAACACCATATTTACACTTGCCTGCAAAAAGCCAGATTGATCTACTTCAGCATGTGTATTACACTACCATCTTAAAATAAAACATGCAATTTGAAACAAAAATCTCCTGTTCTAGTCAGAACCATGAAGTTAATTGAAAGTTCATAAAAGTTCGTAAAAAATCTTACAGATTACTTTAAAAGGAAGATAAAATATGTGCCTTGCAATATGCTCTAAGATTTATTTAAGTCTGAAGCTTTAATAGTTTTCAGTAGGTGGCACACCACACAAAACTGGACTTTATGTATGACAGTCATTCTCAAAATCACCTCTGCTTTTATTTTTTTTAATTTTTAAAAGCACAAACACAGTAAGTCCTCTAGGGTAAGCAAAGCGAATGGCTGGCAACAAGAAAATCACCTACCAGTTTCCTTTCTACCTATTACCACGTCTCTGCCCTCCCTCCACCTCTGCTGAAGGACTCAACAGCTGAGATCTCAGAAGCAGCAGCAGAGCTCCCCAGACTGACAACTGCTGTCAGCACCCAGCAAGGCTCAGATGTACCCTCCTCCGAGCTGCAGTCACACCTTTGGAAACAGTGCGGGTAATCTCAAATAAAGCTCAAAACACTCTTTATGCATCTATCTCTATGGCACTTAAGACTAGTAGACATACCACAGCTGTGTTAGTTCTGTCTGTCTAGCCCTTCTGCTGACTGGCTCACAAAGTTTGAATCTGCTTTAGCCTTTGAAAGGATCAAAGTCATTTCTGGCTAGAATAAAAAATAAAAACTTTTTTGGGGGTGGGGTGTTCATAAAACATAGATATCTTTTCTGATGCTAAATTAGGCTGTTATACTCTACCCTTTGATTCAGCCTGAAGAAAAAGGAGTTGTAAGTGCAACAGGAGACAGAGAACTTGTAGCAAACCAAAGTTTCCACTTTTCTCTCCACAAAATATCCCATCCAGAAGAAAAGCAGCCCCTCACCCCACAAAAAATGTAACTAGGAAATTTTGTGTTTTGCTTATCCTATTGTACATAGCTTTGATGATAGGTGTTGCTTACATGGCTCCTACTTGTCTTGAATGAGATAGGCAACAGGTTGTCTATTCACACCATAAAAAGCTAATTGTAGAAAAAGAATGTTTTCAAAGAGCAGTGGAAAGATGGCTACTGCTGAATCCTTATCTGAGCTTCCTCAGGACTCAAGATCCATAAGCAGGTGGAAATGATCTCTCTTATCTATGAAATGAGGATACCACCTGTCCTGGTTTCAGCCAGGGTAGAGTTAATTTTCTTCACAGAAGATAGTGTGAGGCTATGTTTTGGATTTGGGATGAGAAAATGTTGATAACGTGCTGATGTTTTGAGTTGTTGCTAAGTAGTCAAGGACAGTCCAGCTTCTCATGCTGGCCTGCCAGCAAGAAGGCTGGGGGTGCACGGGAAGTTGAGAGGGGACACAGCTGGGACAGCTGACCCAGGCTGGCCAAAGAGATATTCCATACCATATGACATCATGCTCAGTATATAAAGCTGGGATGAAGAAGAAGGAAGGGGTGGAGGGACGTTCGGAGTTATGGCGTCTGTCTTCCCAAGAAACCATTACGCGTGATGGAGCCCTGCTTCCCTGGAGATGGCTGAACACCCGCTTGCCCATGGGGAATAGTGAATGAATTCCTTGTTTTGCTTTGCTTGCGTGCGTGGCTTTTGCTTTACTTATTAAACTGTCTTTATCTCAGACCATGAGTTTCCTCACTTTTACTCTTCCAATTCTTTCCCCCGTCCTACCGTGGGGGAGTGAGCAAGCGGCTGCGTGAGGCTTAGTCGCCGGCTGGGGCTAAACCACGACACTACCTGACAACTGTTGCCATCTTCTCCAAGGGTTCATATTTTCCATTCAATTTGGATCGCACGACAGTGTGAGTCCCCTTCCTACTCTCTCTTCTTTTGCTCTTTACTTCCAAATTAAGGCAAAATACACATGCCTTGTTTAACCAATCTTATTTAAAGTTTTTTTTTTTCTCAAGCTCTCATCTCACCTAGACAATTCACTTAGCTGGCCTAAGAGTGTGAATTTATTACTTTGGTAATGAAGCTTAAGGAGGAACAACAGTGGGGAGGACTGTTATCTCTCTTTTCCTGGGCATGCTCAACCAGCTGGAAACTCAAGCATTCCCCATATTTACCACTCTGCTCTTGCTAAGCACTTAACACAATTTGTCTTGAAATTTCAAAGATGACTACACAACATTTTGATTCTCTATGCGTGTGAAAAAGGCCTTTGGGTGGATTACAGAAACGTAACACAAACATATGACAATATATTTTAGTACGTAAAACAGAGAAAGTTACTAAACTCTATAACATGTTAGTATTTTTACTGGCATCTCACCAGTAGTTTCTAAGTCTGCATTTACAAGATAGCAAACTAAATTATAAAATAGACTTATTCTAAAAAAAACAACTGTAAATTATTAGTTGGCCTCTAGAATGGGCCTATAATCTTGATTTAGGCCTGAATAAGCATCCACATCACAACTAACACCATGAATTTGCATTATGTTTTGAAAACATTACAACAGCAAATGATGTGGTTTATATGGTGGTTTAATAAATAAATAATTCAATTAATAAATGGTGGTTTCAGGCACTGTGTCTTCAGGCTGGAAAGATGCTTGTTAGAACCAAAGCAGCAGCTTCCTATTGCCTTTGCACCTTCATTATCTGTCTTGAGATTAAACCTCAGCATCCCAAACTTCTATCAGCAAAACGCTGTTAGAAACTTCTGAACAACAAATGTTATCATCTGCCTTATTTTTCCAGTCTTTCCCCATTCTCCTGTATGTTCATTGTACACAATTTCATCCTTAGTTCCCACCAGAGATTGCTGCACTGTAACAGGAAATCATCAAACCTGTAATTTCTTTCTATACCATTACTCAATTGAGTTGCATAATATAGAGAGATATTTCAAGTTATCCTGGTAAGAGTACATTCTGAAAGAATGTGGACTAGGGCACGGCACATCTTCACAATTACACGCGTTACTTTATAGTCTAAATTTCTGGAAAAAAATGTGTGGGTTTTTTAGTTTCTCAGGGAGCAGGAAGGGTTTCTTGGTATATCAAAATAAAAACTTAGAGAACAGGCAGTTCAACTTGACCAGTAAATAAAGCAAGAGCTCCTTTTCAAGTAATCCAAGCAGGCCTATGTTTGATTTGAAAGCTATATATAGCTTACCTGAGCTAGTGCTCATAAGTAAAAGCTTATATGTACAATAAACACAAGGAACACACTTCTCTGAGCTGGCACATGAGCCATTCTAAAATTATAGCCCAGTTTGTATTCCTGTATGACTTAACCTCTGCAATCTGAGAAATGACATTAAGGAGATACATTAGATACTGATCAGCCTTCTGCTCCTCCTGCTTTTTACTTTTTGTTCTTTCTAGTCAGCATTTGTTCAATTTTTCTCGATTTTATCCGCTTTGGTGAAACATAGGTTTTAAATTCCATCCACACTGGAATTTTTAAATTTAGCATTTCTAAATTTAAAACAACTAACAGTTTGGTATGATGAGATTTAGACACTGCTTGTTTTTATAATCAAATGAATAAACGCTATACCTCCAAGTTCTTTTACATTCAAGATGGCATTCTGGAATGGCACCGCTTTTATGCTAAAACCTAAAAAGTTAAATAAAGGGTATTAGTAAGTTATTTGTTAAAGAGGCCATTTGAAATCAACTGCATACATTCAAAAAAGACTACTTTTTTCACCAAGAACTAGGATTTTCAATGTGAAATTATTTTTCAATACAGTGTTTAAAAATATCAGTTGGGGGGGGAATCAGTATGAGCAATGAAATTTGCAAAGATACTATTACATAACTGGCATACATTAAATTCAGCATAAAACTTATCCAGGCAATCTACCATTTGGTAAGGAGTTAGTACAGAATATGCCTTTATTAAACTATACTATATATATACGCTATACTATATATATACACTATATACTATATATACCTTTATAACTAAAAACTTATAACTATACCTAAAACTAAAGTTTAGATTTCAGATTACCAGTAATACAAAGTGATCCTTCTGCAATTTTTAGGAGACATGGAAGAAGACAACATGCAATTCAAATCACTGTTTTCTTACATTTAAACTTCACAGGTTTTGGTTACACCTAGAGTATTAATCCTGTCTATAAATGTTATTAACAGACAGATCCTTTTACAGACTTGAGTGGTATGTATTAAAATGGTTACAAGCACACTAGAAGCATCCATTAATCCTCTATTAGCCTATTATATGCCTAAAAAAAAAAACAAACCTTAATAAAGTTTGATGTTTTCCCTTAACTGGAAATTCAGACAGCCAAGATAAAGGGAACATGAAGGACTTCCAGCAGTCCCTCCATATACCACATACTAGGTTCTGCATGTTAATGCATGCATACATGTAAATGTATATAATACTTTATATAGGAATAATTACATCTGCTTTTTCTCTTCCTAGACAGGAGCAAAAACTGGAATGGACCTGAGTGGCGTTGATGAGAAAAGCAAAAATATAGGTTATAATTTGAAAACTGAGTGGAGAAGTTCTCACAATGTATTCTTGGATTCTCAACCATATTTTCTAATATAGCACAGATATGGTGCATATGGGTACATTTTCTCTTTGCTGGGTTAAAAAATGTCTGGACGGCCAAGCCCAGAGAGTTGTGTTGAACGGAGTTAAATCCAGTTGGCGGCCGGTCACAAGCGGTGTTCCCCAGGGCTCAGTCTTGGGGACGATCTTGTTTAATATCTTTATCAATGATCTGGATGAGGGGATTGAGAGCTCCCTCAGTAAGTTTGCAGATGACACCAAGTTGGGTGGGAGTGTTGATCTGCTGGAGGGTAGGAGGGCTCTGTAGAGGGATCTGGACAGGCTGGATCGATGGGCTGAGGTCAATAATATGAGGTTTAACAAGGCCAAGTGCCAGGTCCTGCATTTTGGTCACAACAACCCCATGCAACGCTACAGGCTTGGGGAGGAGTGGCTGGAGAGCAGCCAGGCAGAAAAGGACCTGGGGGTGCTGGTGAATAGCCGGCTGAACATGAGCCAGCAGTGTGCCCAGGTGGCCAAGAAGGCCAACAACATCCTGGCCTGTATCAGAAATAGTGTGGCCAGCAGGAGGAGGGAAGTGATCGTGCCCCTCTACTCAGCACTGGTGAGGCTGCACCTTGAATACGGTGTTCAGTTTTGGGTCCCTCACTACAGGAAGGATGTTGAGTTGCTGAAGCATGTCCAGAGAAGGGCAACGAAGCTGGTGAGGGGTCTGGAGCACAAGTCTTATGAGGAGCGGCTGAGGGAACTGGGGTTGTTTATTCTGGAGAAGAGGAGGCTGAGGGGAGACCTCATCGCTCTCTACAACTACCTGAAAGGTGGGTGTTGGTCTCTTCTCCCAAGTAACCAACGATACAACGAGAGGACATGGCCTCAAGTTGCGCCAGGGGAGGTTTAGACTAGATATTAGGAAAATTTCATTACTGAGAGACTGGTCAAACATTGGAACAGGCTGCCCAGGGAGGTGGTGGAGTCACCATCACTGGAAGTATTCAAAAAATATGTGGATGTGGCGCTTCGGGACATGGTTTAGTGGGCATGGTGGTGCTGGGTTGATGGTTGGACTTGATGATCTTAAAGGTCTTTTCCAACCTTAATAATTCTGTGATTCTGTGATTTATTATAAGCTGAATAGCGTAGATATGCATAATTTTGATTTGGATGCTGCCTAGAATCCATTTTCATTACTCGTGTTGCCTAACTAATGATGGTAGTTTGTTGCAACTTTCTAGAAACATATAAGAAAATTAATTTTAAAATAAATCATATTTTCATTATTTCCTTTGATAGATCTATGCTGATATATTACATTGCTGTTACTATTGCTTTCAGAGTCCAGGTGATCTTGCACTAATTTCAGGTGAACTCTAAAGATAAAGGGGCGGAAGAAAAAAAATAAGACTGAATTACAATCTCCTTCTAACCTTTTGAGTTATGCATTGACATCTTCTCACACACAGTGAAGTGTTACATCTCTTTAACATTCCAAATAACACCACTGTGAAGGCAATGGGTTAATTATTCATTGCAGAAACCCCCCCAGTATTTTCTTGTACCTCTTTTACTTTGTTTACTTACGGTTGTATTAAATAGACTTATGTTCTTGTATTTAAACAAGGATACACTGAAAACCAGTTGGGACAATTATAAAATTCAAGCCCATGAACCACAGCTAAAATAGAAAGCCATATAACTATATACACAAATTACTCAACACTCACTACCTGTTCCCTCAGCCAATCGACCTTACTAAATCATTGTAGCCACAGAGCCATATTTCTTCCATCTCTATGACCTACTCTGTCCTCTTTCTGAACTTTGCAGCCAGGTATTCCTTTTCCTCACTCTACAAATTTGGTTTAGTTTTTTTCTGGTGTTTTTTATTTTTGATCAAAATACCCTTTTCAATATTAGGCATTCTGGTTATATATATATATCAGCATACATATTCAACTTTTTTAACTTAAGATACCTTTTATCTCTGGTTGTTGTGTCTGTTTTTATGTATCCTCTCAATCATAGAATCATAGAATGGTTTGGGTTGGAAGGGACCTTTAAAGGTCATCTAGTCCAACCCCCCTGCAATGAGCGGGGACATCTTCAACTAGATCAGGTTGCTCAGAGCCCCGTCCAACCTGACCTTGAATGTTTCCAGGGATGGGGCATCTACCACCTCTCTGGGCAACCTGTTCCAGTGTTTTACCACACTCATTGTGAAAAATTTCTTTCTTACATCTAGTCTGAATCTACCCTCTTTTAGATTCTATGATTTCCAAAATCTCTACTTACACCACAATGTATGTTCTGACTTTCGACATATTTCAAATTGTATATTTTCATGGATATTCAGTGTATGACCAAACACTGAAAGAGTAAGTAGCAGTAGCTTCAAAGCATTCCATTAGGTACTTTCAAAAGCAAGATAACTAAGCTGAAGTTCTCTACTGCCCTTGCTATGCATTTCAGAAGTTACCTTTGGGCAACGTTACAGCACACCATGGAATATAGACAGCATCCTACCTGTGGTAGAAACTATATTCTCCAGGCTTTCACCGCAAAGCTGTGACAGAAGACTTGTCTTGCCAGAACCAGTGAGGCCTATGCAAACCAAGTCATATTCAGGTCGTGGTGGTGGTGGTCCCTTGCAGCAAAGTGCTCTAAAACACTGCTGGGGAGGGTGGGAGAAAAGGAAGAAGTTACTTTTTTGCAAATGTTTCTTCAATAAGGTGCTAAAATTCAAGCTTATAAATTTAAAGGTGCTAGAGAGCAGCAGATTATTATTCCAACTTACTATTTTGGTAAAAACAGCAATTAATAGACTGAGATCAGCTCAACTAAAAGCTATACGAGCTTTATAAGAAAACATAAATATATTCATTAACTTTTCACCTAAACCTCATAGAGCTGGATTGAGGAAAGTGACTTCTATTTCCTGAATAGCATGAACAGTGTACATACAGCAAGATAGGCACATGCTCTACTCAACTCTGCGGTTGGGTATGCATGAGTTTGCTTCCTGTGCTAATTTCATGCAATACCTGGTGTGAACATCAGAGCAGCTCCTGAGCAGCTGCTGGCCAGGCTCTCCCTGTTGTCACAGGAAAGAATCAGAGAACTTTGCTCCATTGATGTCCTTCCTGGGCTTGCTTTGGCACGTGTTTTGAAGGAGGACAGCGCTCATCCTACCTTACAATATCAGCTGTTAAAGAGTACAGCTTGTAAAGAAATAAATTTTGCTGGACATAGCTCTAGTCATAAAAATGCAGATCTCTCACTTTCCCTGGAGAAGTATGAATTAATGACAATGTAAAGAATAAAAATCACTTTACACAAAGCCTACTTTAGAGTTCTGCTCATGTCTCTTAAACAGTATTGCCAAATTAGGCCAAGCCGATCAAAAAGGTCCCCTAAGCCCTTAATAAGGTTCATCAGACCCTTCTTTATATGCAATATGGAAAACTTTTAGGTAAAAAATCTAAAAATATGCCATTCTGGGAAAGCTGGAAGTTTATATTTAAGGTATGGGTATAATTACATACTAATGTCCAAGATAGGTCCCCCCCACTCCAATATATAAATATCTTTTTCCCCAGTATCTGCTACCTTCACATCAGAGGAATACATTTGTTATAGCAAGGAAGGGAAAACATGTTTGTGCAACCACTCCTCTCTCACACATTCTGTCTTTACATAGTCCCAGCTCTTGACCCTTCAGCAATAGAAACCTGAGTCTCCACACCTGAACTGGAGCTCATTGCTAATTTAATTGATTTTTTTCCGTCTTAACCACAATCCAATCACTACATTGGCCAAAGAAACAGTCTTTAACACAACTCTAACCTAGTTGGTCTACATGACTACCCAGGCTCTCTCACTGAGGACTACAGGAGGAACAGAAAAAATGAACAGACATCAGTTAGGCACTACTGCAAATAGCAAGTCGTCCAGAGAGAATGTGGTTATAGAAAGACAGCCCACTGACTGCAGAACTTTTATTGGTTTCTTTCTGTATAGATAAGAAATTATTATACATGCTGCCGAAACAGTCTTCATTGGTTTAAGGAAGCAAAAGATATGTTCAGGGAAAGTTAAGAAATTCCTTGAACGCTGTGCTGGTTTTGGCTGGGATAGAGTTAATTTTCTTCATAGTAGCTAGTATGAGGCTACGTTTTGGATTTGTGCTGAAAACAGTGTTGATAATACAGGGATGTTTTTGTTATTGCTGAGCAGCGCTTACACAGAGTCAAGGCCTTTTCTGCTTCTCACACCTCCCCACCAGCGAGTAGGCTGGGAGTGCACAAGAAGTTGGGAGGGGACACAGCTGGGACAGCTGACCCCAACTGACCAAAGAGATATTCCATACCATATGACGTCATGCTCAGCATATAAAGCTGAGATGAACAAGAAGGACGGGGGAGATGTTCGGCGTTATGGTATTTGTCTTCCCAAGTAACTGTTACGTGTGATGGAGCCCTGCTTTCCTGGAGATGGCTGAACACCTGCCTGCCGATGGGAAGTAGTGAATGAATTCCTTGTTTTGCTTTGCTTGCATGCGCAGCTTTTGCTTTACCTATTAAACTGTCTTTATCTCAACCCACGAGTTTCCTCACTTTTACTCTTCCGATTCTCTCCCCCGTCCCACTGCAGGGGAGTGAGCGAGCAGCTGCGTGGTGCTTAGTTGCCAGCTGGGGTTAAACCACAACAAACACCTTATGAAAACATGAAAGGAAATACTTTAGGAATAAAAACATTTACTGTAGTAGTTAAGCTGAAAAAATGCAACAGATTTTAAAATTAAAAGCTTTGTCTCTTTTAAAATTTTACGCTGAAAAATTATTTTTTTTTCAAGAAGGTTTGCCTTTATATTTGTGTCCATAGCTAAAAGGATTAAACATGCCTTCTAGCTTTATTCACTGATGTCAGTATATACTTATCCCACAGACTCTACAAAGCCACAGCAAATATTCTACTCTGGTACTTAAGTGAGAAAGGCCAATTAAGTTCATGGCACAACATAAGCTCCTTCAGAGTTTCCAGTTTGTATTATTTGGTCTGTCTGAGATGGAGTTAATTTTCCCTATAGCAGCCCTCATAGTGCTGTGCTGTGTATTGGTAGCTAGAAAGGTGTTGATAACACACCAGTGTTTTGGCTACTGCTGAGCAGTGCTCCCATGGCATCAAGGCTGTCTCTCCAACATTCCCCCCACCACCACCAGTAGACTGGGGGTAGGCAAGATCTTGGAAGGGGACATAGCCAGGACAGCTGACCCAAACTAGCCAGAGGGATATTCTATACCACATGGAGTCAGCTCAGCAATAAAAGCTAAGAGAAAGGAGGAGGGGGTCATTTGTTATTACGATGTTTGTCTTCTGGAGCAACTGCTACGCATACAGAAGCCCTGCTTCCCAGGAAGTTGCTGAACATTGCCTGCTGACAGGAAGTAGAGAATAAATCTTTTGTTTTCCTTTGCTTGTGCACAGAACCTTTGCTTTATGCTTATTAAACTGTCTTTATCTTGACCCACGTGGGTTTTTTCCATCTTAATTTCTCCCCCCTGTCCTGCTGAGGAGGGGGAGTGATAGAGCGACTTGGTGGGCACCTGGTGTCCAGCCAAGGTCAACCCACCACAGTCCTTTTTGGTGCCCAATGTGGGGCTCAAGACTGGCAGTTTTTCATGAAGTGTGCTATAGATGTAGTAGTTATTAAGTAGCAAGCTCCTGTGCGGGTCATGGAGTTTGCTGGCTGCACTGCTTATTTCTTTCTTTTGCTGAGCTTGGGAACATGTTGATACAAATAATGGCTATATGTGCTTTGTCCTGGCATTGATGGCCGTGCTGTGCTGAGGGAGCTATCTTGTGGAGGGGATGAGGGAATACATCTCCCTCTCCCTACCTGGAAGTGATGTGAATGGTTTTATTATGCAGCCTCCTGAGGTCCTTGTTCACCCTTATGATGTGAGCTGTTTAATACTATTAATTAACACTGTTGGCGTATTATGGGGTTTGTGGAATCTGGTCTTGTCCTGGTGTAAGAGAAGACAATTTTTGGGTGAGGCCATACTGAAATGTGCCCTGAGGCGGCAGGTCCGTGAGTGGCAGGGTGTGTGGAAGGATTTGGGCAGGTTCCTAGGACGGTTATCACCTCCCATAACTTGGGCCTTTACACCTGAGCAGGCAAGCAACCCTGGCAAACTGACGTGCCACCTGGTAGAAGGGTGCCTTGCCTACCCCAATGAAAACCACCAGCTTCTAGCACTGTACTGGGGCCTGGCCCATGCCTGTCAGGCCACAGTTCAGTACTCTGAGAGGACTGTGGTTGAGTCAGGGACCCAAACAACAACAACAACAACTACAGTAATTGCCCCAGTAGTGAAAAAGAAACAGTGGACAAGGAGAACAATGGGTCCATATCATCGCTTAGTAAGGGAGGAGGAAGAAGAGGAAAGATTTGATCAAGAAGCTGGTCCTTTGACAAGGAGATTGGAGGAAGGAGTGAGAGAATGGAGACAGGAAGCAGAAACTACCTGGTTCCTGACCTCATCAGAACTTCGAGACATGCATAAAGATTACAGCTGCCAGCCAGGTGAGCTGCCTGGCTGCTCCGATGCTGGGATAACGGGGCTGACAGTCAGCAATTGGAAGGTAGGGAAGCCCAACAGCTGGATCCCTTGCTAGAAACTGGGGAATTGAGAGAGGAACTGGAAAGGAGGCAGCAATTTGCAGTGTCTGGAGACAGCTCCTCTCAAGTGTGAGGGCAAGATATCCATCCAAGGAAAATCTTGTGAACTCCCCAGGAAAGTGGACTACCACAGATGAAGACATCCAGTACCTGAGAGAATTAGCGGTGCTGGAAGTCATCTACAGTGATCTAGACAATGATGAGGTCTCCAAAGATGCAGAGGATGTCCTGTGCACAAAGGCTATGTGGAGGAAGGTGATTCAAAGAGCCCCAGCATCATGTTCTAACAGCTTGGCAGCGATGTATTGCTCAGATACACCAACTGTGGAGAGAGTGTCTTCTTGGCTCCAGAACTTTGAAGAAAATATCTGTATCTCCTCATCCCTACAGGCTTTGGGGATCATTCCTCTCCTGCCCCGGTCAGAGGGAGAGGGAGCATGGAGCATGGTGCACTCTGGTTTTTCCTGCATGACTGGGGGGGGACATGAGGAAGTGGGGTTGTGAGCCCACCTTTAAGCTAGAAGCCTGAGAAACTGAACTGAGAGGGAAAACAGCTGTTAAAAAGGGGCCACCCAAGAAGGCTGTCAGCTTAGTCGCTGTAGAGACACAAGAAGGCAATCAGCGATCTCCCAGACACAGAAGAAATGAAATCACCTCCCTTGATCCTGGTGAGGAGACTTCTGGTCTGGCACCACAAAGGTCAGACAGTGAATACTCTGACCAGGAACAGGAACTGAGAGAAGGTCCCTGCCTTCGGCCAGGAGGAGGAAAGGGATGACCAGGTATACTGGACTGTGTGGGTTCGATGGCCTGGCACATCAGACCCACAGAAGTACAAGGCTTTGGTAGACACTGGTGTACAGTATGTCCTGGTGCCATCAGGGTATAGGGGCACAGAACCCCTCTGGATCTCTGGAGTGACAGAGGAATCTGACCCTACCATGCCTGAGACAAAGGCAGCAGATGGAGGCTCCACAAGCAAGAGGGGATCCCCTACCCTCTTGCCACCGGGCAGAAGGAGGGGACCTAAGAGACGAGGGTGAATGGAAACAGGTCCCTGCTCAGGATGGCAGGTGAATCCCCTCCCAGCCTCCCTCACCTTCCCAGCTGCCCTTACACAACAGATATGGGACTCTGGAACTTGAAGGCCAGGCAAATGAGGATATAGATGAAAGTCCATCCAGGGGGTTGCCTAGGGTGAGTCAGTCAGCCCCACGCATTACGACTACCTCTGTTAAGAAAAAAAGGAGGGTAACTGTCGTAGGCGATTCCCTTCTGAGGGGAACAGAGGGCCCAATATGCCGACCAGACCCAATCCCCAGGGAAGTCTGCTGTCTCCCTGGGGCCCGGGTGAGAGATGTTACTAGGAAACTCCCTGGTCTGGTACAGAACACTGATTACTACCCACTGTTGATTATACAGGTTGGCAGTGACAAGGTTGTGCAAAGAAGTCTAAAAGCCATTAAAAGAGACTTCAGAGCGCTGGGGTGACTGGTTGAAAGATCAGGAGCACAGGTAGTGTTTTCGTCAATCCCTTCAGTGGCAGGAAGGAACACTGAAAGGAATAGGAAAACACACCTGGTTAACACATGGCTCAGGGGCTGGTGCCATCAGTGGAATTTTGGTTTTGTTGACCATGAGGCAGTTTACGCAGCACTGGGCCTGCTGGTAGCAGATGGAGTTCATATATCTCCAAGGGGAAAAGGATTCTTGCACATGAGTTGGCGGGACTCATTAAAAGGGCTTTAAACTAGGTTCGAAGGGGGAAGGGGATAAAACCAGGCTCACTAGAGATGAGCCTAAGGGTGGCATGCCAATGTTGGGGGTGAAACCGATAGCCCAGATCAAGTGCATCTACACCAGTGCACGCAGCATGGGCAGCAAACAGGAGGAGCTGGAAGCCATTGTGCAGCGGGACAGCTATGACTTAGTCGCCATCACAGAAACATGGTGGGATGACTCTCATGACTGGAGTGCTGCAATGGACGGCTGTAAGGTCTTCAGAAGGGATAGGCAAGGAAGGAGAGGCGGTGGGGTGGCTCTGTATGTTAGGGAGTGTTTCGATTGTATAGAAATCAATGATTGTGATGACAAGGTCAAGTGCTTATGGGTAAGGATGAGGGGGAAGGCCAACAAGGCAGATATCCTGCTGGGTGTCTGTTATAGACCACCCAACCAGGACAAAGAGGCAGATGAAGCATTCTACAAGCGACTGGCAGAAGTCTCACAGTCGCTAGCCCTTGTTCTTGTGGAGGACTTCAGCTTACTGGACGTCTGCTGGAAATACAACACAGCAGAGGGGAAACAGTCTAGGAGGTTCCTGGAGTGTGTGGAAGATAACTTCCTGACATGGCTGGTAAGTGAGCCTACCAAGGGAGGTGCCTCGCTTGACCTGCTGTTTACAAACAGAGAAGGACTGGTGGGAGATGTGGTGGTCAGAGGCTGCCTTGGGCTTAGCGACCATGAAATGATAGAATTCTCAATTGTTGGTGAAGTAAGGAGGAGGGTCAGCAAAACCACTGCCATGGACTTCCAGAGGGCAGACTTGGGCCTGTTCAGGTCACTGGTTGAGAGGGTCCCTTGGGAAACAGTCCTGAAGGACAAAGGGGTCCAGGAAGTCTGAACATTCTTCAAGAAGGAAATCTTAAAGGAGCAGGAGCAGGCAGTCCCCATGTGTGGTAAGACAAGCTGGTGGGGAAGACGACCGGCCTGGCCGAACAGAGAGATTTTGCTGGGACTCAGGGGAAAAAAGGAGAGTTTCTCATGTTTGGAAGAAGGGGCAGGCAACTCACGAAGAGTACAAGGAACTCGTTAGGTCATGCAAGAGAAAATTAGAAAGGCAAAAGCCCAGCTAGAACTCAATCTGGCCACGGTTGTAAGGGATAACAAAAAATGTTTTTACAAATATATTAACAAGAAAAAGAGAGCCAAGGAGAATCTCCATCCCTTATTGGATGGGGGGGACGGGACACATTGTCACCAAGGATGAGGAAAAGGCTGAGGTACTTAATGTCGCCTTTGCCTCAGCCTTCAATAGCCAGACCAGGTATCCTCAGGGTATTCAGCCCCCTGAGCTGGAAGACAGGGATGGAGAGCAGAATAAATGCCCCTTTAATACAGGAGGAAGCAGTTAACGGCCTGCTATGCCACCTGGACACCCATAAGTCTATGGGGCCTGATGGGATCCACACGAGAGTACTGAGAGAGCTGGTGGAGGAGCTTGCCAAGCCACTCTCCATCATTTATCAGCAGTCTGGGTTAACAGGGGAGGTCCCAGAGGGCTGGAGGCTTGCCAATGTGACACCCATCTACAAGAAAGGCCGGAAGGAGGATCTTGGGAACTACAGTCCTGTCAGCCTGACCTCTGTGCCGGGGAAGATCACGGAGCGGTTCATCTTGAGGGTGCTCACATGGCATGTGCAGGACAACCAAGGGATCAGGCCCAGCCAGCATGGGTTCATGAAAGGCAGGTCCTGCTTGACCAACCTGATCTCCTTCTATGACCAGGTGACCCGCCTAGTGGATGAGGGAAAGGCTGTGGACGTTGTCTACCTGGACTTTAGTAAAGCCTTTGACAGCATCTCCCACAGCATTCTCCTGGAGAAGCTGGGGGCCCATGGCTTAGACAGGTGTACTCTTCACTGGGTAAAGAACTGGCTGGATGGCCAAGCTCAGAGAGTCATGGTGAATGGAGTTGAATCCAGTTGGCAGCTGGTCATAAGTGGTGTTCCCCATGGCTCAGTTTTGTGGCCAGTCTTGTTCAATATCTTTATCAATGATCTGGATGAGGGGATCGAGTGCTCCCTCAGAAAGTTTGCAGAAGACACCAAGTTGGGTGGGAATGTTCATGTGCTCGAGGACAGGAAGGTTCTGCAGAGGCATCTGGACGGGCTGGATCGATGGGCCGAGGTCAGTTGTATGAGGTTTAATAAGGCCAAGTGCCAGGTCCTGCATTTTGGTCACAACAACCCCATGCAACGCTACAGGCTTGGGGAGGAGTGGCTGGAGAGCTGCCTGGCGGAAAAGGACCTGGGGGTGCTGGTTGACAGCCAGCTGAACATGAGCCAGCAGTGTGCCCAGGTGGCGAAGAAGGCCAACAGCATCCTGGCCTGTATCAGAAATAGCGTGGCCAGCAGGAGCAGGGAAGTGATTGTGCCCCTCTACTCAGCACTGGTGAGGCTGCACCTTGAATACTGTGTTCAGTTTTGGGCCCCTCACTACAAGAAGGATGTTGAGGTGCTCGAGCATGTCCAAAGAAGGGTAACGAAGCTGGTGAGGGGTCTGGAGAACAAGTCTTATGAGGAGCGGCTGAGGGAACTGGGGTTGTTTAGTCTGAAGAAGAGGAGGCTGAGGGGAGACCTCATCACTGTCTACAACTACCTGAAAGGAGGTTGTGGTGAGGTGGGTGTTGGTCTCTTCTTCCAAGTAACTAGCAGTAGGATGAGAGGAAATGGCCTCAAGTTGTACCAGGGGAGGTTTAGATTGGACATTAGGAAAAATTTCTTCACTGAGAGAGTGGTCAATCATTGGAACAGGCTGCCCAGGGAGGTGGTGGAGTCACCATCACTGGAAGTGTTCAAAAAACGTGTGGATGTGGCACTTCAGGACATGGTTTAGTGGGCGTGGTGGTGCTGGGTTAATGGTTGGACTTGATCTTAAAGGTCTTTTCCAACCTTAATGATTCTGTGATTCTGTACTGACTCCTGGATGGTGGCTAGTGCCCTATGGAGGTGGCTACAGCAGTGGAAGTCGACCAATTGTCAGTGCAGGGGTAAACCCATCTGGGCTGCTCTGTTGTGGCAGGGCATCGTTGCCCGGGTACAAAACATGGCTCTAAAGGTACGTCATGTAGATGCTCACTTGCCCAAAAGCCGTGTCAGTGAAGAACATCAAAACAATCAACAGGTAGACAAGGCTGCCAAAATTGAAATAGCTCAGGTGGACCTAGACTAGGAGCGTAAGGGTGAGCTATTTTTATCTCGATGGGCCCACAAGACATTGGGACACCTAGGAAGAGACGCAACATAGAGATGGGCTCGTGATCAAGGGGTGGACCTGACCATGGAGGCCATCACACAGGTCACTCACGAATGTGAAACGTGTGCTGCAATCAAGTGAGCCACACAAGTAAAATCTCCCTATAATAGAGGGTGGTGGCTAGGTTTTTGATATGGCGAGGCCTGGCAAATTGACTATATTGGACCACTGCCATGAACATGCCAAGGCAAGCACTACATACTCACCATGGTGGAAGCAACTACTGGTTGGCTGGAAGCATACCCTGTAAACCATGCCACTGCCTGAAACACCATCTTAGGCCTTGAAAGGCAAATTTTATGGCGACATGGTACTCCAGAAAGAATTGAATCAGACAATATGGAACTCGTTTCCGAAATAGCCTCATAAACTCCTGGGCCAAGAAACACGGCATTGAATGGGTGTATCACAGCCCCTATCACCCACAAGCCTCTGGAAAGATTGAGAGATATAATGGACTGTTAAAGACTATGTATGTTGAGAGCATTGGGCAACGGGGCATGGAAGCACTGGGATACAAATTGAGCAGAAGCCACTGGGATGGTTAACAGCAGAGGATCTGCTAACCATCCTGGTTAACAAAACCCCTACATACTGTGGGAGGAGATAAGGTCCCTGTAGTGCACATAGGGAAGTAGCTGGGGAAGGTGGTGTGGATTGCTCCTCCCTTAGGAAAAGGTAAACCCATTTGTGGGATTTCTTTACTTAGGGACCTGGGTGTACTTAGTGGGTAATGCAGAAAGATGGGGAGACCTAGTGTGTGCCTCAAGAAGATTTAACCTTTGGGGGAAAATAATCTGTGATGTGAGTTGTATGTTATAGGAAGTAATGTAGCAGGAATGACCTGAACTGACGAAGAGTGTGTTTTGTGAGGAACCAGATGAGTGCAATGATGACCCAAACCAAGCCGGTGCTGGTGCCCAACAATCGAACATACTGCTTTTCCTGTCCTGAGCATCCATCTTGACAGGTGGGGCCTGAGTCATAGCGTATTCTTGTGAACATCTAGAGGAGTGGTGGAAGCCCATGGAAAGGGAGAGTAATATCTGTCTGTTAAAGGACAGGGGATAATAGTTAATGAGAATGTATAAATCGGTATGTTGGGTATAAGGACGGTTTTAAGTATGTAGTATAAATTGTAAGTGTTGGTAAGAAGGGTTTTTAGTAATGACAATTAAATACAGTGGGATGGTTAGAAGATATATATGTATATATATGTATTAAATTATGTGGGACCTGAGCATGATGCAAACGCTATGGAATAAGGGGTGGAGATTGTATTGGGTCTGGCTGAGATGGAGTTAATTTTCCCCACAGCAGCCCTCATAGTGCTGTGCTTTGTATTGGTAGCTAGAAAGGTGTTGATAACACACCAGTGTTTTGGCTACTGCTGAGCAGTGCTCCCATGGCATCAAGCCTGTCTCTCCAACATTCCCCCCACACCAGTAGGCTGGGGGTGGGCAAAATCTTGGAAGGACATAGCCAGGACACTTGACCCAAACTGGCCAAAGGGATATTCCATACCCTATGACATCAGCTCAGCAATAAAAGCTAAGAGAAAGGAGGAGGGGGTCATTTGTTATTACGACGTTTGTCTTCCGGAACAACCGCTACGTGTACTGAAGCCTTTCTTCCCAGGAAGTGGCTGGACATCGCCTGCTGATGGGAAGTAGAGAATAAATCTTTTGTTTTCCTTTGCTTCCGTGCACAGCCTTTGCTTTTACTTTATTAAACTGCCTTTACCTTGATCCACGTGGGGTTTTTTCCATCTTAATTTCTCCCCCCTGTCCTGCTGAGGAGGGGAGTGATGGAGCAGCTTGGTGGCACCTGGCATCCAGACAAGGTCAACCCACCACACACTTAATGGATATCAGGCTGACGGCCACATAAAATTCTTCAAAGCTCACCAGAGCTTCTGAGGCTGTGTATCAGGCCCTTTGCAGACAGTGTTTAAAAGGGATTCAGTTTGTCCCTATCAGCATGGCATCTTTGCAACAACTTGATGTCATATTGAAAAATATAAAGGAATAGATGAGCTGATGAAAGTCCACGCTTCTCACTTTCCAGACATCATGACAGTTCTTGTGCAGCCAAACACAGTTTTTTATGGCCCCAATGACATTTAATAGCCTGCAGTTCTGTCAAAGATAATTATTGCCTTTTGTAGGACACATACGGAGGCTCTGTGGGTGACAGAGGGGCTCTGCAGGCTGTTTTTGTGAACTGAAGTTCAAGTCTCTCTTTATTGCAGATTCCTTAAGTCTAACTTAGTCTTGAGAGTCTTTACGTGCTGTTGTTTATACGTACGATTAAAAATCCAGATCAACTCGCATGTCTAAAGCGGCATACGCAGACTCGGCCACTCACCCACTCATCCTTCACCAGTAAACATAGGTATTAAAGTTTCTGAGATGCAGCAGACACTGAACCCCAGAAGACCGGGAAATAACTCACTCCATACTACTCATTTTATTTGATATGATTACTCTATCTTTGTTATATTCATGACTTTGCCCTTCTGCAAGGCTAATTTCCTTCAGTAGATATTTTTGTTTGGCTGGAATGAAAACAGGCTTTAAATATTCTAGCTTGAAAAAGTTGCTGAAGTTTAAGCTACTGTGTATAGTACTTGAGAAATTCTACAGTTCTATTATTACCAGCACATTTTAGGGGATACTTGTAATAACATATTTACATTTTATAAACTTGTTTCACAATCCTCCTTACTCAAGCTCAATGAACATCTCTTGCATCAGAAATATCACTATACAAACAGTCCGATCACTGCCTTCCTGTTCTCTCAGCAGCCTAAAGTTACTCATCCCCTAACCAAGTCAGGGCATCCATTATAGAGACTAAACCTCTATTGTCACTGCTTTGGCAGCTGCATCTAGTAGCTGCACAAGACCTGTGTGAGAGTAGAAAATGCAGGTCATTGACGATGCAAACAAAATCACATCCTATATTCTGTTTTTGATTACAGACAGGAAACACATCCCAAGATATTTTATAAAGCATGGACTAGAGATACACCATTATTTAAGATGTCACATATTGCAATGCAGTCTGAAATGCACAGAACTGCAAGAAATATGTGTATAAGTAGTAACTGAAGAAGCCATTCCTGAAATCCAAAACACAAATATCAAAAACATTGAAATAGTTTTTTAATCTACAATTAGCTCTCAGTCTTTTCCAAAACCGGAGTACTATCTGCTCCAATTGGACAAACCAAAGGGCATAAGACAAGCTTGAACTAACAGCCTGGAAAAAAAAAGGCTGCCTTTTAGATATTATGAAACAAACTCAGAACCCAAATGAGGCCAGTTGGAGGGAGTGTTGGAGAGGATGGAAATAAAACATTTGGCTACCACAAATGTAGGGTCAGAGCTAGCTGGCATAGTCACTGAAATGCTATTTGGGAGAGAGTTGTGCATTTCAGCCCCACTGCTAGAAACAAAATAGGAACAACATTTTTTGGAGTCCTTTCATCCAAATAGGGCAAGACCTTATTTATGGATATAACTTTAAAGGGAGAGACATGTCAAACAAAGTGTCAGTTTTCATGATTTTTGAGAATATCACACTCAAAACTCTTTATAGCCATTGGATGGGGAGAAGAGGCAGGCAAAGAGAGGCAGGCAGGGAGAGGCAGTTTTGGTTTTTTTTTAAATGATTGATCAAATTTGAAAGTACTGAAAATAAAGCAATACAGTATCCTGAAAAAAATTTACGCATTTAACCAGTTTTGGAAAAAAGGATGTATTTACCCAGGAAACTGGGAGTAATTAGGTGCTGCAGTCTGCAGAAAACTGTGAAATATTCAGCACCACTGTTACTTTCATTTTACTTGTGTGTATGCGTGCGTGCATGCATAATCATATGCAAGAGCTAAGGGAAGAAGCTAGCTAGTCCTACTCTTGCTTAGGGACTTCTATCCCAACCAGATGATTCCAGTTTTAGGTGGATCAGCATTTGAGCTGACAACCCTAGACAGGCCCTTTAAAACCCTATGGAGGTTCCTTCTAGGAAAAACATTAAATTTTGTGTCTATAGCAGGGGTGGCCAAACACTTCTAACATATGTGCCACTTGGAGATCACAGATTGAAGCTCTGGGCAGCAAATGTCCCTGAATTACTGTTCCTTCCAACACATTATACTGCCTCTGGCCATTGAGTCTGTCTTTGCCTACTCATTGTACTTTTCGTTTCACTCTCCTTTTTGGGGTTGTGGAGTAATCGCTGAGGGGCGCTTTGGAAATTTACCCTCTAAGAACAGCATTGAAACCGGGTGGAACGTAGCACTAGTGTACAATGAGCCTGTACCATGGAGATTCCCTAGACAACCCTAGATGTTGGCAACATCAGGGGCACTTGGTGTGCTGACTCTGGGAGAAATTGCATGGAGGGTGGAGCGGAGTGGAGACATCGCGGCCACGCTCTGTGAACAGGGGAATTTAAGGGTACACAGTGTGTACATTAATAAGCTGCACGTGCGATGCCCTGGGTCAGTGACCTGTCAACTTTGATGAAATGCTGTACTTGGAGTGAACTTTGCTTATTATAATATCATTATAATACTAAAACGCACACCCCTCTCAAAAGTTACCCACCTCCCAAGGTGCGACCATTCCTCAATGAGCGTGCGCACTGAATTTTTCCTAGTCTGTACCTTTAAACGCGAAGCGAGAGAATTCTGCACCAATCCTGATAAAGGTATGTATGACTAGAGTCACTCAAGCTCCACCTGCAAAGTAAAACACTATAAAATAGTGTTTTAAGAGCTGGATGTTAGGGAAGATACCATCGTCGTGTACTACTCTAACTTCTGGGATCAGTCGACGGGCTGAGCCTCTCTTCCCCCCCATCGGGATGCCGTTGGGTAAGATTCGAACACTTGGTCATACCAAGTGCCTCCTCGGGAAACTTAGAAATCTCTATAGAGTCACTTTACATCTTTTAACGTGTTTATAGCCAAGCAGTGTTACTCATACTTTTGGCATTTGCACGTGCTTTGTAGGCAGTGAATTTATCACCGGCAATCCAAAGAACCTGTGTATCTGTTGCTTCAATAAATCGCACTATTGATTGACTCAGCCGCGTGTGTGTTGTCCCTGAACGCGACCGTACCTCTGAGTGCGGCCATGTGAGTTCAGGAGGTGTCCGGCTGAGCAGGTAGTGCGATGTTAGTAGTGCATCCGGACCCGTGATAGTCCAACAAAGGTGTTGGGTGCGACTGGACTACTAACGCTAACTTTGGGCATCATTCAGAACCTAAGCTCAGCCGCCCCCAGTCCCTCTGATATCTGAGGATCGACTGGAATGCAAGGGGGTTTAGTTTCTGCCAAATTGCTCTGCCTCTTAACGCAACAGGGGTGAAATATTCCATTATTTCTGCTTTGTTCTGGATCCATCTCCTATCTGTTTCTTTTGTTGACACTATTTAATAGGGACAAACAGAAGCAAAAGATTTCATGCTTAGCTGATTAAACACACACATGCAAAAATACCCTAAGTTAGTGCAACATTAATGCTAACAAACTAAACATTCAGAGCTCTTGAAATCCAGAATTAAGGCTGAAAGCTCAACCATAACTCTGCTCTTCTCTCCCTCTTGCTTATACTTATGAAGATGGTCTCCCTTTACGTGTTATTTTTCAATTAGGACATCATTGAACAAACAGACTTCTAGTACCCAGCACACATTTATATACAGAGGACTGGTTAATCATCTGAAGCTGTTGATCTCAAGGAGATTAATTTTAAAAAGTCAAATTTACACAAAATTACACACAGCAGTCTCTGTAGTTCTGATGTTGTATGAGATCACACAAGCGCAAAGAAATCTCAAACCTTGAAGAGAATGTGAAAGGGGCGGGGAGGAAGGGAAGACCAAGGTAGACAGTTATAATACTAAAGATAAGAAACAACTCGGGACAGCAGCGGAATAATAAAAATAATAAAACACTCAAATTACTTTCAATATTCATATGTAGTCACCAGCTGAACAGACATAAGACACAGGCTCCAGTACCAAAACCAGACAAATGACACAGCTGTATTCATTCTTCAACATATTTGACAACTCCGCTACCAGCAGAGAAGGCTTGGAGGAAATGAGGTCAAGAAGAACTGTCTGACTTCTGACAAGCCAGATATGACACTGCTGTTCAGAGCACATCACTTCAAAAGACTTCACAGTCATGATGCATTCTTCCTTTGAATGAAGATAATACAATCACAGATGGTTGAATCCTGTCCAAAATCCAGAAGAACTTTTGGATTTCTCAAGTAAATAAAGTCCTCACTATCTCAAGGATAAAATAAAGGTTTCAACTCAGTTATCTTTGATGGTCAAGCTGCTGGCTGCCACATTGCACAAGGATTAAGGACAGTATCTTTGTATAGCAATTGGGCAGAAGGCAGGAGATCATTTGTTTTATCTCGTGATCAGAGGGACTGCTCTGGGGTGAAGGCTTCATCCAGAAGTTCAGGGCTTTAGGTACCACAAAAATTCTATAAATGCAGTCAAGTATGTGCACTACAAAAGTGTAACTAACTAACTTCCCTGGAAGAAGCTGTAAGGCAACAGAAGTCCTTCCCCTTTAAACTATCAGCCAAAACAAATCACAAAAACTAATGCCCAAAATGGAAAATGTACCTCTCTGACCTTAATCTCTCAGACACTCACCTATAAATGAAAAAAAAAACCCCAAAAAACCAAATTATGACTCTCTATTTACTTGAAGAAAGCATGGAGAAAAACAAACATCAAGTTCTGGATGTACTCCGAAATTCAGTACAATAGTATGATTTAAAAGCCTTCATAAACCATACTAAGAAAGCCCTAAGAATCATTGAAAATACCAACAAAAAAGGCAGTAGCAACACCACTGAAATGTGCAAAAGTTGAAGATGTGGCACCACCTGTCATTACTAATTTCTAGTAAGGATGAAAGTTATATGGATTTTTTTTTTAATCCATCCCCCCTCCCCAATAGCTTAAGCTTCCAGGCTTGGTAAAAGCCATCCCTTTACAGGTTCTGAGCCAAATCATAAAAAGCTTTTCCATGATTCATGTGTATTACAAGGTGGGTTACAGAACACTTTTGTTCAGCATAGCAGGAATAATTACTTGTGTTCTATAAGTTCACATGGGATCACAAAAGCCAGAAAGCAGCATATAGACCACTTGGTGTTCTTTGATTTTTCTAATTAAAGTTGACTATATGTCACCTAAATGCAACAGCACACTTTCTTTCTTCTCCCCGAAAACTATTTGGTACACAAGACCCTGGACATCCATATTTGATATACATGGCACATGTAGTATTACTTCTGTAATAATATAAATTTATGGAAACAGTACAGTGGTATATCCAAATCCCACGCCCAAATGGGTCAAAGAACCTCAAAGAAACAAAATTAGTGAAATACTTCAGGTGCAAACCAAAATCCAGACATACACTAGATGAAGAGGAAGGTAAATGAAGACTTGCATTGTATCTCATACATTAAAAAAGAAAAGAAAAAGAAAAGCTACTGCTGCTGTCTTACTCTGAAATTGCTAGGCAAATTCAAAGTACACTAGGAGAGTAAAACAGCCTCATCATCTTCATGGCAAAAGCCCCATCACCAAATGTGAAGTGAGATTTCTGCAAGTTATACTAGGATTTATGTAGCAAAAAGGTTCTCAAAAAATTTCAGTTAAGTTAAAATAAACACAAACAAATTAGTTTGAAATTTAATTGGAAAAAGCACAAGGAATGGGCAAGTACAACAAAGAAGTGTGCCCTCATGCACTGATATCCAGATGATCTCAAGGGGGATTTCAGGTGATACCAGTTAATACATCCCCGAGAAAAGTAACAAGATCCAAATTCTTCCACCTACTGTTTCAGTATCATTTCAGGCTACGCTTTCAGAACTGTTGGGCATCATAATCGTAACTAAAAGAAAACATCTCCTGGGCTGTGTGTGTGTATCTCAGTAAAAAACCAAAAAAACCCAAAAAAACAACCCAAATAACCACCACAACCCCAAAAAACACACAAAAAACCTAGAGAAATTCCAAGTGTGTTTTGAGGGAAAAAGAAGAGATATCTAATGTTTACTTGAGGCAATGTTTCCTCTGAGATTAAGCCCCAGGATATGTCTTGTTTTTTCTTATGAAAGAATTCAAAACTGACATTTATCATCAAATCTGAGAGGAAAGAGGAGAAATCTCTAAGGACAACAGACCAGACTATTTTGCTATAAAGTCCGATCTTACTGAACATGTCCATAGCTGAGGTAGAATAGCAAGTACAAAGATACCATGGATACCAGTCAAAGAAAGAAAATCTGTAAAAAAAAAAAAAAAAACCAAACAAAATAGGGGAGAAGGACTCAAATATGCCATTGACAAATGAGAAACCTAAGACAGTTTTAGAATTATTTTGAAAAATACCATTGAGCAAAATTAAACAAAATTATGATAGTGTGACAGTACATTAAAAAGGAAAGTACGGTTTTAACTGTCACTTTTAAATCTATCATCTGCTCAGGGGTCCCAGCTAATAATCCTCTCTCTGCTCATACAGTACAAGAAGCACACCATAGTAAATTTAGTTATTACCCAACCAAGTAGTTAACAAAACAATGAACGTTTGGTTACTCTACAATTATCAGGAGGCAAGGGAAAGAAGATACCAGTAGAGACTGATGCAAAAGAAGTTACTAAAATCGAAACAGTCTATGCAGTTAACATTTAAATATAAGGGCACAAATAAAAGCATTACTAGTGTACACCCAGTCTAACAAGTAGTAATGTGAGGATTTAGATAAAAGGAGGAGGTGGACAGAACAAGGATAGTTGAATTTTGCACGCAGCGCAAGTCTTCTGGATAAAGAATTCTGCTGCTTGGAACATTTAAGACTAGACTGCCTTCCAACACTAGAAAATGGAGTAAGAATTACACCAGCATTGGCAGAGATGCAAATGAGAGATCTAATTGGCATGCTCTATTATCAGTTCATGGCAGCATCAATCTCCAGCTTTGGATTTGAAGTATTATATAGTTACAGGCCATAGGCATCTCTTATTCTTTAGGCTCTCTATGAATGGTTTTGCTCTTACATGTCCTTTTCATTTTATTTTCCCAGCATGCTATATTTACAAAAATAAGAACCTCTAAGAAGATATGTATTTTGACCAATTTTGACCCAATTCTATAGGGAATAGAAAATATGTAGAAACATATACAGGAACCTCTCTTCCCCCCTTATATAGCATAAGAGTTTTACTTGGCTAGCACAGAACATTACTACTGTGGGAGGAAACAGAAGACCAACAGTAATCCAAAATATACAATTATAGGAAGGCATACAAATCTCAAGTACCATTAAAAATTCTTCAGATTTTGATCAATGAAAGCCTCTTTGAAATCAATATTTGTCTCCACCAAACTCTTAATGAGTTAGGTTTGAGAAACTTCAGCCATTGAAAACATCTCGTGCTCCAGCATAGACATTTTGCATTTCTCGTCTCTCCAGCTGCAAGTTTAGCTTTTTTTTCTGGATAAATATCTACACCTACCACCAAGTTTCTCAGTTGTCACCAATCTGTTTGCTGATGAAGACTATTGGCTATTTTGTTCTTCTAGCACTGTAAAAACAGAACTGTCAAATTTGTCACTGCTGAGCATGCATGGATCAGGGACCATACAGCCTTTAAACTGTCTTAAAGAGAAACCCAACAGGTACTCTGCTTCTAGTCCTTGAAAGTTTGGGGGAACATAATTCAATTTGAGATGGGAATTCTCAGCTGACAGGAAAGGGAATGGACTATATGGAACAACAGGACAACTACAGATATAAACTGTATTCATATGCTTGCAACTGTTAAAAAAAAAAAACACCACACAACAATCTTACTACTCTGTTCAGACAAGACTTTGTTTAATAAACATTGACCAATACCAATTAATCTACTTAGGTGAGAAAAAAAGAGAAAAAGTAAAGACTATTTTGTAGATAAATTCTGGACACACTTAAAGGTTAAGCTGCCTTTGAAAAACCACAGCTGAATTTTAATATTGGGGGGGTGGAATGGGAGCTAGCAAGAACCAGCTTTATTTTTTGTGAAAACACAGATTATTGTGGCCTTGTTCACCACACAGCCTGCCATACAGCTATGCCTACTCACGGGTATGTCAGCATGCCCTGTCTGTGGTGTAGACAGCCCAAACCAACAAGTTTCTGCTGGTATAACTACAACTATGTCTTATCAGGTAAGGGGCATGAAATACTTCAAACCACAGGAAGGTATCACTAAGGCAGAATATTTTTTTTGTGGAAAAGATCCGCTTTTAGTTTCAGAGGTGCTGAAAACCTTTTGAGGTGATTCAAATTTTACACCTTTGGGTAGATGCAGCATCCAAGCAGCTCTAGCCAACACACGCTTTTAAAGGAAACCTTCCTGTGCCATCCCTTTCCCAATGCTACTGCTTTCACTGACAGTGTGCTGTCTGTTTTTCAGATAGTTATTACACAGTACTTCCATTAAAATTCTTTTAAATTAAAAAAGCAACAGCTGTTGCTTAAAAATATACCATATGTTGATGAACTATGATCATAAATCCAAGCAGAAATAAACTCAACATGCAATTCGGATAACAGCTCTAGGGTTCTCAGAGCCTCACGTGCTTTAATGCACAGCTGTGAGAGATTTAATACTTGTTCTAAGGAGGCTGAAGACACCTCAGTAAGGACTCACTGCTTCTTACTGGAAAAAAATTTTACCATTTATTCTAGATCAACATAAATCTTGCCAAGCTGGGAAACTCCTCCTTTCATTGACTAGAGACAAAATTTCACTGAGGACCAGGAAGAATTGCCATAATGATGAGAGTCTATCAGAGAAACATGAGCAATCTGGAGCTGGTGACATAATTCAGAGTGAGACAATGAATAAACACAGGCTTAAGAAATGGAAGATAGCTGTCTTTTAGACACTAAGACATATGATTAGTTGTAAAAGCAGAACACTGGCTTTAACTCAACCTTTTTCTTTACATTTTTGTGGGGTGTTTTTGTGGGTTTTTTTATATTCACTTCCCTAAATACTGACAGATTATTAAAGAATTGTAATAAAGAACTGTAAGTTAGGATTTTGTAATATAAAGGTATGATAAGGAAACAACTTTTACAGTGAGACTTCAGTAACTGCTAATTACCTACATATCAAAAGATCAGTATTTTTGAAGCATAAGGAATGTATAAAGAGTATAAGAAAAGATGCACACACTTCTCATGCCACAGAGGAAGCATTTACAACTCACAAGTATTTCTCCAAAGCAATTTATTACAATGAAAAGATACAATAAGGCACAGGACATATAATACCATTTATACAAGGATTAAGGAGTGCAGCACAGTTTGATTATGTTATTGGGCAATAAAATTCTCAAGTGTAGTATTTAAGAAGAAACTAACTGCACTAAAATGTGTCAAAGATCACAGTAACTGAAAAAGCACCAGGAGTATTTTACTTTCCTAAGTAATAACAATATAGTCCTCTTTATTTGAAGAAAAATGTAAATTATGATGTTTCCTCATCCTTGCAAGAAATTCTTAAGCTCACCTTATCAAGTTTATTGCTACAAAAGCATACAATCACAAATTACGCCTTCTAGAGATCAGTGCTTAATCAGGAAGAAGTGACAAGCTATAAAAGCAGAGGAAGAAAGTCATTTAAAGAAAAAAAGTATTTCAGAACAAATGTCTTAACATAAACATTCATGAAATTAAGAGGCATTAAACCTTGGTTTCGTAGTGGACTGCACAAGATCCTTATCTTTTACCTAGGTGGAATCATCATGCATGCAGATGAACCTTCACTCAGTAGGTTTGCAGAGCAGAAACAAGAACAGGGTGCTGGTGTGCTACCATCAATGAAATCGCTACCTCTGCAGAGCAGTACTAAGCAAAAACTCTGCCCCAAACCCTACAGCCCAACAGAATAAGAGTTGGTAGTGGGGTATCAGCTCCACGTACAACCTCCTTGGACTTGCACAGGTGAAGCAGGAGGTAGAGGGGACTTTCTGAATAGATACTTGTGGTGGGTTGATCTTGGCTAGACACCAGGTGCCCACCAAGCTACTCTATCATTCCCCCTCCTCAGCTCGACAGGGAGAAAATACAACAAAAGCCTCGTGGGTCAAGATAAGGACAGGGAGATCACTCAGCAATTACTGTCATGGGCAAAACAGACTCAACTTGGGGAAATTAGTTTAATTTATTGCCAATTAACAAAGGAGTATGATAATGAAAAATAAGAACAAACCTAAAAACACCTTCCCCCCACCCCTCCCTTCTTCCCAGGCTCAACTTCACTCCCAGTTTCTCTACCTCCTCCCCTCAAGCGGCACAGGGGGACAGGGAATGGGGGTTGCAGTCAGCTCATCACACGTTGTCTTTGCTGCTCCTTCCTCCTCACTCTCTTCCCCTGCTCCAGCGTGGGGTCCCTCCCATGGGAGACAGTCCTCCATGAACTTCTCCAATGTGAGTCCTTCCCACAGGCTGCAGTTCTTCCCAAACTGCTCTAGCATGGGTCCTTTCCACATACCCTTTAGTTACTGCATATGAATGTTTCCTACTCATTTTCATACAGTCAGTTATAAAGCCTGCATAAACAAGAAAAACATGCTGTATGCTGTTCTCCAGCAAGAGGCAAGATTTCTGGTGCCCAATGTAAAGTATGAGCCCCAGTCATTGTGTCTCCTGTCAACAGAGGAGCTGAAGCACCTGCAAATTGTGTGAGGTCACTACCCTCAACCGATAAATGCCAAGAAAAAAAAAATCAAACTAACAAACATGGAGTAACATACAAAAAAACCCATGTAAAACTGACCACCCCTCAAGTCTCATCCAGTTAGGCACAATACTGAAGCAGAAATTCTCCTGCCACTATTAACTTTATTGCTCAAATCTGAAAATTTATCTTAACAGCTACTGTTTTCTGTAGGTACTGTTTTTACTGTAGATAACCTCACAAAGTTGAGGATAATGTCAGCCTGAATAGTAAAATACAGCCAAAGAGCTGAAAAAAAGACCGAGGAACGTTAGCAGGAAGGGGAAAATCTATGTTGTTATTAATGAATTACTTCTAGTGAAATACCACTTAAGTCCAATGTGATCCAAACCACAGCACAATGTGTGTAAAGCAGCAAAGACTAAGTTCCATATACTAAAGAGAAGTAATAATTATATTGCGCTTTTTTTAATTATTTTTTGGCTCAGATTTGGAATTCGATTTTGGGAATCAAATGGGAATCTTTATGTAGTTCAAAAGAAGAGTGTCCCTCAGCATAGAAACATAGTCTAAGAAAAAAAATTTACTAGATGTGAATTTTGTGCAAGTTTTCTTCTTAATGGCAAGAAAAATTATGAGAACATGATTGTAATGTCCATCTAGCACAAGAGTCCTTTAAAGTAGTTCATTAGAACTTTGTCTTATTTGTAGAAGTTTATTTTTCCTAGGATTTTTATTAGGATAGGACTTACTGATTTTACCATTTAAGGCTGCATAATGTCCCCAGCTGAAAAATCTTCAAACATTTAGACTGCAGCTTAATAGTTCATTTTGATTCATGTTTCTGGACAAGAGTCAAATATGAGACTTTTAAGTTTGGTTGTGTCCTCTTACAAAGTTCTAACAGGCCATAAATTGATTTGGAAATGTCCACATTGGAAAAAGGACACTGAGAGTGTTACCGAAAAAGTCGGCAAGAAAACCCTCTAACACTTAGTTTGAAGTTTTAGAAGGCAGGCATTCTTTATCGCAGTGCTGGATGCACAGGGGATCACTCCACCTAACGTGCATGCCCTGAAACAAAAGTTCATCCTTTATATACCTTAGAGACATGAATATTCACACATTTTCTGAGAAATCTCCACCTCCTTGCTTATCTACTACATTTACATAATGCTGGCGTTGCAAAACTACACTACGCATGCGCGGGGGTCTCGGATGGTCGTCGGTGGTCGTTTGGGGAGTTAGTCCCCTACTCCTTTTTCCCTTTTATGGTCATGGGTCTCCTGAGGATAGTTTCTTCTCCTTGGATGTTTGCCCCTTCTGTTGTACAGCCAAGCGATTCCTTCTTATCATCCTTGTTTGAGCACTCCTGCTAGGATGTTTCTACTCTCAAGGTTAAGATACCTTCTCTGTACTCATTAATTTCTCAGTCCTTGCTCTTAACTCTTCTTTGTTTTGATTTCATGAGGCCTCTTGGTTAGCACTGAGGCAAGTATAGCCTAAGAACTATGAGAGTAGGCTGTTAAACATAATCACACAGTTATTAGGCTAAAGAAATCTTTAAAAGTTAAACTAATCATGTAATCAATAACCCTCCAGAAAGTACATAAATGTATAAAAAGCATTAAGCACAGTGTTAAATAGTATGACAACAGGTAAATATTTTTGCACTAAGTGTACATATGAAGTCCATTGTAAAAACATTAAAACCTGCTTGGACTTCCAGGCACACTGAAGTATTTTAATGACAAATATATCATGATTCTTCTTCCTGCTGTCTACTGCTTTTCTCTTCTGCTAAGCCTTACATTCCAGCTTAATAGCAACATATTTTCTACTCCAATCAATCATACTATTCAGTGGTATTTCCTAGAAAAAATTTTATTGTGTGTCAGAAATACAGAAGAAAAGCTTTCAGGGACAGCTTGATATACCACAGATTCCAGGTGAAATAATACTGAAGCAAGAAATTAAGAATTTCCTTAGTGAACCCACCAGCATAGATATGGGCTTCACTCCATAAATTTAAAGCTATGTGGATTCAGAAGGAACAGAAAAGTCATGCTGTGTGAAAGATCAACTTAAGTAAAAATCAACTGAAGAGGTCTACACAAGCAGCATTATGGTATTGCACTATTATATATGATCATGCATGTTTTGTTGGGAAAAAAAAAGCAGCGCATATGTGGAATTTTAGAAGAGTGAAGTCCTTTTCATAATTTTCTGGTTAAAAATTGTTTGGTGGCACCTGACCAGACAAAAACGGTGACAAAAACATTACCCTGCAAGTGCCACACAGAATCCCATTAAGGGTAAACAAAAACATTCTTTCCTTGAGGAACTACTGATCTTCTATCAACAATTAAACATTCCATTAAATCACACTGCACATAAAGAACTGTGTGAATTTTCAGTGCAACTCATTTATCAGTTTTCTCATGCAATTCTGTGCTGCCCACATTTTCAGGAATTAGATGTGAAAGTTTCTCCATTTTTACACATGTTCAAATAATTTAACATTATTAGACTGTCAAAAAGGACTTAAAATTTTTGGCAGGCCATCTGCTCTGAATTTCTCTTAAGTGCCTATTGTGGATGACTTATTTTAACAAGATTTAACACAACACTGTGGCTCAGAAAAAAATCTAAACTCTTAAGTCCTTTGTCCTTCACTTGGCATGTTAGTGATGCAATGTTATATGTGGTATTTGCTTAAAGTAAATTAAGATGCATGACATGTTACATATTGGATATTCTTCTGATCTTAACCATAGACTATTAATCCTTCTAAAGCATGGTAAGAACTCCAGAACATTTTAAAATAAATCTAACACCATTCCACAAATTCTTAACTATATTTGAAAAGTCATACCAGTCTTATTCTGTATTCAAAATATCTGCAATATTTATTAGTTTCAGCATAAGAAGCATCACGAGCAGAAGACTGATTGGCTTGTAATGTTGTGTTGATTGCACTGTAGATCTACTTTGTTACTGCAGTATATGGAAGAATTTAATCAATGTATCTTCTATGCTGGTTTTGATTGGAATAGAGTTAATTTTCTTCATAGTAGCTAGTATGAGGCTATGTTTTGGATTTGTGCTGAAAACAGTGTTGATAATACAGGGATGTTTTTGTTATTGCTGAGCAGCGCTTACACAGAGTCAAGGCCTTTTCTGCTTCTCACACCTCCCCACCAGCGAGTAGGCTGGGAGTGCACAAGAAGTTGGGAGGGGACACAGCTGGGCCAGCTGACCCCAACTGACCAAAGGGATATTCCATACCATATGACATCACACTCAGCATATAAAGCTGGGATGAAGAAGAAGGAAGGGAGGGACGTTCGGTGTTATGGTGTTTGTCTTCCCAAGTAACTGTTACGTGTGATGGAGCCCTGCTTTCCTGGAGATGGCTGAACACCTGCCTGCCAAGGGGGAGTAGTGAATGAATTCCTTGTTTTGCATTGCTTCCACGCGTGGCTTTTGCTTTACTTAACTGTCTTTATCTCAACCCACGAGTTTTCTCACTTCTACTCTTCCCATTCTCTCCCCCATCCCACCGTGGGGGGGAGTGAATGAGTGGCTGGGTGGTACTTAGTTGCCAGCTGGGATTAAATCGCAAGAGTCCTTTTTGGTGCCCAACGAGGGGCTTGAAGGTTTCGAGGTAACAACACGTTTGACTGGAATGTGCTAGATCGAATTTATAGCTGTTATTGCTGTTTAGCTATTAATTGGCAGGCTCCTGTGCTTGCCATGGGGCTTGCTTGTCTTCTTGTATATTAGAGTCTAGTGCTTGTTAGTGGTTGCTTTTTGCTTTCGCTGCTTGCTGTACTGCTGTACTGCTTATCATCTTACTCTGCTGTGCCTGGGAACATTTTGATAATAGCAATGGTGATGCACCTGGGCTGGCAGATGACCAGGGCAACACTGCTGTTTCTGTGCTGCTGTACTGGACAGGCTGGAACTACAGTGTGAACTCGAGTCGAAGGGACTGTGACCTGTGGATGAGTCCATGTGGGAGCAGGACACCCCAAAGCATCTGTGACTGTGGATAAGCCCATGCCAGAGCAGGTACATCTCGAAGCATCTGTGGCCGTGGTTATGTCTGTGCTGCAGCAGGTATATCTCTGAAGGGATTGTGACCCAAGGGTAAGTCCACGCTGGAGAAGGTACACCTCAAAGCATCAGTGGCTGTGCATGAGGTCATGCTGGAGCACCTCAAAGTGTGTGGCTGTGAATAAGCCCATGACAGAGTAGGTACATCCCTGGAGAGACTGGAGCCATGAATAGGGCCATGTTGGCGCAGGTTTACTTCAGAAGGGACTGTGGCTGTGGGTAAGGCCACACTGGAGCAGGTACATCTCTGAAGGGATTGTGGCCCATGGAGAAGGCTGTGCTGGAACAGGTGCACCTCAAAGCAACTGTGGTTGTGAATAAGTCTATGCCATAGCAGGTATACCCCTGAAGAGACTGTGGCTCATACATAAGGCTCCACTTGGAGCAGGTACACCCCTAAGGGACTGCAGCCTGTGGATAAGTCCAAGCCGGAGCAGGGGCAAGGGGAGGAGTTCATTGCAATGTAAAAGCCGATGGTCTGGTCCAAAGGCACCAGGGGTGGAAATTGTTATGGAAATACCTTTAAATTGTTGTAACCCAGGATTTGAGTTGCATGTTATAGGAATTACTATAGCAGGAACCACCTGAACCAATGGAGGACAAGCCTTACAAGAAGCAGTGCAAGTGCAGCAGCGACCCCACCTGAGCTGGCTTTTGTGCCTAATATCTCCATGCAACACACCACCTCTCCTGTCCTGAGTGACCACAGATGGAGCCCAAAGCCATGGACTAAATTAACTCAGTGGACATTTGTGGACATTTTAAAGAGGTTTTACAGGGGTGGTCCATAGACCAAGGGAATGCTATCTGCATATTATATCAAAGGATGGGAAGGGGAGGATGGTGGTTAATGAGATGGTATTGGATAGTGTGGTACCTGAGCATGACGTAAATGGTATGCAATAAGGGGTGAAGAATGTGCTGGTTTTGGTTGACATAGAGTTAATTTTCTTCATAGAAACTACTATGGGGCTATGTTTTAGATTTGTGCTGGAAACAGTGTTGATAACACAGGGATGTTTTTGTTATTGCTGAGCAGTGCTTACACAGAGTCAAGGCCTTTTCTGCTTCTCACACCACCCCACCAGTGAGTAGGCTGGGGGTGCACAAGAAGTTGGGAGGACACAGCTGGGCCAGCTGACCCCAACTGACCAAAGAGATATTCCATACCATATGACATCATGCTCAGTATATAAAGCTGGGTGAAGAAGAAGGAAGGGGGGGACATTCGGAGTGATGGTGTTTCCAAGTAACTGTTATGCATGATGGAGCCCTGCTTTCCTGGAGATGGCTGAACACCTGCCTGCCGATGGGAAGTAGTGAATGAATTCCTTGTTTTGCTTTGCTTACGTGCGTGGCTTTTGCTTTACTTATTAAACTGTCTTTATCTCAACCCACGAGTTTTCTCACTTTTGTCCTCCCAATTCTCTCCCCCATCCTGCCATGGGGGGAGTGGGTGAGTGACCATGTGGTACTTAGTTGCCGGCTGGGGTTAAACCACAACATCTTCCCAGAAAGAATCTCAGCAACTAGAGGTATTTCAGTGGCTCATTAGCCACTTATTAAAAACTATCTTCATCATTGATATCTTAGGAGAGTGAAAACAAAACACAGATTGCATAGATTTGTTTTTAGAGAATTTGATGTCATAATTTTTGCCATTTGTGTTGGGTTTGCATGGCAAGGTTTCGGTAGCTGGAGGGGCTACAGGGGTGGCTTCTGTGAAAAGCTGCTAGAAGCTTCCCCTGTGTCTGATAGAGCCAGCGCCAGGTGGCTCCAAAACAGACCTGCCACTGGCCAAAGTCAATCAATCAGCAATGGGGTCAATCAGCCTCTGGAATAAGAAATTTAAGAAGCTGGGGGGGCGCAACACGATTGGGCAATTATAGCCAGAGAAAGGACTGAGAATATGTGAGAGAAAGAACTCTGCAGACACCAAGGTCAGTGAAGAAGAGGAGGGAGGAGGTGCTCCAGGCACCAGAGCAAAGATTCCCCTGCAGCCCGTGGTGAAGACCATGGTGAGGCAGGTTGTCTCCCTGCAGCCCATGGAGGTCCACGGTGGAGCAGATATCCACCTGCAGCCTGCGGAGGAGCAGGTGCATGCACTCAAAGGAGGCTGTGACCCTGTGGGAAGCCCACACAGGAGCAGGCTCCTGGCAGGACCTGTGGACCTGTGGAGGGAGAAGCCCATGCTGGAGCAGGTTTGCTGGCAGGACTTATGACCCTGTGGGGGACCCACACTGGAGCAGTCTGTTCCTGAAGGACTGCACCCCCTGGAAGGGACTCAGGCTGGAGCAGTTCGTGAAGAACTGCAGCCTGTGGGAAGAACTCATGTTGGGGAAGTTCATGGAGGACTGCCTCCCATGGGAGGGACCCCACGCTGGAGCAGGGGAAGAGTGTGAGGAGTCCTCCCCCTGAGGAGGAAGGAGCAGCAGAGACACTGTGTGATGAACTGACCGCATCCCCCTGTGCTGCTCCAGGGGGAAGAGGTAGAGAAAATCGAGACTGAAGTTGAGCCCGGGAAGAAGGGAGGGGTGGGGGGAAGGTGTTTTTAAGATTTAGTTTTTATTTCTCATTACCTTACTCTGATTTGCTTGGTAATAAATTAAATTAAGTTAATTGAGTCTTTTTTGCCCATGACAGTAATTGCTGAATGATCTCTCCCTGTCCTTATCTCAATCCAAGAGCCTTTTGTTATGTTTTCTCTCCGCTGTCCAGCTGAGGAGGGAGAGTTATAGAGCAGCTTGGTGGGCACCTGGCATCCAGCTAAAATTAACCCACCACACCATTATAAACTGATACTGAAAAGAAATTGTTACTGTAAAGTAAGCATGCATCCTATACTTTCTTGATTCCTCCATTGCCCATGCATAGGAAAAAATACTGCTCTAACACTGCAGAATCCTCCCCTTCCAATACAGACAAGAGATGAGAAGTTTTCAAAACTGAATGAGTAAAATCTTATATTTTCTGTTCTGTCACAGGGAGCAATCTCAGTCTACACTTTTCAAACCATGTTTTCCCCTCAAAAAGATACTGACATAATGAACCTGCAGTTTTCAGCCACTTTACATTTGTTATCATGTGGCAGAAATTTCAGTCATACCCTGAGCATTTTGTACTCACTGGCTTAGATATTCTCCATGTCATGAATCTTATTCTTTAGCATGCAACTTTGCCCGTTCTCAACACATGGAACTTGGGATCTGCGGCTGGGTAGAAAGTTACACTCAGAAACCTGAATATCTAAAAGTTTTAGAGATGTTCAACATCATGAGGGTGAAGTCTCCTGCAGCATTTCAGAGGCTTTCCACACATCATCTAGAGATTATACTTTTCTCTCTACCAGCTGAGACAATATTCAAAAAATTTCTTATTACAGAATGAATTCATAAGTCTGTAGGAAGATATTTTAGAATACTGCAGCGAGTTCTAATCGTTTTTCTGTACTTATATATAGCCTAATAACACAGGAAATTGTGCTTAATTCACCTCAGTCGATACTTTCATCTGAACACCCAAAGTGTTCCAAAATTGAAAAGTCACTATTTCCCCATTGTGCTTATCCTACTGTCACATTATGCCATATTAAGCTGTACCACATAGTAAAGGACAAGTTTTCATTTTCAGTATCAACACATGATACACATAAATGGGGCACATAAAAACCAACATATGAAGAAGAGAACCTTACCTATGGTGTAGCCTCATTCCTTCAGGGGGGTTTACTTGTTTGGGTTGGGGGGGTGTCATCTTTTTTTTTTTTTAATTGCCAATTTTAGACACTGGTAGGCTACGTCTTCCAAATCAGACTACTGAAAGGACTGCCACACCCTGAAAAGCAGAGAAGGGGTTTGGCTTGTTTTTTTATTTGGGAAATACTTGTAGTACTCCTGGATGCTTACATAGTAACAGTAGCTAAAAACTCTTGCCATCTTTGGCTGACCAGGAGAGACTGCACCCCTTCTCCAGGAATGCGGATTCAAGCATAGCTATCCATGTATTCATCACCTCTAGGCTGAGTATCACCAAGCGCTACACCCCATGGATGAGGTGCTTAAAATGAATCAACACGCAGTGTGCTCTGAGAAGCAGCATGTGGAGATTGCTCACCCTGCTCACCCGCGCCGGGCTGCCTGCTGGTCTGTTACCAGATTCTTTCCAAGATCTGATGCTTGATTTCATGCTAATGAGTAGGAGTGGATCCTTTCCCTAGGAATTTCTGTGATGATGGCAGTTGAGAGATCATCAGTATGGGCCAAATAAGGGGAGGGAGGCTCATTTCCACAGCAGCTGACTTCAACAACTAAATACTTGTGGTGGTGGTCTCAACCACAAAACATTTATTAGTTTAGCAAAACTTCCTTTGCGATAGCACTGTGATTATAGGAATGGTTTCAATGCCTACAATGAAAAAAATATAAAGCACCATCTCAGAGCACCATCTCATATTGAGTTTCAGTAGGCACTCGTATCGCATTACTGCATATTTTGACCACATATGCCTGCTACATTTTTGTCTGAACAAAAAGTGTATTTACGAAGTTGCATGGAAAGCTTATGAAATACCCAACAAATGCTTCCTCACAAAGAAGTAAGAGCAGGGAGGGGCCAAAAAAAACCGTGACAGATTTCTTTTACCCAATTCTGTTGTTTGCCAGTTGAAAAGTAGTTAATACAACAGAGATAAAATAAATATAAATCGAGGCAGAGAGCATTCCACAATTTAGATTCCCCATGTCTTCCCTGTTCCAGCTGCTCCTAGTTTACTGCTCTATCAAAGAATCTACTCACTTCAGTAAATAGCACTTTTTATTAGTTGTCTTGTATTAAAAAATACTTTGCAGCCTTGATGCTAGATTTTTAATACTTGCTATTCATATACAGCTCTACACATCAAGAATACTACTGTACCACTGCAGAAAAACAACTACCTAAGGCACAGGCTTTAGAAAGCAATCACTGTAGATCCTGTACAATACAGCAAAAGCTCCAGTTCATCTGGACCAGGCAGAGGAAGAGAACATAATATTGTTCGTTTTCAAAAGTGGGAGTTTATTGATTTAAAAATAAAACAAGTAATGTACCTTACACGGCCATAGTAGGCCCTAGACAGCTCAACTGACAATGTGGAGCTACACAAGTGATACTTAAGCCCTTTCAGGTAATGCACAAAAAGAAAGCAAACATGAATTAAGAAATGGATTCTTATTACTCTCATACATTACACATATGCATGATGCAAGTTAGCCTAAATTAACTCAGTGAATCTTCACATGCATCTTAGCACGCACTTACCCAATTAAAATTGATTTTAAAAACATTTAAGCTGCAACACATGTATAGACTAGAATGTAGCTCAGCATGTACTTACTATCAAAAAAACATAAGGAAACCAAACAGAAATCTATAAATAGAGCTTGAAAACGGTGCGCTGGGTGAAGAACTGGCTGAAGGGCAGAGCTCAAAGGGTTGTAGTGAATAAGGCAACATCTGTCTGGTGACTGGTCACCAACCATGTTCCTCAGGGCTCAATTCTAGAGCCAGTCCTGTTCAATATGTTTATCATCAATGATCTGGATGCAGGAGTTGAATGCACCATTAGCTGATGATACCAAACTGGGAGGTGCTGTTGACTCTCTTGAAGGACAAGTTGCCTTGCAGAGGGATCTAGATAGATTGGAGCATTGGGCAATTGTCAATGGCATGAAATTTAACAAAACCAAATGCCAGATTCTGCACCTGAGACGGAGTAACATCAGGCACAAGTATAAATTGGGAGAGGAGTGGCTGGAGAGCATCCCTGCAGAAAGGGACCTGGGGGTACTGGTTGACAGCAGGCTCAACATGAGTCAGCAGCGTGCCCTGGCAGCCAAGAGGCCAAACCGCATCCTGGGGTGCATTAAACACAGCATAAACAGCCAGTCAAAAGAGGTGATTATCCCGCTGTGTTCAGCGTTGGTGCAGCCTCACCTTGAGTGCTGTATGCAGTTCTGGGCCCCACAATTTAAGAAGAATGTTAAGGTACTTGAATGCGTCCAGAAGAGGGCAACAAAGCTGGTGAAAGGGCTGGAAGGCATGTCCTATGAGGAGCGGCTGAGGACTCTGGGTTTCTCTAGTTTGGAGAAAAGGAGATTGAGGGGCAACCTCATAGCTCTCTACAACTTCCTGAGGAGGGGAAGTGCAGAGGGAGGTGCTGATCTCTTCTCCCTGGTATCCAGTGATAGGGCGTGTGGGAATGGTTCAAAGCTGAGCCAAGGGTGGTTCAGACTGGACATCAGGAATCCTTTCTTTACTGAGAGTGTGGTCAAACACTGGAACAGGCTTCCTAGCGAGGTGGTCAGTGCCCCAAGCCTGTCAGTGTGTTTAAGAGGCATTCGGACAATACCCTAAATAACATGCTTTAGCGTTTGGTCGGCCCTGAAGTGGTCAGGTAGTTGGACTGGATGATGTAAGTAGTGAAAGGCTGCAAGAAGGCTCTGGGGAGACCTTATTGCAGCCTTCCGGTAATTAAAGGGGACTCTATAAGAAAGATGGGGACAGACTTTTTAGCAGCGCCTGTAGCGATAGGACAAGGGGTAATGGTTTTAAACTAAAGGAGGGTAGATTTAGACTAGACATAAGGAAGAAATTTTTCACAATGAGGGTGGTGAAACACTGGAACAGGTTGCCCCAGAGAGGTGGTAGATGCCCTATCCCTGGAAACATTCAAGGTCAGGTTGGACAGGGCTCTGAGCAACCTGATCTAGTTAAAGATGCCCCTGCTCATTGCAGGGGGGTTGGGCTAGATGACCTTTAAAGGTCCCTTCCAACCCAAACCATTCTATGATTCTATGATCATTGTAGGTCCCTTCCAACTGAACCGTTCTGTTCTAAACACCACTTGACAGTGATTAGAGAAAAATCTATCTGGAGAGCAGAAAGAATTAAGACATGTATTTCATACAGATGACTATTTTAAAACACAAATTTCAGGCTGCTCTGCTATGTGAAAATAGTAGCATATTAACATGTTGCTGTCTTCTGGTTCTGTAGACTTTTTAGTGTCTGTGTCAATGCCCTGAAGTTTCCTATGTGAATTTAAGATCTGTCAGTCTCTCAAATCAGAGCCCTAAATGCAACAGCATATTAAAAAAAACTTTGCATTTCCCTTTGTTACTCATAATACCACTCTGATTTCCCACTTTCACAACAGGCATTTATTAACGCAAATACATCAGGCATCACATTTTTTCCCTTAGGTTTCAGACTATGATATTGCCAAAAGTACAAATTTATTTGTTCAAATTTATTTTGTACTTATACTGCATTTGGCATACTGAATGTGCCAAAAAAAAAAAAAAAGAAATCACACCCTCTGCTAAAAGAAATCTCACTTATAAAATCTAACAAGACCACAGCAGTACAAACACAGAATAATCCTTGAGACAATCTAAAGCAATTGAGATATCCAGATAAATGTACTGGGAACTTTCTGAAGGGATACTTGTTGCTGTAAATGGAGTGAGGTCAAGAAACATCAGATAAATCGAAGCCTGAGAGGTTCAAGACTGGATATAAGAAAAATACTTTCTCCCCATGGGAACAGTCCAGCAGTGGAACATGTCGCCCAGAGAGGCTCTGCAGTCCTTATCTTTGATGGTTTCTTCCCCTAGGTTTTCAAGATCAAAACTAAGCTGGATAAAGCCTCGAGCAAGCTAGTCAGACCTCAAGATGACCCTGCTTTGAAAAGATTGGATATAGACCTTCCAAGATCCCTTCCAACCTCAGTTGTCTTGTGAACACAATAGAAAGTCTACAGAGCTCTTCTCTGATCTTTCATCTACACAAGTCTCAGGTGACATTTTCCAACAAATACAGCTTGTAAGTTGACAGAGTCCTTACAAGCTACCATCACAGGGGGGAGCTCAAAAAAGCTTGAGCAGCTTCTACAGTCTGCTTGCTCCAATGTAGGCATGTTTATTGTATTGGGTCTGGCTGAGATGGAGTTAATTTTCCCCATACCAGCCCTCATAGTGCTGTGCTTTGTATTGGTAGCTAGAAAGGTGTTGATAACACATCAGTGCTTTGGCTACTGCTGAGCAGTGCTCACACAGCATCAAGGCTCCAACATTCCCCCCACACCAGTAGGCTGGGGGTGGACAAGATCTTGGGAGGAGACATAGCCAGGACAGCTGACCCAAACTGGCCAAAAGGATATTCCATACCACATGGAGTCAGCTCAGCAATAAAAGCTAAGAGAAAGGAGGAGGAGGGGGGCATTCCTTATTAAAACATTTGTCTTCCGGAGCAACCGCTATGCATACTGAAGCCCTGCTTCCCAGGAAGTGACTGAACATCGCCTGCTGATGGGAAGTAGAGAATAAATCTTTTGTTTTCCTTTGCTTCCACGCATGGCCTTTGCTTTATTAAACTGCCTTTATCTTGACCCACGTGGGTTTTTTCCATCTTATTTCCCCTCCATCCTGCTGAGGAGGGGAGTGATAGAGTGGCTTGCTGGCACCTGGCATCCAGACAAGGTCAACCCACCACATTTATTCACTGCCAGTTTTGCTCAGGTGCTCAAACCCAAGCACCCACATTAGCTTAATCACAGGATGAGTAGCCACTGCCCGAGTTACTGTTTCTTCACCACATTTCTAGAGGTGTATCACAACAGAGTTTTTATTGCTTTGCTTTTACAGTAAGTGGGGGAAACAGAAGCCTCTCCCATATTAACTAGAATGGAATCGTCAAGCATCTGCCTGTGCTTCTGGGGGAGCTGTGGGACAGCTCTGAAGGACTGCCAGACCTATTCTGTATCCTCATTTGCAAGGTGGGCAGGCTGCCAGCTTGAGTTAAAAAAAGACCTGAGGTCTAGTTTATATGCCCAGTTGGGCCAGCTAGCTGGGACTTAAAACGCTCATAAATTTGGGTGTGAGGGCTGCATGCGTTGACAAGGGAATTAGATCATGGCTGTAAAGGACTCCTCTTTCAATGCAAGGTCAGCTCAAGCAGCTCCACTCTCCCCCTCACCCTATTTTCCTTGAGGTCTGAATGGACACAGGCAGCAAAGGGCAGGGGCAGGAGCCTGAGGCTATGCTACAGCCAGGGGGGTGGTGGTAGACACAGGGCCTCAGGAGCAGCGGCCCAGCCAGCACCTAGAAGCAGAGCAACCCATCTCCACTGTCAGGGCAGGCAAGCTGCACATACCACCAGCACCTTTGGGCTGGCAGGGACAGGCTGGTCTCAATTTTTTGTTAAAAAAAATCAGCCCCCCCCCCCCTTTCTCAGCTGCCCATCTGCTTTTCACCACTTACTCCACTCCTCTGCCTCCACACCTCGCACACCAGTCTGTTTCCTCCCCGCTCCCACTTCTCTCTACTTTTGGAGGAATAGGGAGATGGAACTACCTTCTTTCCTAGTTAATCACCTGTGAACAAAATCTCCTTAAAAAAATGAAATGACAGTGACTCCCCCAAGCATAAAACCCAACAAATAGTTGTAAGTTTCACTGCTTGCACATCTCCAGAGTTAGGTAACACCAGTGGGTCACCCCTTTCTAGAGCAATATACTGGGAGGGAAAAACCCAGAGGGCCTCATGCTGCTGAAAGTGGCACAAAGCATCTCTGGCCATTACGATGGCAGTACCCAGCACTGCCAACCAGCAGCTCCTAAGCTTTCCTTCTCTACAGCCGCATGCTCACAGGGCAGAGATTGTCCTTCGCTATGGCACCAGGGGTCTTCATCTCTCAGAACTGGCAATGGTTTGTAATACATCAACCACAGGCACCCAGGCGAGTTCAAGCAGCACAGCACACTATCCTACTGGGGACCTGGCCAGGCCAAATATTTTTTTATTAGACCCTCTGTTGCTTTCTGTAAGTTTAGACTGCCCCAGAAGTGGACTTTGGGGAAAAAAAGAAAAACAAAAAAATAAAATACAACGTGCACCTTTTAACCCATCTTTGACAAATTCACTTCTAATAAGCAACAAAGTTACGTTCAAGTCAGTAAGCCACATCCATTAAAGTGAGCAACGTTTATATAAATACTCTATTGTCTTGCTGTAGAAGTAATGATTCTTGAAAATTTAAACTGGCCGTATAAAAACTTAGAGTTGATTGAGACAAGTTAAGACAGCATGAAGAAAGAAAGTTTTTACTCCAGGTTTTCACCGTATCAAAATAACACCAGAAGTATGCTTAGAGAAAAATCTCAATTTTTAAACTTCAAAGAAAAATATCCCATCTAAAGCCTCCAAGGCTGGGTAAGGTTTTCTAATGCTCCATGAGCAAGAAATAAAAAGTAACTAAGTATAACTTAGAGTCTTGGGATAAACCAAAAACATCTATCTTTATTGTACATAGGTGTGTTTCACAACATCTAGTTAAAAACAGAATAAAACTACAGTGAAGTTAAAATGTTTACTCAACTGTTTAACTGCTGTATTAATATTTGTTGAGTTTATACAGAAAATTAACTGGTTAATTAAAATATCTCAGTGCAACATATGCTTATTCAGATGGGATTAACCTTTCTCAAAAGGGAAAGAGGGTCTTTGCTCACAGGCTAACGGGACTTATTGACAGGGCTTTAAACTAGACTCAAAGGGGGAGGGGGATAATATCAAGCTCACCCATGACAAGCAACACACCAAGGTTAGAGGGACGGGGTGCTAGCGAGGCCCCTCAGCCTGTTGCACCAGAGAAAGACCTCAGAGGAACTAAAGAAGGTTCCTCTAAGAGGGTGACACGGCCGACAGCCCAGCTGAAGTGCCTCTACACCAGTGCACGCAGCATGGGCAACAAACAGGAGGAGCTGGAAGCCACCATGCTGCTAGAAAGCTATGACCTGGTCGCCATTACTGAAACTTGGTGGGATGAATCCCATGACTTGAGTGTGGCTATCGATGGCTACAGGCTATTCATAAGGGACAGGCGAGGAAGGAAGGGCAGAGGTGTTGCCCTCTACATCAAGAAATGGATAGAGTGTGAAGAGCTGTCTCTGAAGAATAGCCAGAAGCAGGTCGAAAGCTTATGGGTAAGAATCAGGGACCGAGGCAACAAAGGGAACCTTGTGGTTGGTGTCTACTACAGGCTGCCCAATCAAGGGGAGCCTACTGACGAAGCCTTACCACTCCAGCTACAGGAGGCCCTGTAGCTCACACAGGCTCTTGTCCTGCAGGGGGAATTCAACCAGCCTGACATCTGCTGGAAAAGTAGCACAGTGAGCTCTAGGCAATCCAGGAGACTCCTGGAGTGCACGGAGGATAACTTCCTATGCCAGGTAACAGACAGCCCTACCAGAGAGGATGCCATACTGGACCTGTTGGTCACCAATGCAGGTGAGCTAATTGGTGACATCAAGATTGGAGGCAACCTGGGCTGCAGTGATCATGCACTGGTGGAGGTCGCAGTCCTGAGGGATATGGGGCAGGCAAAGAGTAAAGTCAGGACCCTGAATTTTAGGAAAGCAAACTTCCAGCTCTTCAGGGAGTTAGTCAATAGGACCCCCTGGGAAACCACCCTCAGGGACAAGGGAGCAGAACAGAGCTGGCAGATCTTTAAGGAAGCTTTCTATAGAGCGCAAGAGCTCTCGATCCCCAGGTGGAAGAAATCAGGAAAGGAAGGCATGACTGAGCGGGGACCTGCTGGTCCAACTAAAGGACAAGAAGGAAATGCAGAGGCAGTGGAAGCAGGGACAGGTATCCTGAGATGAGTACAGGGGCGCTGCCCCGTTGCGTAGGGATGAGGTCAGGAGGGCCAAGGCGCAGCTGTAGCTGAACCTGGCAAGGAATGCAAAGAATAATAAGAAAGGCTTCTACGGGTATGTCAGCCAGAAATGGAACGTCAAAGAAAGCAGACCCCCCTTGATGAGCAAGACTGGCAGACTGGTAACACTAGACGAGGAGAAGGCTGAGGTACTGAACAACTCCTTTGCCTCAATCTTCTCTGGCAGTCTCTCTTCCCACACCTCTTGAAAGGATGGGCTGCAAGATGGGGACTGGAGGAGCAAAGTCCCTCCCACTGTAAGAGAAGATCAGATTTGAGACCACCTGAGGAACCTGAACATGCACAAGTCTATGGGACCTGATGAGATGCATCCCAGAGTCCTGAGGGAATTGGCTGATGTAGTTGCCAAGCCACTCTCCATGATATTTGAAAAGTCATGGCAGTCAGGGGAAGCCCCTGGAGACTGCAAAAAGGGAAACATTGCAACCATTTTAAAAAAAGGTAGAAAGGAGGACCCTGGGAAAAAACGATCTGTCAGCCTCACCCCTGTGCCTGGGAATATCGTGGAACAGATCCTCCTAGAAGCTATGCTAAGGCACATGGAGGGCAGGGAGGTGATTTGAGACAGCCAGCATGGCTTCACCAAGGGCAAGCCCTGTCTGACCAACCTAATGGCCTTCTATGATGGAGTGACCAAGGGAGGAGCTACCAGTGTCATCTATCTGGACTTGTGAAAGGCCTTTGACACAGTCCCCCACAACATCCTTCTCTCTAAATTGGAGAGATATGGATATGATGGGTGGACTGTTTGGTGGATGAGGAACTGGTTGGATGGTCATATCCAGAGGGTAGTGATCAAGGGCTCAATGTCCAGATGGAGACTGGTGATAAGCAGTATCCCCCAGGGGTCTGTATTGGGACCAGTACTGTTTAACATTTTCATCAATGACATAGTGGGATCGAGTGCACCCTCAGGAAATTTGCAAGTGGTACGGGACCTGGAGAAGCTTGAGGAATGGGCCCATGTTAACCTCATGAGGTTCAACAAGACCAAGTACAGGGTCCTGCACCTGGGTTGGAGCAACCCCCGGTATCAATACAGGCTGGGGGATGAAGGGATTGAGAGCAGCCCTGCCGAGAAGGACTTGGGGGTACTGGTGGATGACAAGCTGGACATGAGCTGGCAATGTGCGCTCACAGCCCAGAAGGCCAATCATATCCTGGACTGCATCCAAAGAAGAGTGGCCAGCAGGTCAAGGGAGGTGCTTCTGCCCCTCTACTCTGCTCTGGTGAGACCCCATCTGGAGTTGTGCGTCCAGCTCTGGAGCCCTCAGGGCAGGAAAGACATGGACCTGTTGGAGAGGGTCCAGAGGAGGGCCACTGTATACAGGGGGGTTAAAAGATGGAATTTTGGTCCGTAGTTGGACACTGAGTGAGAAGTAGACAGTGAGAAAACCACAGCAGAGGGGTTAAAAGATGGACTTTCAGTCCGTGAGAACACCGCAGTTAGCACAGTGAGAAAAACAGATAGCTGGGTGAGAAGTAGATAACAGGCTGGGTGAGAGAAACCAGATGGTTTCCCACAGAGATAAGAAAGTTGAACAATACTAGGGGAGGACATGGAGGGAGGAATCCTTGCAACATCTTGCTATTGGCTTAAGCATGATTGATAATATGCCGTGTGTACAAAGCCTACGAACCAACAGACAGGATGGCTATGGTGTGTGCAGCGCGCCTGACCAGCGGGCGCATACGCCATAGGCTCCCTACGCTGAGAGTCAGCAACAGAGGCATGTTTCGGCACTCGCTGGTCACGTGTGTCGAAACCTGCTCCTCTGCAAATGTATAAATACCGGGATTTCCCGAAGAGCAGGGGGATTCGGTGTACAGCGAGGCCACCGTTGCCTCCATGGGGACGCCCACGTAAAGCTGGCACCTACTGACTGCTGGGCTGAACGCACGGCGCAGGACAATACAAGAATGTACGGATGGGCCACCTTCCTCACAGTCCTCGGGTCAGTAAGACAATTGCTTTGCAAGATACCCTTAGTGTAACGCATGCTTGTAGTTAATAAACGCTTATTGCTTTTCCCCTTGTAGTCCGTCTATATGTGTCTACCCTTATAGGGAATCCTCAAAACCACCCTAAGACAGCCACCAAAATGATCAGAGGGATGGAACACCTCTCCTATGAGGACAGGCTGAGAGAGTTGGGGTTGTTCAGCCTGGAGAAGAGAAGGGTCCCGGGAGACCTTATCACAGCCTTCCAGTAATTAAAGGGGGCTTATAAGAAAGATGGGGACAGACGTTTTAGCAGGGCCTGTTGCGATAGGTCAAGGGGTAATGGTTTTAAACTAAAAGAGGGCAGATTTAGACTAGACATAAGGAAGAAATTTTTCACAATGAGGATGGTGAAACACTGGCACAGGTTGCCCAGAGAGGTGGTAGATGCCCCACCCCTGGAAACATTCCAGGTCATGTTGGATGGTGTTCTGAGCAACCTGATCTAGTTGAAGATGTCCCTGCTCATTGCAGGGGTGTTGGACTAGATGACCTTAAAAGGTCCCTTCCAACCCAAAGATTCTATGATTCTGTTGTGATAAAATTCGTGTACAGGAAGAAAAATCAAAACTAGGAATGTCTCTCTTGTTCTACTTAAAGTCAGTCAGGAAATAAATAATGTTGCCACTGAGCACAAAAAGATATATGGAGACAAAGTATTCATCCCAGTAACCACAGATAATATCCCTTAGAAAAAAAAAAAAAGAAAAAAAAAGAATAGCATCTGCATCCTCTCCACATAAAGGAAATTAATTCTTCTTATCCTGCTTTTAAATATCTGTTTCTCTGACATCTTATATTCTTTTCACTGAAGAACTCACACAGAGGAAAGCTGTGTAACAAAGATGTTCAGAACACGTAAATCACAGAAATCTACCCAATAAACAAAGATTATGCCATTACAGTGTCTGACCATGGACTAGCTGATTTTTCCAAGATTCAGTGGTACACTGCTGCTGCATAGCAGAGAGGTCGTGAGCCCTCAAAACAACCAACAGGGAGTGCACACATATTTTGTGGGGACAGTGAACTGCCTGCTGGAGAACCAGTTCTGATTTCCTGGAGCTGATTCTTGTCTATTAATATTTACATATTTACTTTTTATTTACATATTTACCAGAAATATTTACTGTCTTCCGATGTCACAAAGCTCCTTCAAGCAGGAAAAATAGCAAGAGCAGAGAATAAAACTGTCTATAAAATGGCTTTATATTTGATCCAATTCTTGTTCTTATTCATTATCAGTAATAATTATTCTCATTCCTAGCAAATGGGGGAGAGACTTTCCAAAGCACATACCACAGAGACTTGCAAATTAATTCAAGTATTTTGTATAAATTGTTTCTTCATTAAGTAGTAGCATTCCCCAAATATACAGTTTACTATAACATCTGGTTCTTTTCATCATCCCATTACTCCCTTTGTTATTCTTGAAATATCCTAATAACAAGGAAACATTTTAAAACATGCTCTGACATGTTCAAGCACAAAGCTGCAATTCAGCTATTTGGAATTTACACCACCTCTTGTTTCCAATGGCATTTGGAATTCAATGTTATCAGCATGTTCAACTTACTTAATTTAAAATTTCCCCACCATTCCTGCTTAGCGTTCCCACTTGTCCTGGTTTCAGCCAGGGTAGAGTTAATTTTCTTCACAGAAGCTAGTGTGAGGCTATGTTTTGGATTTGGGATGAGAAAATGTTGATAACGTGCTGATGCTTTGAGTTGTTGCTAAGTAGTCAAGGACAGTCCAGCTTCCCATGCTGGCCTGCTAACAAGAAGACTGAGGGTGCCCAGGAAGCTGGGAGGGGACACAGCCGGGACAGCTGACCCAGGCTGACCAAAGAGATATTCCATACCATATGACGTCATACTCAGTATATAAAGCTGGGACAAAGAAGGAGGGGGTGGAGGGACGTTCGGAATGATGGCATTTGTCTTCCCAAGAAACCATTACACGTGATGGAGCCCTGCTTCCCTGGAGATGGCTGAACCCCTGCCTGCCCATGGGGAGTAGTGGATGAATTCCTTGTTTTGCTCTGCTTGTGTGCACGGTTTTTGCTTTACTTATTAAACTGTCTTTATCACAAACCATGACTTTCATCACTTTTACTCTTCCGATTCTCTCCCCCATCCCACCATGAGGGAGTGAGTGATCGGCTGCGTGGTGCTTAGTTGCCGCCTGGGGCTAAACCATGACAGTCCTTTTTGGCGCCCAACGTGCGCCATGAAACGACTTTCGTGGTTTAGCCCCAGCCAGCACCTAAGCACCACGCAGCCAATCGCTCACTCCCCCCTCCCCCAGTGGGACGGGGAAGAGAATTGGGAAAAAAACTCGTGGGTTGAGATAAAAACAGTTTAATAGGACAGCAAGAGAGAAAGAAACAACAATCATAACAACAATAATAATACCGACAAAGGAATGTACAAGAACAAGTGATGCCCAATACAGCAATTGCTCACCACACGGTGATCGATAGCCCGTCCCCGAGCAGCGATTTTCACCCCCTGGCTAACTCCAGTTTATGTACTGGGCATGACGTTGTATGGTAGGGAATATCCCTTTGGCCAGTCTGGGTCAGCTGTCCTGGCTGTGTCCCCTCCCAGCTTCCCGTGCACCCCCAGCCTTCTTGCTGGCAGGCCAGCATGAGAAGCTGGACTGTCCTTGACTACTTAGCAACAACTCAAAACATCAGCACGTTATCAACATTTTCTCATCCCAAATCCAAAACATAGCCTCACACTAGCTTCTGTGAAGAAAACCAGCTCTGTCCTGGCTGAAACCAGGATACCACTGCAACACAAATTCCTGATGTCCCTAAATAAAAACAAAAACACACCTACCCCACTACATTTGGCTTATTTTAAATATGCTCTCCCCAAAATCATCTCTCCCCTGGTCAGCCACCAGTGGTTCTTACATTGCATAGTAGCTATGACCCCTACATTTGATGTGGCACGATCAAAGGAGCCCTGTCCAGACTTGGAAAAACATTTCCACTGAGAATGGACATACTGCCTGTCAAAAGGTTATTCCCACTGCATACAGGGAGCAGCTCATATTACTCCAGTGTAACATGAAAGTGCAAAATGTAGCTGTAGTAATCCACATGTGTTTTTCTTTCCAAAAAGGGCATATGGGAGACACTGACTGGACCAGAACATCTGTATTATTATTTGAAGGGAGGGGATGGATGAACAAGGGAAAGCTTCCTTAACCAATCCAGCTATAGGAATCAGCCTCCTAAAAAAATACTTTAAAAATTCTGCCTCTTACAATAGCAATTACTTCTCTTCAGTTGCTTTCCTCCCCTTTAGTTAAAAATTTATATATACAAATATACATCTACATGTAGATAATTGCCCACATATACATAATCAGACTTTACACTCTGCAGAAGACAAAATAACTTTGGAGGCATAAATCTTAATGTCAATGGCAGGAAGGCTTTGGTGAACCATTACCATAAATCTGACAAACACTAATTTGATGGGTGGCTGTATCTGTCTGCTGCAAGACCAGTCTAGACAGTCTATTGAGAAAGCCTAAAACACAACTGTTTGTTCCCTGTAACACCATCTGGATATGGCAATAAGAGCCAACCCAATGTCATTCACATATGGATCAAAGCACATGCTAATGCCATCATGAAGTCATACACATAAAAAAATTCAATCTGAGAACTCTATGCAATTTTCCTAAGTCCTCAGTCAAGAAATCTCAGACTTGGCACAACTCAAGCTAAGTGCATGGAAGAGGGGGAGAGGGTGGAAAAAAGAAGAGAATATTTAATGAGCTTAGCCTTCCCGAGGAATGTTAGGCCACCCATTGTATTGGAAAAAAGGCTCATGTCACACTTCAGTCACGGCATCCATCAGGGTCCCCCTTTACAAAAATTGATCTGGAAGTTTTTGCAATTACCTGTTTCAAACAGAAAAAGAGTGCCCAGAAATACGAGAAGGTTTCCAAGGTGTAAATCTTGCATTTTCTTATTTAAGACCAAGCTAGCAGAATTTGCAGTATTGCAGACAATACTGAAAACCCCTCTCATTAAACTGCACCGTGGCACTAGATCAAAGCACCAAGGGCCCCCTATTGAACTTCTGTAAATATTACAAACAGAAGAGCAAGTCTGGTTATGCAGAAACTAAAAGTAAAGCCGATTTGTTTTCTGCCTCCAAAAAACCAAAACATGGCTTCCCATGATACAGCTTAAAAATTTACAAAAAAGTACTATATAGCTATACTGCAAACTTTAAATTGACAAAGCTTCATCCACTCCAAAAATAAATAAATCAAAGATTACTGTGGTTTTTCTCTGCATAGCTCACTTCCAACAATTTCTGGGGTACTTTTAAAAAGATCTCTTGAAGGGCAGTAGTTTAATTTTTAATTTAATGTAATGCATTATGTAATAAATTCAACAACCTGCACAAGACATTTAGTTTTATAATAAAATCCACCATTATGATTTTCTGTGAAGTATCCACTAATACTAAGCTTCCAGCAATTATACTGTTCCCAGCCTTTTGACCACTGAGACTGTATCTCCCATTTAACTTTGTTTTCTTCTTATGATTCAATTTGTAAGAGTTTATGGAAAGCAGTCTTTAGTCTTTCTGAAAAAATATGAAGCCAGTTTGCTGATACTGAAGATGTATCAAGACAGAAAGCAAAGGCAGGTTTTAACAACCATTTTGATACAAGCTCCATCTTTAAAAATTGACACCCTATCATTTAAGTATTTTTCTCTAATCTTTTCAAAGCAATCTAACTACTCATATGGAAGTATTTCTTACAGAAAATATTTGGGCAAGACCACAATCCCAGCTCCTTAAATACTTTTCTTTGTAAATTCAAAAATGACAAGTGACAAAATTTATTTCTGCCATCATGAGCAGTTCAATGCAAGTTAAATAACTATTAAAACTGCATTTTAAACTTTTATAGTCTGATGTTAGCAATTTCCATATTCACAAAAACCAGAACTAGCATTTTAACAAGAATAGCCTGTCATAAAATACTGCATCTCTAATATATTTCTTAAAATTACTGTAGAAATATAAACTCCTTAGTTCCTTTACAGAACCCACAAAAATCCTGTAAATCTACACACACACACACACAAAAAATAAATCACTGGAACTAAATTTCCAAACACAAGTAATTGTGACCTCATCGCAGTCTACAACTTCCTCAAGGGGGGGCAGTGGAGGGGGAGGTGCTGATCTCCTTTCTCTGGTGACCAGTGATAGGACACGGGAAACGGAATGAAGCTGCATTAGGGGAAGTTCAGATTGGACATCAGGAAAAGGTTCTTCACTGAGAGAGGATGGTCGGGCTCCCCAGGGAAGTAGTCACAGCACCAAGCCTGTCAGAGTTCAAGGAGCATCTGGATGACGCTCTTAGTCATATGGTTTAGTTTTAGGTAGCCCTTCGAGGAGCAGGGAGTTGGACTCGATAGGTCCCTTCCAACTTGAGATATTCTATGATTCTAATAAAACTCTCAGTCTAACTTGAAAAAAATATATGCTTGTAAGAATACAGATCTAAGTTCTTTACAAGGCTTTTAATAAAAACTTCAGAAGAGAAACAAGTTCAGACTGTTAGAGATATGAAATATTCTGAGGAACTTTCTGCTAACATGCCATCAGAAAGGGCCAATTCTAATAACTTTTTTAGTGATATAGATTAAGTACAATTTCATCTTTTTTGAGAGGATTAATATTCCAGCCAAAAAAAAAAGGAGAAAAAAGAGAGAAACAGAAAAAACTTATTTTTGCAGTCATATAACTCTTTAGGAAAAAAAAGTGATCAAGTAGTCTTTCCATTCAAAGTGTGTTCATGGATAAACAGAAAAACATCTCCACGAAGATTTCCAGTACTAGAAAAGCCACAAGGGACTGGCCCTGACTTAAGACTCAAAAGACTGATAAACTATGAGTCATCAAGTTTTCAGACTACAGAGATGTTTCAATATGAGGAAGCGGGAGATTTACAGGAATGAACTGTGCATCACGAACCAACAGTTGTTTCTGCAGAAAGCAAGTAATTCCCCTAGAGGAAAAAAAGTTAGGAATGTACATATTGCAGTGACTTTTCATTGCATTTAAAATAGCATTAAGTGGCATTAGGCTCCTATGTCTGAATCACATACAAAACAGATAACCGAAGAATACATATGCCCTTAGTATCTATTTATAAATAAAAACCTATAACATCCTGTCCTCCCAAAATTTTGACATGAATAATCGTCTTTAGAGACCTAACCTAATTCTAGATGGAACAATATTTAACCTAACTATTAAAATGTTTCAGCAGCAGACATTTAGTGAAGAGCATGTTACACAGGATTTAAAATTTCTGATAACGTCCCTTCAAGCACTGCAACAGGACAGCACTGCCATCTACTGTTCACTGCCGCAAGCAGAAGCCTTTCACAATCAGACCTGGCTTAAAAACACCATCTCTCTTCACCACCACACAAGACAGAGCGGAATCAGAGACTGAACCTTGAGAAGCCAGTCTCAGGAAAGGCACACGCATCAGTAAACTCCTCTAGTAATTCTATAATTCTGCATAATATAAAAGGGAAAGGTGGTTGGTTTTTTGGGGTTTTTTTATTTAAATGTCTATGAAGCACAGAATTGCAGCGCAGAGCTGCAGCTGCTCACCAGAGCAGCACATGGCACACTAGGTCACTGAACAGCTGTGCCAGTGCCCTTTTCTAATTTCCCACCAACGCAGCTGTGCAACCCACCTCCCTGTCCCTCCATGAACACAGACACAGTCCCTTTTCCATTTTTCAGTCCTTTTCAGAGTACAGACATAAATAAATCTGTTTGTATCCTGAAAAACTACCAAAGCTACCCAAATTATGTACCTAGTGCTGTAAGCACAACAATCATTAATTTTTCAAAATTTTAACATAGCAAATTTTTTTCTACCAAATGCTATAGACTCAAATCATACCTCCATTTGAAATAAAGCTTCCAGATAGACCACATGCTAGCTAATAAAAAGATACTGCATTCAGCTGCTTAAAAGAGCTGCCAGGAAGTTATTGACATGCCTAATTAATTTCAATCACAACCTTGATATGATAAAGAAGTGAGTGAAAAACAAGCACAAGGATTTATTTGTGCCACTGAATTTCTCACTGAAAGAAAATAAGTTTGTCTGGTAAATTGTTAGGGTTATATATTTGAGAATTTCACTCCAAAAGTACTCTTCCAATTAACAACAAATTTGGATCCTCTAGAAACCACTGACACATAATTTAAAGAGAGATTAAATATTTTGTTAATGGGACACATAATAATACTACTACTACTAATCATAATAATCATAATACTGAGACTACTGAAACTTAATATGTAAATATGATGAAGACAAATTTTAACAACTCCATTATGACAAATAAAAAAAAGTTATCACTATTTTACAGGGTACAAACAGCCATGTAATTACTTCAATCATAAAGTCAGTGCCATGTAATTACAGTACATAGTTATTTATGTCTCACAGATTACATGGCAATAAAAACAAGTTTTCTCTTACCATATGTAGTAATTTGGAGTTGATGGTGACACTTGACAGATGTTGAAGATAACTTTAACTTTAAAAAGGTGAGAATGTGAAATTTATAATTGCAATATTATGAGGTTACACACTGAGAGGGTTTTGGTTTGTTGTTTTGTTTTTTGGGGGTTTGGTGTTTTTTGGTTTTTTTTTAAATATATTCTATCAAAATATGAATTACTTCTCAGAAACCTCAGGTGCAGTCTGCCCCTAGAGATCTGCAGAGATGTTATAGGTATAGTGGTCTTGGAACTTCTTAAACAAAACAATCTGTTATCAAAACATAAGATACCAACATTTAATTTTGTATTGTTTCACAGAGCCAAAGATCACCCTAAGATTTTTTTTCCTCTAGCCTTATTATATTTTTGCTGTGTAGCTTCTCTTGCATATTTCTCTTTTAATATTATCTTTAAGGTAACAAAAAGCTTTCCCAAAAGACCTCTGCAAGTCAGTCACTCTACCCCTCTTTCCTGTTAAGAGTTCTTCAAGAATCATAGAATATACTTGCTCTGCAGAACCCACAATAGCAAGTTACAGCATTCTCTTTATTTTCTATACCTGGTAGACAAAAAGAAATACAGATGAAATGGAAAGTTAGCGAGACCCAATTTTGATACAGTTCTGATCAGAAAGTGCTGACCACATTAATCATTCTCTCTCTCCAACAGATCTGGGAACAGATTTTAATCTGCAAGCTGCTAGACTATCAAAATTCAGCCTGGAGACTCCATCAGGAACACAAAGAAATTAACTTTCAGATGTGACATATACAAATTAGTAACTTTTTCTTACTGGCTACATTCACTTTGTGACTTGAAGTCACCAGTGAACAAGAGAAAAAGGCAAACAGTCTGTAAAGGGTGACCTTTTAAATCCTGATTTTTAGAAAAGCAAAATTTGGGAACTGAAATCTAGATGATGCTTCTCTTAGTAGCTCCCCTTTCTTATATTTGAAGACAGACAATCATCAGCTTTGCACCTACCATGTCATGGAAATTGTAGGATTGCTGACAGTAACAAAGAAAAGCAGGAGGAGTGTGTTTAATACACACATCTGTCTGAGAAAAAGCAAATAATAATGTTCTTATGATGATGATGAAATAGTTTCCATTCCAACAGTAACTCAAGAAGATGTTAAACAGCAGCTATTAATTGGAAACTTTTACATCAACAAAGCTAGATAACTTGGATACAAGCATGTTGAAAGAGGTGGCATAGGTACTGGCTGGACTAGTAATACTCATTGTTATTAAGGTTCAGAAAACTGGAACTGGAAAAGTTCACAAGAACAGAAAGAACACAAGTGCTATATCAATACTTACAAAAAAAAAATTGGATGCCCTAAATAATTATAGGCCTGTCAGCCTGAAGTAGATTTTGGGGAAAAAATAAAATTACATAGTGAAATAGTTAATGAGGGATTACATTATGAACAATTAAATTATACAATGAATGCCAATCAACAGGTCTTACAGACAAGACTTATTGTTTTTAAAATGGGTTTAAAAAAAGTAAGTCTTTATGTAATATTCTTACTCTCCTGGAAGACACTCAGTTTGGCACTCTAGAACATTTTGCTTAATCCAAAAGAACAATCTAATATCAACAAAGAACTTTTAAAACTGTATAAGTTTATTTGATTTATGGGCTCCAGGATATACCTTGTAAACAAGGAGTTTTCACCAAGTGTTATGTTTCTAGTGTGATCCCATGGGACCTGTCTATGCTGTTTGGCATTTAACAACACCCCTCCCAAAGAAACCCAAGAACATCAACAACAGAGAAAGAAAACTGATAAATAATGAAAAAGATTGTTGATACATTACTAGGTGGCTAGTAGCACAGCAACGTAATTTGGAATAGATGCTCCTTAACAAATCTACAGAAGAAAATCCTGTTTCAGGTGACTGAATGTGCGCTGGGTTTCCTGGAAAGAAGATCGCAGAAAGCAAACCACAGGCCATGTTGACTATTCTGACCACAAGTAATGGTAGATATAACAAAAACCTCAAGGGTATGCACATTTGCATCTAGAAACAAGGTGGTGGTGTTTTCTACCCTAGAAAACAATGCCTCTGAAAATGCTTTTGGGCATGGTAAGTAAATTTTCATAGAGCATCTGTAAGGATCAGTCATAGCCTTAAAGGACTGATGTCTGCTGTATTGGGTTTGTGTGGCAAGGTTTTGGTAGCTGGGGGGGCTACAGGGGTGGCTTCTGTGAGAAGCTGCTAGAAGCTTCCCCCATGTCAGATGGAACCAGTGCCAGCCAGCTCCAAGACAGATGCACTGACCAAAGCTGAGCAACAACGATGGTAGTACCTCTGTGATAACAAATTTAAGAAGGGGGAAAAAACTGCTGTGCAACTGCAGCCAGAGAGAGGAGTGAGAATATGTGAGAGAAACAACTCTGCAGACACCAAGGTCAGTGAAGAAGGAGAGGGAGGACATACTCCAGGTGCCAGAGCAGAGGTTCCCCTGCAGCCTGTGGTGAAAGCCATGGTGAGGCAGGCTGTCCTCCTGCAGCCCATGGAGGTCCACGGTGGAGCAGATATCCACCTGCAGCCTGTGGAGGACCCCACACCGGAGCAGGTGTATGTGCCTGAAGGAGGCTGTGACCCCATGGGAAGCCCACGCTGGAGCTGGCAGGATCTGTGAACCCATAGAGAGAGAAGCTCACGCTGGAGGCAGGGTTTTCTGGCAGGACTTGTGACTGCTGGAGCAGTTTGTGAAGAACTGCAGCCTGTGGGAAGGACTCACATTGGAGAAGTTCGTGGAGGACTGTCTCCCATGGGAGGGACCCCAGGCTGGAGCAGGGAAAGAGTGTGAGGAGTCCTCCCCCTGAGGAGGAAGAAGCAGCAAAGAGAATGCGTGATGAACTGACTGCAACCCTCATTCCCGGTCCCCCTACACTGCCCAGGGGGAGGAGGTAGAGAAATTGGGAGTGAAGTTGAACCCGGGAAGAAGGGAGGGGTGGGGGGAAGGTGTTTTAAGATTTGGTATTTATTTCTCATTATCCTATTCTGATTTGATGGGGAAATTCATTTATTACCATGACAGTAACTGGTGAGTGATGGCCGTCCTTATCTCGACCCACAAGTCTTCCGTCATTTTTCTCAACCCATCACATCTGCTTTGGAGATTAAGAAATTACCAAATCGGAAAAGAAATGTTTTATGATGTCTGTAGTTGACAAGAATAATTCTCATTGCACTGTTGTTGTCTGTCCTGACATCCCCAAAGAGTGTTCAAACACATAGAAAAATAGAATTAAAGAGGTCAGGGAAGGGTCATTAGAACGAGTGGAAGATTAGGAAAAAAACTCTGATAATGCAGGGCTTGAGGAACTTGTAATATTTGCCTTATAAAACAAAGCAAGGAAAATTTTCCTTAAAACATACAGAAGGGGATCAAAAATGCAGTAGGCATTCATTAAAGGAGAGGCAGTTAAACACTAGAATATCATGCCCAGACTGTAGTGGATTTTCTACTACTGAAAATATTCAAATTATCATTAGATACTTTGACCTTCCCCACAAAAAGCTGTTTTAGTTAAGAGGATACCTATAGACTTTATTATGAAATGAAGATAATGTAATCAAAACAATACCTTCTGGATTTACATCTATTCATTTATACTGGATAACCAACAACCATGGCTTTACTAAAATCAAGAGAAGGCAGCGGATGTCCCCGAGATGAGTATTTCCGTGCTTGGTTCCACAAATGCCATCATGTGCTGTTCAACATCTCAGTGCTGGCAGATGCCTGTGCTATGCTAAAGCATCCCAGACATGGAGATCAATTCACATTCAGAGCAGAAGTAGCTCTCATGGGGACAATAACAGAGTTCACCAAGTTACAATTGCTATTGACTGAATTTCGCTCATTGTGCTTAAGGCAGTTCAGACAGCACAAAATAAACACAATTACCCATTTATAACACAGCAGCCCAATCTTCTCAACACTCTGAAATACCTCTTTCAGGATGTCAGTGCACATCAGGCCTAAGAGGAAAAGCAAACCTTTCCACGGAGGTAATGGAATCTCCTCTGGGGCAGAGCAGCTTACCTGGCCTGTCACAGGGACTGCAAAACATGCAGATGAAGAAATCACTGCTGCAAGAGGAAGAAGAAAAGAAAGGAGGTAGAGGGCGAATAGGAACACCCTCCCATTATTTTCCCTTTCCCTCCCTGCTCCAGCCATGAAGCCAGCAGCAGGAGCTGGTTAAGGAAAGGCAGGAGATCTGCAGGTGTTTAAGTGAGATGCTCGCTACTCCTGCTGATGCTTAGAGGCCACAGCACATTCGGTTGTCCCTGCAGCTGAACAGAAGCAAGGAAGCATTTTGCTCTTCTGCTACTGTGTGCCAAATGGAGTAAGCCTGCAGGACAGAAAGTGACTACCAAAAGATGGACCATATTGACTTCAGTGAAATTCATCTGACAGTCCACTTCAGAAAGCTTTTTATAAACATTAAATTCTTATTCCATTTTTGCTGCATCTCACCAAATTTCATAGAAAATGCATCCAGATTTCTGTGGAAGAAATTCAGCTTTGCTTGTAGACATCACTTCAGAGGGCTTCAGATCAAAAAGTTAAGATGTGCTGTTCACCTCTCTTACATCAAACAGTAAAAGGTTCTCCAGGCTAGCTTGTGCTGCTGGTAACATGTATGCAATCCCTGTGATTTTAATAGATGTGCCCAACTAACTGGCATTCAGTGAACTGTTCTGGGAGTGCTCAGAAAGGCACAGAACCCCAGCAGTATTTCAGTCAGTGAAGCAAGCAGAATCAGCTCCTAACACACAGGGAACAGACAGTTTGTCTTAAACAGTGTATTGGGTCTGGCTGAGATGGAGTTAATTTTCCCCATAGCAGCCCTCATAGTGCTGTGCTGTGTATTGGTAGCTAGAAAGGTGTTGATAACACACCAATGCTTTGGCTACTGCTGAGCAGTGCTCACACAGCACCAAGGCTGTCTCTCCAACATTTCCCCCCCCCACCAGTAGGCTGGGGGTGGGCAAGATCTTGGGAGGGGATACAGCCAGACCCAAACAAACTGGCCAAAGGGATATTCCATACCACATGGAGTCAGCTCAGCAATAAAAGCTAAGAGAAAGGGGTGGGGGGGTGTATTTGTCATTACAACATTTGTCTTCTGGAGCAACTGCTACATGTACTGAAGCCCTGCTTCCCAGGAAGTGGCTGGACATTGCCTGCTGATGAGAAAGTAGAGAATAAATCTTTTGTTTTCCTTTGCTGCCATGTGCGGCCTTTGCTTTACTAAACAGCCTTTGTCTTGACCCACGAGTTCTTTTCCATCTTATTTTCTCCCCCCCCCATCCTGCTGAGGAAGGGAGTGATAGAGCAGCTTGCTGACACCTGGCATCCAGCCAAGATCAACCCATCACAAACAGGAATAGTTTTTATCTACTCCATTTTGAGAAGTAATAAACTATATACTTTTGATTTAGGTCCAAAAATAGTCTATGTGTGCATGCAAACAGGTCTGCGAAGTCTGCACTAACTCAAGAATTGAAATGGTGTCTGTAGATGACCATTAGCAGGTAGCAGTTTAGACAGCTTTTATTCAAACCAATACAGTAGAGAAAATTCACCTTAAATGCAGTAAGCTTGAAAGGAAGGACTGTCACCAAATTATCATTCAGAAATAGGACAAGATTAATTCCTGATGAAAACACTTTTCCTTTTCCCAGCTGGGAACTTACTAGAGGGAAACCTCACAATTGAGAAAACATTTCAGAGAAGAGTGTGTATACGTACCCACACCAGAAAAGATTACCGATGGTTAGCCTAGCAAAGGCAAGCTTATTTCTCTAAAGCAATCCCTTCTCCTCTCAGGAGATAAATATTATGCAAACAATGCTTGCTAGAAATAAAAAACATAGCATAACAAAGAAGAAGGCTGTTAACATTTAATATGAAGTTTGTACCAAGCACAGTGTAGGAATTAAAAAACCCTGGAAAACGCACAAAGTTATTTGCAGTGTTATTCAAGTCAAATTCAGAACATTTTAGTTAGAAAAACCTGGAGTGATTCTGAAGTACAGGAGGCCTTTAAGAGTCTTGGAGATGTTCTCATGAGCCAAACAGGCATAAACAAAAGAGAATCTTAAATATGAAATAAGTCTGAGGTTAAAAGTGAGCCAGCATGGATAAAAACAAAACCAACCAAAAAACCCCATACTCTATCTCGCATGAAACTCTCAGCAAGTCACAACACAAATGTTGTCAGTCCTCTCCATGTAGTAAAATGAAAAAGATGGGGCTAGATGGACAATACAGTATTCTAAGAAAATTCCTCCTGAAAATTCAGTTTACATTTAATAACTTGCATATAAAAATTGTATAAATCACACTTTTTCCATCACAAAGCTTAAATATGTTACCTGAAGCAATTTATGATCAGGTTGAAATAAAGTTATATTTGAGATAGCAGTTTGCAGATAGAAGATGCATGCTTCTACCTTGCACTGTTTTATTTCACTATTTAGGGATTATTTAGCACATATTAATGCCACAGAACATTCTTCAGTTCCCATGTGTAGCAAACAATTCCAGACTGTAGTGACAAATGTCAGTCATCTGAAAAGATCAAGACTAATTCATGATCTGGAAAAAAACAAATAGTAATGCCCATAAGTATGATAACAGACATCTGAGAATAAAATTTGGCACATATTCCTTATAAAATTTGTGCCTTGATGACTGATGATAAAGGACTTCCAGGCACAACAGCCCAGTCCAAGACAAGGTTCCTCCTTTGAGTGTGAAACCAAAATGAAAGAAAGAAAAGCTTATGAGAATTTCTCAGCAATTTATACTGAACCAGGTGGTACAAAGGTGGCACTGGAATGCTGTCTTGGTTAACACCCCGATTTGGACCAGATGCTTACTTGCATGTTAAAGGCAGAGTATTTGGAAAGTGCCAGAAGTACAAGAGTACTCATGGAAGTCTCATGAAGATTGATCTACTTTTCTACAAGAGTAACAATACAAACAGTTTTAAGAAAATCCTATGAATACTGAAAATAATTTTATGGGGAAAGGCTTCTATTGTTAGAAGTTAGAGCAGTTAAGTAAAGGTTATCAGAAAAACACAGGGCCAGAATGGATACAGAAGAGATTATAGAGTCCTGTAGCTCAGCTAATGAGGTGTGAAAGAACAGCAAGATCTGAAACATCCCAAATCTCTAAGACGAGCAAAACCAATGCTTCCCTTTTGCTAGCACTACTGCTCACATAAGCAATTCAGGAATCATATGAGCAGAAAAATAACTAACGGAAGTGATCAGTTTCATGGGCTTAAATCTTTAGATCAATTTAGATCTAGCATCAAAACTTCACTGAGTTAAAGTATTCCACCTTTGTTGTTTTACTTTTCCTCTGTTTCTTGGACAGCCAGCAACTAAAGGAGGTAGAAGAAACAGATGACAAAGCAACAGGTGGAAACAACCCAGAGAGTACAAAGGAATAAGGCTTATGGAAACGCAACTTGATGCTGCTAAGTCAAATCTTCACTCAGCAGCTGAATGAATTCTCTAAGGCCTCCACTGGAGGGAATTTTATAATCTCTCAGAATAAGTCTCAAGACTTCACTATTCACTTTCATAGAAACTAACATTTTTTTATGAATAAACATTTTTTCAGTACATTGTCCATTAGGAGCAGGACAAATATGAACAGTAGACCCTTGATCACCTTCCTTTGTATTAGCTACCCTTTCACAATTTTCTACAAAAACCCGAGAACTAGCCTCACCATGCATTACCTTCTATAAATCTTGAGAACAATATTAATTCATCAAACTTCAGTACCATAGAATCACAGAATCACTAAGGTTGGAAAGGACCTTCAAGATCATCGAGTCTAACCGTTAACCCAATGCCACCATGCCCCCTAAACCATGTCCCGAAGCGCCACATCCACACGTTTTTTGAATATTTCCAGAGATGGTGACTCCACCACCTCCCTGGGCAGCCTGTTCCAATGCCTGACCACCCTCTCAGTGAAGAAATTTTTCCTAATATCCAATCTAAACCTCCCCTGGCGCAACTTGAGGCCATTTCCTCTCATCCTATCACTGGTTCCTTGGGAGAAGAGACCAACACCCACGTCGCCACAACCCCCTTTCAGGTAGTTGTAGAGAGTGATAAGGTCTCCCCTCAGCCTCCTCTTCTCCAGACTAAACAACCCCAGTTCCCTCAGCCGCTCCTCATAATACTTGTGCTCCAGATCCCTCACCAGCTTCGTTGCCCTTCTTTGGACACACTCGAGCACCTCAACATCCTTCTTGTAGTGAGGGGCCCAAAAGTGAACACAGTATTCAAGGTGCGGCCTCACCAGTGCTGAGTAGAGGGGCATGATCACTTCCCTGCTCCTGCTGGCCACGCTATTTCTGATACAGGCCAGGACGCTGTTGGCCTTCTTGGCCACCTGGGCACACTGCTGGCTCATATTCAGCCGGCTGTCAACCAGCACCCCCAGGTCCCTTTCTGCCAGACTGCTCTCTAGCCACTCCTCCCCAAGCCTGTAGCGTTGCATGGGGTTGTTGTGACCAAAGTGCAAGACCCTGCACTTGGCCTTATTAAACCTCATACAGTTGACCTGGATTATGAGGAGTATATTGTGCTCTCCATCCCCATCTTCCAGCTCAGGGGGCTGAATACCCTGTGGATACCTGGACTGGCTATTATGGAGAGATTCATCTTGAGGGTGCTCACAAGGCATGAGCAGGACAACCAGGGGATCAGGCTGAGCCAGCATGGGTTCATGAAAGGCGGGCCCTGCTTGACCAACCTGATCTCCTTCTATGACTAGGTGACCCATCCAGTGGATGAGGGAAAGGCTGTGGATGTTGTCCACCTGGACTTTAACAAAGCCTTTGACAGCATCTCCCACAGTATTCTCCTAGAGAAACTGGCAGGTCGTGGCTTAGACAACTGAACTCTGCTGGGTAAAGAACTGGCTGGATGGCCGAGCCCAGAGAGTTGTGGTGAACGGCGTTAAATCCGGCTGCCGACCGGTCACAAGTGGTGTTCCCCAGGGCTCAGTTCTGGGGCTGGTCTTGTTCAATATCTTTATTGATGATCTGGATGAGGGGATTGAGTGCTCCCTCAGTAAGTTTGCAGATGACACCAACTTGGGTGGGAGTGTTGATCTGCTGGAGGGTAGGAGGGCTCTGCAGAGGGATCTGGACAGGCTGGATCGATGGGCAGAGGTCAACTGTATGAGGTTTAATAAGGCCAAGTGCCAGGTCCTGCACTTCGGCCACAACAACCCCATGCAACGCTACAGGCTTGGGGAGGAGTGGCTGGAGAGTTGCCCGGCGGAAAAGGACCTGGGGGTGCTAGTTGACAGCTGGCTGAACATGAGCCAGCAGTGTGCCCAGGTGGCCAAGAAGGCCAACAGCGTCCTGGCCTGTATCAGGAATAGTGTGGCCAGCAGGAGTAGGGAAGTGATTGTGCCCCTGTACTCAGCACTGGTGAGGCCGCAGCTTGAATCCTGTGTTCAGTTTTGGGCCCCTCACTACAAGAAGGATGTTGAGGTGCTGGAGCGTGTCCAGAGAAGGGCAACGAAGCTGGTGAGGGGTCTGGAGCAGAAGTCTTATCAGGAGCGGCTGAGGAAACTGGGGTTTTTCAGTCTGGAGAAGAGGAGGCTGAGGGAAGACCTTATCGCTCTCTACAACTACCTGAAAGGGGGTTGTGGCGATGAGGGTGTTGGTCTCTTCTCCCAAGTAACTAGTGATAGGTGATACGACAAGAGGAAATGGCCTCAAGTTGCGCCAGGGGAGGTTTAGACTAGATATTAGGAAAAATTTCTTCACTGAGAGGGTGGTCAGGCATTGGAATAGGCTGCCCAGGGAGGTGGTGGAGTCGCCACCTCTGGAAGTGTTCAAAAAACGTGTGGATGTGGCACTTCAGGACATGGTTTAGGGAACATGGTGGCGCTGGATTAATGGTTGGACTTGATGATCTTGAAGGTCCTTTCCAACCTAGTGATTCTGTGATTCTGTGATTCTGTGATCTTCCCCGGTACCGAGGTCAGGCTGACAGGCCTGTAGTTCCCAGGATCTTCCTTCTGGCCCTTCTTGTAGATGGGCGTCACATTGGCAAGCCTCCGGTCGTCTGGGACCTCTCCTGTTAACCAGGACTGCTGATAAATGATGGAGATTGGCTTGGCAAGCTCCTCTGCCAGCTCCCTCAGTACTCTTGGGTGGATCCCATCAGGCCCCATATACTTGTGGGTGTCCAGACGACATAGCAGGTCATTAACTGCTTCCTCCTGGATTATGGGGAGTTTATTCACACAGGAGTATTGCTCCTCAAAGAGACAAGAGAAGCAAAAAGGGTAGGTCATGTTTTGGCCTGAGATGCAACATTTAATAAAATAACTGCAAAAACAAATAACTTGTGTTGATGCAAGTTAGTGTTTGTGTGCTCTGAAAGAGGACATCGATAGCGTTGAGTGAAACAAGGTGGATCCAGCACTTTAACTGATGGTATTAAATGCAGATAAGAAATTGAAGTTTTAAGTCTAGGAAGGCTTGGAACAAACACTGCTGCAAAGGAGGTACAAGAGAATTGACTATGTTCACACAGGCAGTTGCGACAGTACCAGAAACAGAATTGTTAAAGTCTTGGTACAACATGCCATGTGATAGGTATAAGTAACTTCTGCTTTCCAGGACACAAGACATCTTTGACATCACTTCTCAATATCTTACCAGTTCCTAAAAGTCTATTGCCCAGAATGGCATTGGAGATACTAATACACTTAGTTACTCAAAAGCTACCTTATGAAATACAAGTATGCCTATTTATACACATACATACCAGTGGAACCACTTTGTGAAGTTACAGTATCTATTAAACACTATAGTTTTCTACTCTTCAACAACATAATACCTAGCAATATAAACCCATTAAAAATTCAATGCAATTTTGTACTATAAAAAACCTTGCCAATACAAATGAAGTGGCACTCTTCAAAGATCTTCGTATTATAGAATATAAATGGGTTTAAGATTTGTGTGAAATATAATCAAAGTTATCAAAATACAAACATTGCAATAAAAGGCTGATCCAAAAACAGCTATTTACTTTAAAGGGATCTAAGGATGCTGTAGAACAGCTTTTCCAAAAGCATTTACAGCTTTATTTAGACATAGACACAATCTCAAAGCATTTTGAAGACAGCAGATTATAATCATAAAGAAGCTGTAGAAGCAAGAAATTCAGCAGACCACTTTAAGAACTAACTTCAACACCTGAGCAAACATTTTCAACTTCACAGTGAAAAGAAACATCAAACACACCAAGGACAGACACATACTAATGGAGAGAATTAGAAGGGTCTCGTCCCCACCCCCCCTGCAAAAGCTAACTCATAATAAATTAAATTTTGTGGCATTAAACTCCTTCAATTTATTTGATCTACTATCCACTTTATGACCTCCTCCTTTATAAGATACCTATTCTGAAACAAACGCAGGATGTCTTTAGAAAACACAGTTGAACTATTTACAGTAATAATCATAATAGCAACACATATATCAGTGATGCCCTCAGGATACAGTGCAAGCATGTTCATAGGAAAAAGCATTCTTTTATCAGTCTAAGAACAACAGGCAAGCTTTTGAGCTCACAGTATCAAAACAAGTCTAAAGAACAGACTGATCCTACTTCTGCTGTAAAAGATCATGCTGTGAAAAAGGTAATTATCCTGCAAGAAGAAATATAATTTCTAATACACTGTGGTTGTCCAGCCGCTGGTAAACAATCTACATTCATTACTCTTAAGCAACACCACTTTCAGGAATATAATAGTGCGAGTAACAACAGAACAATACATACAACTAAAACAGCTGTATGCAAATACTATAAACAATATATATTACTGATACTCACTATTTCCACTTACAAATCACCTGTTAGATTCTTATTTATGCAACTGTACAAAGTAGAGGATGTGATTGCACACACATACACAGAGCAGTACATGTAACTTTTAGCATAATCATAGGGCAAACTTTCACCACAATTTAGAATTGCCCATCGAAACTCAAGGAATCCCTGCAAATTAACTTGCTTTTTCGCAAGCCTCATGGCTATGCATAATCCAAATTTTTAGACTACAGAATGTAAAAATAAAACTTCACTTTCACTGAAGAGACATTTCTAGTCTTTTTGCCCCCCCCCAATAATCCATATGATAAAGCTAACTGCTAGATTTGAATACTTGCCACATAGTAATTCAACATGCCCCATGGCTATCTGAGTCCACAGTCATAGGGCAGCTCAAATTTCAAGCATGTGATATTTTTAATAAGAGATTGTCAGGATTTTTGAATACCTGTGCTATTATCCATTTAAAAGAATTATTTTTCCTTTTTATAACTAAAGCAGCTACTCTGCAAACTGCACCAAAAAAGGATGCTCAGCAGAGGCCATCAGGAAAATTCCACACTCACACGATCATCCCCAGTACTACTTGAGCCTACAGGAGTAGTTTCTCTTTCACATGGACCAGCCACTGAAGGCAAAACATGACATTTTGCCAGTACATTACAGAATTGTTTTCTGGAAAGAGAGCAGCAATGAAGATCAGGAATCCTGATTTCCAAAGGGAAGATGCAAAACAGTGTCTATGTACAGGATAACTAACCACATAGCTCTGATAAATACAAACTGAACAGCAACTTGTCTGAACAGAAAAGATTTGAGACTCATTTTGTAATAAGGATCTGGGCTTTTTTTCCTAGTCCTCCCTGTTGGGATCACCCTGCATGGCTCGACCTTAAGGAGAAGGAGCTGTGGCACTGAGAAGCTGGTAAACAGCTGGATATCTGCACAGCTCGGCCTTGAGGAGAAGGAGCTGTGGTAAACAACTAAGAAGCGAGGAAAACAGGAACACCTGCAAGCAGCAATCCTGACTGTGTGAGAGGCGCATGGACAGCGCGTGATATTTTGTATATAGCCAATTGCAATAGTGTGTGTAACAAGTTGTAACCAATCATAAGTGTGTGCGCAGTGACTAAGCGAAAATTACGATATATATTGGAGTCAGACAAGACAATAAACGGCTTCGGAATATAACTCTCATAGAGTTGTGAAGTCCATCCTTCTCCCGCAACTGGTGACCCCGACGTGATACGATCTCTGGGATCTCATCGTTGAACACCGGTCGAGTGCAGAGGACGCTGCGGGAGAAGCCCGGTTGGAAGAATTGCAGTCAGCGGGACTGACGCAAGGAAAAAGAAAAAGGAATACGTTGCAACGGAGAAGCACCCAGTGAGCTGAGGTGAGCAACCGGGGCGGCATGGGGCAGAACACATCGCATGAAGAAGGGGCGATAGTCAGACTCCTGCTGCATATGCTCTCTAAGAGAGGACTGAAATATGATGAATATACACTTAGAAGGCTTCTAATTTGGAGCCGAAAGAAAGGGTACCCCCCCGATCCGTCTGTGGCGTTTAAGGCAGAGACGTGGGAGGAGATAGGAAAAATGTTATGGGAGCATATTGAGAAAACCATCGCAGAGTTAGTGACGGCGTGGGAGTTGATATTAACCACATTAAAAGCCTTAAAGGCAGAGGGAAAAGCTGCAGCTGATATGGAGGAGGCTGTTAAACTGCCTTCAACCAATCCCTTTTTAACTGAGTCAGAGGGTCCAGGACCTTCAGCGACTCCGACTGCACCTCCTGAGGGTGAACTGGCCGCATCAGATAAGTCAGAGAAACAGGTCTACAATGATATATATGAGGGCAAGACGGGACAAAGCTGCCCAGAACAATGTACTCAATGTTCCCCTGTGTGCTTGTGTGAAAGATTGATGGGGCGGGCTTCACCACCCCCGAAACCACCCAGACTTAACCGATCGAAAGCCGTAGTTTTGAAGCCCTCAGCCGAGCCCCTGCCACCTTTACAGCCCCCGTTGCCTGATAGCAGCGACGAAGAAGAAGAGCCTGTTGTAGAGACTATAGGGAGGCAAGAGCCTAGAATGAAAGGCGACCCTAGAGAGCGGTGGAAAGACCTTTTTTTAGGAGCAATGAAAGACGAGGAAACGGAGTTACTGATGGCATTTCCTGTTAGTGTACAGCCTCACGGGCCCAATCGCTGGGACCCATTTCATTGGGACTTGATTAAGGAAGTGCGGAAGGCAGTACAAAATTATGGCTTGCAATCACCTTTCACGCAAGCTCTATTAGATAACATATTCACGGGAATGATTCTTACACCATGGGATTGTCGGCAGATGATAGATATGTTATTGACACCAACCCAAAGGTTATTGTGGGCAGACAGATGGTATAAACTCTGTATGCAAGAAGCCCTGAGAAACCTGGAGCGTCAAGACAGCGATCCACTCCAGAACATCACTATGGAACAAATGACAGGCCAGGGACCGTTTGTGGATGTTAGATTGCAAGGTCGGCTGCCTTTAGAAGCCTTGCAATTAGTTGGGCGACTAGCGTTGAATGCGTTGCAAACAGTCCCTGAGGAGGGAAAGAGGCAACCATCTTACGCTCAAATTAGACAAGGGAGAGATGAACCATATATGTCTTTTGTTGATTGTCTGAGAGACGCTTTGAATAAAGTGTATACCAATGAAGACGCAAAACTAGCAGTGTTGTTGAATTTAGCGGTAGAAAATGCCAATGTAGATTGTAAAAGAATTTTGTTAACTTTGCCAAAAGAAGCAACGTTAGTACAAATGGTAGAAGCCTGCAACAGAGTAGGCTCTGCCACACATCAGGCAGAAACACTCGCAAGTGCCTTTGCAGCAGCAATTAAGCCATTTATAAATGGAAAAGGGGAGAAAAAACGTTTTAATTGTGGAAAAACAGGCCATTTTAGAGCTCAGCGCAAGGCCACAAGGAAAGGACCTGGGCAGATTGAGACAGGTCATAAATCCTTCCAACAAGGACCCTTTCAGCAAGGAATAGGCCCAGCAGGAGCACCATGTAGTTGATGTCAAAAATTTGGTCATCAAGCCTCAGAATGCTGTTCAAAGTATCATCGGGATGGTATGAAATGGGGAAACGGGCGACCGAGCACGAAGGCACCCCACACGACGACACAAATGGGGAAGCACCACCAGGCTGCTTGGCAAGCCTCAGCGCCCAAACCAGAGGGAGCACCGGAATGGACGTGGAAACAACAGTAGAAGTTACCTTATGGGACATGTTGGTTTATGATGTCCCGACTAATGCGAATGGACCATTAGGATATGGATTGAGTGCTTTGTTATTAGGACGATCTTCAGCAACAAAGCAGGGACTTTTTGTTCTCCCTGGAGTCATTGATGAAAAAGGCCATATTGTGCCAACCACTAGTCCTAGTCCTTGGAACACACCTGTTTTTGTGATTCCAAAGAAAAGTGGAAAATGGAGACTATTACATGACTTGCGAGAAGTCAATAAGGTTATAGTGGACATGGGAGCCTTGCAACCAGGGCTACCATCTCCCTGTATGATACTGAAGTATTGGAAGCTTTTGATTATAGATCTCAAAGATTGCTTTTTTACAATCCCTCTGCATAAAGACGATGCCAAACATTTTGCATTCTCAGTCCCAAGTACAAACAAGGTGCAACCCATGCAAAGATATCATTGGACAGTATTGCCACAAGGCATGAAAAATTCACCCACAATGTGTCAAATTTATGTAAATTGGGCTTTACAGCCAATCAGAAAAAGGTGGCCTCAATATTTCATCTATCATTATATGGATGACATACTGTTGGCTGGTGATCAATTAAATCCGGAAGAAATGATCGGGGAGCTCGTTGAGCTTTTGAGGCAAAGTGGGCTGCAAGTGGCGCCGGAAAAGATACAAACTGAAGCGCCTTGGAGGTACTTGGGGTGGATGATCACTGAAACGTTGGTGACCTCCCAGAAGTTTGAATTGAGAATTCAGATTAAAACATTAAATGATGTACAAAAATTGGTAGGAGACGTTAACTGGATTCGACCTATTTGTGGGATCACAAACCAAGATATGGAGCCTTTGGTTCAGCTCTTGCGAGGGGATAGCAGGTTAAACTCTCCTCGGCAATTGACCAAGGAAGCCCAGGAAGCAGTAGCAAACATTTCTGAAAAGGTGACTCAAGCATTTAGTTCTAGGATAGACCCCTCAATAGGGATCACTTTGGCAGTAATCAATCACGAGCGATGTCCCTATGCGCTTATAAGACAGTGGATAACAAAGCTAGAATCAAAAGCAGACCCATTGAGAATTTTAGAGTGGGTCTTTTTGCCTCAGCAGCAGAGAAAAACCGTCACCACGAAAGTAGAGTGTTTTGCAAATTTGATTATGAAAGGGCGCAACAGAATTATTGATATATCGGCAAAGGTCCCGAAAAAGATTTTAATACCATTACAACAAGAATATTTGACTTGGGCTTTGCAGCACTCTGTTCCCTTCCAAACTGCATTAGCAGGATTTGAAGGTGACATTCAGATTAATTATCCATCACACAAAATGTTTACCTTTTTTAAAAACCATGAAGTAGAAGAAAAATCAAAGTGTAGTCAATATCCAGTTCAAGGTGCTACAGTATTTACGGATGGTGGTGGGAAAACACGCAAGGCAGCAATAGTATGGCGAGAGCACGGAGAATGGAAAGAACGGGTACTTGTCATGCCAGGATCAGTTCAAAAGGTAGAACTACAGGCAGTAATTGAAGCCTTTAAATTATGGTCTGAAGAACCTGTGAATATAATTACTGATTCCTTATATGTAGCTGGAGTACTCCAAAGATTGGAAGGTTCAATCCTCAGACAGGTACAGCAGGAACAGCTATATCAACAAATTAGAAGGCTTTGGTTTTTATTGCAGAAAAGACGACATCCTTATTACGTTATGCATATACGCAGCCATACCAACCTTCCAGGGGAATTGGTGGAAGGAAATGCAAGAGCTGATCGGCTGACTGCCGCAGTATGGGCTGGACCTGCTCCGGACCGTTTAGGTCAAGCACAAGCCTCTCATGCCTTTTTCCATCAATCTGCCAAAGTTTTAGCGAGACAATTTAATCTAAGTGCAGGTGACGCTAGAGCTATTATACAGACTTGTGCTGATTGTCAACAAATAGGCCCAGGAATCGCGATTACAGTAAATCCCCGAGGATTGCATTCGCTACAACTATGGCAGATGGATGTGACACATGTTGCTGACTTTGGAAGATTTAAATATGTTCATGTTTCAATTGATTGCTATTCTGCAGTAGTTTGGGCCACTGCACAAACAGGAGAAACTAGTAGGCATGTACAAAAGCATTTGCGAGCTGCATTCGCAGCCCATGGTATACCCCTACAAATTAAAACCGATAATGGTCCTTGTTATGTAGCCCAGTCAACCCAACGATTTTTTGCTCAATGGGGAGTGACGCATGTTACTGGAATACCACATCCTCCAACTGGACAAGCTATTGTTGAACGAATGAATCATTCCCTGAAGTGTTTATTACAAAAACAAAAAGGGGGAGAGGCTACCACACCACCCCAAGAACGTTTGAATAAAGCCTTATATGTGTTAAATTATTTGCGTCTAGCAGAAGGAGAAACATGTAAAAGGAATGACAGGAAGTCTGTTTGAGTTAACACAAAATGTGCAAGTAAAAGTTAAAAATTTGGAAAAGAATATGTGGGAAGGACCTTTTCAACTGCTAACCTGGGGACGAGGCTATGCTTGTGTCATTACAGATTCTGGAACTTGTTAGGTACCCACAAAATGGGTAAAACCATGGGTGAAACAGTCACCATCGTCGTCGTCGGACACATCTTGACACTATCGGGTGTCATCGCAATCTGGATGCCACCTCAGCCAAAAGAAAATGTATGGGTAAATCACACTGAAATTAACAGTATCATGAGAGGAACATGGAAAGCTTTTAGGGCAAACCGCTCTATAACGACAAATCCTTTGGTAAGATATAATATTGGTTTTCATAGCTTTATACAAGCACTTTTTCCATCACTAGAAGTAGCTTCTATCGCTAGGAGTAGTACAGCTAGAATTGTTTGCCTTGTAACATTCTGCTATTAATTTAAGCATAGTTGATATGTGACTGCTGGATTATGGTAAGATGCCGTGTGAACAAAACCTACGAACCAATAGACGGGGTGGCTGTGGCGCATGCAGCACGTCTGGCCAGCGGGCACATGCGCCATAGGCTCCCTGTGTTGAGGTGGCAACCGAGGCGTGTTCCGACACTCGCTGGCCACGTGTGTCGAAACTCGTTCCTTGGCAAATGTATAAATACCGGGATTTCCCGAAGAGCAGGGGGATCGGTGTACAGCAAGGCCACCGTTGCCTCCGTGGGGACGCCCACGTAAAGCTGGCACCTACCGACTGCTGGGCTGAGTTCGTGGCACAGGACTATACAAGAATGTACAGATGGTCCATCTTCCTCACAGTCCTTAGGTTGCAAATGATCCATCAGGTTTTGTTTTTAGATAAACAAAAAGGGGGAGATGTTGGGATCACCCTGCATGGCTCGACCTTAAGGAGAAGGAGCTGTGGCACTGAGAAGCTGGTAAACAGCTGGATATCTGCACAGCTCGGCCTTGAGGAGAAGGAGCTGTGGTAAACAACTAAGAAGAAGCGAGGAAAACAGGAACACCTGCAAGCAGCAATCCTGACTGTGTGAGAGGCGCATGGACAGCGCATGATATTTTGTATATAGCCAATTGCAATAATGTGTGTAACAAGTTGTAACCAATCATGAGTGTGTGCGCAGTGACTAAGCGAAAATTACGATATATATTGGAGTCAGACAAGACAATAAACGGCTTCGGAATATAACTCTCGTAGAGTTGTGAAGTCCATCCTTCTCCTGCACCTCCCTAGTTAATGGTCTGTGGAACGACACTGGTGTTCTCTAGAGCAGGGAGACCTTGAACAGTAAGTGGTCATGGACAGCAGAGACCGGTCAGATGGGGCACAATCCAAGTTCATCATTTCCCTAGTTCAGGACAAAGCTCTATTCCATTCTTCAAGTTTGTCAAAAAGACAATATTTCATTCTGACAAAAATTAAAAGCCTAGTTTGGCAAATCATACATTTCACAATGAAATAAATTACTAGTTGTCAAAGGGCTGTAAGTACAGACTATATCAGTTAATACCACAGTGAAGCAATGCTGTCACACCAGCATTGGTTGGACCAAGCTGCTGAGCTCTGAGCAGATAACATGAGCTCTAGCCACAAGGAGAAGCTGCTCAGCAATTCAAGTACAGCTTACTTTGACCAATAAACTCTATGGAGAGAAAGGGTAGGTAATTGCATTCTGATCCTCACTCCTGACCCAGCCTTGATGTTTTCCCACTTCATCTGTCTTTACTTTCCACATTTGAAAAAAAGTCTTTTATTTAAGGCTGGAAGTTGAAAACATTTATACCTTTCCTTTCCAGCAGTCTACCCACAGAATATCAATACTGACTGTGAATGGAATTGTCAACATTTCGCAAAGGGTAGCACATAAAAGGATTTTTTCCTGCTGCACTTTTGTGCCTTGGTTTTGCTGCTCATGTTAAGGACACAACATGGGAAAGGGAGGAGTAGACAGGATATGCTGTAAGAGCTCTGTTATTACTTCAGCTTTCCGGTTTCCAATAGGAAACCACATTGGGGAGAGAAAGAGTCTCACAGGAAGCTTTCCATACTGTAAGCCACAGGCGGACTCCTGAACCTTTCCAAACACGCTCCCATGATTACCTCCTGTTCCATGACTGCCTTTGGTTATCACGTCAGTTAGTTTCTCTTCTCTTAAGAGCATCCCCTCCCACACTTCATGAATAAATGTTATTTGTTTCATTCTAACATATGTTAGAAAGGAGGGTAACTGTCATAGGCAATTCCCTTCTGAGGGGAAGACAGGGCCCAATATGCCGACCAGACCCAACCCACAGGGAAGTCTGTTGCCTCCCTGGGGCCTGAGTGAGAGATGTTACTAGGAAACTCCCTGGTCTGGTACAGAACAATGATTACTACCCGCTGTTGGTCATGCAGGTTGGCAGTGATGATGCTGCAGAGAGAAGTCCAAAAGCGATCAAAGGGGACTTCAGAGCACTGGGGCGATTGGTTGAAGGATCAGGAGCACAGGTAGCGTTTCCATCAGTCACTTCAGTGGCAGGGAAAAATACTGAAAGGGACAGGAAAACACACCTGGTTAACATGTGGCTCAGGGGCTAGTACCATCAGTGGAATTGTGGTTTTTTTGATCATGGGGAGGTTTACATGGCACTGGGACTGCAGGCAGCAGATAGAGTTCAGCTGTGTCCAAGGGGGAAAAGGATTCTTGTTTATGAGTTGGTGGGCCTCACCAAGAGGGCTTTAATCTAGGTTTGAAGGGGGAAGGGGATAAAACCAGGCTCACTAGAGATGAGCCTAGGGGTGGCATGCCAATGTTGGAGGCGAAACCGATAGCCCAGCTCAAGTGCATCTACACCAGTGCACGCAGCATGGGCAGCAAACAGGAGGAGCTGGAAGCCATTGTGCAGCAGGATAGCTATGATTTAGTTGCCATCACAGAAACATAGTGGGATGACTCTCATGACTGGAGTGCTGCAACAGATGGCTATAAGCTCTTCAGAAGGGATAGGCAAGGAAGGAGAAGCGGTGGGGTGGCTCTGTTTGTTAGGGAGTGTTTCGATTGTATAGAAATCAATGATTGTGATGACAAGGTCAAGTGCTTATGGGTAAGGATGACGGGGAAAGCAAACAAGGCAGATATCCTGCTGGGTGTCTGTTATAGACCACCCAACCAGGACAAAGAGGCAGATGAAGCATTCTACAAGCAACTGGCAGAAGTCACACAACTGTTAGCCCTTGTTCTTGTAGGGGACTTCAATTTACCAGATGTCTGCTGGAAATACAACACAGCAGAGGGGAAACAGTCTAGGAGGTTCCTGGAGTGTGTGGAGGATAACTTCCTGACACAGCTGGTAAGTGAGCCTACCAGGGGAGGTGCCTCACTTGACCTGCTGTTTACAGAGAAGGACTGGTGGGAGGTGTGATGGTCATAGGCCATCTTGGGCTTAAATACCATAAAATGATAGAATTCTCGATTCTTCGTGAAGGAGGGGGGTCAGCAAAATCACTACCCTGGACTTCCGGAGGGCAGACTTCTGCCTGTTCAGGACACTGGTTGAGAGAGTCCCTTGGGATACAGTCCGGAAGGGCAAAAGGGTCCAGGAAGGCTGGACATTCTTTAAGAAGGAACTCTTAAACACACAGGAGGAGGCTGTCCCCATGTGCGGTAAGATGAGCTGGCGGGAAAAAGACAACCAGCCTGGCTGAACAGGGAGCTTTTGCTGGGACTCAGGGGGGAAAAAAGGAGAGTTTCTCACATTTGGAAGAAGGGGCAGGCAACTCAAGAAGAGTATAAGGATCTCAATAGGTCATGCAGAGAGAAAATTAGAAAGGCAAAAGTGCAGCTAGAACTCAATCTGGCCACGGTCATAAGGGATAACAAAAAATGTTTTTACAAGCATATTAACAAAAAAAGAGAGCCAAGGAGAATCTCCATCCTTTATTGGATGCGGGGGGAACACTGTCTCCAAGGATGAGGTACTTAATGCCTTCTTTGCCTCAGTCTTTAATAGCCAGTCCAGGTGTCTGCAGGGTATTCAGCCCCCTGAGCTGGAAGACAGGGATGGAGAGCAGAATAAACTCCCAATAATCCAGGAGGAAGCAGTTAAGCCACCTGGACACCCACAAGTCTATGGGGCCTGATGGGATCCACCTGAGAGTACTGAGAGAGCTGGCGGAGGAGCTTGCCAGGCCACTCTCCATCATTTATCAGCAGTCCTGGTTAACAGGAGAGGTCCCAGATTGGAGGCTTGCCAATGTGACGCCCATCTACAAGAAGGGCCAGAAGGAGGATCCCGGGAACTACAGGCCTGTCAGCCTGACCTCGGTACCGGGGAAGATTATGGAGAGGTTCATCTTGAGGGTGCTCACAAGGCTTGTGCAGGACAACCAAGGGATCAGGCCCAGCCAGCATGGGTTCATGAAAGGCAGGTCCTGCTTGACCAACCTGATCTCCTTCTATGACCAGGTGACCCGCCTAGTGGATGAGGGAAAGGCTGTGGATGTTGTCTACCTGGACTTTAACAAAGCCTTTGACAGTATCTCCCACAGCATTCTCCGGGAGAAACTGGCAGCTCATGGCTTAGACAGGTGTACTCTTTGCTGGGTAAAGAACTGGCTGGACGGCCAAGCCCAGAGAGTTGTGGTGAATGGCAGTAAATCCATCTGGCGGCCGGTCAGAAGCGGTGTTCCCCAGGGCTCAGTTTTGGGGCCGGTCTTGTTCAATATCTTTATTGATGATCTGGATGAGGGGATTGAGTGCTCCCTCAGTAAATTTGCAGACGACACCAAGTTGGGCGGGAGTGTTGATCTGCTGGAGGGTAGGAGGGCTCTGCAGAGGGATCTGGACAGGCTGGATTGATGGGCTGAGGTCAGCTGTATGAGGTTTAACAAGGCCAAGCGCCAGGTCCTGCACTTTGGCCACAACAACCCCATGCAACGCTACAGGCTTGGGGAGGAATGGCTGGAGAGCTGCCCGGCGGAAAAGGACCTGGGGGTGCTGGCTGACAGCCGGCTGAATATGAGCCAGCAGTGTGCCCAGGTGGCCAAGAAGGCCAACAGCATCCTGGCCTATATCAGAAATAGTATGGTCAGCTGGAGTAGGGAAGTGATTGTGCCCCTCTACTCAGCACTGGTGAGGCCACACCTCGAATCCTGTGTTCGGTTTTGGGCCCCTCACTACAAGGACATTGAGTTGCTGGAGCATGTCCAAAGAAGGGCAACGAAGCTGGTGAGGGGGCTGGAGCACAAGTCTTATGAGGAGCGGCTGAGGGAACTGGGGTTGTTTAGTCTGGAGGAGGCTGAGGGGAGACCTTATCGCTCTCTACAACTACCTGAAAGGGGGTTGTGGCAACGTGGGTGTTGGTCTCTTCTCCCAAGTAACCAGCGATAGGACGAGAGGAAATGGCTTCACGTTGCGCCAGGGGAGGCTTAGATTGGATATTAGGAAAAATTTCTTTACTGAGAGAGTGGTCGAGCATTGGAACAGGCTGCCCAGGGAAGTGGTGGAGTCACCATCGCTGGAGGTGTTATAAAAACATGTAGACATAATACTTCAGGACATGGTTTAGTAGGCATGGTGGTGTTGGGTTGACGGTTGGACTTGATGATCTTAGAGGTCTTTTCCAACCTTAATGATTCCATGATCAGAGAAATTCCTTAGCACAGCAGCTGTTTCCAGTCAAACCATTTCAAGACATGAATTTATCAGTATAAACAAAGACAAATGCAAGTTAATCCAAAGTAAACCAGAGAACTAAAAGCACGTTTGCACAATTTACTATACTTACCATATATAAACTATAGTAAGCACGGCTTTATAAATGCATCATTTATTTCTATATGTCACTGTGCAAATTCAAACCAAAAGGCTACTAGTGCCAAAATATCCATTACTCATCATTTTCAGGAAAAAGATGCCAACACTGATGCAGTGCTGCATCACTTTTGCCATACCCAGCATCTGAGAAGCAGAAAGATCTAGAGACGTCTTTTTGTTATCCTTATTGCTTGTTTCGGCGGGGGGGGGGTGGGGGGTGTTTAAACTAATGTTTTCTAATTTTTTATTTATTGATGTCATATTCTGCAATCAAGGAAAGCTGTTACTTTCTAATTTCCTCAGAAGGGAAAAATGTTCTTTTCTAGAATTTTTCTTGATAATGCATACCAGCCAAGGACCACACTTCCACTAGGCCTCCTTAGTTTTTCTGCATAGTTCTTACCACTGCAGAGGCTTCTGTCCTTGTTTTGTTGTCCAAAATAATAAGTGATAGGAAAATTACTAGTCTTTTTGCTTATTCCTGAAGTCATATTTGCAGGGTATGGACAGGAAAGAATACACTATTACCCGTGTTCATAAAAAACTTAATATTATATGCCAACAGTTTAGAACAAAAAAGTCTCAAAGCCTAGTACAGAGTATCAGAGAACCTTCCAGAGATGATGTGTAGGCATACAGTCATGCATACTGTTTCTGAGGTGGAGTCCTAAATAGCTATTAAGGTGACAAATGTCCCGTCATAAAAACTGCCTTACAAGACAGACAACAAACTTTTGATTATTTTTCCCCTGAAGTTCATGTAGGTTGAACTCTCCACCATTATTTCATTAGGATTTTTATCTGCTTAAGAAAATTAAATCAGAAGCAGAAGAGAAGTTAATTATAATATAATGATAAGCTTTGCTATGAGGTGTCATATACTTACAATCTCCACAGCTATGCAGATTCAAAAAGTAATTTATTTTCCTGGTCCCACACTTCCAACTGACATGTCTGACTCAGACACTAGTATGGTAGAAGAAGCAGAAACATGCAGTCTGAAAAGACTGGTACTTCTGCCAGAAGGTACTAGCTGTGTGAAACACACAGAGGAAATAGTTTCATTTTGTTTGTTTGTTTTAATCCCAAAAGTTTCCATTTAAGTTTATGATAACTTTTTCATTTTAGGATACACATCTTTCAGCTTCAGATCCCTACAAATACCTACACAGTTTTTATATTAGCCACCTCTGCTTTTCTACTCCCCCCTTGGATCGGGTATACACTTCTAAATAATCTCATATAGTTTAATCCCCCAAAATGGGCATCACATCTCTTTCTGCACTCTTGCAAAGATCTATGTTTTTCCTAGCTCAAGACAACGAAGCTTTATCCTCTTAGTCATGGTAGCTGAAGGCTGCACAGGTCCTTTTGCCATGGATATCTATATAAACCCTTCCTCCATCTCAATCTGTACAGGCCTGAAAATCAGGAAGCCTATTTAATGCAGTAATACAGCTGAAGTAATGGGTGCTCAAGAGTGTTACAGATAAGCAGCTTGACAACAGACTAACAATTGAGATGTCTGTAGTCCAAAGGACTAAGAGCCTTTGTAAGATACTTACCACACTGTACAATGAGGGTGTGTAGAACAGGAAGTGTCCAGATAATACAGTACAAACTGAACACATGGTGCTGGTAAGGACCAGCATTTGAGAGACTGCTTAGCTTTTGGATAAAAATCAATTAACAAAAAAAAAAACTATTAAATCTGAAAAACAGCATGCAGTAGAAAGCACAAGATACAAGGAATTAGTTAAATGGGAAATATGAATTGGAGTTTTGCTTCTTGACATCAGTAGGGAGTACCATACTTGCTAGCTGCCAGACTGCTCATGTACCTGAGCAACAAATCCAGTGACCGAGTTACATGACTGAGCATGAGCAGGGCAGAGTACGGAGAGAGGAACTATCACACTGCATTTCTGCATAGCGCTCACTTCAGCAGACCGCTCCCTTTACTCTGATACCAAAGCTATCCAAACCCACTCTCCATTCAGATCATCTGAAACTTGCCTTTCCAATAACAGGCATTTCTGTATAAGTATTCGAGGCACTTGGCATTTTCCTAAAACAACTATGCACTGCACATGCACTTTATATGGGACACATATCCTCCCTCTACACTGTGGCCACAACATTGCATCTCTGGATGCTCCAAAGCCTACTCATCATCCTCCTCACTTTCCTCCATTGTAGTCTGAGCAGTCAATGAAATCAGTTCCTCTCAGCATTTTCATAAATTAAGCTACCTCTTTATATTTTGTGATCTAAAACGTTTGAAGTTAAAAATTATGCTGCCCAAAAGGTCACAATGAGATATCAATTATCCAATTATCACTATAACTGCAGCTACCACAACTCAGCAGTGAACTGCAGTATACAGACCACACTTACCTATTTTAAATTAAAAAAGAACCAATTATTGTCAGAGGGTGTATTTTACTATACATTATACCTGCTTATACCAGATTCTACAACACACACAAATTTATACTTGGACACCCTCTTGAATTAATTTGGACAGCTTAATATAGCCTTCTAGAGAGTGGCAGGTGGTTTGCATACTTTGCAGCCATTAAAACCTCATACTGTAACCGTCTCTGAGCCTTCAAGATATGCATACTCTTATCACATACGAATTTGGAGAGAAAGTCTTGCTAAGGAACTTAAATACCATAAGAAAACATGCATTTGACTTGAAAAATCACAGTTTCCTCCATGAGGGTTTTGTCCATATTACTCAAATCTGTTATTCTCTACCATTTAGAAAAATAGTTTTTTACATGTTGAAAACAGAACTGTTGTGGTTTAACCCCAGCCAGCAACTAAGCACCACACAGCTGCTCACTCACTCCCCCACGGTGGGACAGGGGAGAGAATTGGAAGGGTAGAAGTGAGAAAACTCATAGTTTGAAATAAAGACAGTTTAATAGGTAAAGCAAAAGCCGTACACACAAGCAGAGCAAAACAGGGAATTCATTCACTACTTCCCATCGGCAGGCAGGTGTTCAGCCATCTCCAGGAAAGCAGGGCTCCATGTGGTGGTGCATCCCCCCTCACCTCAACCTTGTACCTGGGCCGCTCTAATGTCACCGAAATCGGGAATAAACCTCGTAACACCAATGTAGTGTTAAAAGGCAGGCATTCTTTATTCACGGTGCCAGGAACACGGGGGATAGCTCCTCCTAAATCGTGTTCGCTCGATCAGTTCAAAAATCAAACATTTATAGGCAAGATTAATACATATTCATCAAGTTTCCATACAATGATTGGTTAAATATTCCTCGCCTACCATGTAAATGACCACGCATGCTCACTATAATTTCTTGGAATTTTACTTCCTTAATCTTTTGAGTCGGAGGGTTTCTTGAGTGGTTGGTCTCTGAGTCGGTGGTCGCGATCTCCCCCTGCCGGAATTACCTTTCCTTCTGTAACCAAGGTGGTAGAGAATTAAAATAAAATAGGGTTAGAAAATAGGTTTGTGAATTTGTAGCAAGTGGTAACTATAAGAACATTATGCACCAGCAATGCTGCTCGAGAACCCACCTAACCCTTCCCATCTTGATTTAATTATCAAGGAGTTAAGTGTAACATTGTGATCATGGTATTATGTTTTGTTCTAATAACGAGTAGTCAGAAAGAAGGAACACCTTGGTCAGTTCTACGGTCCGGTGGGTAGGTAATTATTCATTCTATAGTCTTGTCTTAAAACAAAGGACTGTGGGGTGAATGATTGCATATTGGACCGACAGCCCGTGAAGATCTATTTAGTGTTGCCAAGTTTAAATGAACTTAGAAGGAAAGGTAATTCCGGCAGGGGGAGATCGCGACCACCGACTCAGAGACCACCCACTCAAGAAACCCTCCGACTCAAAAGATTAAGGAAGTAAAATCCCAAGAAATCATAGTGAGCATGCGTGGTCATTTACATGGTAGGCGAGGAATACTTAACCAATCATTGTATGGACACTTGATGAATATGTATTAATCTTGCCTATAAATGTTTGATTTTTGAACTGATCGATGAACACGATTTAGGAGGAGCTATCCCCCGTGTTCCCGGCGCCGTGAATAAAGAATGCCTGCCTTTTAACACTACATTGGTGTTACAAGGTTTATTCCCGATTTCAGTGACACTTCTAAGTTCATTTAAACTTGGCAACACTAAATAGACCTTCACGGGCTGTCGGTCCAATATGCAATCATTCACCCCACAGTCCTTTGTTTTAAGACAAGACTATGGATTGAATAATTACCTACCCACAGGACCGTAGAACTGACCAAGGTGTTCCTTCTTTCTGACTACTTGTTATTAGAACAAAACATAATACCATGATCACAATGTTACACTTAACTCCTTGATAATTAAATCAAGATGGGAAGGGTTAGGTGGGTTCTCGAGCAGCATTGCTGGTGCATAATGTTCTTATAGTTACAACTTGCTACAAATTCACAAACCCATTGTCTAACCCTATTTTATTTTAATTCCCTACCACCTTGGTTACACTAAGTTGCCTGACAAGCCTTGGCCTCCAAACAAAGGGTTTGGCGGTTGAGAACCCCTCAACCCTACTGAAACAAGGACCTGGGACAGTTATGAGTTTATTTTATCATGTATAATTAGTCAGATGTGGGCTTTGTAACTGTCCTTTTGTAGTTGTGTGTACTTTCTGGAGGGTTGTTGATTGCATGATTGGTTTGGCTTTTGTACAGATTTCTTTGGCCTAATGACTGTGTGATTGTGTTTAACAGCCTACTCTCATAGTCCTTAGGCTATACTTGCCTCAATGATAACATTTCAGCTATGTGTAAATAATTAATCACAAGGAAATGTGTGTGTGTAGAACCAAGAAGCCTCATGGAATTAAAAAAAAGAAGAGTTAAGAGCAAGGACTGAGACATTATCCTTGAGAATAGAAACATCCTAGCAGGAGTGCTCAAACAAGGATGATAAGAAAGAATTGCTTGGCTATGTAAATGTAGTAGATAGGCAGGGAGGTGGAGATTTCTCAGAAAATGTGTGAATATTCATGTCTTTAAGGTATATAAAGGATGAACTTTTGCTTCAAGGCACGCATGTTAGGAGGAGATATCCCCCATGCGTCCGGCGCTGTAATAAAGATGTCTGCTTAATAACACTTTGATGTTATTGAGTTTAAATTTCTTTGAATCAGTACCAAGCACTCTTGTGTAGCCAGGGAGGAGAATGGCACTGAGTGTATCAGGGACGCGATCGCCTAAACAAGGTACAGAACAAGAACAGAACTAATCAATTATCTCCTGACAATCCTGGCAGCCTTATCGTATTGTGATAAACTGTAGACTGTTTTGTTCATCAAACTTTGTGTATAGGTGTTATACAATTAAGTCCTGTGATATGTGTTAGAACCATGTTTGCTAAAGTTTTCTTAAAGCATTAAAGTTTAGATGGTAATGCTAAGAATGAAAGAACCGTATAGTAAGATGGAACAGCATGATAAGAAATCGGTGCTTAACACCTTGAATACCCCTGGCTACAAGACAGAACAAGCCCTGCAATAAGACAAAACAAGCCCGGCAACAAGACAAAACAAGCCCTGAGGTAGAAGGGGAGGGGGGAGCGGAGTAGATTGCAATTGGAAGATTCGAGAGAAGGCGCGAGTGAAAAAAGGTATAAAGAGAGGACTGAAAGACCTGTTAAGTTGCCGGCCGTTGGTGGAGCAGGAGACTCCCCGGTCGCCCAGCGCTGTTTTGCTTACTGGTCGCTTGCTTTAATAAATCAAAAATTTCTAATTGACTAGCCTCTGTCACTCAATTGGACAGGTAAATTTATAACAGTTTAAACTTGAGAAACCACCTGCCTGGATTGTGGAAACTCGCTGATGCCTAAAGTCAATCATCTCCCAGTCCTATAAATAGTGGTCCCAAGCGAGATCCTTTGAGCTCTCCTGGACTGCATGGGCTGCGACCAGCACCTCCCTCTGAGTGGGACACCTCTCAGAGTCCGTGAATCCTCAAGTTCACGACCAACTCAGAGGCTTGACCACCCGTTGAGCAACGCAAAGCATTTGATGTATTTGTCCAAATTCGAGGGGGATATTTAATAGGTACCTTTGTACATATCTATCTCTTTTCTCTACATCTCTTTATGTGTCTCTATCTCTACACCTCTATGTGTGTGAGATTAAGGAATATTAGTAAGTTTTTGGCTGATTATGCTGCTTTATGGGATCGCCCAGCTAGACCAGTTTGGGCACACGGGGGCAAGATGCAGGGAATTGTGAATCTACTCAGCTTCCTCTCACCTTGACAGACCCTTATCTATGCAGAGATGACTTGGGGGGAGCTGCAGAATCGGCTCAGCCAGGGGTTGCCTGAACATTGCATCATGATAAGAAGGGAAACCTGAATAATCCCTTAACAAACAAATGCCCTGAGCACCATTCCACCACTTTTCAGTTACTTGGTGTGCTGATGGGCCATCACACCACCAGAGATAAACACATAATCCACTCAGGCGAGTCCTGCCCCCGCCCATAAATGAAGGCTGTAAGGCTTTGGGCAGGAAAAACCGGCAGGAAGAACCGGCGGTGGCGGCGGGGGGCTTCCCAGCCCGCCACAGCACGCCCCACCGCCGAGCAGAGAGAAGCTGTCTATGGCTCGGCTGCAGCAAGAAGTTGCACAGGGGAGGAGTGGGGGAGCAATGGACGCTGTATAAAGTAACTTCCCAGGGATTAGGCGGCGTTGCCTGAGAGAGGGTGATTAAGAAATATGCATGTGGTGTTTGGTATGCTTTGGGATTGTGATTAATATCTTAAAAAAGTGTGCCAATGTCTAGCATGCCTGTGGTTTAGAATTGCAATAGTGCATTCCTCCATTGTATCCATAAAAACCTGCAACAGTGGTGTATTGGACCTGTGAGTGAAGTTCAAATATCTAATTTGAACCTTACAGTTAAGTCGTATTGGACCTGTGAGTGAAGTTCAAATATTAATTTGAACTTTACAGTGAAGTCTCTTTCTCACCGTCACAGCTGCTAAGTTTTATATGATTTGATACTGTGATTTTATCTCAACATTATTAGTGAATTTGATTACTGATATTTTGTATTAGACTCTTGCCATCCTAAAGTTACACCAAGCACAAAATATATCACTACACCACAATCCCTGATATCCTATCCCTTTAGTCATAAACTGTTGACCAAGTCTGGGACTAGGACTGGATTCAGCCACACCTAGACTCCCCTCTGAGGAGTTTAGAAAGCAAGGGGGTCTACTATGAACCTCGTGACTCAATGGGAAGGTCTCCCCTACTTTCTCTCCTCAATATACACATTAACTCGATTGATCCATGAGTAAATCATTCCAATTTAATTGTAATTTGCTTTCTCTCTGTATACCTTTTCCATCCTGAATAAGTAATAGATGGGACCTTGCCATCAACTTCTGTTAAGTTGCGCTTTTTACAAATTTATATTAAAATCATTCACTTTCTGATATCTTTGGCAGTGATTCTTGAAGCGGCCTAAATTACTCATCCGTGACATTCCAACACACAATGGTTTCTTGGGAAGACAGATGCCATCACTCCGAACACCCCTCCACCCCTTCCTTCTTCTTTGTCCCAGCTTTAGATACTGAGCATGACGTCATATGATATGGTCAGCCTGGGTCAGCTGTCCTGGCTGTGTCCCCTCCCAGCTTCCCGTGTACCCCCAGCCTTCTTGCTGGCAGGCCATCACGAAAAACCAGACAGTCCTGGACTGCTTAGCAACAACCCAAAACATCAGCACATCATCAACATTTTCTCATCCCAAATCCAAAACATAGTCTCATACTAGCTTCTATGAGGAAAATTAACTCTATCCGAGCTGAAACCTGGACAAGAACACAAACAAACATCATGGGAAAAAAATCTCATGCAGATATTGAACCCTAGCTGGAACCAAATTCTAGGAATCTTAAGCTTTGTGATTCTATCCCCAAGCAAGACTAACTGGTGGTACATTGTTGGGATCACCCGGCAAGGGCTCGACCTTAAGGAGAAGGAGCTGTGGCATTGAGAAGCTGGTAAACAGCTGGACACCTGCAGGCCTTAGCCTTGAGGAGAAGGAGCTGTGGTAAACAACTAAGAGGAAGAAAATGAGCACGTGGACACCTGCAGGCAGCGAATCCTGACTGTGTGAGAGGCGCGTGGACAGCACGTGATATTTTGTATATAGCAAATTGCAATAATGTGTGTAACAAGCTATAACCAATCATGAGTGTGTGCGCGGTGACTAAACAAATATTATGATATATATTAGAGTCAGATAAGACAATAAATGGCTTTGGAGTATAACTCTCATACAGTTGCGAAGTCCATCTTTCTCCTGTTCTCATTTCAGCCAGGATAGAGCTGGTTTTCTTCACAGAAGCTAGTGTGAGACTGTGTTTTGGATTTGGGATGAGAAACTGTTGATAACGTGCTGATGTTTTGGGTTGTTGCTGAGCAGTCAAGGACAGTCCAGCTTCTTGTGCTGGCTTGCCAGCAAGGAGGCTGGGGATGCACGGGAAGCTGGGAGGGGACACAGCCGGGACAGCTGACCCAGACTGGCCAAAGAGATATTCCCTACCATATGACGTCATGCCCAGTACATAAACTGGAGTTAGCCAGGGGGTGAAAATCGCTGCTCGGGGACGGGCTATCGATCACCGTGTGGTGAGCAATTGCTGTATTGGGCATCACTTGTTCTTGTACATTCCTTTGTTGGTATTATCATTGTTGTTTCCTTCTTTCTTTCTTTCTGTCCTATTAAACCGTGTTTATCTCAACCCACGAGGTTTTTTTTCCTAATCCTCTCCCCTGTCCCACTGTGGGAGGGGGATTGAGTGAGCGGCTGCGTGGTGCTTAGTTGCTGGCTGGGGCTAAACCACGACAGTCCTTTTTGGCGCCCAACGTGGGGCTTGAGGCTTGAGATAATAACGGTTGCAGGTCACAATATCAGTTTATTTGATTTGCATGATGCTCTTGTGTTTGTTGTACATGTTAAGGAACGGTGTTGTTTTCTGCGGGCTGCTGTACTCGCCTGCGAGTTTTGTTTTTAGAACACTGACCTTGGGCTTAATGTGGTATCATCTGAGCTCTGTACTAAAGCCATTACTGTATTTTGGCTACAGTCTTGTGGAGACTATTAGCAATTATACTTCTGCCTCTGAAAGGCTTTCTATGGAGGAAATGCAGAATGGTACCTTTGCTACCCTCTATCATAACGTTTCCTCCTTCATCACAATAATTTTTCAGTATTTTGAACACCCTTGGGTAGTTAAAATACCTCTATTGCTACTTCTGGGGAACATTGTTTCGGTTTTGTCTAAGGTTGGCAAACAATTTAAGAATATCACCCGGAGATCTGCCCCAAGGCTGGATAGTTATGAATGGCAGGGCGTGTGGAACGGCATGGGCAAATGCCTGGGGCGGTGGGCACCTCCGGTGTTTTGGAACTTCACTCCCGAACAAGTGCAGAATCCTGATAAACTAGCAGAATGTTTGGAAGAAGTATGCTGTCAGCCTGGCAGTTCCAAGGAGACACAAATCATTGCAATGTGCTGGGGCCTGGCCCATGCCTACTGAGCTCTATTTAACACTGTGCAAAAGGGAGAGAGGCTATCTGGATCTGATGGCAATGTGGCAGGCACTGTGACTACAACCCCTGTGGCAGGCACTGTGACTACTACAACCCCTGCAACAGGCACTGTAGCTACTCAGACTGTTGCAGCTGAACCAGAGAACCAGCCCGTCCCGATATCAGTTGCCCCTATACAAAAGAAGAAATCTTGGAAGCGGAAGTCAGCTCGTTTAGTAAGGGATGAGGAAGATTCTGCTAAGAAGGAGCCAGAGTGCTCTGAGGCAGGGCCATCACAAGTACAGAAGAGGGAAGAGAGCGAGTCATCGCTTGAAGAGGAGGAAGAGGAAGAACTCATAAAAGAGACGGTAACTACCCGATCTCTATCCCTGAGTGAATTGCGAGATATGCGAAAGGATTTCAGCCCTCGTCCAGGTGAGCACATTGTCACCTGGCTGCTCCGATGCTGGGATAATGGGGCCAGTAGCCTGGAATTAGAGGGTAGGGAAGCCAAGCAGCTGGGATCCCTTTCTAGGGAAGGGGGCATTGACAAAGCAATTGGAAAAGGTGCACGAGTCCTCAGCCTCTGGAGACGACTCCTGTCGGGTGTGAAGGAAACGTATCCCTTCAAGGAAGATGTTCTATGTCACCCAGGCAAGTGCACCACCATGGAGAAAGGTATCCGGTACCTGAGGGAGCTAGCTGTGCTGGAAGTTGTTGGGATCACTCTGCACGGCTCAACCTTAAGGAGAAGGAGCTGCAGCATTGAGAAGCTGGTAAACAGCTAGATATCTGCACGGCTCGGCCTTGAGAAGAGGGAGCTGTGGCACTGGGAAGCTGGTAAACAGCTGGACATCTGCAGGGCTCGGCCTTGAGGAGAAGGAGCTGTGGTAAACAGCTAAGAAGAAGCACTGTATAAGAAAAACAGGATGGAACCCGGACCACGTAGCAGTAACCGCAAGTAGGAGGAGTATGATAATGCAATCTTTAGGGCTAAGCCAATGATTGTAAGACAAGTATGCATAAGGTAGAACTTAGTGTATAAATATGTGTAAGGTTTTGCAATAAAGTTGAAGCTTGCTTTATCACTCATATTGAGTCGACTGCATGCCTTCCCTCGCTCGTCGCAAGTGGCGCCCGAACAGGGACCCCCATCCTTGTTTTTCACTGGACAGCGAGATCGGAGAAGCACTGGTAGCAGCGACCAGGGAGCAGAAGATCGGCGGACGCTGCCGCGGCGCGCCTGATCCGTGCTTGAACCCAGGATAATTAAGAAGGGGTTCGCCGTCCGAAAGAAGGCTACCCAAGGGAAAAGGCTGCAAAAATAATTGACCGGATAATTAAGAAGGTCAACGTAGCGCGCAATGGAAATAGAGGTAGCATTCGAAATCTTAAAATGCTTTTTAGAAAAGCGGGGAGTAAGCCAATTAAAAGATCTGGCTGGGTTAATTGCGTTAGGGAAAGCGAAAGGGTTTTTTAAAGACCCTGAAAGTATGTTTGAAGTAGACGAGTGGCGTTCTTATGGAGATTGTTTGTGGGATCTAGTAATCGATGATGAAAAATCAGAAAAAAATTAATGAAATCTTGGAGAGATGTTATTCATTGCATGAAAAGATATAAAACTGAAAAGCGAATAGCACAGGCAACAAAGACAGTATAAAATCTACGACGCTCTAGAGGTTGATCCTAGAGACATTAAAAGAACTAAAGGCAGAACGCATCGCATGAAGAAGGGGCGATGGTCAGACTCGTGCCGCATATGCTCTCTAAGAAAGGACTGAAATATGATGAATATACACTTAGAAGGCTTCTAATTTGGTGCCAAAAAGGGTACCCCCCCGATGCGTCTGTGGCGTTTAAGGCAGAGACGTGGGAGGAGATAGGAAAAATGTTATAGGAACATATTGGGAATGGAGATAAAACCACCGCAGAGTTAGTGACGACATGGAAGTTGATGTTAAACACATTAAAAGCCTTAAAGGCAGAGAGAAAAGCTGCAGCTGATATGGAGGAGGCTGTTAAACCGTCTTCAACCAATCCCTTTTTAACTGAGTCAGAGGGTCCAGGACCTTCAGCAACTCCGACTGCACCTCCTGAGGTGCCAGATGCACCGAGTAAACCGGCTGCATAGATAAGTCAGAGAAACAGATCTACGATGATGTATGTGAGGGCAAGACGGGACAACGTTGCCCAGAACAATGTACTCAGTGTTCCCCTGTGTGCCGATGTGAAAGATCAATGGGGTGAGTCTCGAAAGGAGATGGGCAAGCAGCGGAGCTAGCAACAACATGGCAATTGCTATTGGAGACTGTTTTGAAGAGCCAGGGGCTAGCAGCAGACTCTGCAACAGCTTTTGAGTTACCTACCTGGGAGAAAGCAGGGAAATTGGTGTTTGAGGCAGCCTCTAAAGAGGATGATACAGCTGCGAAAGTGTTAACAACCTGGCGATTAGTCAGAGACTCTATAAAGATGATAAAATCAGAGCGGACGGCAGCTGCCGCAGCCCCGGGAGAGAAGGGAGGCCGAGCTGGGGATGGTGAGAACGAGCAACCCCCGCCCGCCCCCCCCCCCACCCCCCCCCACTAACGCAACCAACGGAGGTGGCGAGTCCTCCTTGGCCCCCGCCTCCTGACCCGTGCCGCAACAGGAGGGGGCTGCCTGGGATGGTCCTTCCCCCAAGTCAAGATCCGACCCTGCCCAACATTGGCGAGGCATGAGACAAGAGACTTTGGCAGAGAGGGAGGGGACGGAGTGAAGCGGGTACCGGCCAGGTCGGTACGGCCGGCAGTAAGACCTGAAGATCTTGTCACACGTCCCACGGACGCAGTCAACTCCGAAGTACCGCCAGCTGATGCTTTCACTCTTTTGTATGCGGAATGACGGCTCGTTGACTGTCTCAGCGGCTCTCCCCGGACGGTCAAGAGCAGGAACTTCAATATGCCATATCTGTAAAACAGTGTTGTGGGTTTGTTCTATGTCGTTGTAATTATTGTCACAAATGTATCATTTCTTTTGCAGGGAATCGAAGAGTATATTTCAATTGCTTTTTTACCATTCCCTTAGCAGCTGAGGATGCGGAGAAGTTTGCCTTTATGGTACCATCGGTAAATAAAGGAGAGCTAGCAAAAAGTATCATTGGGTAGTGTTACCACAAGGAATGCAAAATTCACCTACGATGTGTCAGACATTTGTGGCATGGGCTTTAGAACCGGTGTGGAAAAAGTATCCAGATTTAATAATGTATCATTATACAGTTGATATATTAATAGCAGGGACACAATTGAATGCAGACCACGTTTTACAGCACTTAGAGCACGATTTAGGAAAACGGGGTTTAAAAATAGCACCAAAAAAAAAAAAAAAAGGCAAAAGAAGGGACCATGGCAATATTTGAGCTGGATTATTACCAGGGCAGCGGTCCACCCACAAAAAATAAAGATTAAGGCGAAAATAGAAAATCTTTCTGATGTCCAAAAATTAATGGGGGATATACAGTGGGTTCGCAATATTTGCGGAATTACTAATGATGATCTGAGGCCATTGATGCCGCTCCTGGAGTCTTCGGTGGAGGCTCCAGAGCGACGTCAACTGAATGAGGATCAACACCAAGCTTTGCAGAAAATTACTGAGAAGATAGCCAGGTCACAGGATGTAAACCCCACGTTAGCCATTTTTCAGAATGCTACCAATTGGTGTAATTATACAACGAGCAACATCTCACGCTCTACTATTGTCCCAATGAGACTCCCTAAAGGAATATTCTTGATTTGTGGTGATCGTGCATGGCAAGGTGTTCCCTCCCGTTTGAGAGGTGGTCCTTACACATTGGGGCACCTAACATTGTTAACTCCCAACACTTCTATGATATTGAACCTTACCCGACGGCATAGAATAAGATGACAGATTTGAAAATATCAGGAAGAGTGCAATGACCAACTGGATTTTTGGACTGCGGACAAAACCATACTAACCTCTTTCCTTGCCCCTGGGGTCGCTGCTGCCCAAGGCTTAACCACTTTAAATAAATTGGGATGTTGGCTAGCGAAACAAACCAATGCTACTTCTGCAACACTCAGTGCTTTGTTAATGGAAACTGACTCAATAAGGCATGCGACATTGCAAAATAGGGCAGCTATCGACTTCCTACTTTTGGCCCAAGGGCACGGGTGTGAGGAGTTTGATGGCATGTGTTGTATGAATTTAACAGATACATCACAGTCGGTAACTCAATAATTACAAAAACTGAAGGACTTAACGGACAGGTTACAGACAAGTTCACTAAACCTCGAATCATAGCTGTCAAGTTTGGGCCTAAGTGGATGGTTACAAGACTTAATAAAAGGGGCAGTTGTTATAGTACTTGTTATCTTAATACTAATGCTTATTGTACCATGTTTATTGCATTGTCTACAAGGAATGGTTCAAAAGGTAGTAAAGAATGCTTGGCTAGCTAATAACTCAAACAAGTATCTTACACACCCAATGAATGAGCTTTGTTAGATAATCACGCTCAAAACAAAAAGGGGGAGAGGCTACCACATTACCCTAAGAACGTTTGAATAAAGCCTTATATGTGTTAAATTATTTGCGGAAGGAGAAAGGACCTTTTCAACTGCTAACCAGGGGACGAGGTTGACGGTGGTGGCTGTTTAAAACCATGGGTAAAACCATGGGTAACCCACTTTGCAGGTGCCTCGAAGTGGGTGAGGCCATGGGTGGGGCAGTCGCCATCGTCATCGTTGGACACATCATGACACTATCAGGTGTCATCGCAATCTGGATACCACCTCAGTCAAAAGAAAATGTAGGGGTAAATCACACTGAAATTTGCGGTATCATGAGATGAACGTGGAAAGCTTTTGAGGCAAAGCGTTCTATAACTACAAATGCTTTGGTAAGATATAATATTGGTCTTCATAGCCTTATACAAGTACCTTTTTTCTATCACTAGGAGTAGTTTATATCACTAGAAGTAGTACAGCTAGAATTGTTTTGCTTTGTAATATTCTGCTATTGACTTAAGCATAAGTTGATATGTGACTGCTGAGTTATGAAAAAATGCCGTGTGAACAAAGCCTACGAACCAATAGACGGGATGGCTGGGGCGCGTGCAGCACGTCTGGCCAGCGGGCGCATACGCCATAGGCTCCCTGTGTTAAAAGCTGACAACTGAGGTGAGTTCCGACACTCGCTGGCCACGTGTGTCGAAACTCGTTCCTCTACAAATGTGTAATACCGGGATTTCCTGAAGGGCAGTGGGCTGGTGTACAGCAAGGCCACCGTTGCCTCCGTGGGGATGCCCACGTAAAGCTGGCACCTACCAACTGCTGGGCTGAGTTCGCGGCACAGGACGATACAAGAATGTACAGAGGGTCCATCTTCCTCACAGTCCTTGGGTTGCAAATGATCCATCAGGTTTTGTTTATACAAAAACAAAAAGGGGGAGATGTTGGGATCACTCTGCACGGCTCGACCTTAAGGAGAAGGAACTGCAGCATTGAGAAGCTGGTAAACAGCTAGATATCTGCACGGCTCGGCCTTGAGAAGAGGGAGCTGTGGCACTGGGAAGCTGGTAAACAGCTGGACATCTGCAGGGCTCGGCCTTGAGGAGAAGGAGCTGTGGTAAACAGCTAAGAAGAAGCACTGTATAAGAAAAACAGGATGGAACCCGGACCACGTAGCAGTAACCGCAAGTAGGAGGAGTATGATAATGCAATCTTTAGGGCTAAGCCAATGATTGTAAGACAAGTATGCATAAGGTAGAACTTAGTGTATAAATATGTGTAAGGTTTTGCAATAAAGTTGAAGCTTGCTTTATCACTCATATTGAGTCGACTGCATGCCTTCCCTCGCTCGTCGGAGGAAGTGATTTATGGTGACTTGGACAATGGACAATCATCCAAAGATCCAGATGAAGTCAATTGCACGCGACCTATGTGGGGGAAGTTTGTACGGAGTGCACCATCATCATATGCCAACTCATTAGCCGTAATGGCCTGGAAAGACGGAGAGAGACCAACGGTGGATGAATTGGCTGGCCAACTCCGGCAATACGAAGAAAGTCTCTCTTCCTCCCTACGGGCCTGCGTCTCTGCTGTAGAGAAACTGTCCCGGGAGTTCCGGCAATTCAAAGAGGATATGCCCTACCCTCCACCCGTACGGACCAGTGTCTCAGCCATTAGGAGTAAGCGCTCTTCTGTTCAAGAGAGAAGATATAGAGGATATACACCGCGAGCTACCCTGTGGTTTCAATTGCGTGACTACGGAGAGGACATGAGGAGGTGGGATGGAAAACCTACCTCGACCCTAGAGGCACGAGTACGCGAGCTGCAAGGAAAAACAATTACAAAAGGGGGTTCAGGTTCCTCCAGAAAAATCGTCGCTCCACTTTCCAGTGGGCAGTTTCCCAGAAAGAATAGAAGGGCTGATCTCACCTCTGGTCCTCTTGAAGGGACTTCTGATTCCTATGTACAAGAAGCGGGTAATGAGTACTATGACCAGGACTAGAGGGGCCCTGCCTCCAGCCAGGCGGAGGAGAAGGACAACCGAGTTTATTGGACTGTGTGGATTAGATGGCCTGGCACATCAGACCCACAGGAATATAAGGCTTTAGTGGACACCGGTGCACAATGTACCCTGATGCCATCAAACCATATAGGGGCAGAACCCATCTGTATTTCCGGAGTGACAGGGGGATCCCAACAGCTGACTGTGCTGGAGGCTGAAGTGAGCCTAACTGGGAAGGAGTGGCAGAAGCACCCCATTGTGACTGGCCCAGAGGCTCCGTGCATCCTGGGCATAGACTACCTGAGGAGAGGGTATTTCAAGGACCCAAAAGGGTACCAGTGGGCTTTTGGTATAGCTGCCTTGGAGACGGAAGAAATTAAACAGCTGTCCACCTTGCCTGGTCTCTCAGAGGACCCTTCTGTGGTGGGGTTGCTGAGGTTTGAAGAAAAACAGGTGCTGATCGCTACCACAACAGTGCACTGGCGGCAATATCGCACCAACAGAGACTCCCTGATCCCCATCCATGAGCTGATTCGTCGGCTGGAGAGCCAAGGAGTGATCAGCAAGACTCGCTCACCCTTTAACAGCCCCATATGGCCAGTGCGAAAGTCTAATGGAGAGTGGAGACTGACAGTAGACTATCGTGGCCTGAATGAAGTCACGCCACCACTGAGCGCTGCCGTGCCAGACATGCTAGAACTTCAATATGAACTGGAGTCAAAGGCAGCCAAGTGGTACGCCACCATTGATATTGCTAACGCGTTTTTCTCAGTCCCTTTGGCGGCAGAGTGCAGGCCACAGTTTGCTTTCACTTGGAGGGGTGTCCAATACACCTGGAATCGACTGCCCCAGGGGTGAAAACACAGCCCTACCATTTGCCATGGGTTGATACAGACTGCACTGGAACAGGGTGAAGCTCCAGAGCATCTGCAATACATTGATGACATCATCGTATGGGGCAACACAGCAGAAGAAGTTTTCGAGAAAGGGAAGAAAATAATTCAAGTCCTTCTGAAAGCTGGTTTTGCCATAAAACAAAGTGAGGTCAAAGGACCTGCACAAGAGATCCAGTTTTTAGGAATAAAATGGCAAGATGGACGTCGACAGATCCCAACGGATGTGATCAACAAAATAACAGCTATGTCTCCACCAACTAGCAAGAAAAGAAACACAAGCATTTTTGGGCGTTGTGGGTTTCTGGAGAATGCAATGCATATTCCAAATTACAGTCTGATTGTAAGCCCTCTTTATCAAGTGACCTGGAAGAAGAACAATTTTAAATGGGGCCCTGAGCAACAACAAGCCTTCGAACAAATCAAACAGGAGATAGTTCATGCCGTAGCCCTCGGGCCAGTCCGAGCAGGACAAGATGTTAAAAATGTGCTCTACACGGCAGCCGGGGAGAATGGCCCTACCTGGAGTCTCTGGCAGAAGGCACCAGGAGAGACCTGAGGTCGACCTCTAGGGTTTTGGAGTCGAGGATATAGGGGATCTGAGTCCCGCTATACTCTAACTGAAAAGGAGATACTGGCAGCATATGAAGGAGTTCGAGCTGCCTCAGAAGTGGTTGGTACTGAAGCACAGCTCCTCCTGGCACCCCGACTGCCGGTGCTAGGCTGGATGTTCAAAGGGAGGGTCCCCTCTACACATCATGCGACTGATGCTACGTGGAGTAAGTGGGTCGCGCTTATTACACAGCGGGCTCGAATAGGAAACCTTAATCGCCCGGGAATCTTGGAAGTGATCATGGACTGGCCAGAAGGCAAAGATTTTGGAATATCACCAGAAGAGGAGGTGGCGCGTGCTGAAGAGGCTCCACCATATAATGAACTGCCAGAGAACGAAGGGCAATATGCCCTGTTTACTGATGGGTCCTGTCGTATTGTAGGCAAACATCGAAGGTGGAAAGCTGCTGTATGGAGCCCTATACGACGAGTCGCAGAAGCTGCTGAAGGACAAGGTGAATCAAGTCAGTTTGCAGAGGTGAAAGCCATCCAGCTGGCTTTAGATATTGCTGAACGAGAAAAATGGCCAATACTCTATCTCTATACTGACTCATGGATGGTGGCAAATGCTCTATGGGGGTGGCTGCAGCAATGGAAGCAGAGCAACTGGCAACGCAGAGGCAAGCCCATCTGGGCTGCTGAATTGTGGCAAGATATTGCTGCCCGACTAGAGAATCTGGTCATAAAAGTACGCCATGTAGATGCTCACGTACCCAAGAGTCGGGCCACCGAAGAACATCAAAACAACCATCAGGTGGATCAGGCTGCTAAGATTGAAGTGGCTCAGGTGGATCTGGACTGGCAACATAAGGGTGAATTATTTATAGCTCGGTGGGCCCATGACACCTCAGGCCATCAGGGAAGAGATGCAACATATAGATGGGCTCGGGATCGAGGGGTGGACCTGACCATGGACGCTATTGCACAGGTTATCCATGAATGTGAAACGTGTGCTGCTATCAAACAAGCCAAGCGGTTAAAGCCCCTCTGGTATGAAGGACGATGGTTGAAATATAAATATGGGGAGGCCTGGCAGATTGACTATATCACACTTCCACAAACTCGCCAAGGCAAGCGCTATGTGCTTACCATGGTGGAGGCAACCACCGGGTGGCTGGAAACATACCCTGTGCCCCATGCCACCGTCCGGAACACTATCCTGGGCCTTGAAAAGCAAGTCTTATGGCGACATGGCACCCCCGAAAAAATTGAGTCAGACAATGGGACTCATTTCCGAAACAACCTCATAGACACCTGGGCCAAAGAGCACGGCATTGAGTGGGTGTATCACATCCCCTATCATGCACCAGCTTCCGGAAAAATTGAACGATACAACGGACTGTTAAAGACTACACTGAGAGCAATGGGTGACGGGACATTCAAACATTGGGATAAACATTTAGCCAAAGCCACCTGGTTAGTCAACACTAGGAGATCTACTAATAGAGCCGGCCCTGCCCAATCAAAACTTTTACGACCTGCAGATCATGGACATGGACCGTGCCAGATGACAATCCAACACCACATACCATCTCCCCTGCCCTGAGAGACTGCTATGATGGATGAAGCCCAGAGTCATGGACTGAATGAACTCCACAGACATTTTAAAGTGATGGCCCATGGACTAAGAAAGTGATATCTGTGTGTATATATTAAAAGACAGGGAGAGGAATAATGAATAATTGGAATGTATTGAAAAGTGTAGGACCCGGGCATGACGTAAATGGTATGGAATAAGGGGTGGATACTGTCCTGGTTTCAGCCAGGATAGAGCTGGTTTTCTTCACAGAAGCCAGTGTGACACTGTGTTTTGGATTTGGGATGAGGAACTGTTGATAATGTGCTGATGTTTTGGGTTGTTGCTGAGCAGTCAAGGACAGTCCAGCTTCTCATGCCGGCCTGCTAGCGAGCAGGCTGGGGGTGCACGGGAAGCTGGGAGGGGACACAGCCGGGACAGCTGACCCAGGCTGGCCAAAGAGATATTCCCTACCATACGACGTCATGCCCAGTACATAAACTGGAGTTGGCCGGGGGGCGGAAATCGCTGCTCGGGGACGGGCTATCGATCACTGGGTGGTGAGCAATCGCTGTATTGGGCATCACTTGTTCTTGTACATTCCTTTGTTGGTTTTATCATTGTTGTTTCCTTCTTTCTTTCTTTCTGTCCTATTAAACTGTGCTTATCTCAACCCACGAGGTTTTTTTTTTTCCTAATTCTCTCCCCCGTCCCACTGCAGGAGGGGGAGCGAGTGAGCGGCTGCGTGGTGCTTAGTTGCCGGCTGGGGCTAAACCACAACACTCCCGCAACTGGTGACCCCGACGTGATACGATCTCTGGGATCTCATCGTTGAACACCGGTCGAGCGCAGAAGACGCTGCGGGAGAAGCCCGGTTGGAAGAATTGCAGTCAGCGGGACTGACGCAAGGAAAAAGAAAAAGGTATACGTTGCAATGGAAAAGCACCCAGCGAGGTGAGGTGAGCAACCGGGGCGGCATGGGGCAGAACACATTGCATGAAGAAGGGGCGATAGTCAGACTCCTGCTGCGTATACTCTCTAAGAGAGGACTGAAATATGAGGAATATACACTTAGAAGGCTCCTAATTTGGTGCTGAAAGAAAGGGTACCCCCCCGATCCGTCTGTGGTGTTTAAGGCAGAGACATGGGAGGAGATAGGAAAAATGTTATGGGAACATATTGGGAACGGAGATAAAACCACTGCAGAGTTAGTGACAGCATGGAAATTGATGTTAACCACATTAAAATCCTTGAAGGCAGAGAGAAAAGCCGCAGCTGATATGGAGGAGGCTGTTAAACCTCCTTCAACCAATCCCTTTTTAACCAAGTCAGAAGGTCCAGGACCTTCGGTGACTCCGACTGCACCACCTGAGGTGCCAGATGCACCGGGTGAACCGGCTGCATTAGATAAGTCAGAGAAGCAGATCTACGATGATGTATACGAGGGCAAGACGGGACAATGTTGCCCAGAACAATGTACTCAATGTTCCCCTGTGTGAAAGATCGATGGGGCGGGTCTCGAAAGGAGATGGGCAAGCAGGGGAGCTAGCAACAACGTGGTGATTGCTATTGGAGACTGTTTTGAAGAGCCAGGGGCTAGCAGCAGACTCTGCAACAGTTTTTGAGCTAGATACTTGGGACAAAGCAGGAAAATTGGTGTTTGAGGCAGCCTCCAAAGGGGATCATACGGCTGCGAAAGTGTTAACAACCTGGCGATTAGTCAGAGACTCTATAAAGGCAATAAAATCAGAGCGGACAGGGCAGCCGCCCCTGCCACAGCCCCAGGAGAGAAGGGAGGCCGAGCTGGGGATGATGAGAACGAGCAACCCGCACCCCCACTGCTAAAGAGCAGAAGATCCTGTCACACATCCCACAGACACAGAGTCCGACTCCGATGTATCGCCAGCTGATGCTTTCGCTCTTCTGTATGGGAAATGACAGTTCGTTGACCGTCTCAGCGGCACTCCCTGGACGGTTCAAGAGCAGGAACTTCCATATGCCATATTTGTAAAATGGTGTTGTGGGCTTGTTCTATGTCATTGTAATTATTGTCACAAATGTATCATTTCTTTTGCAGGGAATCAAAGAGTATATTTGAATAAGACGCTCTCCCCACAGTGTATACGGTGTAACAGAGTTGGGGGGATAGAGAATTTTGGGTAACTTGCAATCTGCCAGAAGTTTTTTGGGCGCTCGAAATAGGGCAACGAAAACCTACCTTAAAAATGACTTTTTGCAACAACCAAGCAGATGCAAAAGAATGGAGTTGTCATACGCTCATAGATACGGGAGCGGATGTAATCATTAAACCATATGTAGCTCCGATCCCAATCAATTGGCTAGGGAGAGACGTTTTGGGACAAATGAGTTGTGTTCTAAGTATCACTCCTGAACCTTTTGTGGAGCAGCCATTGAGGAGCAACCGACACGCAAATTGACATGGAAAACTGATACACCGGTTTGGGTGCATCAGTGGCCGCTATCTCAAGAAAAGGTCGCTAAGCTACAGGAATTGGTAAAAGAGCAATTAGAAAAGAAACATATTAAACCCACTACAAGTCCATGGAATACACTTGTATTTGTAATTCCTTAAAAAAAAATAAAAAAAAAATTCACAGAATGTGATGTTGAGAACCGAAATCAGAACATTGAACGATGTTCAAAAATTAGTGGGAGCTTTGAATTGGATTCCTAATATTTGTGGAATAACAAATGTAGAAATGACACCATTGTTGAATCTGTTACCAAGACTTTGGAAGATTTAAATATGTTCATGTTTCAATTGATTGCTATTCTGCAGTAGCTTGGGCCACTGCACAAACAGGAGAAACTAGTAGGCATGTACAAAAGCATTTGCGAGCTGCATTCGCAGCCCATGGTATACCCCTACAAATTAAAACCAATAATGGTCCTTGTTATGTAGCCCAGTCAACCCAACGATTTTTTGCTCAATGGGGAGCGACACGTTACTGGAATACCGCATTCCCCAACTGGACAAGCTATTGTTGAACAAAATAATCATTCCCTAAAGCGTTTATTGCAAAAACAAAAAGGGGGAGAGGCTACCACACCACCCCAAGAACGTTTGAATACAGCCTTATATGTGTTAAATTATTTGCATCTAGCAGAAGGAGAAACAGTACCTCCCATAATAAAACATGTAAAAGGAATGACAGGAAGTCTGTTTGAGTTAACACAAAATGTGCAAGTAAAAGTTAAAAATTTGGAAAAGAATATGTGGGAAGGACATTTTCAACTGCTAACCTGGGGACGAGGTTATGCTTGTGTCATTACAGATTCTGGAACTTGTTGGGTACCCGCAAAATGGGTAAAACCATGGGCGAAACAGTCACCATCGTCATCGTCAGACACATCTTGACACTATCAGGTGTCATCGCAATCTGGATGCCACCTCAGCCAAAAGAAAATGTATGGGTAACATTAGCAAATCAAACAGCACAGGACACCTTCTGTCTGTCTCTTTCCTCCCTGGGCAATCCCTTTTCAATCTGCCAGAAGGGTTATGGTGGCTATGTGGAGATCAATTGGCTGGGAAACAGCTGCCCGGGAACTGGTCAGGGGACTGTGCCATGGGCGTCCTAGTTCCTAATTTGCAAATAATTAATCAGACTGAAATTAGCGGTATCATTAGAGGAACATGGAAAGCTTTTAGGGTAAAGCGCTCTATAACTACATATCCTTTGGTAAGACATAATATTGGTTTTCATAGCTTTGTGCAAGCGCTTTTTCCATCGCTAGGAGTAGCTTCCATTGCTAGGAGTAGTACAGCTAGAATTGTTTGCCTTGTAACATTCTGCTATTGGCTTAAGCATAGTTGATATGTGACTGCTGTATTATGGTAAGATGCCGTGTGAACAAAGCCTATGAACCAATAGATGGGATGGCTGTGGGGCGTGCAGCACGTCTGGCCAGCGGGCGCATACGCCATAGGCTCCCTGTGTTAAAAGGTGACAACCGAGGTGAGTTCCGACACTCGCTGGCCACGTGTGTCAAAACTCGTTCCTCTGCAAATGTATAAATACCGGGATTTCCCAAAGGGCAGTGGGCCAGTGTACGGCCAGGCCACCATTGCTTCCGTGGGGACGCCCACGTAAAGCTGGCACCTACCGACTGCTGGGCTGAGTTCGCGGCACAGGACGATACAAGAATGTACAGATGGTCCATCTTCCTCACAGTCTACACGTGCCACGTCTACACATTTTTTGAACACTTACAGTGATGGTGACTCCACCACCTCCCTGGGCAGCCTGTTCCAATGCTTGACAACTCAGTGAAGAAATTTTTCCTAATATCCAGTTTAAACCTCCCCTGGCGCAACTTGAGGCCATTTCCTCTCGTCCTATCACTAGTTACTCGGGGGAGAGAAGACCAACACCCACGTCGCCACAACCCCCTTTCAGGTAGTTGTAGAGAGCTATAAGGTCTCCCCTCAGCCTCCCCTTCACCAGAATAAACCACCCCAGTTACCTCAGCTGCTCCTCATAAGACTTGTTCTCCAGACCCCTCACCAGCTTCGTTGCCCTGCTCTGGACATGGTCCAGCAACTCAACATCCTTCCTGTAGTGAGGGGCCCAAAACTGAACACAGTAGTCGAGGTGCAGCCTCAGCAGTGCTGAGTACAGGGGCACAATCACTTCCCTACTCCAGCTGGCCACACTATTTCTGATACAGGCCAGGATGTTGTTGGCCTTCTTGGCCACCTGGTCACACTGCTGGCTCATGTTCAGCCAGCTGTCAACCAGTACCCCCAGGTCCTTTTCCCACTCCTCCCACTCCAAAAGCTCCAGGATTTGAAGCATGATTTGAGCAACAATGTCTTATACATTCAGTAAGCAGAGCTTACTCAATGAATTTATACAAAACACCCCATTCATCTAACTGTTCTCATCATCAACTGGAACAACTGGGAACAGCAACTGCAAGAAAGGCGAAATTAAAGTATTTAGCATATTTGGGACATATGTTTGAAGTAAACCACATATTTCTTTTATATAACTTAATTAAGATTTGGGAAGTTTAACTTAACAGCATTTAGAAAATATTAAGGTACTTCAGACAAAGCTTACAACTATATGTGCATTTCGCTAACGTGTTTTAATATATGACAAAACTCAAACATCATTGATATTTAAAAGCAAATGTATACAAACCCTTCAGCAATTATATTAGGCCAGAAATCTCAGCAGATACACATGAATACATTTTCTTACCTTAAAAGGTTGGCTGAATTTTTCTTTATCTCTTTAATTAAGTGAATAATACTTTTTCTGTCCCGGTGTTACTAAAACCTTTGATAGGATTTAATCATGCTGTAGTCTGTTTATGTAAATTAATACAACAAATCTCTTCTGCTAACTGCATTACTTCATCCTGCTTCCAAAAAGCTAAGTAACTTCTTTTCAATAAAATGGCATTAACACTAAAAAAAAAAAAAAATTATTGCTAGTTAAAACATTGCCTTACCGTGTAAATGCCAATTCTACAAACAGCAAAATAGAGCTGGATACATTCAGACATAGACTAAAGAAATTTAAATGAAGTCATTACCATGAATGCTATTTATTAAGACTTAAAAGTTTTTCTCCCACCTCTCCCCTGAAAGAAACACCTGATGGTATACTACTTTACATTTCTCCTTGTTATAGTTAAACCAAAGCCGGCAACTAAGCACCATGCAGCCGCTACCTCACTCCTTCCCCCGCAGTGGGATGGAGGAGAGAATCAGAAGAAAAAAAAAAAGAAAAGAAAAAAAAGGTAAAACGTGGGTTGATATAAAGACAGTTTAATAGGACAGCAAGAATAATAATAATAATTAATAATAATAATAGAATATACAAAATGAACTATACACAATATAATTGCTCGCCACCCGCTGACCAATGCCCAGCCAGTTCCCGAGCCACGGTGCCCCTGGCCAACTCTCCTCAGTTAATATATTGTGCATCATATGGTACGGAACACCCCTTTGGCCAGTTTGGGTCAGCTGTCCTGGCTGTGCACCCTCACAGCTTCTCGCTGGCAGGGCATGAGAAGCCAAAAAGTCCTTGACTAGTGTAAGCACTACTTAGCAACAACTAAAACATGAGTGTGTTATCAACATTATTCTCATACTAAACCCGAAACACAGCACTATACCAACTACTAAGAAGAAAATTAACTCTATCCCAGCTGAAACCAGGACAATCCTATAAGACTGTACTAAACAAGCTGAGAAAAATGCCATATAAATGCAGATTATGCAGATACTTATTACTTTTCATAAAGCAGCAGCTACCAACACCATTGCACTTACTAATTCAATATTTCATTATAGGCTTCAAGTTAGGCAATGCTCTCCAAAATGCCAGTAAACGTTAATACTTTGCACGCAAGTTTTCAGTCCCATTTATTTTTATCTACTCTGGTTTAAAAACAACCTGCAAGAGATATTTTAAGAGAGTAATGTGCTTTTTGGCTTCTTAGTGGACTGTAAAGAACTTCCATAGTTCTTCCCTATTATAATAGCTCTTTCTCTGTATCACTCAAATTCTCTTCCTCCATAAAACAATATAATGCATTTCTGTCCCAGTTTTCAGCTGGGATGGAGTTGTTTTTTCCTTCCCAATAGCTGGTATAGTGCTGTGCTTTGGAGTTGGTATGAGAATGATGTTGATTGATAACACACTGAAGTTTTAGTTGTGGCTAAGCAGTTGTAGTGCTTATACTAAGTCCAGGACTTTTCAGATTCCCATGCTCTTCCAGTGAGGAGGTACACAAGAAGCTGGGAGGGGGCATAGACAGGTCAGCTGGCCCAGGCTGGCCAAAGAGATATTCCCTACCATATAACGTCATGCCCAGTACATAAACTGGAGTTGTCTGGGGGGCGGGAATCGCTGCTCGGTGACAGGTTGGTGAACAATTGCTGCATTAGGCATCACTTGTTCTTGTACATGCCTTTATCAGTATTATTATTGTTGTTATCATTGTTGTTTCCTTCTCTCTTGCTGTCCTATTAAACTGTTTTTATCTCAACCCACAAGTTTTTTTTCCCAATTCTCTCCCCTGTCCCACCGGGGGGGGGGGGGGGGGAAATGGTGAGCAGCTGCATGGTACTTAATTGCTGGCTAGGGCTAAACAACAACAGTCCTTTTTGGTGCCCAACATAGGGCTCAAAGGGCTTGAGATAACAGTTGCATGTCACAGTATCAGTTTATTTGATTTGCATCATGCTCTTGTCTTTGCTGTACATGTTAGATTGGTGATGGCTTCTGCAGACTGCTGTACTCTGCAACGATTAATAATGTCTTGCCTGAGAGATTTGTTTTTAGGACACTGACCTTGAGCTTAATGTGGTATCTGAGCTCTGTACTAAAGCCATTACTGTATTTCGGGTACTATCTTGTGGAGACGATTAGCAATTATACTTCTTCCCCCAAAAGGCTTTTTATGGAGGAAATGCAGAATGGTACCTTTGCTACCCTCTATCATAATGTTTCCTCCTTCATGACAACAACTTTTCAGTACTTTGAACACCCTTGGGTAGTTAAAATACCTCTATTGCTACTTCTGGGGAACACTGTTTCGGTTTTGTCTAAGGTTGGCAAGCAATTTAAGAATATCACCCAGAGATCTACCCCAAGGCTGGATAGTTATGAATGGCAGGGTGTGTGGAACAGCATGGGCAAATGCCTAGGACAGTGGGGACCTCCGGTGTTTTGGAACTTTACTACTGAACAAGTGCAGAATCCTGATAAACTAGCAGAATATTTGGAAGGAGTAAGCTGTCGGCCTGGCAGTTCCAAGGAGACACAAGTCATTGCAATGTGCTGGGGCCCGGCCCATGCCTACTGAGCCCTGTTCAACACTATTCAAAGAGAAGAGAGGGTCTCTGGATCTAACGACAATGCAATGGGGCACTGCGGCTACTCCAACCCCTGCAACAGGCACTGCAGCTGAACCAGAGAACCAGCCCGTCCCAGTATCAGTCGCCCCTGTACAAAAGAAGAAACCTTGGAAATGGAAGTCAGGTCATTTAGTAAGGGATGAAGAAGCTTTTTCTAAAAGGGAGCCAGAGGAAGGAATGGAGGAGGCAGACTACTCCAAAGCAGGGCCATCACAAGCAGATCAACACTCCTTGGTGTCGACTCAACACCAACAACTTGGTGTCATTTGCAAACTTACTGAGGGAGCACTCAATCCCCTCATCCAGGTCATCGATAAAGATATCGAGCAAGACAGGCCCCAAAACTGAGCCCTGGGGAACACCACTTGTGACCAGCCACCAACTGGATTTAATGCCATTCACCACAACTCTCTGGGCTCAGCCATCCAGCCAGTTCCTCACCCAGCGAAGAATGCACCTAAGCCATGAGCCGCCAGCTTCTCCCGGAGAATGCTGTGGGAGATACTGTCAAAGGCTTTGTTAAAGTCCAGGTAGACAACATCCACAGCCTTTCCCTCATCCACTAGGCAGGTCACCTGGTCATACAAGGAGATCAGGTTGGTCAAGCAGGGCCTGCCTTTCATGAACCCATACTGGCTGGGCCTGATCCCTTGGTTGTCCTTCACATGCCCTGTGAGCACTCTCAAGATGAACCTCTCCATAATCTTCCCCGGTACAGAGGTCAGGCTGACAGGCCTGTACTACCCCAGATACTCCTTCCGGCCCTTCTTGTACATGGGCGTCACATTGGCAAGCCTCCAGTCATCTGGGACCTCTCCTGTTAACCAGGACTGCTGATAAATGATGGAGAGTGGCTTGGCAAGCTCCTCTGCCAGCTCCCTCAGTACTCTTGGGTGGATCCCATCAGGCCCCATAGACTTGTGGGTGTCCAGGTCATTAACTGCTTCCTCCTGGATAGTAAGTGTCTCTGCATCAGCCCATCCAAAGCATATGCAGTTTATAGAACTAAACAGAAACATGAAATTCCCTTGTCATCTCTGCATTTTCTTCTCCCTCTTATTCACTGACAGAGTAGTGCTATCAACACTCATTTATGAAAAGTACCGACAGTTTACCAAATGATTACTTCATTTTTAATTGCTTCAAAGCTTTTCGTCTCCATTAGAGGCAAAAATAATATAGTGGAAGACTGAACAGTAGTTGCTGTAAAAGTTAATAGAAACATAGAAAGCAGATGCTTCTTCCATCCAAAAGCTCCAAGTCATACCAAGAAAAAAACCCAAACAAACAAAAAAAAAAACAGATCTGCAAACTCACTTCCCCCATATCAAGAGCTCCTAGTGCTCTTTGATGTCACCTTGTTTCTCCAGGCTCTCCAATGTCAAAATTTAATGTAGTCCTGTGAACAAGTTTTTCTTCTACTGCTCCACCGAAATATACGCCATAAAAACAAAGCATTGTACAAAGATTCACGTTCTTCCTGCTGTTTGTCCTTATAAGCAACAAAGCTGTAAGGGAGGACTGCATCTAAACATAAAAGGACTCATCAGCTAGACTTCCTGCTTTGTGTCTCTTCCTCAGATAGCAAGAAGCTACTTACATCCTTGTACTGGCAATTAATATAGTCACCTCACCAGGCTGACAGTGGGACAAAAGAAAAGTTCTGTACTCTGAAGAGCTCCATCACAAAATGAGCCCATTGCTTATTCACTTGCAAGTACCCTATTTATATAGTCAGACATTTTGCACTTCAGAAAGTTTTGCTGCACACAAAGTAAAAGCAGCAAAACCAGCATACTCTATGGTATTATGAACAAAAAAAAAAAAAATCACAGGGTTAAGTACTGCGTATTTTTTTTTGTGCTTACAGCTTTACAGCTGTATGGGCCCACATTTGTGCTTTTAAGTTCGAAACTAAAAAGTCTTCTTTTGTTAATGGGAAGCTGGTATCATCACATAATCACAAAACTTCAGAACTCAGGCTTTAAAAGAACAAACATCACAAGCTGTATTAAAAACCATGAATAATAATGGACTTCTATAAAGCCTTTGACACAGTCCCCCACAACATCCTTCCCTCTAAATTGGAGAGATATGGATTTAATGGATGGACTGTTGGGTGGATGAGGAATTCGTTGGATGGTCGCATCCAGAGGGTAGTGATCAAGGGCTCAGTGTCCAGATGGAGATCAGTGATGAGTGGTGCCCCTCAGAGATCTATATTGGGACTATGATGTATTCTAGGATTCTATGATTGAGATGAGGGTTGTATGCAGTGACTGATTTTTCCTTCTCTGACAATGAAATTAACCAAATCAAAAATATATTAAATATTTACTTAAATATTATTCTTCTGTCTACGTAGCTTCAATTTATTTTGCTTTGAACTGTTAACTACGAAAAGATTAGGTTTTTTGTTTCTTTGTACATTTGTTTCCTGTTATGAACTATTTTACTTCTGTATATGTGCACACAGAAGCTAAAATTTGGATAGATTTGAGTTATTGCACTAAAATTTCAACTTTTAGATGAACAGATCTCAAAATGACTTCAGAGTTTATTGGTTTTGTCTTAATCTCAAGTTCTGGATAGTTAGGGTTTCAGCAAAGTCTTTTTTGACTGGGGAAAGCTGCATATACCAAATGGTGGTGTTCATAAAAACAGTAGGTGACAGTAAAAGAACCAAAAAAAAAAAAAAAAAAAGGGTTTGGGCAACTTTTATTTCCTGGACAGCCTACCGTTAAGGCACTCCATTTAATCATAGAATAGTTTCAGTTGGAAGGGACCTTTTAAGGTCATCTAGTCCAACCACCCTGCAATGAGCAGGGACATCTTCAACTAGATCAGGTTGCTCAGAACCCCATCCAACATGACCTTGAATGTTTCCAGGGATGGGGCATCTACCACCTCTCTGGGCAACCTGTGCCAGTATTTCACCACCCTCAGCATAAAAACTTTCTTCCTTATATCTATATCTCTTTTAGTTTAAAACCATTACCCCTTGTCCTATGCAACAGGCCCTGCTAAAAAGTCCATCCCCATCTTTTTTATAAGCCCCCTTTAAGTACTGGAAAGCTACAATAAGGTCTCCCCGGAGCCTTCTCTTCTCCAGGATGAACAATCCCAACTCTCTCAGCCTGTCCTCATAGGAGAAGTGTTCCATCCCTCTGATCATTTTTGTGGCCCTCCTCCAGACCCTCTCCAACAGGTCCATGTCTTTCCTGTGCTGAGGGCTCCAGAGCTGGATGCACAACTCCAGGTGGGGTCTCACCAGAGCAAAGGGGCAGAATTACCTCCCTCGACCTGCTGGCCACGCTTCTTTGGATGCGGTCCAGGATACAGTTGGCCTCCTGGGCTGCAAGCGCACATTGCCAGCTCACATCCAGCTTTTCATCCACCAGTACCCCCAAGCCCTTCTCGGCAGGGCTGCTCTCAGTCCCTTCATCCCCCAAGCCTATATTGATATGGGTGTTGCACTGACCCAGATGCAGGACCTTGCACTTGGCCTTGTTGAACCTCATGAGGTTCACATGGGCCCATTCCTCAAGCTTGTAAATACAGCAAGCCTTCAAAACAATCCACTGAAAAGAGCATTTCCAGAGATTTTGTTGGATTAGATGATAAGCCTCTCTTGAAAGCTTACACCCATGCACCTATCCTGTAAAGGCAACACAAAGGCTGAGTCAATTTTCTGACTCCAAATACTTCTTGACTGGTCCCAATAGTGAACAGAGATGGCCAGAAGAGACCTGCTCATTGCCCTAGCTGACTCTTCACAGCACTTCACAACAAAGGAGGCACGGTTTATAGGCAAGCACTCAGTGTGACAAAACCTGAATCGTGGGTTGTGCCCATTACACTCTCCTGCTGTTCTATTGAAAAAAAACAGGTAAGCAGGCACCATACAAAAATGAAGTCATCAACTTATTACCTAGCCGTGCCACAGAGTTTACTTACTGAGTGTACATCAGTGAGTCTGAACACCAACTACGACCCCAACCTAAAGCACACACCTGCGATACAATCTCTCACAGACAAATAAAACCAATACTCATTAAAGAGCAATAAATGTCAGTCCTGAATACCAGGCTGCCTGGGCGCAGGGCTGATCCCGCCCAAGGTGATAATTTAGTTCATTCAAGCGTATCCTGTGCTCGCGCATTTAGGAAAAAAAAAAAACAACAGCGACCCGAGTCACGGCTTTAGAAATCTAATAGCAGCCAAATGAGCGGGACCGCCACGCGCCTCAGCGGAACCGAGCCAGCTTACCGCCGTTTAACAGCCCTGCGGGCCGGGGGAAGACAGTGCAGCCGTCCCTCGGGACGCAGTATCCGCCCAGGGCCCCTGCCCGCACCCCTGGCGGGCCCTCACGGCCCGGGCGCCTCCGCCCACCACCCCCACCGGAGACGCCACCTCAGCAGCAGCACGCTCGGTAAAATGTCCGATGGGCCGGCGGCAGGGAGCGCCCCGCTCCCGCCAGGGACCTACCAAATAATCCATGTACCGGGTGGTGCCGGGCGTCGCACTGCTGAGGAAGTCTCCGGGGCCGCCGTCGCTCACCCGGCTGAGAGCGGCGCTAGGCCACCAGACGCCCCACCGCGAGGAGAAGCGGTGCTTCCTTACCGCCACCCCGCCGGGCTCAGCGGCACGAGTAGTTCTGCTGCCACCACAAGTTGCAAAGGCTAAGGGAGGCTCGGCACTCTCAGAATCGCCCACTGCTGCCGTTGCCCGCACCGCAGCAGCTCTACGCACGCGGGGAGGAGGGGGAGGCGGAGGCAGACAGCAAGCGCGCGACTGCGGTACAGCCAACCCACAAGCCGACACCCGCAATGCCAAAGCACAGCCAATAGCGAGAACCTCCGTTCCGCTTCACCCCGCACGATGTCGCTATCACCTGATCGCACACGTGGGGCGCGAGGAGGACGCTCTTAAAGGCGTACGCGCCCAGCGGAGAAACTCTGGCGGTGTGGATGAGAGATCTTAATCGGCTTCTTGAGGGGGTGCGGTGGGCTGGTGCGCTTTACCTTCTGCTCTGGCGGCCCAGCCACCCCCATCTATCAGCATTTCTAGCTGCTGTTCTTGTGCCCTGTTTAAGATGTTACCTACTCCAGAGCTTCTGCCCGAATTGGAGAAAGCCAAGCAGGTGCAAAGGCTTCATGCTACCCCTATGCACCAATTTTACTTTTGTCAGTGCAAAGGTGTGGGTGTGGGTGCGGGTGCAGGTGCTCTGGTGGAGCAGGTGAATGCCAAGGAGGCCATGAGCAGCTAGCTGTGGGCTCCATGGTGCATGACAATTCCATCCTGGGTGTCCAGTTTCCCCACATAATGTGTGAGAAGACTTAATTGCTTCAAAAAGGAAATCACAAAGTCCTGTGAAGATAAATGCTGAACCCCTAACTTGTAAAAAGTGAAACATGCTCCATGATTCAAAGAAATCCAAACTTAAGAAATCCAAACTTAATAACATCAAAGTGTTATTAAGCAGACATCTTTATTACAGCACCGGACGCATGGGGGATATCTCCTTCTAACATGCATGCCTCGTGTTACCAGCATCTGAATTATATAGAGTACATACATTCATATTCATTGCAATGGTTAGCATATTCATGACATTTCCGAGAAATGTTTAACATACTCAAATGTCCCTGACGCATGCGCTGTTAAACCAGAATCAAAAGCCATAGAGGCAAGAGTGTTTATGTTACAGGATTCCTACAGGGAAGAACAGATTCCAGAAGTGGAAAATGCAGTTATTCCTTTGGTCTGGGCAAGTGGAATCCCGGGACGATCTAAATTGGCAGAGCCGGTAAAAGTGATTCTAAAACCTGGAGCCAAGCCGGTAAGACAAAAACAATATCCTATTAAGTGGGAAGCTCAAAAAGGATTAGAGGGGTTGATTACAAAATTTTTAGAATATGGACTATTGGTAGAGTGTGAATCGGAATATAACACTCCCATATTACCAGTAAGGAAATCCAGAGGCCAGGAATATCGATTAGTTCAGGATTTAAGGGCTATAAATCAGATAGTCCAAGATATACACCCAGTAGTGGCTAATCCATATATTTTACTGCCTTCTTTGAAAGAGGAACATAAATGGTTTCCTGTACTAGATTTAAAGGATGCCTTCTTTTGCATACCTCTGGATATAGGAAGCCAAAGCATATTTGCTTTTGAATGGGAGAGCCCCGCCACAGGACGAAAGACCCAATTGACATGGACTGTACTTCCACAAGGATTCAAAAATAGCCCTACGATATTTGGGAATCAATTGGCAAAGGAATTAGAGATATGGAAGAAACAGAACCAAGGGGGAGGCACATTGTTGCAGTATGTGGATGATATTCTGATAGCAGCAGAAAATAAAGAAAAATGTTTTGAAATCACTATCAGTTCACTAAATTTTCTGGGCCAAGGAGGATATAGAGTTTCCAGAGACAAGGCCCAGAGAGGAAAAGAAATTTGGGATTTGAAATATCTAAAGGACAAAGACGATTAGGAAATGAAAGAAAAGAAGCTATTTGTCAAATTCCTGAACCTAGTAGCCCGAAGGAATTGCGAGCTTTTCTGGGAATGATTGGGTGGTGCCGACTTTGGATTTTGGATTATGGTTTTTATGTAAAGCCACTGTATGAGGCTTTAAAGGAATCCAAGGATCAGTATCTGACTTGTACACCTCAATGTCAGAAATCATTCAAAGAACTGAAAAAGGCATTAATGATGGCACCTGCTCTGGAATTACCTGATGTGACCAAGCCTTTTGAGCTGTTTGCACATGAAAGGCAACATCTGGCTCTTGGAGTATTGACACAACAGCTGGGATGCTGGAAATGACCAGTGGGGTACTTCTCTAAACAACTTGACAACGTGAGTAAAGGATGGCCAGGATGTTTACGTGCTGTAGCGGCAACAGTATTGCTGATCCAAGAAGCTCAAAAATTGACCATGGGTCAAAAGATGGTGGTGTGCGTACCGCATATGGTAATAACTGTTCTAGAGCAAAAGGGGGGTCACTGGCTATCCCCCAGCAGAATGCTGAAGTATCACGTTGTCCTATTGGAACAAGATGATGTGGAATTGAAAACCACACCGATTGTTAATCCAGCAATATTCTTATCAACAGAAAATCCAACAGGAAATTTAGAACATGATTGCCTGTTAACTATTGAGCAAGTCTATTCCAGTAACCAAACCTGAGAGATGAACCTCTAGAAAACCCTGATCTGGAGTTATTTACAGATGGAAGCAGTTTTGTGCAAGAAGGAAAACGAAAGGCCAGATATGCTGTCGTCACCACCTCCAAGGTATTGGAGTCAGGGACACTACCTATAAATACCTCAGCACAGAAAGCAGAATTGGTGGCATTAAGGCGGGCTCTGCAAATAGCAGAAGGAAAAAGGGTAAATATTTGGACTGATTCTAAATATGTGTTTGGTGTGATCCATGCTCATGGAGCCATCTGGAAAGAAAGAGGATTACTGTCAGCGCAAGGAACATCAATAAAGTATAAAGAAGAAATTCTCCAACTCCTGAAAGATGTGCAGAGACCAGAGGAGGTGGCAGTAATGCATTGTAAAGCTCATCAATTTGGTCAGACGGCTGTAAATATAGGTAATCGATTAGCAGTCAAAGCTGCAAAAGAGGCAGCAGAACGGGGTATCCTTGCACTAGTACCAGTAAAACAAACAAAATTTCCAAATTCAAAACCAAAATATAATAAATTGGATGAGCAGTTAGCAGAACAATTAAAAGCATCACAAAATGTAGAAGGATGGTGGGTAATGCCAGAAAAACAGGTAATAGTAACCCCGCAAATTATGATAGAACTTGTGAAGGAAAAACATGAGCAAACACATTGGGGAATAGATGCTATGGTTTGAAGTTTAAAAAACATCTGTAGTGTGCATAGGAATGACAGGAATAATTAAGTCAATAATAGCTAAGTGTCCAATCTGCCTTAAAAATAATCCCATGAGCCAAAGGAGACCACCTTTAGGAGTAACAAAAAAAGGAAATTCTCCTGGAGATTATTGGCAAATTGATTTTTCTGAGTTACCCAGACAAAATGGATATAGGTACCTGTTAGTGTTAATTGATACATTTTCTGGATGGCCAGAGGCTTTCCCTTGCCGCACCAACAAAGCTAGGGAAGCAGTTAAGATATTATTGAAGGAAATAATACCAAGATTTGGAGTGCCATTGGGAATGTCTTCTGATAGGGGACCACATTTTGTGGCAGAAGTAGTTCAACAGATCAGTAAAATTTTGGGCATAAAATGGGACCTACATACCCCCTGGAGACCACAATCGAGTGGAAAAATTGAGAGAATGAATCAAACATTAAAAAGACAAATAAGTAAGATTTGCCAGGAAACATCTTTAAAATGGTCACAGGCTTTACCATTAGCTCTCTTGAGAATCAGGATCCAACCAAGATCAAGAGATGGTATAAGTCCATATGAAGTCCTGTATGGTAAACTGTACCAGACTCCTTTAATCCCTGGGGATATGAAGGTAGCTGGGGAAAATTATTTGAAAGTGTATCAAATTTCTTTAGGAAAAATCGTTGGAGCACTTTGGAGATATATCGTGCTGACTAGGTCACTTGCCTTGGATACACCTGTACATCAGTATCAGCCAGGTGATCTTGTATATATAAAAACTTGGAACTCTGAACCACTGCAAGAAAAGTGGAAGGGACCATTCCAGGTATTGTTAACGACTTATACTGCAATCAAGGTAGGAGGAGTGGAACCGTGGATACACTACACCCGAGTGAAGAAAGCCCCATCATGGAAAGTTATCAATAGGGATCCAGAGACTGCAAAATTGACTTTAAAACATGATTAGAAAGGGGAGTTATCACTGCAAAATATGGAAGAGGTGGATTTTGACCTGGAAACTGATGATGATGGGAGCATTGTTTGGGATGATAATAGATCAATGGGAAGGGAAAGTGGAAAGTGAAGCAGAGCAGCTAATATATATCCCAAGGAAAACTCCAGAGGAAAATTTAATGGTGGGACTGATAAAAGAATTTGCAAATTTACAAAATGTAACTCAAATAACTGCATGCCTTCCAATTCCAAAAGCAGTAGGGGACTCAATTCCATGGGAAATATTGACAACAGGTCTAAGCAACAGAGGATTTAATAATGAGAATATGAGTTGTGAACAAGGTCCAAAACAGGTATGGCGGGAACAATTGAAACTCCAACAAAAGCGAAGATATACTCTGAGCAAAGAGGACTGCGATAAGTTAGGAACAAAGGAGTCAAATAAATACACACTGGTGGCTACATTACAAAATCCAGCACCGGGAGGAACATGTGACTATAAAGAATTAACTAAAAAGAATGTTAGTCAAATGATCATGGAATGGAAATGTGGAAAAACCAATCAGACTAACCAAGGATCAGAGGTTATATGGGAATCAGTGTGATCTATGACCATTTTATCTCAATTTCAATATATGGCCAATGCTTCATGGTGTTTTACCTGGGACGGAACAGTCTTTACAGTTTTCCCATTGGTCAATGAGAAGGGAACCACATCCAGGGAAAAGGAAGACATAGTACCCTGGTGGAATTGTAAAAAGATATATAATTGCAGTACAGTTGATAGAGCAGTTCAAGAAGTCCCTCCCTTAGCAGCTGCATTGAAATATGGGTGTTGATGTAGAGGACTTAAGAATGGTTTAAATTTGACTGATGTATACAAAATTAGAAGGGGATCAACATTTAGTTGTAGGAAATCTACAGTTCAGAGCCCAGGACATTTAGTTTGGGCGATGAGCGATGGAACTTGGACCACCCATTTATCAATGGATGGGAAAGTGAAACAAATTACTTTAGGAATGCCGACATTATGTCCAATCTGGAAGAAAGCTCCCTTTAAAGGAGATGCCGAAAATTTGAAGTTAATGCAAATGAAAAGATCACAGATTGATGATACAGAATGGAATGAGCCATCAACAGGAGTAAAACTTGGATGGGCTTTAGAATCATTATTAACTCCTTTGTATACCTATAGGAATAGAGCTTGGTTGTACAAGCTGACAGGTCAGGTAGAGAAATTAGCTAATATAACAAAGAAAGGGTTTAAGCAACTAAATTTACAGCTACAAGCAACTTCAAAGATGGCTCTACAGAACAGGATGGCCTTAGATATGCTCCTATTAAAAGAACATGGAGTTTGCGAATACCTGAGAGATAGGATAGACCACTGTTGTATACATATCCCGAATGTTACCCAGGATGTTGAACATGATTTAGATCTATTAGAACAAATAGAAAATGATACTCAAGGAATACAACAAGATATGCAGGAAGATTGGTTTGATAAAATTTTTGGAGGATTAGGATGGAACTTGAGTTCCTGGGTAAAGTCCTTGGTTAGCACTATGTTATTGTTGTTACTAATATTCTTGGGAGTGTTATTCATTTAGCATTGTTTGAAAAGGGAATTCTATAAAAGAGCGGCAATCGACCGTAAAATTACACTTGCAATGACTACAGGGGGACACCAAAATTTAAATGGACTGGCTAATAATGCTCCCACCATCATACAATAAAGTGATTGAATGTTAATAAGAAAATTAATTTGTAATGGAAGTATTGAAAAGAGATTATTTCAAAACTTCCAAAGGGGGAGAAATGTAACCAAGGTGGTGGGAATTATAATAAGGTTATATAGATGTAACCATAAGAACGTTATGCACCGGCAATGCTGCTCAGAAGTCCACCCAGCCCTTTCCATCTTGATTTAAACATCAAGGATCTAATCAGTATGTAACATTGTAATTGTATAAGATCAGAATTAAGAGTAGTATGTCTCGTTCTTTGATAGCAAATAGAGAACAGTGTAACTAGTCTGAACGGTGTAGTATAACATAGTGAAGGCAATTTTTCTGTCTTGAAACAAAGACTTTGAAATGAATCTATTTGAAATAGATTTGGAGGGGGGAGGGGATAAAACCGGGCTCACTAGAGTTGAACCTAGGGGTAGGTTCAACGTGCCAGAGTTGAAATCGATAGCCCAGCTCAGGTGCATCTACACCAATGCACGCAGCATGGATACCAAACAGGAGGAGCTGGAAGCCATTGTGCAGTGCGACAGCTATGACGTAGTTGCCATCACAGAAACATGGTGGGATGCTTCTCATGACTGGAGTGCTGCAATGGATGGCTATAAGCTCTTCCGAAGGGATAGGCAGGGAAGGAGAGGTGGTGGGGTGGCTCTGTATGTTAGGGAGTGTTTTGATTGCATAGAAATCGAAGATTGTGAAGACCAAGTAGAGTGCTTGTGGGTAAGGATGAGGGGGAAGGCCGATGAGGCAGATATCCTGCTGGGAGTCTGTTACAGACCACCCAACCAGGACGAAGAGACAGATGAGACATTCTATAAGCGACTGGCGGAGGTCTTGCATTCGCTGGCCCTTGTTCTTGCGGGCGACTTCAACCTACCGGACATCTGCTGGAAGTATAACACAGCAGAGAGGAAACAGTCTAGGAGGTTCCTGGAGTGTGTGGAGGATAACTTCCTGACGCAGCTCGTGAGTGAGCCCACCAGGGGAGGTGCCTTGCTGGACCTGCTGTTTACAAACAGAGAAGGACTGGTGAGAGATGTGGTGGTCGGAGGCTGTCTTGGGCTTAGCGACCACGACATGATAGAATTCTCAGTTGTGAGCAAAGTAAGGACAGGGGTCAGCACAACTGCTATCATGGACTTCCGGAGGGCAGACTTTGGCCTGTTCAGGTCACTGGTTGAGAGAGTCCCTTGGGAGACAGTCCTGAAGGACAAAGGGGTCCAGGAAGGCTGGACAGTCTTCAAGAAGGGAATCTTAAAGGCGCAGGAGCAGGCGGTCCCCATGTGCCGTAAGAAGAGCTGGCGGGGAAGGCGACCGGCCTGGCTGAACAGGGAGATTTTGCTGGGACTTAGGGAAAAGAGGAGAGTTTATCATCTCTGGAAGAAGGGGCAGGCAACTCACGAAGAGTACAAGGATCTCGTTAGGTCAAGCAGGGACAAAATTAGAAAGGCAAAAGCCCAGCTAGAGCTCAGTCTGGCCACAGTCGTAAAGGATAATAAAAAATGTTTTTACAAATATATTAACAACAAAAAGAGAGGCAAGGAGAATCTCCATCCCCTACTGGATATGGCGGGGAACATTGTCTCCAAGGACGAGGACAAGGCTGAGGTACTTAATGCCTTCTTTGCCTCAGTCTTTAATAGCCAGTCCAGGTATCCACAGGGTATTCAGCCCCCTGAGCTGGAAGACGGGGATGGAGAGCACAATGTACTCCTCATAATCCAGGAGGAAGCAGTCAAGGACATGCTAAGCCACCTGGACACCCACAAGTCTATGGGGCCTGATGGGATCCACCCGAGAGTACTGAGAGAGCTGGCGGAGGAGCTTGCCAAGCCACTCTCCATCATTTATCAGCAGTCCTGGTTAACAGGGGAGGTCCCAGAAGACTGGAGGCTTGCCAGTGTGACGCCCATCTACAAGAAAGGCCAGAAGGAGGATCCTGGGAACTACAGGCCTGTCAGCCTGACCTCTGTATCGGGGAAGATTATGGAGCAGTTGGTCTTGAGAGTGCTCACAGGGCATGTGCAGGACAACCAAGGGATCAGGCCGAGCCAGCATGGGTTCATGAAAGGCAGGTCCTGCTTGACCAACCTGATCTCCTTCTATGACCAGGTGACCGGCCTAGTGGATGAGGGAAAGACTGTGGTCGTTGTCTCCCTGGACTTTAGTAAAGCCTTTGACAGTGTCTCCCACAGCATTCTCCTGGAGAAACTGGCGGCTCGTGGCTTAGACAGGTTTACCCTTCGCTGGGTGAGGAACTGGCTGGATGGCCGAGCCCAGAGAGTTGTGGTGAACGGCGTTAAATCCGGCTGGCGGCCGGTCACAAGTGGTGTTCCCCAGGGCTCGGTTCTGGGGCCGGTCTTGTTCAATATCTTTATTGGTGACCTGGATGAAGGAATCGAGTGCTCCCTCAGTAAGTTTGCAGATGACACCAAGTTGGGTGGGAGTGTTGATCTGCTGGAGGGTAGGAGGGCTCTGCAGAGGGATCTAGACAGGCTGGATCGATGGGCAGAGGTCAACTGTATGAGGTTTAATAAGGCCAAGTGCAGGGTCCTGCACTTTGGCCACAACAACCCCATGCAACGCTACAGGCTTGGGGAGGAGTGGCTAGAGAGCAGCCCAGCGGAAAGGGACCTGGGGGTGCTGATTGACAGCCGGCTGAACATGAGCCGGCAGTGTGCCCAGGTGGCCAAGAAGGCCAACAGCGTCCTGGCCTGTATCAGGAATAGTGTGGCCAGCAGGAGTAGGGAAGTGATTGTGCCCCTGTACTCGGCACTGGTGAGGCCACAGCTTGAATACTGTGTTCAGTTTTGGGCCCCCCACTACAAGAAGGATGTTGAGGTGCTGGAGCGTGTCCAGAGAAGGGCACAAGTCTTATGAGGAGCGGCTGAGGGAACTGGGGTTGTTTAGTCTGAAGAAGAGGAGGCTGAGGGGAGACCTTATCGCTCTCTGCAACTCCCTGAAAGGTGTTGGCCTCTTCTCCCAAGTAACTAGTGATAGGACAAGAGGAAATGGCCTCAAGTTGCGCCAGGGGAGGTTTAGATTGGATATTAGGAAAAATTTCTTCACTGAGAGAGTGGTCAGGCATTGGAACAGGCTGCCCAGGGAGGTGGTGGAGTCGCCACCTCTGGAAGTGTTCAAAAAACGTGTGGATGTGGCGCTTCAGGACATGGTTTAGGGGACATGGTGGCGCTGGATTAATGGTTGGACTTGATGATCTTGAAGGTCCTTTCCAACCTAGTGATTCTGTGATTCTGTGAATAATTGTGTGTTTGTGTTAACGGTCCGTGAAGGACCATTTGGTATTGCCAAGTTTAAGTGAACTTAGAGAAAAGGTAATTCCGGCAGGGGGAGATCGCGACCACCGACTCAGAGACCACCCACTCAAGAAACCCTCCGACCCAAAAGATCAAGGAAGTAAATTCTTAGAAAGTTATAGTGAGCATGCGTAGTCATTTACATGTTAGGTGAAGAATTTTTAACCAATCATTGTATAGAGGATAATGAATATGTATTTGTGTATCTATAAAAGAATGTTTCTTAGACTGATTGAACGAACACGATTTGGGAAAACTATTCCCCATGTTCCCGGTGCCGAGAATAAAGAATGCCTGCCTTTTAACACTACATTGGTGTTACGAGGTTTATTCCCGATTTCGGTGACACAGTCAGAATACTGAATAGCAGGAAGGGCCAAGCCCGTCTTCTACCACTTAGCTATTAAAATGCTAAAATTGCTAAAATTAACAAACGTCTTAATGATTCAAAGTAAACAAATTCATTTGTACTTATCAAAATTCAATTTAATCTGCTATACAGCTATATTTGACATTGATTCCCAAAGTAAAGTGATGAGGGTCAAAGGAAGCAAGTTTTTTGTAGACTAGACACATGAGGAAAATGAATTATCCATTGACAAGAACTACCTGCTTTTGGGCAGGACAGGGGTAACACCTTATCAACACTCTCTGACACTGATTGGATGATGTAACTGAGCCTGTTTGCAACAGGCCTTAATTCATTACAAAAATTAGAGTTGCAATATCCCCCTCCCCCCCCAGTTTGCTAAATCTAGGCCAACTACTTACTAATATCCTTACAAATACACATTCCTGTTTGCTCTTGAATCCTCATTTACTCCTCCTTTACTCTTTGCTCCTTATCTGCTTTTCCAATCCTTTTTATTACACTGTGGGGTTTTTTTGTTGTCTTTTTTTTAAGTCATCTCACTTGATACTGTCTTTTTAGATTTCATATCCCACAGTCATATTGAGAAGTTTCCTTCTATTCCTCCAGCAAGACAGCTGGAATTGCTAATGTTAAAAATTTGTCAAAAAGCCTACAGGTCAGATGTCAGCTTCCATTATAAGACATTGGCATTGCTTTCACAGATGGTTGGGGGAATTAATACTATAGGATAAAGAAGATAAACCTCTTACCTGCCTACACCAAATTTCTCAGAAATAAGTTTACTAAAAGGTTCTGCTGAATGTAGTTTAGCTACTTTGGTCCCTCCAGACAAGAGTTTGTTTCTTCTGAGGTTAGTAACAAAACTCTTGTACATACCCATCAGGAATAAGTAAGTGTTTGCAAACTTGATTACTCTTTACTCAGGGTAAAGAATCCGTGTGTTTTCAGGATGTTCTGTTAACAATGAGCAACCAAGTGGCACACTAGCTTTGAAAGGGTAAAAGATCTCTCCCCCTTTTTATTGGGTCTGGCTGAGATGGAGTTAATTTTCCCCATAGCAGCCCTCATAGTGCTGCGCTGTGTATTGGTAGCTAGAAAGGTGTTGATAACACATCAGTGCTTTGGCTGCTGCTGAGCAGTGCTCACACAGCATCAAGGCTGTCTCTCCAACATTCCCCCCTCACCAGTAGGCTGGGGGTGGGCAAGATCTTGGGAAGGGACATAGCCAGGACAGCTGACCCAAACTGGCCAAAGGCATATTCCATACCATGTGACATCAGCTCAGCAATAAAAGCTAAGAGAAAGGGGGGGGGGCATTCATTTTTTACAACGATTGTCTTCTGGAGCAACTGCTACACGTACTGAAGCCCTGCTTCCTAGGAAGTAGCTGGACATCGCCTGCTGATGGGAAGTAGAGAATAAACCTTTTGTTTTCCTTTGCTTCTGCGTTCAGCCTTTGCTTTTGCTTTATTAAACTGCCTTTATCTTGACCCACAAATTTTTTCCATCTTATTTTCTCCCCCCCCGTCCTGCTGAGGAGGGGAGTGATAACAGTGACTTGGTGGGCACCTGGCAGCCAGCCAAGGTCAACCCACCACACCCTTCTAAGTAAGAAGAGACTAAAGCATAAAGCGTCGAGGCACCAAGAGTGGTGATTCAAAGAAATCCAAACTTAAGAAATCCAAACTTAATAACATCAAAGTGTTTTTAAGCAGACATCTTTATTACAGTGCCGGACGCATGGGGGATATCTCCTCCTAACATGCATGCCTCGTGTTACCAGCATCTGAATTATATAGAGTACATACATTCATATTCATTGCAATGGTTAGCATATTCATGACATTTCCAAGAAATGTTTAACATACATACTCAAATGTCCCTGACGCATGTGCTGTTAAATGAGTCGGTGGTCCTCTGGTGGTCTCTGGTGGGTTTTTGCAGTACTTGATCCCCTCAACTTGACTGTACTCCAGAGGAACTCTTTTCTTATTGGCTCCTTCCACTTGCTTAGCTTGTATTTTAACATTGTACTGGTTCTTATCGGTTCCTGCCAGTTGCTTGGTTAAGATAGAAGAAGTTCTCCACAGTAGTTTATCTTACACAATCCTCACATACAAAAGGAAATTTACAAAACTCACATTTGATTTGATTGATTAGACATGTTAAAACCTTCTTGCTTGTCTCAGATCTTTTTTTCAGCGGTAGTGCTGAAGTTAAAAACCTGTGATTCATGATACACCTGCTCCACTGTTGCCCAACACTAGAGGTACATAGAAAGCAAAAATGTGAGTTTTCAACATTAAAGTTCACAGGTGTCTGCAGTTCTGCTTCTAGGCATTCCCAAAATGAAATACTTTGGTTTTGCTAATACTACAAATTACTAAACCTTAAACCATACATAACAATCTCTATCCAAAGATTTGGCACCCCCCCTTTCTATCTGGCCTGATGGTCTTGACTACTCTTTTAAAATGACTATTCTTGTGTGCCTGAAATATTTAGGCTCAGCACAAAATACAGCAATAACTTCCTTTTGGCTGACAGCTAGATGCTGTGCATTCACACCCACTCCTCTATTCACAGCAGAGGAGACTCCTCCATGTGAAGTGGTTCCAAACCCTCATCATCTCACCTGCCACAGGAAAGCCCTAATGACAAGGCAATGGTCCCACCTAGGTGGAAGCCCCAGTCTCCTTTCCTGCCAATCCCCATGTAATAAACAGGACCCAGGGGACACAGGGACACACCTTTTCTAAAGAAAAGTCCATTAGGATGTGTTTTACAGCACTGGAAAGATCTGGGGGGGAGTGCCGGGAAGTGTCGATAGAAAAACTTTAATTAAGTATTGTAATCAGTAGTGGCCTCTCTATAAATTTGATGATGGAGAAAAATCACTTGTAGCATTGGACAAAGATGTTTAAAGGTTGGTACACAGAATGAGAGATTAGAGGATTGTCTGACCCTGATTGGGAGGATGTGGATGCAATGTTGCTGTGATGTTTGGTGAGTCAGAAAAGCAGATAAAAGATAAAGCGTTATCTTTTTGTGTGAGCAGCCAGAGCCCAGGTACACACTCTGGTTTTCGCTGGAACTCTGCCGAGAACATTGGATAACCATGTTCCGATGACCAATCCCGGTTGGGACCTTTACCAAAGGGGGGCCCGGGATTTATTAGTGCGGTACAGGGAATGGATTGCTCACAGAATAAGAAAATGCTGTCCCAAAATCAGTAAATTGGTATTCCTGTTTTTGGGACAGTCAGCGGATGATATCAGGAGAAAGTTACAGAAAGTGCAAGGAACAGATGTGGGAGATTTAGAGAAATTGCTGGAGACTGCTTGGCAAGTGTGTCGGAATAGAGCGAGTCAGAAAGTGAGAGAGTAATGGGCAAAACAATTTCCAATGATACAGTGGCTGCTTTGCACACCACAGGGGGCCAGGTAGCCTCTGGGAACCCACCAGGAAACAACACTAATGGGAGGAGAGGAGCCCGGAGAAGTAGCCTAAGTGCCCCATCTAAGGGAAATCAGCCCCTCCCGAAAGATCAGTGTGCCTACTGTAAGCAAATGGGGCATTGGAAAAAGGAGTGCCCGAGACTGGGCAAGTCAGTGATGATTACTGACATGGAAGATAATTGACCGGGACCAGGGGAATCTTCCCTAACGGAACCCTTGGTAAAAGTTCAGTTAGGGAAAGAAGAGAAACTTGTAGAATTTTTAATAGATACAGGTGCCACATTTTCAGTATTAAATCAGACCTTATTACCTGTGAGTAGGCAAACTGTTAATATTGTGGGAGCAACTGGACAGGCTGAGAAGGTGTTCTTTTTGAAACCACTAACATTCAAAATTGGGAAAAGTGTAGGGATTCATAAATTCCTCTACCTGCCTGAGGCTCCTAAACCACTTTTGGGAAGGGACGACTTAGAACAATTGAATGCTGAAATTGGATTTAGAGATGGAGAAATTGAATTTAAAATATCAGATGAGAACCACATTGAAAATTTAAGTTTGCCTCTTACTGAACCCCAAATTGGGGAAGAAGGAATTATACAAGAAATAAAAGGCCAGGTATACGGGCCTGAGGAATACCTGGGAAGGTTAGAAATGCAGAATTGGTTGTTGTTAAACTCAAAAGAGGGAGCATGACCTGTTAGGGAAAAGCAACATCCCCTAAAAGGGGAAGATAGAGAAGGAATAAAAGGGATAATAAATGACTTCTTACAGTCCAGGTTATTGATAGAATGTGAATCTGAATATAACACTCCTATCTTGCCAGTGAAAAAAGCCAGATGGGAAAAGTTACCGTTTAGTGCAAGATTTAAGAGCCATAAACAATGTAGTTGAGGACTTGCATCCTGTGGTGGCAAATCCGTATACGCTACTTGTTATAAATTTACCTGTCCAATTGAGTGACAGAGGCTGGTCAATTAGAAATTTTTGATTTATTAAAGCAAGCGACAAATAAGCAAAACAGCGCTGGGCGACCCGGGAGTCTCCTGCTCCACCAACGGCCGGCAGCTTAACAGTCTTTCAGTCCTCTCTTTATACTTTTCGTCGGTTGTCAGTTTCTCTAATCACAATCCGTTTTCACTCGCGCCTTCTTTCGAATCTTCCAATTGCAATCTACTCTGCTCCCCCCTCCCCTTCTACCTCAGGGCTTGTTCTGTCTTGTTGCCGGGGGTATTCAAGGTGTTAAGCAACGATTTCTTATCATGTCGTTCCATCTTACTACACAGTTCTTTCATTCTTATCATTACCATCTAAACTTTAATGCTTTAAGAAAACTTTAGCGTATGCAAGATTGTCTAACACATATCACAGGACTTAATTGTATAACACATATTACAGGACTTAATTGCATCTGACACAAAGTTTGATGAACAAAACAGTTTACAGTTTATCACAATCCCCCCTTTTTCTTTTCATCATTTTGTTCATCAAATCGCTTAAGCTCCTGCTGGCTTAAAATGAAGGTCTCCTCCACCTCCGATATTACCCAATGTTAAAGAGGACTGGTGGGTTCTTATTTCTAATTGAAACTTCCCTTTTTAGCCTGCAGAATTTGGTTGTGTCCCTTGTGCCTTTTCCTTTTTCCTCAAGCAATAAAGCCTGGGGCCTCGGGGGTGAGTGATGTTGACATCCCCCTTGAGCGTCCTTTTTCCAGCCTCCACTTCTTTACGTCTCTGCCTCCTTCGCCTACACTTTTGCCTAGTGCAGCGAGGTGTACCATCTTCTCGGCAGCAAATGTATTCTTCAGGAGAATGCTCTTGTTTCTCTTTTCGCTTTTTATAGGCCTCCCAATCTTTGCTTTAACTTGAGGTTGTATACAAGGAATGTTAGGCACTGTAGTTCTACAAATGACTTGTACAGTCTCTGGGTGGTAATATTCTCGAGGTTCGTTTGGGTGCATACATCCCTTTTCTGGGTTAATACCAAGTGCCAAAATTTCCCACCAGGCTTGGGTCCCCTTAATTATTCGTCCAGTGGCCACCAACAGCCTTAAAGCTTGTTGAGTTACTTTTCTTTCCCTTTTTATAACACTGTTCGCAGTGATCCCATAAGAGAAAATCCCCGCTACAATGATCCCACCAATTCTCTTTACATAAATTGCATTTTATACAAACAAAAGGATAACAAATACAATCCTTTCTAGGACAGAATATAGTGTTAGTTTCAATCCAGTTCATTAACTCTTTTTTTTTTCCGCAGTTTTAGTTTTAGAGTTTCTGGATCTCCAGAACTCTCCCACTGCTCCTCAGAGATGGGTCCTTTCACTCGGCTGGCATGAGTCCACCCTCTTTCAGCAGTCCGAATGGCGGTTTCTGTAGTAAGTAAAACAAGATAAGGCCCTTCCCAGCGGGGAGTTAATGAGGACTCCTTCCATGACCTGATAAGAACTTTATCTCCAGGTTGTATATCAATAAACTTTCAACCTGGGGATGATCTCGGTGGAACCTCCAAATCATATCCCAAATACAATTATCCCGATTTTAGTAAGCCAATCACCACCCATAAAATCTCCCCAAAATCCTCCTAGATTGATTCCATTCCAAGTTTGTCTCTCAGGAGGCCATTCGTTATACACCTGGACTCCTAGTCGCTCTCCCTAATTTATGGGTAACAGGAAAAAACTAGGTTTTATTGTTGCCAACAACTCCTTCCGATTATACTTGTTTGGAGTACCCATTGTTGTTTCCTATTACCCTTTCCCATTGTTTTCCAAACTTGGGGATTACTTATATTTCTCTCCATAGCTTCCCATGGCCATCGTTCACCTTGATTTGTTCCACCACAAACATCAAAAGGGGAGATTCCCACATCAGTACAGGGTTGAGTCCTATCACATTTTCGAGCAGTAGTTTGGTACAAAGTGTGTTAAATGGTACCAACAAATATCTATATAAAGTCTAACTGAATTTTGTCAAAAGGTCGATGGGTTAACTCTCTTCCTCCTAATGGCCTTTCTCTTAGTTGGTGCTTGTTCACCCTTTGACAAGTTAAGCAGTTTCCAATTATTCTTTTTGCTATATTATATACCCCAATACAGGCATATTTTATAGCAAATTGGTCTACTAATGCTTGAACCCCCCAATGGGTGTTTTCATGGTACTTGCGCACAATTCTTATAGCCATAGTCTTTGAGATGACTTCTCGCCCATCAGGAAGTTCCCACTTTCCTGATTCGATCTCCTTTGCTCCCATCCAAGTTAACTTGTCTTTTTCCTGTACAGTAAAGCTGTACAGGTAAAACTTTTTCCCATGCACACTACAAAATTTATACTTGGGATTATCACAACTACAATGGAGCGCATCGCTCCCAAAATCCTTCCAACAATCATAACAGGGAGGCTCAAGCAAATAATCCCCGCAATTGAACTTTCTTCTCCTTAAAAATCATCAGAGCAGCTCTTTTTGCTTCTTGATCTGCTAAGTTGTTTCCCCTTGTCAGCGGAGTCAATCCCCGTTGATGTCCTTTTAAATGAACCACTGCTATTCCTACTGGTCCCCGTAAAGCCTGCAAAATTTCAACTATTAATTCCTGATGAATCAACCCCTTTCCCTGGGAATTTATTAAGCCTCTTTCTTCCCAAATTTTTCCAAATGTATGCACTATTCCAAAGGCATATCTAGAACTCACATGCTTGGGCCGACCAGCTGGGACTTAGGGGCCCTGATTCCATTAACATGAATGTTTTTCCATTAATTATCGCATATCCTGATTTTCTTTTCCCTTCCACCACCCGGGAAGATCCATCTACAAAAAGTTTTTCCCCATCTTCCAGTTCTTCTTCCTCTAAATCTGGTCTAATTTTAGTTTGTTCTTACTGTAGCCTTCAATCCATTGTCTGCAATATCCCAAAAGGCCCAACAATTGTCTGATCTGTCTCTTAGTTTTTGGAGCCGGCAATGATAATATGCCTGTAACCAAGGTGGTAAGGAATTAAAATAAAATAGGGTTAGAAAATAGGTTTGTGAATTTGTAGCAAGTGGTAACTATAAGAACATTATGCACCAGCAATGCTGCTCGAGAACCCACCTAACCCTTCCCATCTTGATTTAATTATCAAGGAGTTAAGTGTAACATTGTGATCATGGTATTATGTTTTGTTCTAATAACAAGTAGTCAGAAAGAAGGAACACCTTGGTCAGTTCTACGGTCCGGTGGGTGGGTAATTATTCATTCCATAGTCTTGTCTTAAAACAAAGGACTGTGGGGTGAATGATTGCATATTGGACCGACAGCCCGTGAAGATGTATTTAGTGTTGCCAAGTTTAAATGAACTTAGAAGGAAAGGTAATTCCGGCAGGGGGAGATCGCGACCACCGACTCAGAGACCACCCACTCAAGAAACCCTCCGACTCAAAAGATTAAGGAAGTAAAATCCCAAGAAATTATAGTGAGCGTGCGTGGTCATTTACATGGTAGGCGAGGAATACTTAACCAATCATTGTATGGACACTTGATGAATATGTATTAATCTTGCCTATAAATGTTTGATTTTTGAACTGATCGACGAACACGATTTAGGAGGAGCTATCCCCCGTGTTCCCGGCGCCGTGAATAAAGAATGCCTGCCTTTTAACACTACATTGGTGTTACGAGGTTTATTCCTGATTTCGGTGACATGCCCTGTACCCTTTCTGGGTCTAATTTCTTAGTTCCTTTACTCAGCCTAAGTATTTCACTTCCTCTTCGACAAATTGCAGTTTTGATTTCGACACCTTTAATCCCTGTAAGCTTAAAAAAATTTAGTAACCTGATACTCTCCTTCCTAACTGCCTCCTCGTCGCCACCGGCCAACAGTAAATCATCCACATACTGGACAAGGGTCAAACCCCCTTCTAGTTCGTACCCCCGCAATATTTGTTCTAATGCCTGTCCAAACAAATTTGGAGACTCGATGAGCCCCTGAGGTAAGACTGTCCACTGTAATTGTTGTTCTCTGTGAGTGTCCGGGTCTTCCCATTCAAAGGCAAAATAATCCCTGCAATCTTCCTTTAAGGGGCATGCCCAGAAGGCATCCTTTAAATCTATTACACTATACCATTGATCATCTGGGCCTAACTGGCTTAGAAGTGTATGAGGGTTTGCCACTACAGGGAATCTAGTAACCGTTCGTTTGTTAATTTCTCGCAAATCATGCACTAATCGATCACCGAAAAAGGTTTGATATCTAATTTTCCAATGGTCTCCGGAGTATACCATACCTCAGGGTTTATTCTTCCCTCATCAACTGCCCGTAAAGGACACAATTTAATTCTTAGTTCATTTCTTATGACTTCTAAACCAATCTCTAATTCTATCATTAAATCCCTGCCTAATAAGTTATAGTCCGCCTCAGGCATTAACAGCAAGGACCCCACCCCTAATTTAGAATCACTTTCAAGAACCACATTTTTTATTAGTTACTTTAAAAGGTTCCCCTTTTCCCGTCTTCCCACAATAAAAACAGGTTCTTGTTTCCTTTTTCCTTCCCTGGTCCCTACTTTCCTTTCCAGAGGGTCCCGATGGGTTATTCCGTCTGGGCGGAGTACCTCTCTGTACTGCTGTTCTTCCTCTCTCCGGACATAAACCTTCTGCGCCTCCCGGAGTAACTCATCTAATTCCCTTTGCTGCCAGTCCTCCATCTTTTAAACTCTTCCTTAATCTTTCTAACCATTCTGTAGGGGTTTCATCTTTCTTTTGCTGTTCGTTAAATGCTTTGTTAATGTTCTGTCCTCGAGGAACGGCTTCTTTAATTCCCTGTATAATTATTATCCTTAAATCGGACATGTGGCCTCTATCAACTTCGTTCTGATTATTCCAATTAGGTTTTTGGGTTGGCCACTTTATATCTGCTGCCGGACCTCCTTGATGTTGATGGTCCCATTCAAAATCGCTTGTAGCTCATCCCAGGTATATATATTAGGACCTAGGAACTGGTCTAATTTTTCCAAGACCCCTAAGGGGTCTTCCAACAAACTCCCCATTTCTTTTTTAAATTCTCTCACATCCCCTAAGTGGGACGGATACATACCCCACGCCAGGTTGAGGTCCCCCCATCGCAATTTCTCTAAGGGGGTATAACTCTGCCTGCTCCTTTCTCTGTCTAGTTCGGCTACGGGTTACTACCCTATTTTCCTCAGGGGAACTTGGAGCTGAGTCATTCTCATACCCTGGCGCCACCGAGGGGGGGGTGCCGAAGGCTGCGGAGGAGAGGGTGGTGGAATATAAGGGGGAGGCGAGGTAGGAACCCCTTCCTCGTCCCTCGGTTTCTTTCTCCTAGCCTCTTCTTTCTTTTCATTTAAAGGATATAGATTCACTTTCTTCCAAACTAAAAGGTTCCTTTGAGTGTCCAATCTTCAAAGGACCCAAATACAGGCCAATATAGGTGGTCTCCTCTAATTTGTTTACCACCCCAAACTTCCATGCAATAGTGAATCATTATTACTTTATTCTTACCCCGCCTAGAGGGGTAATCATCCCAATTTTTAATCATTAAGCCTAACGGACTATTCGGTGGTATAACCTCAGAACCCATGGGACCAGAGGGCTTGCTTTTCCTCTGTCCCATCTTCCGAAGCGCCTTCTTTCACTCACACACTCGCTTCCCCTGGTTCATGGCCCAGCCCCTCGCGGGGTTTGGGAACCGCACTACTGAGGGTCCGCACTCACTTCGCCCGGTGGACTACTGAGTCCCGTGGACGTCTCACACAAGCACGCTTCAGGATACCCAACCCCAACTGAACGGCTAACCGGCCTATACTCACGCATCCTGCGTCTTCGTTCGGGCTTCGTGCACAAAGATTATGGGGTTACCGGTTTTATTTGCTTACTGTCAAATTTAGGTTCGTCGGTAAAGGATTTGGCGTAGAAGCACCCTGACAAGGGCCGCTTATTCAGCGGGGCGCCCCCCCCGCCAAGGACCTCAGGCCAGATTGCCTTTATCCGAGTCACGGCACCAAATTGTTATAAATTTACCTGTCCAATTGAGTGACAGAGGCTGGTCAATTAGAAATTTTTGATTTATTAAAGCAAGCGACAAATAAGCAAAACAGCGCTGGGCGACCCGGGAGTCTCCTGCTCCACCAACGGCCGGCAGCTTAACAGTCTTTCAGTCCTCTCTTTATACTTTTCGTCGGTTGTCAGTTTCTCCAATCACAATCCGTTTTCACTCGCGCCTTCTTTCGAATCTTCCAATTGCAATCTACTCCGCTCCCCCCTCCCCTTCTACCTCAGGGCTTGTTTTGTCTTGTTGCTGGGCTTGTTTTGTCTTGTTGCCGGGGGTATTCAAGGTGTTAAGCAACGATTTCTTATCATGTCGTTCCATCTTACTACACAGTTCTTTCATTCTTATCATTACCATCTAAACTTTAATGCTTTAAGAAAACTTTAGCGTATGCAAGATTGTCTAACACATATCACAGGACTTAATTGTATAACATATTACAAGACTTAATTGCATCTGACACAAAGTTTGATGAACAAAACAGTTTACAGTTTATCACACTACTGACTAGGTTAAAAGAAACTCAAAACTGGTTTACCGTTTTGGATCCAAAGGATGCCTTTTTCTGTTTGCCACTTGCCAAAGAGAGCCAGAAAATGTTTGCCTTTGAGTGGGAAAATCCCGATACTGGGAGAAGAACCCAGTTAACTTGGACAATGTTACCACAAGGGTTCAAAAATAGCCCAACAATTTTTGGGAACCGATTAGCTTGGGAGCTTGAAGGATGGAATCCACCATCTCCAAATGGGATGTTATTACAATATGTAGATGATTTATTAGTTGCTACGACAACTAAAGAAAGAATGTATTCAATGGACTGTTAGTTTGCTGAATTTCCTGGGACTGAGAGGTTACAGAGTATCTCAGCAGAAAGCCCAGCTGATCCAGACACAGGTAACCTACCTGGGATAGAGGATTTCGAAAGGACAACGAGAGCTGGGGACAGAACGGAAGGAAGCCATCTGCCGAACACCAAAGCCAACTACGGCAAAAGAATTGCGGACCTTCCTCAGGACGACAGGTTGGTGCAGATTATGGATTTATAATTATGGAATATTGGTGAAACCCTTGTATGATTTGTTGAAAGGAAGCCCTTCGCTGTTAGCTTGGACTGGAGAAGCCGAAAGAGCCTGACGTGCGGAAACAAACTTCACAACTCAAAAGAGTTATAAAGCAGGTATGTTTATTACAGCGCTGGACGCATGGGGGATAGCTCCTCCTAACATGCGTGCGCTGAAACAGAAGTTCATCCTTTATATACCTTAAAGACATGAATATTCACACATCTTCCAAGAAATCACCACCTCCTTGCTTATCTATTACATTTACATAATGATGGCATTGCAAAACTACACTACGCATGCGCGGGGGTCTCGGGTGGTCATCGGTGGTCGTTTGGGGAGTTAGTCCCCTACTCCTTTTTCCCTTTTATGGTCACGGGTCTCTTGAGGATAATTTCTTCTCCTTGGATGTTTGCCCCTTCTGTTGTCTAGCCAAGCAGTTCCTTCTTATCATCCTTGTTAGAGCACTCCTGCCAGTATGTCTCTATGCTCAAGGTTAAGATATCTTCTCTGTTCTCTTTAATCTCCCAGTCGTTGCTCTTAACTCTTCTTTATTTTAATTTTCATGAGGCCTGCTTTCCTCGTGATTAACCATTTACACATAGTTACAATGTTAGCATTGAGGAAATACAGCCTAAGGACTATGAGAGTAGGCCATTAAACATAATCACACAGTTATTAGGCTAAAGAATTCTATAATAAAGTCAAACTAATCATGTAATCAATAACCTTCCATATATTAAGGAATTTGCAAAACTTACAGTTGATTAGTGACACATGCTAGAACCTTATAATTGTTTTAGATCCGTGTTTCAAGCCTTTAAATTATTAAAAGCTGAATTCACGAGAGCACCAGCCCTCGGACTTCCTGATGTGTCCAAAGCATTTTGGCTCTTTCCACATGAAAAACAAGGCATTGCTTTGGGCATATTGGCGCAGCGATCAGGGCCATACAAGCGGGCAGTTGCTTACTTCTCTAAACTGTTAGATGAAGTAAGCAAAGGTTGGCCCAGCTGTTTGAGAGCCGTAGCAGCAGTAGTGCTTAACATTGAAGAAGCCCGCAAATTTACCATAGGCCAGAAGATAACTGTGTTGGTGTCACACACGGTTTCAACAGTGCTGGAACAGAAGGGAGCACATCATTGGTCATCACCCTCTCGGTTCCTTGAAGTATCAGGCCCTCTTAGCTGAACAGGACGATGTCAATATAGTAACAACTAATATTGTGAATCCAGCATCTTTTCTCAGTGGCGAAGTTACCGAACCCGTAGTCCATGACTGTCTGGAGACAATGGAAGCGGTTTATTCCAGTCGACCTGACTTAAAGGAAGAACCGCTGGAGGACGCCTAAGAAAATCTGTTTACTGATGGAAGCAGTTTTGTGAAGCAAGGACTTTGTAAGGCTGGTTATGCGGTAACCACTACTTGTAAGGTAATTGAAGCTAATCCTTTACCTGCAGGAACATCGGCCCAAAAGGCAGAAATTATTGCCTGAATCCGAGCACTAGAAATTTCAAAAGGAAAAAGGGTCAACGTATGGACAGACTCCAAATACGCCTTTGGAGTGGTACATGCTCATGGAGCTATTTGGAAAGAAAGAGCGCTGCTGACTGCTCAAGGAAAGCAAGTGAAACGTGTCATGGTTTAGCCCCAGCCGGCAACTAAGCACCACGCAGCCGCTCACTCACTCCCCCTCCTACAGTGGGACGGGGGAGAGAATTAGGAAAAAAAAAAACCTCGTGGGTTGAGATAAGCACAGTTTAATAGGACAGAAAGAAAGAAAGAAGGAAACAACAATGATAAAACCAACAAAGGAATGTACAAGAACAAGTGATGCCCAATACAGCGATTGCTCACCACCCAGTGATCGATAGCCCGTCCCCGAGCAGCGATTTCCACCCCCCGGCCAACTCCAGTTTATGTACTGGGCATGACGTCGTATGGTAGGGAATATCTCTTTGGCCAGCCTGGGTCAGCTGTCCCGGCTGTGTCCCCTCCCAGCTTCCCGTGCACCCCCAGCCTGCTCGCTGGCAGGCCAGCATGAGAAGCTGGACTGTCCTTGACTGCTCAGCAACAACCCAAAACATCAGCACATTATCAACAGTTTCTCATCCCAAATCCAAAACACAGTGTCACACTGGCTTCTGTGAAGAAAACCAGCTCTATCCTGGCTGAAACCAGGACAGTATCCACCCCTTATTCCATACCATTTACGTCATGCCCGGGTCCTACACTTTTCAATACATTCCAATTATTCATTATTCCTCTCCCTGTCTTTTAATATATACACACAGATATCACTTTCTTAGTCCATGGGCCATCACTTTAAAATGTCTGTGGAGTTCATTCAGTCCATGACTCTGGGCTTCATCCATCATAGCAGTCTCTCAGGGCAGGGGAGATGGTATGTGGTGTTGGATTGTCATCTGGCACGGTCCATGTCCATGATCTGCAGGTCGTAAAAGTTTTGATTGGGCAGGGCCGGCTCTATTAGTAGATCTCCTAGTGTTGACTAACCAGGTGGCTTTGGCTAAATGTTTATCCCAATGTTTGAATGTCCCGTCACCCATTGCTCTCAGTGTAGTCTTTAACAGTCCGTTGTATCGTTCAATTTTTCCGGAAGCTGGTGCATGATAGGGGATGTGATACACCCACTCAATGCCGTGCTCTTTGGCCCAGGTGTCTATGAGGTTGTTTCGGAAATGAGTCCCATTGTCTGACTCAATTCTTTCGGGGGTGCCATGTCACCATAAGACTTGCTTTTCAAGGCCCAGGATAGTGTTCCGGGCGGTGGCATGGGGCACAGGGTATGTTTCCAGCCATCCGGTGGTTGCTTCCACCATGGTAAGCACATAGCGCTTGCCTTGGCGAGTTTGTGGAAGTGTGATATAGTCAATCTGCCAGGCCTCCCCATATTTATATTTCAACCATCGTCCTTCATACCAGAGGGGCTTTAACCGCTTGGCTTGTTTGATAGCAGCACACGTTTCACATTCATGGATAACCTGTGCAATAGCGTCCATGGTCAGGTCCACCCCTCGATCCCGAGCCCATCTATATGTTGCATCTCTTCCCTGATGGCCTGAGGTGTCATGGGCCCACCGAGCTATAAATAATTCACCCTTATGTTGCCAGTCCAGATCCACCTGAGCCACTTCAGTCTTAGCAGCCTGATCCACCTGATGGTTGTTTTGATGTTCTTCGGTGGCCCGACTCTTGGGTACGTGAGCATCTACATGGCGTACTTTTATGACCAGATTCTCTAGTCGGGCAGCAATATCTTGCCACAATTCAGCAGCCCAGATGGGCTTGCCTCTGCATTGCCAGTTGCTCTGCTTCCATTGCTGTAGCCACCCCCATAGAGCATTTGCCACCATCCATGAGTCAGTATAGAGATAGAGTATTGGCCATTTTTCTCGTTCAGCAATATCTAAAGCCAGCTGGATGGCTTTCACCTCTGCAAACTGACTTGATTCACCTTGTCCTTCAGCAGCTTCTGCGACTCGTCGTATAGGGCTCCATACAGCAGCTTTCCACCTTCGATGTTTGCCTACAATACGACAGGACCCATCAGTAAACAGGGCATATTGCCCTTCGTTCTCTGGCAGTTCATTATATGGTGGAGCCTCTTCAGCACGCGCCACCTCCTCTTCTGGTGATATTCCAAAATCTTTGCCTTCTGGCCAGTCCATGATCACTTCCAAGATTCCCGGGCGATTAAGGTTTCCTATTCGAGCCCGCTGTGTAATAAGCGCGACCCACTTACTCCACGTAGCATCAGTTGCATGATGTGTAGAGGGGACCCTCCCTTTGAACATCCAGCCTAGCACCGGCAGTCGGGGTGCCAGGAGGAGCTGTGCTTCAGTACCAACCACTTCTGAGGCAGCTCGAACTCCTTCATATGCTGCCAGTATCTCCTTTTCAGTTAGAGTATAGCGGGACTCAGATCCCCTATATCCTCGACTCCAAAACCCTAGAGGTCGACCTCGGGTCTCTCCTGGTGCCTTCTGCCAGAGACTCCAGGTAGGGCCATTCTCCCCGGCTGCCGTGTAGAGCACATTTTTAACATCTTGTCCTGCCCGGACTGGCCCGAGGGCTACGGCATGAACTATCTCCTGTTTGATTTGTTCGAAGGCTTGTTGTTGCTCAGGGCCCCATTTAAAATTGTTCTTCTTCCAGGTCACTTGATAAAGAGGGCTTACAATCAGACTGTAATTTGGAATATGCATTGCATTCTCCAGAAACCCACAACGCCCAAAAATGCTTGTGTTTCTTTTCTTGCTAGTTGGTGGAGACATAGCTGTTATTTTGTTGATCACATCCGTTGGGATCTGTCGACGTCCATCTTGCCATTTTATTCCTAAAAACTGGATCTCTTGTGCAGGTCCTTTGACCTCACTTTGTTTTATGGCAAAACCAGCTTTCAGAAGGACTTGAATTATTTTCTTCCCTTTCTCGAAAACTTCTTCTGCTGTGTTGCCCCATACGATGATGTCATCAATGTATTGCAGATGCTCTGGAGCTTCACCCTGTTCCAGTGCAGTCTGTATCAACCCATGGCAAATGGTAGGGCTGTGTTTTCACCCCTGGGGCAGTCGATTCCAGGTGTATTGGACACCCCTCCAGGTGAAAGCAAACTGTGGCCTGCACTCTGCCGCCAAAGGGACTGAGAAAAACGCGTTAGCAATATCAATGGTGGCGTACCACTTGGCTGCCTTTGACTCCAGTTCATATTGAAGTTCTAGCATGTCTGGCACGGCAGCGCTCAGTGGTGGCGTGACTTCATTCAGGCCACGATAGTCTACTGTCAGTCTCCACTCTCCATTAGACTTTCGCACTGGCCATATGGGGCTGTTAAAGGGCGAGCGAGTCTTGCTGATCACTCCTTGGCTCTCCAGCCGACGAATCAGCTCATGGATGGGGATCAGGGAGTCTCTGTTGGTGCGATATTGCCGCCAGTGCACTGTTGTGGTAGCGATCAGCACCTGTTTTTCTTCAAACCTCAGCAACCCCACCACAGAAGGGTCCTCTGAGAGACCAGGCAAGGTGGACAGCTGTTTAATTTCTTCCGTCTCCAAGGCAGCTATACCAAAAGCCCACTGGTACCCTTTTGGGTCCTTGAAATACCCTCTCCTCAGGTAGTCTATGCCCAGGATGCACGGAGCCTCTGGGCCAGTCACAATGGGGTGCTTCTGCCACTCCTTCCCAGTTAGGCTCACTTCAGCCTCCAGCACAGTCAGCTGTTGGGATCCCCCTGTCACTCCGGAAATACAGATGGGTTCTGCCCCTATATGGCTTGATGGCATCAGGGTACATTGTGCACCGGTGTCCACTAAAGCCTTATATTCCTGTGGGTCTGATGTGCCAGGCCATCTAATCCACACAGTCCAATAAACTCGGTTGTCCTTCTCCTCCGCCTGGCTGGAGGCAGGGCCCCTCTAGTCCTGGTCATAGTACTCATTACCCGCTTCTTGTACATAGGAATCAGAAGTCCCTTCAAGAGGACCAGAGGTGAGATCAGCCCTTCTATTCTTTCTGGGAAACTGCCCACTGGAAAGTGGAGCGACGATTTTTCTGGAGGAACCTGAACCCCCTTTTGTAATTGTTTTTCCTTGCAGCTCGCGTACTCGTGCCTCTAGGGTCGAGGTAGGTTTTCCATCCCACCTCCTCATGTCCTCTCCGTAGTCACGCAATTGAAACCACAGGGTAGCTCGCGGTGTATATCCTCTATATCTTCTCTCTTGAACAGAAGAGCGCTTACTCCTAATGGCTGAGACACTGGTCCGTACGGGTGGAGGGTAGGGCATATCCTCTTTGAATTGCCGGAACTCCTGGGACAGTTTCTCTACAGCAGAGACGCAGGCCCGTAGGGAGGAAGAGAGACTTTCTTCGTATTGCCGGAGTTGGCCAGCCAATTCATCCACCGTTGGTCTCTCTCCGTCTTTCCAGGCCATTACGGCTAATGAGTTGGCATATGATGATGGTGCACTCCGTACAAACTTCCGCCACATAGGTTGCGTGCAATTGACTTCATCTGGATCTTTGGATGATTGTCCATTGTCCAAGTCACCATAAATCACTTCCAGCACAGCTAGCTCCCTCAGGTACTGGATACCTTTCTCCATGGTGGTCCACTTGCCTGGGTGACATAGAACATCTTCCTTGAAGGGATACCTTTCCTTCACACCCGACAGGAGTCGTCTCCAGGGGCTGAGGACTCGTGCACCTTTTCCAATTGCTTTGTCAATGCCCCCTTCCCTAGAAAGGGATCCCAGCTGCTTGGCTTCCCTACCCTCTAATTCCAGGCTACTGGCCCCATTATCCCAGCATCGGAGCAGCCAGGTGACAATGTGCTCACCTGGACGATGGATGAAATCCTTTCGCATATCTCGCAATTCACTCAGGGATAGAGATCGGGTAGTTACCGTCTCTTTTATGAGTTCTTCCTCTTCCTCCTCTTCAAGTGATGACTCGCTCTCTTCCCTCTTCCGTGCTTGTGATGGCCCTGCTTCAGAGCACTCTGCCTCCTCCAGTCTCTTCGGGGGCGTGTGTTTCCAAAAAGGACTGTCATGGTTTAGCCCCAGCCGGCAACTAAGCACCACGCAGCCGCTCACTCAATCCCCCTCCCGCAGTGGGATAGGGGAGAGAATTAGGAAAAAACACTCGTGGGTTGAGATAAACACGGTTTAATAGGACAGAAAGAAAGAAGGAAACAACAATGATAATACCAACAAAGGAATGTACAAGAACAAGTGATGCCCAATACAGCGATTGCTCACCACCCAGTGATCGATAGCCCGTCCCCGAGCAGCGATTTCCGCCCCCCGGCCAACTCCAGTTTATGTACTGGGCATGACGTCGTATGGTAGGGAATATCTCTTTGGCCAGCCTGGGTCAGCTGTCCCGGCTGTGTCCCCTCCCAGCTTCCCGTGCACCCCCAGCCTGCTCGCTGGCAGGCCAGCATGAGAAGCTGGACTGTCCTTGACTGCTCAGCAGCAACCCAAAACATCAGCACATTATCAACAGTTTCTCATCCCAAAGCCAAAACACAGTCTCACACTAGCTTCTATGAAGAAAACCAGCTCTATCGTGGCTGAAAGCAAGACACCCTGCAAGGGCTCAACCTTAAGGAGAAGCTGGTAAACAGCTGGACATCTGCACGGCTCGGCCTTGAGGAGAAGGAGCTCTGGTAAACAACTAAGAGGAAGTAAAGGAACGCATGGACACCTGCAGGCAGTGCATCCTGACTGTGTGAGAAGTGCGTGGACTGTGTGTGGTAACCAACCAGGATGTATTTTGTGGCCCATGAAAGAGCTGTAACTGCATAAAAAGCAGACACTTGTAGCAATAAAGGTCTTCAATTGTTAACTCTAATAGAGTTCCTGAAGTCCGGTTCTTCTCTGTCAAATCAACAAACAGGAATATATTCAATACCAGATGGCAGAATAATAGTGGTTTATAACATTTTATGGAAACTCCTATGGGAAGAACATAATACAACTTCTTCAAATCCCCAAGAGGTGTCGTCTAAAGTCACTCCATGTAATACCTTAGTCTGTTTCCAAATTTCTTCCAAATCAGTAGATATCCTACCGCTTTGATCCACATACATACAACAGCTAGTGTTTATGACGGTACAAACACCTCCCTGTGAGAGGCTGATATATATGATTGAGTACCAAACAGGATTCCAATTTAAGTTTACAATTTATTAAACGAATAGAGGCAAGCAAACAGCGCTGGGTGCGCCGGGAGTCTCCGCTCCACCAAGATGCACGCCGTACAGTTCCTGTTCTTGGTTTATATCCTGTCTGCTAATACATATTCATGAATAGGCGTGTCTTCTTCGGCGCATGCCCTCTTCTCCTTCTAGAGTCTTCTCGAATCTTCCTCAGCGTGCCCCCAGGATGACCCCAAACTTTATGCATGCACTTTACAAGTTTCTCTTTACACAATACTATGCGGTCAGTGGTCAAACTGGTTTGAGCTGATGTACCAGAATGTTCGCTAGGTGGCTTTCACAAGAGGCAGGAACTATATACATTAACTACTCTGCTAGACTTAGGCTTGCGGTCATACAGAAGGTTACACTTCATCACACTAATCAGATGAACATATTTCACAGAGGCCAATAATAAATCCAATGCCATTCTATTTTGTCATGTTATCTGTGATAAACTATCAACTTCAGCTTGCAAAGCTTGAATTGCGTCAATAGTTCAGTTCTCAATATTTTCCAATACAGCAGAGATGTTTACTATTGATTTTTCTAATTCACTGACTCCTAACCATGGTAAGAACCACCTTACAAAGCTCTGAAAAGCACTCGACCTTTGTGCAAGGGGCTTTGAAGATTTCTGGGAAGGCATGTTAAAGTATTTCGAATCCAACTTCCTCCGTGATAGGTGTGATTTAAAATTGTGTCCTTGGGTACAACTGCCCCTAATGTACATAGACCCATCCAATTATAAGGGAGACTTTTCCTGGTGTATGTCCCACACAACCAAAACCATGCTTTGCCTTTGGGTATTGGCCAGGAGGTATGCTTGAAAGTTCCACTAGATAAATTAGTGACTACTTCTATTTCTCCTTCAATAGTAATCGTCCGATTGCACTTCTCTCCAGGCAACTTTCCAACAAAAATTCCATCTTTCTTCTCACCCTCTCGTTTCCTTTTATAACATAACCAGAAGGGCTCACTATCTTGACTGGGAATTTGGACTTTCAAGATTAAATCTGAAGAACTCTGATTTAAATATGAAGTTTTGATCCATCAATTATCAACTCCTCCCAATCAGGGTCAGACAATCCTCTAATCTCTCATTCTGTGTACCAACCTTTAAACATCTTTGTCCAATGCTACAAGTGATTTTTCTCCATCATCAAATTTATAGAGAGGCCACTACTGATTACAATACTTAATTAAAGTTTTTCTATCGACACTTCCCGGCACTCCCCCCCAGATCTTTCCAGTGCTGTAAAACACATCCTAATGGACTTTTCTTTAGAAAAGGTGTGTCCCTGTGTCCCCTGGGTCCTGTTTATTACATGGGGATTGGCAGGAAAGGAGACTGGGGCTTCCACCTAGGTGGGACCATTGCCTTGTCATTAGGGCTTTCCTGTGGCAGGTGAGATGATGAGGGTTTGGAACCACTTCACATGGAGGAGTCTCCTCTGCTGTGAATAGAGGAGTGGGTGTGAATGCACAGCATCTAGCTGTCAGCCAAAAGGAAGTTATTGCTGTATTTTGTGCTGAGCCTAAATATTTCAGGCACACAAGAATAGTCATTTTAAAAGAGTAGTCAAGACCATCAGGCCAGATAGAAAGGGGGGGTGCCAAATCTTTGGATAGAGATTGTTATGTATGGTTTAAGGTTTAGTAATTTGTAGTATTAGCAAAACCAAAGTATTTCATTTTGGGAATGCCTAGAAGCAGAACTGCAGACACCTGTGAACTTTAATGTTGAAAACTCACATTTTTGCTTTCTATGTACCTCTAGTGTTGGGCAACAGTGGAGCAGGTGTATCATGAATCACAGGTTTTTAACTTCAGCACTACCGCTGAAAAAAAGATCTGAGACAAGCAAGAAGGTTTTAACATGTCTAATCAATCAAATCAAATGTGAGTTTTGTAAATTTCCTTTTGTATGTGAGGATTGTGTAAGATAAACTACTGTGGAGAACTTCTTCTATCTTAACCAAGCAACTGGCAGGAACCGATAAGAACCAGTACAATGTTAAAATACAAGCTAAGCAAGTGGAAGGAGCCAATAAGAAAAGAGTTCCTCTGGAGTACAGTCAAGTTGAGGGGATCAAGTACTGCAAAAACCCACCAGAGACCACCAGAGGACCACCGACTCATTTAACAGCACATGCGTCAGGGACATTTGAGTATGTATGTTAAACATTTCTTGGAAATGTCATGAATATGCTAACCATTGCAATGAATATGAATGTATGTACTCTATATAATTCAGATGCTGGTAACACGAGGCATGCATGTTAGGAGGAGATATCCCCCATGCGTCCGGCACTGTAATAAAGATGTCTGCTTAAAAACACTTTGATGTTATTAAGTTTGGATTTCTTAAGTTTGGATTTCTTTGAATCACCACTCTTGGTGCCTCGACGCTTTATGCTTTAGTCTCTTCTTACTTAGAAGGGTGTGGTGGGTTGACCTTGGCTGGCTGCCAGGTGCCCACCAAGTCACTGTTATCACTCCCCTCCTCAGCAGGACGGGGGGGGAGAAAATAAGATGGAAAAAATTTGTGGGTCAAGATAAAGGCAGTTTAATAAAGCAAAAGCAAAGGCTGAACGCAGAAGCAAAGGAAAACAAAAGGTTTATTCTCTACTTCCCATCAGCAGGCGATGTCCAGCTACTTCCTAGGAAGCAGGGCTTCAGTACGTGTAGCAGTTGCTCCAGAAGACAATCGTTGTAAAAAATGAATGCCCCCCCCCCTTTCTCTTAGCTTTTATTGCTGAGCTGATGTCACATGGTATGGAATATGCCTTTGGCCAGTTTGGGTCAGCTGTCCTGGCTATGTCCCTTCCCAAGATCTTGCCCACCCCCAGCCTACTGGTGAGGGGGGAATGTTGGAGAGACAGCCTTGATGCTGTGTGAGCACTGCTCAGCAGCAGCCAAAGCACTGATGTGTTATCAACACCTTTCTAGCTACCAATACACAGCGCAGCACTATGAGGGCTGCTATGGGGAAAATTAACTCCATCTCAGCCAGACCCAATAAAAAGGGGGAGAGATCTTTTACCCTTTCAAAGCTAGTGTGCCACTTGGTTGCTCATTGTTAACAGAACATCCTGAAAACACACGGATTCTTTACCCTGAGTAAAGAGTAATCAAGTTTGCAAACACTTACTTATTCCTGATGGGTATGTACAAGAGTTTTGTTACTAACCTCAGAAGAAACAAACTCTTGTCTGGAGGGACCAAAGTAGCTAAACTACATTCAGCAGAACCTTTTAGTAAACTTATTTCTGAGAAATTTGGTGTAGGCAGGTAAGAGGTTTATCTTCTTTATCCTATAGTATTAATTCCCCCAACCATCTGTGAAAGCAATGCCAATGTCTTATAATGGAAGCTGACATCTGACCTGTAGGCTTTTTGACAAATTTTTAACATTAGCAATTCCAGCTGTCTTGCTGGAGGAATAGAAGGAAACTTCTCAATATGACTGTGGGATATGAAATCTAAAAAGACAGTATCAAGTGAGATGACTTAAAAAAAAGACAACAAAAAAACCCCACAGTGTAATAAAAAGGATTGGAAAAGCAGATAAGGAGCAAAGAGTAAAGGAGGAGTAAATGAGGATTCAAGAGCAAACAGGAATGTGTATTTGTAAGGATATTAGTAAGTAGTTGGCCTAGATTTAGCAAACTGGGGGGGGAGGGGGATATTGCAACTCTAATTTTTGTAATGAATTAAGGCCTGTTGCAAACAGGCTCAGTTACATCATCCAATCAGTGTCAGAGAGTGTTGATAAGGTGTTACCCCTGTCCTGCCCAAAAGCAGGTAGTTCTTGTCAATGGATAATTCATTTTCCTCATGTGTCTAGTCTACAAAAAACTTGCTTCCTTTGACCCTCATCACTTTACTTTGGGAATCAATGTCAAATATAGCTGTATAGCAGATTAAATTGAATTTTGATAAGTACAAATGAATTTGTTTACTTTGAATCATTAAGACGTTTGTTAATTTTAGCAATTTTAGCATTTTAATAGCTAAGTGGTAGAAGACGGGCTTGGCCCTTCCTGCTATTCAGTATTCTGACTGTGTCACCGAAATCGGGAATAAACCTCGTAACACCAATGTAGTGTTAAAAGGCAGGCATTCTTTATTCTCGGCACCGGGAACATGGGGAATAGTTTTCCCAAATCGTGTTCGTTCAATCAGTCTAAGAAACATTCTTTTATAGATACACAAATACATATTCATTATCCTCTATACAATGATTGGTTAAAAATTCTTCACCTAACATGTAAATGACTACGCATGCTCACTATAACTTTCTAAGAATTTACTTCCTTGATCTTTTGGGTCGGAGGGTTTCTTGAGTGGGTGGTCTCTGAGTCGGTGGTCGCGATCTCCCCCTGCCGGAATTACCTTTTCTCTAAGTTCACTTAAACTTGGCAATACCAAATGGTCCTTCACGGACCGTTAACACAAACACACAATTATTCACAGAATCACAGAATCACTAGGTTGGAAAGGACCTTCAAGATCATCAAGTCCAACCATTAATCCAGCGCCACCATGTCCCCTAAACCATGTCCTGAAGCGCCACATCCACACGTTTTTTGAACACTTCCAGAGGTGGCGACTCCACCACCTCCCTGGGCAGCCTGTTCCAATGCCTGACCACCCTCTCAGTGAAGAAATTTTTCCTAATATCCAATCTAAACCTCCCCTGGCGCAACTTGAGGCCATTTCCTCTTGTCCTATCACTAGTTACTTGGGAGAAGAGGCCAACACCTTTCAGGGAGTTGCAGAGAGCAATGAGGTCTCCCCTCAGCCTCCTCTTCTTCAGACTAAACAACCCCAGTTCCCTCAGCCGCTCCTCATAAGACTTGTGCCCTTCTCTGGACACGCTCCAGCACCTCAACATCCTTCTTGTAGTGGGGGGCCCAAAACTGAACACAGTATTCAAGCTGTGGCCTCACCAGTGCCGAGTACAGGGGCACAATCACTTCCCTACTCCTGCTGGCCACACTATTCCTGATACAGGCCAGGACGCTGTTGGCCTTCTTGGCCACCTGGGCACACTGCCGGCTCATGTTCAGCCGGCTGTCAATCAGCACCCCCAGGTCCCTTTCCGCTGGGCTGCTCTCTAGCCACTCCTCCCCAAGCCTGTAGCGTTGCATGGGGTTGTTGTGGCCAAAGTGCAGGACCCTGCACTTGGCCTTATTAAACCTCATACAGTTGACCTCTGCCCATCGATCCAGCCTGTCCAGATCCCTCTGCAGAGCCCTCCTACCCTCCAGCAGATCAACACTCCCACCCAACTTGGTGTCATCTGCAAACTTACTGAGGGAGCACTCGATTCCTTCATCCAGGTCACCAATAAAGATATTGAACAAGACCGGCCCCAGAACCGAGCCCTGGGGAACACCACTTGTGACCGGCCGCCAGCCGGATTTAACGCCGTTCACCACAACTCTCTGGGCTCGGCCATCCAGCCAGTTCCTCACCCAGCGAAGGGTAAACCTGTCTAAGCCACGAGCCGCCAGTTTCTCCAGGAGAATGCTGTGGGAGACACTGTCAAAGGCTTTACTAAAGTCCAGGGAGACAATGTCCACAGTCTTTCCCTCATCCACTAGGCCGGTCACCTGGTCATAGAAGGAGATCAGGTTGGTCAAGCAGGACCTGCCTTTCATGAACCCATGCTGGCTCGGCCTGATCCCTTGGTTGTCCTGCACATGCCCTGTGAGCACTCTCAAGACCAACTGCTCCATAATCTTCCCCGATACAGAGGTCAGGCTGACAGGCCTGTAGTTCCCAGGATCCTCCTTCTGGCCTTTCTTGTAGATGGGCATCACACTGGCAAGCCTCCAGTCTTCTGGGACCTCCCCTGTTAACCAGGACTGCTGATAAATGATGGAGAGTGGCTTGGCAAGCTCCTCCGCCAGCTCTCTCAGTACTCTCGGGTGGATCCCATCAGGCCCCATAGACTTGTGGGTGTCCAGGTGGTTTAGCATGTCCTTGACTGCTTCCTCCTGGATTACGAGGAGTACATTGTGCTCTCCATCCCCGTCTTCCAGCTCAGGGGGCTGAATACCCTGTGGATACCTGGACTGGCTATTAAAGACTGAGGCAAAGAAGGCATTAAGTACCTCAGCCTTGTCCTCGTCCTTGGAGACAATGTTCCCCGCCATATCCAGTAGGGGATGGAGATTCTCCTTGCCTCTCTTTTTGTTGTTAATATATTTGTAAAAACATTTTTTATTATCCTTTACGACTGCGGCCAGACTGAGCTCTAGCTGGGCTTTTGCCTTTCTAATTTTGTCCCTGCTTGACCTAACGAGATCCTTGTACTCTTCGTGAGTTGCCTGCCCCTTCTTCCAGAGATGATAAACTCTCCTCTTTTCCCTAAGTTCCAGCAAAATCTCCCTGTTCAGCCAGGCCGGTCGCCTTCCCCGCCAGCTCTTCTTACGGCACATGGGGACTGCCTGCTCCTGCGCCTTTAAGATTCCCTTCTTGAAGACTGTCCAGCCTTCCTGGACCCCTTTGTCCTTCAGGACTGTCTCCCAAGGGACTCTCTCAACCAGTGACCTGAACAGGCCAAAGTCTGCCCTCCGGAAGTCCATGATAGCAGTTGTGCTGACCCCTGTCCTTACTTTGCTCACAACTGAGAATTCTATCATGTCGTGGTCGCTAAGCCCAAGACAGCCTCCGACCACCACATCTCTCACCAGTCCTTCTCTGTTTGTAAACAGCAGGTCCAGCAAGGCACCTCCCCTGGTGGGCTCACTCACGAGCTGCGTCAGGAAGTTATCCTCCACACACTCCAGGAACCTCCTAGACTGTTTCCTCTCTGCTGTGTTATACTTCCAGCAGATGTCCGGTAGGTTGAAGTCGCCCGCAAGAACAAGGGCCAGCGAATGCAAGACCTCCGCCAGTCGCTTATAGAATGTCTCATCTGTCTCTTCGTCCTGGTTGGGTGGTCTGTAACAGACTCCCAGCAGGATATCTGCCTCATCGGCCTTCCCCCTCATCCTTACCCACAAGCACTCTACTTGGTCTTCACAATCTTCGATTTCTATGCAATCAAAACACTCCCTAACATACAGAGCCACCCCACCACCTCTCCTTCCCTGCCTATCCCTTCGGAAGAGCTTATAGCCATCCATTGCAGCACTCCAGTCATGAGAAGCATCCCACCATGTTTCTGTGATGGCAACTACGTCATAGCTGTCGCACTGCACAATGGCTTCCAGCTCCTCCTGTTTGGTATCCATGCTGCGTGCATTGGTGTAGATGCACCTGAGCTGGGCTATCGATTTCAACTCTGGCACGTTGAACCTACCCCTAGGTTCAACTCTAGTGAGCCCGGTTTTATCCCCTCCCCCCTCCAAATCTATTTCAAATAGATTCATTTCAAAGTCTTTGTTTCAAGACAGAAAAATTGCCTTCACTATGTTATACTACACCGTTCAGACTAGTTACACTGTTCTCTATTTGCTATCAAAGAACGAGACATACTACTCTTAATTCTGATCTTATACAATTACAATGTTACATACTGATTAGATCCTTGATGTTTAAATCAAGATGGAAAGGGCTGGGTGGACTTCTGAGCAGCATTGCCGGTGCATAACGTTCTTATGGTTACATCTATATAACCTTATTATAATTCCCACCACCTTGGTCACAACTGTTTTCCTTATAGTTACAGCCATTGCTGGTGTGAAATATGTTTATCTGATTCGTGTGATGAAGTGTAATCTTCTGTACTTTTATGGATTTCTCCTGCACCATAAAAAGGGGTATTTTACAGGAGAAAGTTAAACTACTTTGCTGGTATATCGGCTCAAACCAGTTTGACCACTGACCGCATAGCATTGTGTAAAGAAAGTGCATGCATAAGGTTTGGGGTCATCCTGGGGGCACACCGAGGAAGATTCGAGAAGACTCTAGCAGGAGAAGAGGGCATGCGCTGAAGAGGGCACGCCGAGGAAGATTCGAGAAGACTAGCAGGAGAAGAGGGCATGCGCTGAAGAAGACACGCCTGTTCATTAATATGTATTAGAAGACACGCCTATTCATGAATATGTATTAGCGAACAGGATCACGCTGAGGAAGATTCGAGAAGATTCTAGAAGGAGAAGAGGGCATGCGCCGAAGAAGACACGCCTAATCATGAATATGTATTAACGGACAGGATATAAACCAGGAACAGGAACTGTACCGCGTGTGTCTTGGTGGAGCAGAGAGTCCCGGCGCACCCAGCGCTGTTTGCTTGCCTCTATTCGCTTAATAAATTGTAAATTTGAATTGGAATCCTGTTTGGGACTAAATAATTTATAACAATTGGGGGCTCTTCCGGGATGGTCTTGGTTCCTGAATTCTGACTTGATCTAGGAGGGGCGCCCCACCTTTTGGTGGCTCCTGATCGGGTCGGGTCGGGACTAACGCCATCCTGAACCTGAATAGGGGCAAGCAAAGAATTTGATTTTTTTATGAGCTCCCTTGCCGGCTGCAGCAGTTTATTTTGCCCGCAATTCTGCGCGCGAAGATCCGAACGAAGACGACGGAGTCGTAAGTATTTAAGGTGTATACCGTTCGGTTGGGTAGTATTCAGTTGCCTGTGTGTGTAAGAGTGTGACTGAGACAGAACCTAGTTCCGAAGCGATTGTGGAGGTCTTCTAACCGCGGTTCCAATCTCCCGCGAGGGACTTGGCCGGTGAAGGACCGAAGCGATTCTTAGAGGATTCATGGGTGGGTGATAGGTCCTAAACCCCCTGCAAGACACTCTTACTGGTAGCCAAGGGCTGTAGGAATTGCCACAGTAAAAATTCCTAGATGGGTCAGACGAAATCGAGAACCCAGGATCAGAAGAAAGGGAGCGAATTACTAGAAATACCTCCGGAGAGTCCATTAGGAATAATGATTGAAAATTGGAATGATAGGGGCCCCAGAAAAGGAAAAAGTAAATTAAAATTAGTTCAATATTGTATGGTCAAATGGCCAAAAGAACCTTTGAGACCACATGTCTTTTGGCCTGTTTTTGGATCTTTTGAAGACTGGGTCTGCCAGGCCTTAAATATATATGTTAATTCAAAGGAACCTTTTAGTCAGGAGGAAAGTGATTATGCAGGATTATGGGACAGAACTTTACGTCCTTTTCCAGCCTCAATACTTACATTAAAAACAGATGAAAAGTTTGAGGAAGAAGAAGAGGGGAAAAGTGAAAAGGAAAAAGATGATAAATGGGAGCCACTGGATAACCTACCGCCTCCATATTCTAATAATCCATCTTCGGCGGCGGCTCCCCCTCCGGTGGCTGTAGTACCTCTATCTGTACCACTGTTGCCCCTATCTCCACCACCAACAGCACCGGAATTAGATCGACCTCCGGCTGCATGTACGAGAAGTAGGACTGCTGTATCTGAGGGAGCTTCTCTATACCCCTTATGAGAAGTACCCCTCGGAGGCAATCAGGGAGGCATCGGGTTTGTGGCAGTCCCATTAAATACCACAGATGTAAGAAATTTCAAGAAAGAAATGGGGACCCTATTAGATGATCCCCTCGGAGTAGCTGAAAAATTGGACCAATTCCTAGGCCCCAATACTTATACCTGGGAAGAAATACAGTCCATTTTAGGGACCCTATTCACTGTTGAGGAAAGGGGAATGATTAGACAAGCTGGAATGAGAATTTGGGAAAGACAGAATCAGGCAGGACCCCCGGGAGATCAGAAATGGCCAAATGTGGATCCCCACTGGGATCATCAACAACCCCAAGGAAGACAAAATATGAGGGATTTGAGAACGTTAATCATACAGGGAATAAGGGAAGCGGTTCCCCGAGGGCAAAACATTACTAAAGCATTTAATGAACAACAAGGGAAAGACGAATCTCCAACAGAATGGTTGGAGAGGTTGAGGAAAAACCTACAAATGTATTCTGGACTTGATCCGAATACAGTGGCTGGGACCGCACTCCTTAGAACACAATTTGTAGCTAAATCCTGGGGGGATATAAGAAGGAAATTAGAAAAATTGGAAGATTGGCAAGAAAGAGGATTAGAGGAGTTACTTAGAGAAGCCCAGAAAGTCTATGTTAGGAGGGACGAAGAAAAACAAAAAGCAAAAGCAAAAATTTTTGTAGCAGCAGTAAGGGAAAGTCAGAAAAATAAGACGACTCCTGGAGAGAAAAGGGAAAAAAGAATAGAGCAGACACCCCGGGGACAGCCTTATCGAGAAAGATTTACAATTCCCGTCTGTTACTACTGTAACAAGAGGGGACATGTTCAGAAGAACTGCCGTAAGCGGGAACAAGATGAGAAGATGTTCAAAGAAGACTAGGGGTGTCAGGGGCTCTATCTTCTGGGGACTTCAACATCAACAGAGCCCTTGATAAAATTATTAATTGGTCCCCATAAAGAGGAAGTTTTATTTTTAGTGGATACAGGGGCCGAAAAGTCAACCATTCAAAAACTTCCAAAAGGAATAGAAAAAGGGAAGAGTTACGTGTCAGTAGTAGGAGCAAAAGGAGAGCCTTTTAAAGTAAATATATTGAAAGCTGTAGAAGTAGACACAGAAAAGAAAATTTGTCTTAATGATTTACTTTTGCTCCCTGAAGCGGAATATAACAACATAACTGTTTAGAGGTAATTGAGACCCAGACAAAGGTGAGACCAGATTTAAGAGATGCTGAGTTGGAAAATGGAGAAGCGCTGTTTATAGATGGCTCCTCCAGAGTGGTAGAAGGGAAGAGAAAATCAGGTTATGCAGTAATTAATAAGGACTTGGAACTTGTGGAATCAGGACCTCTGAGTCCATCATGGTCAGCTCAGGCTTGTGAGCTGTATGCCCTATGTAGGGCCCTGGAATTATTAAAAGGAAGAAGTGGGACTATATTTACAGATTCTAAATACGCATATGGGGTGGTCCACACTTTTGGAAAAATTTGGGAAGAAAGAGGTTTGATTAATACTCAAGGGAGGAATTTAATACATCAAGAATTAATAGTAAAGATTTTGAAGGCGTTAAGAGAACCAAAGGAGATAGCAGTGGTACATGTGAGGGGACACCAAAAGGGATTAGATTACCGAACTAGAGGAAATAACTTAGCAGATAAAGAGGCCCAGGAAGCAGCCTTGAGGACTAAAGTTGCCAAAATTAATGTAATACAAACAAAGGAGGACACCAGCAAAGAAGAACGAGAGGAAAGAGAGAAGTCGTCTACGCCAGAAGAACAAACAAAATTGGAGAAAATAGGAGCTAAATTAGAACAAGGAAAATGGACACTGCCCGATGGGCGAGAAATGTTGCCAAAAGCCTACACCAGGCGAATATTAGAACGTTTGCATACGCAAACACATTGGGGTACAAAAGCGTTAAGTGATCATTTTCTTAAACAATTTGGTGGTATTGGAATTTTTGAAATAGCAAAGCAAATTACACAAGGTTGCTTAACCTGTCAAAAGGTAAATAAGACAGTGTTTCGACAAGCAGCCACGGGAGGGAGAAAAACAGCTTACAGACCTTTTGAGAAAGTACAAGTCGATTTCACTGAATTGCCTAAGGTAGGGAGGATAAAATATTTATTGGTAATAGTAGATCATTTAACACAGTGGGTAGAAGCGTACCCTGTAGCACGAGCTACGGCACAGATGGTGGTAAAAATTTTTTTGGAACATTTGATACCTAGATATGGGATAATCCAGTACATTGATTCTGACCAGGGCACACATTTTACTTCTAAGTTAGAAAGAATGAATCAAACAATAAAACAACAATTGGCTAAATTAATGATTGAGACACAAATGCCTTGGACAAAATGTTTACCATTGGCACTTCTAAACATAAGAATGAAACCATACAGTGAGACTGGATTATCGCCATATGAAATGTTATATGGCATGCCTTATTTTCAAGGAATGCCTCTAGGGAACAATGTAATTGAGGATCATAGTATCCAACAATATATAATTACCATTGGAAAAAGATTAAAAGAATTAAGAGAGATTGGGATGGTGGCCCAAACACCACCTTTAGGATTTGCAATTCATCAGTTAGAACCAGGAGATAAAATTCTGATAAAAACATGGAAAGAAGGAAACCTATCTCCCCTCTGGGAAGGACCTTTCCTTGTTTTATTTCACGAGTGAAAGGTCCAGTGAAGGAGTGGAAGGTCACATCTGACTAAATTGCTGTGGGAATTTTATTGCGGCTACTCCTGTAATAGAAACAGGAGTGAAACATGAAATTCCCACAGTTGCTAAAAATCTATTTGTAAAGTCATTGAATATAACTAATTGTTACGTTTGTGGTGGAACAAATCAAGGTGAACGATGGCCATGGGAAGCTATGGAGAGAAATATAAGTAATCCCCAAGTTTGGAAAACAATGGGAAAGGGTAATAGGAAACAACAATGGGTACTCCAAACGAGTATAATCGGAAGGAGTTGTTGGCAAAAGAAGAACAGGAAAAAGGAGCTGGAACTAGAATTTGTCCTTTGTGTAGAAGGTGGTGTGTATTTGTAAGATTAGTGTTGCAGGCTAACTGGCAGTTTTCTGCAGCCATAAAGCCTTGCAAATAAAGAGGATCGCCAGGCTCGGGCAAGTGCTCAGGTCTGGACAAACCACTGATCTATCAAAGCTCTGGCCTTCACAAGCAGTGCTCAATTAATTTGGGTACTAAGAAAGCACCCCCTTAAAGGAAAGAAGAGGGCAAGACCGGAGGGGAACTGCTGTTGCGGCTTAAAAAAGGGTCTGCCAAGGGCTGCAACCCCTTCGGGCTGTGACCGCCGATCACTATGGCCCTGACCGGACCTCTTCTAGTTCTACTTGGGGTGAGTTCCTACAAGTCCAGCTGGGGTTTACCCCAGAAAAATAGAAAAACTGAGGACCTTTTCTAGTTGTACAGCCCGTACCTGTAATCAACAATAAAACCTAGTTTTTTCCTGTTACCTATAAATTAGGGAGAACGAATGGCCTCCTGAGAGACAAACTTGGAATGGAATCAATCTAGGAGGATTTTGGGGAGATTTTATGGGTGGTAATTGGCTTACTAAAATGGGGATAGTTGTATTGAGGATATGTGGGGGATTGTTCTGGGATTCTATCCTTAAGACCCCCACAAACTAAAACGGAAATTAGGCAAATACTGGGATTATTAGGATATTGTAGACCATGGCTTGAATAACCAACTTAAATGGTTTATTGAAGATGATCAGAGATTTGAGGAAGTAAAAAAGGCATTAATACAAGCACCTGTCCTGAGCCTCCCAGATCTAGAAAAACCTTTCTATCTCTTTGTGAATACATCAAGCCAGACAGCATATGGAGTTCTTACTCAAGACTGGGCAGGAATCAAAAAACCCGTGGGTTATTGTTCTAAGTTACTTGATCCAGTAAGCAGAGGATGGCCTGCTTGTCTCCAAGCTTTGGTTGCTACAGCATTATTAATAGAGGAAGTTAGGAAGATTACCTTTAGTTCTCCTTTAAAAGTGTATACTCGGTTATACTTAATTGGAAATGAAAACACGAATCAATACTATAAAGAAAAAGATGGGGGATTGTGAAATATGTTTATCTGATTCGTGTGATGAAGTGTAATCTTCTGTACTTTTATGGATTTCTCCTGCACCATAAAAAGGGGTATTTTACAGGAGAAAGTTAAACTACTTTGCTGGTATATCAGCTCAAACCAGTTTGACCACTGACCGCATAGCATTGTGTAAAGAAAGTGCATGCATAAGGTTTGGGGTCATCCTGGGGGCACGCCGAGGAAGATTCGAGAAGACTCTAGCAGGAGAAGAGGGCATGCGCTGAAGAAGACACGCTTGTTCATTAATATGTATTAGAAGACACGCCTATTCATGAATATGTATTAGCGAACAGGATCACGCTGAGGAAGATTCGAGAAGATTCTAGAAGGAGAAGAGGGCATGCGCCGAAGAAGACACGCCTAATCATGAATATGTATTAACGGACAGGATATAAACCAGGAACAGGAACTGTACCGCGTGCGTCTTGGTGGAGCAGAGAGTCCCGGCGCACCCAGTGCTGTTTGCTTGCCTCTATTCGCTTAATAAATTGTAAATTTGAATTGGAATCCTGTTTGGGACTAAATCATTTATAACACTGGCAACTTTCTGCTGATCATGGGATGTCCTTTTGACAGTGGGAACTACAGGGTGAACAGAAGTGGCTGAAGTATACCTCTCAATAATGTAACAAAGGAGCTGTAAGAAACTCAGATTTCATCTTCCTTCTGTTATTGCATGTGGGTTTTTTTTTAACATTTTGCAGTGCTTTCCCCTTAACCTTTAAAACCCTATATTTCTTCTTTTTAGCAGCAGTAATACACCACTCTTGAGACTTGCTGCATTTAGACACTTTTCTAAATGAAGGGTGACTAGAAGAGAATCTAAAGGAGAGCATCAAGAACAAGCAGAGATTTCAGATGTGTTTCCTATAAGAGTAGAGTAATGGGAAAGGACTGAGAATTATATCATCCAGAGCTGATTGAGTGGAAAATAGAATCCATATGTAGACAGTTGCTGCAAAGAGGATGTGGTGATGGGAAAAGAAGTGATTGGCTTGCATTGTAGCAAGGGAGGTTTAGTTCAAGCACTGGAAAACACTTTAATGGTAAGGATAGTCAAGCACAGAAAGACATCACTATCAAAAGTGGTAGGATTTCTGTGAGTGGGCATGGGTTACATAAACATTGCTCAGGCGTGGTTTAGTTAGCATTCATTTTAATCTGTAGAGAATGAACTAGAAGACCCTTCTGTTTTGTATGATTCTGATATCTTGGATCTGATTATGAAGATGCAGTATGTTTATACATGCAAGGAAAAATACCTATTCCCAAATGACTATTTTATACATGAAATTTTATTTCTAGCTTATAAACAAGTGTTCATGAGCTGAACAGAACATCAGTTTACAAAATCAGAAAAATTCTAATGTATACACTGCAAATCCCACAGATTTGATCAAGAGAGAAACCAAGCCTAAGCTTATATATTAGTTCTTCTGTTCACTATAAACAAACAAGTATTTTGGCCATTGTGTAGCCTTATGGAGCATTCATTTTATGACATAAAGTGAAGAATAAACTACAACAATAACACTGAATAATAGCAGAATGTAAGCAGAATACAAGTCCTATAACATGTGCCTTCTAGCCTACATAGCAATCGTCATGTTGCTAAGGTTTTTCTAGCAAGTTCTGTAAGACTTTTTTCATCTAGGAAGAAGTCGAATCTTATATTGGAATATAAAACTTATGCAGTGTTAGCTATCTTCATAACGAAGCTTGTCAGCAGGAACTAACATGTCAAGAAAGAAGTGAAAAGATCAAAGTATTTTAATGGGGCAAAACTTCATGTGGTGGCTATTAGGTAATAACTCTGGTTCCAAAAAGTAAAGTGAGCTTCTTCACAGAAGTGTGAGTGTATCTTCAGTTGAATCCTGTTGCAAAAATTATTTCTGGAAAACTTGTATGAAAAAAATCAATCTTGGACTATTTGTAATTAGGCTTTGACCCTGAGAAGTGCTGAGCACAACATTTAATCATCTATTGTTTATGTCAGTGCAATTTAATGAGTTTGAACATTTTAACCTATGATTGCCACCTGCCAAATTCAAGGTTTTACAGCACTAGCAGTCAACAAACTCTGAAGACAGAATTGACATAAAATTTATTTGTTCATTAGCAGATATTAGCAACATGGGAATTTAAAACCTAAAGGAGTGATACCAATGAACTTGCCTATTTCCAAACATATCTGAATGGAATTAGTAGGGTTTTTTTCAGAACTGTATAGTCAACCATATAGATACAAGTTGTCCAGAAGCATTATCTTGGAAAACAACTTGAGGTACAGGCATACTTTAGTATACCTTTTAGTCATACCACTTTAATTTCTGGTCTCATCAGATAAAAATATTCTGGCAAAGATAATACTTGTATAGAAGTGTTGTAGAAAGCAGTGCTATTCATTCAGCAGCAGTACATAGGAACAGTGTGGCCAGTGTTCCTGCATTATGGTTGGAATGACCTGAACACTGGATGTTTTATAGAAGGTGCCCTAAAGCAGAGAGACCTTGCAGTATATCAGTGATTTAGACAGTCTAAACCACTTTGCCACATTATAATAATTTCATTCAGTAAAGAACAAAGTGGATGGTGTATTTGTTCTCTTCCTGCTCCCTCCTGCCCTTCCGAATTGCCTTACTTTTTAATAACCTTAGGTGAAAGGCAACTGACTTTTGTTTATTAGCAATAAGGTAGTTGTACTAATCTTCATTTTTTACTGATATAAGGTGCCCAGATATCTCTGTTTAAGAAGCAGAATAATTACAGAATAAATATTACTCTTCTAATTAAAGTTGAGAAGCAGAGATAAAGCATTCAATATCTCTGAAAGTAATGAAAGAGACTACCTTACTCATACTATGTTATGTTTCAAAATTCAGTTTTCCATGGTACAAGGCTGTTACAGAGGGCATACACAAACTCTCATCTTGGCAAGTCATAGGATAGTTAGCAGCAAGAAAGCAAAACATTACAACATCTGTAGCTTCATGTTAATACCATATCCTTACTCTGGAATAATAAATATCTGTGGAGAAAAGCCTCACATAAAAATATGGACCACTTTGACTCAGGATACTCATACAATAATGAAAATGCTCCCAAATGCTACAAAATCCCTTTATTTGGCATGGCTAGAAATTTAGAATCAGGTGCCTTAATAGATACAAATTGTGGTTAGCTCAACAGGACAAATAATGTGATAAAAGTCTCCTACTTCACTGACAGAATAGACAAGAAGCTAGAGATAAGAAGTAAGACTAGTTAGAGGAGTTCTGAGGTTTGGCATCTTGAAAACAGATGGGAAAAAGATACGAATGGTCTAATGGTAATAGATTACTAAGTATAAATTTTAACAGTAAATGTGTTTGGCCAACTGTCACCAAAATTATTTCCTAGAAAGATCCAGAAGGGCGTAAAAATGGAAAAAGAACTAGACATAAAAAACAAAGAATGGGTTTTTTATAAGGAGAGTTTGAGTATTAAATAGAGGCCAAGAGCAGTCAGCAGTTGTATTTGCAGCTCTAATTTTGGTACATGACTTGGAGCCTGCTGTTAAACAAACTCATGTAACTGTTACTGGGGAAAGGGAAAAACTGCTCTGAGTAAATAAAACTTGAAGTGATTTGCAACTCTGTCTGACATATTGACGAATGTCAACATGCAGCGATACTACAGACAAAGGTGAATGAGCGCTATGGGAGAAGCAAGACCTCTCAGTCAAAAATCTTCTCTTCCTTTTCCTCTATGCTCTAATGCTTTGTTATCTTCTGGCATTATGGTAACTATCTGTGCTACGGTTAGGTATTTTTCCTACAGAAGAACATGTGGTTATGAAAGCAAGCAAGCAGATTTTGAAAAGGATTTTTCACCTTTTCTCCTCCTTTTTCTTGTTTCCTGAAATATCTGTCTGTCCTTTAGGTAACCTTACAAAATAACAAACAAAATAACAACAGGCAGTATAAAAGCAAAGATTAATGGTAAAAAAAGGTCAAAAGTAGAAACCAGGTTCTGACTGTAGTTACACTGATAAAATTTAGTATAATTTCAATTCATCATTAATTTAAACCTATGGGATATGAATAAAGTAATTGTAATATTACAGTTGATTTTATATAAGTTATTTACTCTTCCCTGTACCCCAAAAATGTTACTGTTGGTAAAGCAATGCAAGTTAAGGGGACAGACAAGTTAAGGGGACAGACTTTTTAGCAGCACCTGTAGCAATAGGACAAGGGGTAATGGTTTTACACTAAAAGAGGGCAGATTTAGACTACACATAAGGAAGAATTTTTTCACAATTAGGGTGGTGAAACACTTGCACAGGTTGCCCAGAGAGGTGGTAAATGCCCCATCCCTGGAAACATTCAAGATCAGATTGGACGAGGCTCTGAGCAACCTGATCTAGATGTAGATGTCCCTGCTCATTGCAGGGGGGGGGTTCATTAACAGCCACATCTTCCAGAGAAGTCAGTGTGACTACCAACCTATATAACTAAATTTTACCTGTAGTCTAAATATAGCATATATTGAGAATATACTCAGCAAAGCATTTCAGCTGTTGTCCCAAAAATGGGATTGTATACCCGGTGTGCAACATGCCAATATACACACAGAGTAGAGGTATTTTATTTATAGCATATTTGCTCAGATATGGGTGCTAGGTGGTATTCCACAAAGCTAGCACACCACACAGAGGAATCACCACATATTTATCCTGTTACATGATTAGCGAAAAAAATAGAGAACCCACCCAAGTTTACATTCATTGGCTAGCAATTACCACATTGCTTATTATTGGTTACACATATTCAAATTGGTGCGTATGCTCCTAGAAAGGGGGGGTAATTTGCATAGTCACTCAGTTGAGTTGGTGGGCATGATCTCCCCCTGCCACTTTTACCTTTAACCCAGTTACTGTGGATTCTGCTGACTTCATGACAGTTACATTTTTCAAGAGTGCAGGAACAGCTAAGTCTTCATGATTTACTGCTTAAGTACAACCACTTCTTCATCTTCTTGACCACCAGATCCAGTTTAATTCTAATGTTGTAACCTTTATGGTATTGTTAACTCCTACCCATCTGCACACTAGAGCTTTCCATTTCCCTCAGATATCACAGCTATCAGTGGAAATGACCATTTCTCACTGGAAATAATGAACACCAGAAACAGTATCTCAGTGGTTGCAGTTTTTCTACATTTTAACTTACTTTGTTTCTGAATCTTAAATGAAAAGCAAAATGCCTTTTAGCAAAAAGGATAAAATAAATGCTCAAAATGAGTAAGAAATAGTTTGTTGGTACAGATATACCTTTATGGCAGAAATGAAGCCATGTTTTAGCCTAATCTAGGTAATTAAGAAGAGAAATGACGATGTAGTAACACACGCCTTAGAGTTTGAACTCCAGTTACCAGTACACACAGAAGTGATGCTTTCACTTTTATTCATGTTAGTGAATTTAAGCTATGCAGGCATGTGAACACAAGTTATAATTGAACCTGCATTTTGCTATGTAGCATATCCTTAGGAGCTCTTTTTTCTTTAAATCATGTCCTAAAGTCCTACTGATTAAAGTGTGCTTATATGCTTTGCTGCATATTCCTGATGAATTAAAGTATGTAACTAATGATAAGGCACACATATCAACATACAGCTGAAACAGGATTAAAAAGCAGTATCAGAGCATAAGACTCTGGAAGCAAAATCGGAGGTATAGATATCAGTGCCTCAAGAAATCATAACAAGCCTTGAACAATATCAGTCCAGAAGGAGAATCCTATGTCGGTCAGACATATTTACCATAAGGATTGTGGTTCAGCCACTTTTTGAAGACAAGTGTCCTGGTTTTGCTGGGATAGAATCATAAAATCAGTTTTCTGTTCAGGAAAGATGCATTTCTGAGAAGACTGCAGCACCCGTTACTGTGAGAACAAAGTTGATAAGACACTTTGTTTTAGTTCACAACCAGCCATGGTATGCGGGTTTCCATAGTGATCAAGGCCTCTAGCAGTCTTGAGATAGCCAGGTGCTAAAGCTAGGAGGAATGGAGGCCAAGGCAGCTGACCCAGGCCGGCCAGCAGAAGTATTCCATACCATAAACATCACGCTCACCATAAATTGGGGAGTCTTCTAGGAACGTCTCTCTCTCCCTCAGTGACTGCCATCCCTGGAGGGTCTTGCCCGTCACTCTGCTCCTGAGGTCTACTCTCCCTCCACTGGAGCTGTGCTGCTCGCAGTGTTCGCCAACCAGCGTTTGCCACTGGGAGCACACAGCTCACGACCACTATCTGGGCTGAGTATAACTCCGTGTACTTTATATTGCTTTAGTATTAATATTAATTTTATTATTTTATTAAATCTGTTTCTATTTCAACTTTCCTTTCTTTCCCTGATTTCCCTTTCTTGGCTGAGAGGGGGTTTTCGGGTGATTGATAGAGCAATTGGCTAAACCAAGACAACAAGGAATAGGGAAAAGGTTATATCAACTGCAGATCATTTTAAAGGGTTCCCATTTCATTTACAATGGGGAATATGGGCCAATGTACTAATTCTTGAGGAAAAAGTAGATATAGTAAGTAAGGAGATACTGTGAATTGAAACCAACAAGCTAATTAGGAAATCATATCTCTCCAAAGGATTTGTTTCAATCGTAACTGTTCCTGAGGTATTTTGTGATGTTTTTGTAGTTATAGTTCTATACATCTGAGAGAATAAAAGTTTGAAGCAATGATATGCCAAAAGAATCCAGATAAATCAACTTCATGCTCCCCCACTAGGACAGCAGATGTATTTTTAAACTGGAAACCTAAGAAAACAGTGCTACACTGGAAAATATGTCTGCAAGCAGGAAAGCAAATGTGTGTAACTGAAAGTATTGTTTCTTTTTCAGTTCCATTAATCTCTCTGTACTGGGTGTCGTGGTTTAGCCCCAGCTGGCAACTAAGCACCACGAAGCCGCTCGCTCACTCCCCCTCCCACAGTAGGGTGGGGGAGAGAATTAGGAAAAAAACCTTGTGGGTTGAGATAAACACGGTTTAATAGGACAGAAAGAAAGAAGGAAACAACAATGATAATACCAACAAAGGAATGTACAAGAACAAGTGAGGCCCAATACAGCAATTGCTCACCACCTGGCGATCGACAGCCCGTCCCCGAGCAGCGATTTCCGCCCCCCGGCCAACTCCAGTTTATGTACTGGGCATGACGTCGGATGGTAGAGAATATCTCTTTGGCCAGTCTGGGTCAGCTGTCCCGGCTGTGTCCCCTCCCAGCTCCCCGTGCACCCCCAGCCTGCTTGCTGGCAGGCCAGCACAAGAAGCTGGACTGTCCTTGACGGCTCAGCAACAACCCAAAACATCAGCACATTATCAACAGTTCCTCATCCCAAATCCAAAACACAGTGTCACACTGGCTTCTGTGAAGAAAACCAGCTCTATCCTGGCTGAAACCAGGACAGTATCCACCCCTTATTCCATACCATTTACGTCATGCCCAGGTCCTGTACTTTCAATACATTCCAATTATTCAGTATTACTCTTCCTGTCTTTTAATATATACACACAGATATCACTTTCTTAGTCCATGGGCCATCACTTTAAAATGTCTGTGGAGTTCATTCAGTCCATGACTCTGGGCTTCATCCATCATAGCAGTCTCTCAGGGCAGGGGAGATGGTATGTGGTGTTGGATCGTTATCTGGCACGGTCCATGTCCATGATCTGCAGGTCGAAGATGTTGGTCTCGAGGGAATTGTTGGGCGCAAGCTGCTGAAGCCAGTTCTGGTTCCATCACTGCTGCACATTGCTTAGTTTCGGTGAAGCTCATTCTTCATCAGTCTGGGTGATTCTTACTGTAATACCATCGATATGGTAGATAGCAACCATAGTAGTAATGACATACTGTATTGTGTAACAATTAACATAATACAATTCAAATCATTGACTATTTTCACCCAAAATCAAGTCTCCTTGAGGTACACATCGGACTTCCCCATCCTTCCGCATTACCCACCAAGTGCACCCAGGTCCCTGGGCAAAGGCAATCCCACGAACGGGTTTGCCTTTGCCTGAGGCAGGAGTAACCCAGACTGTCTTCCCCAGCATATCTCTCACATGCACCACAGGGACTTTATCCCCTTCTACAGTACGTAAAAGTTTTGATTGGGCAGGGCCGGCTCTATTAGTAGATCCCCTAGTGTTGACTAACCAGGTGGCTTTGGCTAAATGTTTATCCCAATGTTTGAATGTCCCGTCACCCATTGCTCTCAGTGTAGTCTTTAACAGTCTGTTGTATCGTTCAATTTTTCCGGAAGCTGGTGCATGATAGGGGATGTGATACACCCACTCAATGCCATGCTCTTTGGCCCAGGTGTCTATGAGGTTGTTTCGGAAATGAGTCCCATTGTCTGACTCAATTCTTTCGGGGGTGCCATGTCACCATAAGACTTGCTTTTCAAGGCCCAGGATAGTGTTCCGGGCGGTGGCATGGGGCACAGGGTATGTTTCCAGCCATCCGGTGGTTGCTTCCACCATGGTAAGCACATAGCGCTTGCCTTGGCGAGTTTGTGGAAGTGTGATATAGTCAATCTGCCAGGCCTCCCCATATTTATATTTCAACCATCGTCCTTCATACCAGAGGGGCTTTAACCGCTTGGCTTGTTTGATCGCAGCACACGTTTCACGTTCATGGATAGCCTGTGCAATAGCATCCATGGTCAGGTCCACCCCTCGATCCCGAGCCCATCTATATGTTGCATCTCTTCCCTGATGGCCTGAGGTGTCATGGGCCCACCGAGCTATAAATAATTCACCCTTATGTTGCCAGTCCAGATCCACCTGAGCCACTTCAGTCTTAGCAGCCTGATCCACCTGATGGTTGTTTTGATGTTCTTCGGTGGCCCGACTCTTGGGTACGTGAGCATCTACATGGCGTACTTTTATGACCAGATTCTCTAGTCGGGCAGCAATATCTTGCCACAATTCAGCAGCCCAGATGGGCTTGCCTCTGCGTTGCCAGTTGCTCTGCTTCCATTGCTGTAGCCACCCCCATAGAGCATTTGCCACCATCCATGAGTCAGTATAGAGATAGAGTATTGGCCATTTTTCTCGTTCAGCAATATCTAAAGCCAGCTGGATGGCTTTCACCTCTGCAAACTGACTTGATTCACCTTGTCCTTCAGCAGCTTCTGCGACTCGTCGTATAGGGCTCCATACAGCAGCTTTCCACCTTCGATGTTTGCCTACAATACGACAGGACCCATCAGTAAACAGGGCATATTGCCTTTCGTTCTCTGGCAGTTCATTATATGGTGGAGCCTCTTCAGCACGCGCCACCTCCTCTTCTGGTGATATTCCAAAATCTTTGCCTTCTGGCCAGTCCATGATCACTTCCAAGATTCCCGGGCGATTAAGGTTTCCTATTCGAGCCCGCTGTGTAATAAGCGCGACCCACTTACTCCACGTAGCATCAGTCGCATGATGTGTAGAGGGGACCCTCCCTTTGAACATCCAGCCCAGCACTGGCAGTCGGGGTGCCAGGAGGAGCTGTGCTTCAGTACCAACCACTTCTGAGGCAGCTCGAACTCCTTCATATGCTGCCAGTATCTCCTTTTCAGTTGGAGTATAGCGGGACTCAGATCCCCTATATCCTCGACTCCAAAACCCTAGAGGTCGACCTCGAGTCTCTCCTGGTGCCTTCTGCCAGAGACTCCAGGTAGGGCCATTCTCCCCGGCTGCCGTGTAGAGCACATTTTTAACATCTTGTCCTGCTCGGACTGGCCCGAGGGCTACAGCATGAACTATCTCCTGCTTAATTTGCTCGAAGGCTTGTCGTTGCTCAGGGCCCCATTTAAAACCGCTCTTCTTCCGGGTCACTTGATAAAGAGGGCTTACAATCAGACTGTAATTTGGAATATGCATTCTCCAGAAACCCACAACGCCCAGAAATGCTTGTGTTTCTTTTTTGCTAGTTGGTGGAGACATAGCTGTTATTTTGTTGATCACATCTGTTGGGATCTGTCGACGTCCATCTTGCCATTTTATTCCTAAAAACTGGATCTCTTGTGCAGGTCCCTTGACCTTACTTTGTTTTATAGCAAAACCAGCTTTCAGAAGGATTTGAATTATTTTCTTCCCTTTCTCAAAAACTTCTTCTGCTGTGTTGCCCCATACGATGATGTCGTCAATGTATTGCAGATGCTCTGGAGCTTCACCCTGTTCCAGTGCAGTTTGTATCAGCCCATGGCAAATGGTAGGGCTGTGTTTCCACCCCTGGGGCAGTTGATTCCAGGTGTATTGGACACCCCTCCAGGTGAAAGCAAACTGTGGCCTGCACTCTGCCGCCAAAGGGATTGAGAAAAACGCGTTAGCAATATCAATGGTGGCGTACCACTTGGCTGCCTTTGACTCCAGTTCATATTGAAGTTCTAGCATGTCTGGCACGGCAGCGCTCAGTGGTGGCGTGACTTCATTCAGGCCACGATAGTCTACTGTCAGTCTCCACTCTCCATTAGACTTTCGCACTGGCCATATGGGGCTGTTAAAGGGTGAGCGAGTCTTGCTGATCACTCCTTGGCTCTCCAGCCGACGAATCAGCTCATGGATGGGGATCAGGGAGTCTCTGTTGGTGCGATATTGCCGCCGGTGCACTGTTGTGGTAGCGATCGGCACCTGTTGTTCTTTGACCCTGAGCAACCCCACCACAGAAGGGTCCTCTGAGAGACCAGGCAAGGTGGACAGCTGTTTAATTTCTTCCGTCTCCAAGGCAGCTATACCAAAAGCCCACCGGTACCCTTTTGGGTCCTTGAAATACCCTGTCCTGTGGTAGCCTATGCCCAGGATGCATGGAGCCTCTGGGCCAGTCACAATGGGGTGCTTCTGCCACTCCTTCCCAGTTAGGCTCACTTCGGCCTCCAGCACAGTCAGCTGTTGGGATCCCCCTGTCACTCCGGAAATACAGATGGGTTCTGCCCCTATATGGCTTGATGGCATCAGGGTACATTGTGCACCGGTGTCCACTAAAGCCTTATATTCCTGTGGGTCTGATGTGCCAGGCCATCTAATCCACACAGTCCAATAAACTCGGTTATCCCTCTCCTCCGCCTGGCTGGAGGCAGGGCCTCTCTAGTCCTGGTCATAGTACTCGTTACCCGCTTCTTGTACATAGGAATCAGAAGTCCCTTCAAGAGGACCAGAGGTGAGATCAGCTCTTCTATTCTTTCTGGGAAACTGCCCACTGGAAAGTGGAGCGACGATTTTTCTGGAGGAACCTGAACCCCCTTTTGTAATTGTTTTTCCTTGCAGCTCGCGTACTCGTGCCTCTAGGGTCGAGGTAGGTTTTCCATCCCACCTCCTCATGTCCTCTCCGTAGTCACGCAATTGAAACCACAGGGTAGCTCGCGGTGTATATCCTCTATATCTTCTCTCTTGAACAGAAGAGCGCTTACTCCTAATGGCTGAGACACTGGTCCGTACGGGTGGAGGGTAGGGCATATCCTCTTTGAATTGCCGGAACTCCTGGGACAGTTTCTCTACAGCAGAGACGCAGGCCCGTAGGGAGGAAGAGAGACTTTCTTCGTATTGCCGGAGTTGGCCAGCCAATTCATCCACCGTTGGTCTCTCTCCGTCTTTCCAGGCCATTACTGCTAATGAGTTGGCATATGATAATGGTGCACTCCGTACAAATTTCCACCACATAGGTCGCGTGCAATTGACTTCATCTGGATCTTTGGATGATTGTCCATTGTCCAAGTCACCATAAATCACTTCCAGCACAGCTAGCTCCCTCAGGTACTGGATACCTTTCTCCATGGTGGTCCACTTGCCTGGGTGACATAGAACATCTTCCTTGAAGGGATACCTTTCCTTCACACCCGACAGGAGTCGTCTCCAGAGGCTGAGGACTCGTGCACCTTTTCCAATTGCTTTGTCAATGCCCCCTTCCCTAGAAAGGGATCCCAGCTGCTTGGCTTCCCTACCCTCTAATTCCAGGCTACTGGCCCCATTATCCCAGCATCGGAGCAGCCAGGTGACAATGTGCTCACCTGGACGACGGCTGAAATCCTTTCGCATATCTCGCAGTTCATTCAGTGATAGAGATCGGGTAGTTACTGTCTCTTTTATGAGTTCTTCCTCTTCCTCCTCTTCAAGCGATGACCTGCTCTCTTCCCTCTTCAGTCCTTGTGATGGCCCTGCTTCAGAGCACTCTGCCTCCTCACTCTCTTCCTCTGCCTCCTTCTTAGCAGAATCTTCCTCTTCCCTTTCTAAACGAGCTGACTTCCGCTTCCAAGATTTCTTCTTTTGTACAGGGGCAACTGATACTGGGATGGGCTGGTTCTCTGGTTCAGCTGCAACAGTCTGAGTAGCTACAGTGCCTGTTGCAGGGGTTGGAGTAGTCACAGTGCCTGCCACATTGCCATCAGACCCAGAGAGCCTCTCTCCCCTTTGCACAGTGTTAAATAGAGCTCGGTAGGCATGGGCCAGGCCCCAGCACATGGCAATGATTTGTGTCTCCTTGGAGCTGCCAGGCCGACAGCATACTTCTTCCAAATATTCTGCTAGTTTATCAGGATTCTGCACTTGTTCGGGAGAGAAGTTCCAAAACACTGGAGGTGCCCACCGCCCCAGGCATTTGCCCATGCCGTTCCACACGCCCTGCCATTCATAACTATCCAGCCTTGGGGCAGATCTCCAGGTGATATTCTTAAATCGCTTGCCAACTTTAGACAAAACCGAAACAATGTTCCCCAGAAGTAGCAATAGAGGTATTTTAACTACCCAAGGGTGTTCAAAATACGGAAAAATTACTGTGATGAAGGAGGAGACGTTATGATAGAGGGTAGCAAAGGTACCATTCTGCATTTCCTCCATAGAAAGCCTTTCAGAGGCAGAAGTATAATTGCTAATCGTCTCCACAAGACTGTAGCCAAAATACAGTAACGGCTTTAGTACAGAGTTCAGATGATACCACATTAAGCTCAAGGTCAGTGCTCTAAAAACAAAACTCGCAGGCGAGTACAGCAGCCCGCAGAGACCAACACCGATCCTTAACATGTACAACAAAGACGAGAGCATCATGCAAATCAAATAAACTGATATTGTGACCTGCAACTGTTATTATCTCAAGCCTCGTGCCCCACGTTGGGCGCCAAAAAGGACTGTCGTGGTTTAGCCCCAGCTGGCAACTAAGCACCACGCAGCCGCTCGCTCACTCCCCCTCCCACAGTAGGGTGGGGGAGAGAATTAGGAAAAAAACCTTGTGGGTTGAGATAAACACGGTTTAATAGGACAGAAAGAAAGAAGGAAACAACAATGATAATACTAACAAAGGAATGTACAAGAACAAGTGATGCCCAATACAGCAATTGCTCACCACCCGGCGATCGACAGCCCGTCCCTGAGCAGCGATTTCCGCCCCCCGGCCAACTCCAGTTTATGTACTGGGCATGACGTCGTATGGTAGGGAATATCTCTTTGGCCAGTCTGGGTCAGCTGTCCCGGCTGTGTCCCCTCCCAGCTCCCCGTGCACCCCCAACCTCCTTGCTAGCAGGCCAGCACGAGAAGCTGGACTGTCCTTGACTGCTCAGCAGCAACCCAAAACATCAGCACATTATCAACAGTTTCTCATCCCAAATCCAAAACACAGTGTCACACTGGCTTCTGTGAAGAAAACCAGCTCTATCCTGGCTGAAACCAGGACACTGGGGCTATTAAATAACTTGAGTTTTTAAATTGCTCATCTGTCTCCTTGGTTTCCAAAAGCAACTCACATACACAAATCTGAATGGCATCTGCAGGGAGTCAGAGAGAGGATTTTCTGAAGTCTCAGAAGCTCAAGACTGATCAGTAATAAATGGAAAAAATCAATATCAGGTTCTGCTGTGGTGAAGAAAAGAAGTGGCAGGGCTCAGCAAGTGTATTTGAGGGTTTTGTTCTAAAGAACTGATTGAAAGCAGGGGAAGAGGAACTGGGAGTGAGTTTAGGGGTGTTTAATGGGAAGGATGACTGGAAAAAGTCAAGTCTGTGGAAAGGAGTGGAATTACAGAAAGAGGAAGGAGAAGGATCAGGGAAGTTATGAGGCTTTGTGGAGTCTCTCCACACACTCACTAGTACTCATGCTGTTGAAGGTATGTGAGGAATGAAGCTAGGGGTATTGTTTAGTCTCTGTGAGGAGTTAACAAGGCACAACCTTGAGGGAAGGAACAAAATAATAAAAAAAGGAAGACAACTACTGAACCTTGAGTGAATTATACTAATTAACATCTAATTGGCATAATAGAAACCTGCCCCTGGGCAGGGAAAGCCTCCTCCTCACAAAAGCCCCTTCCTCACTGAGCACGTTGTAAGGATCTGGAAGAGTCCGGACCTTTAGAGTTCGATATGATCACCCCGGTCGAGATTAAAACACAAACGAGGTTAATGTATCGGTTGGGAAGGCTCCAAGCTTTATTGGCAAAGAAAGGAGTGAGAGCAAGAGAGAGAGAGATAGAAAGGAAAAAGATAGCGAAGATAGATGTTAAGCAGAAGATAGTCATCACCATGGATCCGAGAGGCATCTCACAGAATCCTGTGCAAGTGTATAAATATTTTCCACGTGTTAACTGAGGTGTCCTATCTTTGTGGATCTACCACCTAGCACCCAACTCTGTGCAGATTTGGAATAAAAGCAAATATCTCAACTCTGTGTGTTTTTTGTCTCTCTGCACACCGGGTGGAAGAACCCATATTTGGGACAAGAATGTCTTCAGATGAACAGGATACAGGACAAGTCAGTGGCTGTCAGCTCTCACCCTCCCCAGAGGAAGCATTCACCTGACTCTGCACAGACAGGGTAGGGAAGGGATGGCCAAAAATAAGCCGGCAGGTTGTTGCCAGGTCTCACACTAACAGCCCACGCTTCACACATTCCAGCTTCCCCCCCCAGCAAATTCAATTCCCAGAGATCTTGCAAAACAGGTAGCAAGGTCACATACTGTTGTTTACTTTGGCTATACCAAACATCTTGCGTTATAAGACAGTTTAAAGGAAATTTAACTCCACCAATAAATTTACTGTTGTGCTTCTGTGCTTGCAATTATCCACAAATATTTTCAACATTTTTCACATATGGAGTTTAGCACATTTCAAATTATAGCCACTTATCTCACTTATTATCACTGAAACATTTTTTCATATTAATGTCCAACAAGTCTCTGAGGCTTATTTTTTTACTCTTTCTAGAGTACAGGTATTATAAAAATAAATATTTAATCCTTTTGTGCTTTTGCTCCTTTTCAGTCCTCATGCATGGAAAATTCAATTTCAATATGAACTTTGCCCAAGAGAGGTCTGAAAGATGAGCCTACAATTGTTATTTTAAACTGAACTCAAGCAATTTCATCCTGTAAAAGCTCTTTGTAGACAAAATCCATTAATAGTACTACAGTGTGAAAAGCCTAGAATGGGGACTTTTTTGTGTTTTCTTTGCAAGCTAATATTCTACTGGTGAATAAAGCAAAAACAAGATCATCAGCCATACAAACAGGACAGCAATACAATTACATTTACTTTATCAATAGCAGCAAAAGGTAAATCTCAAAACATATTTTTTTCTATTGAATATGCATCCATTTGACAAACTTTGATTACTACATACTTTCTTATTTTCTGTATACTCACTCTCCACTTGCTATACCCTCTATTTTCAGTTGCATTGCAATGATGCCCAGGCATGTAGCATTGGAGGCAGTATGCCGTAGCTATGCTATCACATCCCATGAAGCAAGTGACATACTTGGTGCCATAACAGAGGAGGGGGGAGTAAGTCCACCTCTGATACCTGAGTTCTTTGGTTTCATCAAGAATATTAAAAGTATATTCACGTTAAACTCAATTTCATCTTTGTCACTAGTGATACACCTTCATACTTAAATTTTTTATGATTCTTGTTTGCACTGCCTTTTTCCTCTGAAGGCTTCATATGCTATCTTGTCTCTGTATAAAGAGTTTCTGCATACGTGCATTAGAAGATACTGTCTCTCCTGAAAAGCTCGATAATCTTAATAGGACTAGGATGCTGATATCTCTTCCCCCACTCTTTGAAAGTGGAACAGAAAGACCGTGGTTTGCCAGAAGTCATAGAGGAAAGCCTGCAGGAGAGCCAAGAACCAAGATTGGATTTCTTACCTCCCAAGTCAGTGCCCTAACCACAAGTCCAACCATGCTTTCTTACTAATGTCTTGGCAGCTGGATTACAAACCTAGTTTGTGAATAATAAAACCAGTTAGTGACAATCGTCTGAATAGCACAAACCCGGTAACACTGCAGACGTGCTAGGGAGTAGACTTACGCAGCCAAGAAACTCAGCTGCATTACAGTCAAGGTATAGGAATAAATACGGTATAAATAAACAGGGTATAGGAATAAATACGACAGAGGGCATGCACACTTTGAAATGCATTTCCATTCGAGCAATTTACTGTGTGGGTGGGAACTTTAAATTAACACTGACCCCTTTCCCACCCTTTCTAAGTGTTTTAGGGATGAGGGTCTAAAGACAGCATGTGAATCCTGTGAGAATGTAAGGCAGCCAGTCGCTGAGGTGAACTGCTCCAGAGCTGGCCCAATTCACAGCAGAGCGGCCTATCTTGGTGCACAGGGGGGATTTCCTGAAGCAGGAAGACACCAGGGCAGTGGAGAGACCCGCCAGGAGCCGGCAGCTCTTGCAAGAGACGCTGACAAGGCTTGGGTGTTGCCAGAGCAACCGCAGCCACCCCCAACACCTATGAAAAAGTAGCTTGGGGAGTGCTAGGCTAGGAACCAGAGCATGGTGTGGCAGTTTGTGTGGAAGGATGTGCAGGAAGGGCATAGTCACCCTAGCTCAAGCGGTGAGTTCAACTGGTGGTCATCACCCTCTCAGAAGGAGTTTAGCTATGGTATCCACCTGACAGAAAGCCATGTCCTCTGCACTTGCCAGAATGAGTGTGGAAACTCAGACAGAACTCCCAAGAAAATATGCAGCCATCCAGGTCTCAGGCTGCAGGGAGTGACAGAGCCCCTCACTGGTAACTGATGGCACTAGCAAGAACAGCTGTGTGAGATGTGACCAGGTGGCTGATCTGCTCAGCCTGGTGGCAGAGCTACAAGAGGAGGTAGAAAGGTTAAGGAGCATCAGGGAGTCTGAGAAAGAGACGGACTTGTGGAACCATGCTCTGCCCTCCCTGAGACAGAAACAGCCACCAGAAAAAAAACAAGACCAAGGGGATCCTGTATCCTCCCCCTGGCAGGCTGAAGGCAGTAGCTTAAAGGAAAGGAGCAAATGGAGGCAAGTCCATGCTTGGGGCAGCAGGCAAACCCCCTCCTTGCCCATCTCGCCTCCCCAGGTGCCTCTGTACAACAGGTATGAGGCTCTGGATGTGGAAGGACGGTCTATGGATGATGTGGATGATGGTCCAGCTACACCAGAGGTGTTGCCAAAGTCAGAAAGGTCTACCCCCTGTATCACGACCACCTTGATGAGGAAGAAAAGACGGGTTATAGTTGTAGGCGACTCCCTTCCAAGGGGAACAGAGGGTCCAATATGCTGGACAGACCCTTCTCTTAGGGAAGTCTGCTGCTTCCCTGGGGCCTGGGTTAAGGACATCACTAGGAAACTTCCTAGCCTGGTACAACCCTCGGACTATTACCCATTATTGCTATTCCATGTGGGTTGCAATGCCTAGTCCAAGGGTGATCAAAAGAGACTTCAGGGCCTTGGGACAGTTGCTAAGGGAATCTGGAACACAGGTAATTTTTTCCTCTAGCCTTCCAGTTATGGGCAGCAACACTGGAAGAAACAGATGGGCCCAGTCTATTAATGCATGGCTCTGTGGCTGGTGTCACCACCAGAATTTTGGGTTTTTTGATAATGGGATAGTCTACATGGTACCAGGCCTACTTTGTGTTGGATGGGATTCACCCTTGTCAAAGGGGGAAGAGGGTCTTTGCACACAGAGCTTTAAACTAGCTGAACTAGATTTGAAGGGGGAGGGGGATAATATCAGGCTTTCCTGTGACACACTATGGGACAGCATGCCAAGGTTAGAGGGATGGAGTGCTAGTGAGGGCCCTCAGCCTGTTGCTCTGAGATGTGCTGGATACACTGGAGCACACCTGAAGTCTTATAGGAGATGAACCATGGGCTCCTGAGGTAACAGGAGCCAACAGGGAAACACCAGTGAAATACCTCAAAGGAATTCAGGTGAATACCTCAAAGGCAGTCAGGTGAGGTCCCTGGAGACTGGAAAAAGGGGATATGCTAAAGCACATGGAGGACAGGGAGGTGATTCGAGACAGCCAGCATGGCTTCACCAAGGGCAAGTCCTGCCTGACCAACCTTAGTGGCCTTCTATGATGGAGTGACCACATCAGTGGACAAGGGAGGAGCTACCAATGTTGTCTATCTGGACTTCTGTAAGGCCTTTGACATGATCCCCCACAACATCCTTCTCTCTAAATTGGAGAGAGAATCTTAATATGGATTTGATGGGTGGACTGTTGGGTGGATGAGGAATTGGTTGGATGATCGCATCCAGAGGGTAGTGGTCAAGGGCTCAATGTCCAGATGGAGATCCGTGACGAGTGGTGCCCCTCAGGGGTCCGTATTGGGACCAGTACTGTTTAATATCTTCATCAATGATATAGACAGTGGGATTGAGTGCACCCTCAAGCAAGTTTGCAGATGACACCAAGCTGAGTGGTCTCACAATTACAGCTCCAAAGGTGGGGAAAAGCAAGACAAGGATCTGAATATTCTGAGTCCATCTTGAAGAATTCTTGGTTAGGACTAAACTGCATTTCTCCTTTGAGCATCCTCCACATAGTCTTGAGGATGGGAAAATCTGGCAAGTAGTTGGCTGTCGTGGTTTAGCCCCAGCCAGCAACTAAGCACCACGCAGCCGCTTGCTCACTCCCCCACGGTGGGACGGGGGAGAGAATTGGAAGAGTAAAAGTGAGGAAACTCATGGTTTGAGATAAAGACAGTTTAATAAGTAAAGCAAAAGCCGCGCACGCAAGCAAAGCAAAGCAAGGAATTTGTTCACTACTCCCCATGGGCAGGCAGGTGTTCAGCCATCTCCAGGGAAGCAGGGCTCCGTCACGCGTAATGGTTTCTTGGGAAGACAGACGCCATAACTCCGAACTTCCCTCCACCCCTTCCTTCTTCTTTGTCCCAGCTTTATATACTGAGCATGACGATATATGGTATGGAATATCTCTTTGGCCAGCCTGGGTCAGCTGTCCCGGCTGTGTCCCCTCCCAGCTTCCCGTGCACCCCCAGCCTGCTCGCTGCAGGCCAGCATGAGAAGCTGGACTGTCCTTGAGTACTTAGCAACAACTCAAAACATCAGCACCTTATCAACATTTTCTCATCCCAAATCCAAAACATAGCCTCACGCTAGCTTCTATGAAGAAAATTAACTCTACCCTGGCTGAAACCAGGACATTGGCCCATAAAGGAATGAATGGATTTGCCATTTAAAGGACCTTGAGAGACCTCTCAGTCAAACTGAATCTCAGGTTAGGAAAACAGGTCAGAACAGTCAGGTTTTTTTTAAAAGCTCATTTAAGACTTAGGTATTCTATGTGGTAGCTGTATAGATTTCAGCTATGGGAGCAAGTCCAAAGCATGGTTCATAGGATCCTATGACTCTCACTAAAGTGTTTTTCTTTTTTCTTTGGGGGAGAGGCCAGCAGCCAAAGTATAGGCTTCTTGTTTTGAACCCATCTGAAGAAAATGTGAGGAGGAATACCTGTTCTATTTTATTCCTATTTTATTTCAACATGAAAGATAGATAGATTTGGATCATATCTGATTTTTGTCCTCCTGGCTAAATAATAAATGAAAGCTTTCTGTATAACTAACATGAAATTTATCACTTCCTTCTATGTGGAGGGTTTAAGAAGAAAAGGAAGGTGAATCTGTTAATTCATTAACATGTAACTCTGTTAATACTTAATGAGGGAATTAAGGCTAAAGATTAATGTTGCTCTGAACACATGAAAGATCATAAGTAGTGGTACTAAAATAACCAGAGACTGGGAGAATCTTTCAAGTAAAGCTATATATATTGTGAGCAAAAAGCATAGTACATCTGTGTTTAGAGCAAATGATACTCATTAGTATCAATCACTAATTCTTCTTTTTCATCCTGTTCAGCAGTTTGGAGTGCATATTAATGCACTGGCTCAGAACTGAGTGAGACTTAGGCAAAATTAATGTTTTTCACATGTTCCCTGTTCAATATCTAGATTTCAGAGGTCTAAGACACATTACTGCAAACAAATAGATATTGGTAAAATTACCAAAAATTTCACACAGAAACACAGAATCACAGAATCATTAAGGATGGGAAAGACCTTTAAGATCATCAAATCCAACCGTCAACCCAACACCACCATGCCCACTAAACCATGTCCCGAAGTGCCATGTCCACATGTTTTTTGAATGCTTCCAGTGGTGATGACTCCATCACCTCCCTGGGCAGCCTGTTCCAATGTTTGACAACTCTCTCAACAAAGAAAGTTTTCTAATATCTAGTCTAAACCTCCCCTGGCGCAACTTGAGGCCATTTGCTCTCATACTATTGCTAGTTACTTGGGAGAAGAGACCAACACCCTCGTCGCCACAACCCCCTTTCAGGTAGTTGTAGAGAGCGATAAGGTCTCCTCTCAGCCTCCTCTTCTCCAGACTGAACAACCCCAGTTCCCTCAGCCGCTCCTCATAAGACTTGTGCTCCAGACCCCTCACCAGCTTCGTTGCCCTTCTCTGGACACGCTCCAGCACCTCAACATCCTTCTTGTAGTGAGGGGCCCAAAACTGAACACAGTATTCAAGGTGCGGCCTCACCAGTGCCGAGTACAGGGGCACAATCACTTCCCTACTCCTGCTGGCCACACTATTCCTGATACAGGCCAGGACGCTGTTGGCCTTCTTGGCCACCTGGGCACACTGCCGGCTCATATTCAGCCGGCTGTCAACCAGCACCCCCAGGTCCCTTTCCGCCGGGCTGCTCTCCAGCCACTCCTCCCCAAGCCTGTAGCATTGCATGGGGTTGTTGTGGCCAAAGTGCAGGACCCTGCACTTGGCCTTATTAAACCTCATACAGTTGACCTCTGCCCATCGATCCAGCCTGTCCAGATCCCTCTGCAGAGCCCTCCTACCCTCCAGCAGATCAACACTCCCACTCTACTTGGTGTCATCTGCAAACTTACTGAGGGAGCACTCAATTCCCTCATCCAGATCATCTATAAAGATATTGAATAAGACTGGCCCCAGAACCGAGCCCTGGGGAACACCGCTTGTGACCGGCCGCCAGCCGGATTTAACGCCGTTCACCACAACTCTCTGGGCTCGGCCATCCAGCCAGTTCCTCACCCAGCGAAGAATAAACCCGTCTAAGCCACGAGCCGCCAGTTTCTCCAGGAGAATGCTGTGGGAGACACTGTCAAAGGCTTTACTAAAGTCCAAGTAGACAACGTCCACAGCCTTTCCCTCATCCACTAGGCGGGTCACCTGGTCATAGAAGGAGATCAGGTTGGTCAAGCAGGACCTGCCTTTCATGAACCCATGCTGGCTGGGCCTGATCCTTTGGTTGTCCTGCAGATGCCCTGTGAGCACTCTCAAGACCAACCACTCCATAATCTTCCCTGGTACAGAGGTCAGGCTGACAGGCCTGTAGTTCCCAGGATCCTCCTTCTGGCCTTTCTTGTAGACGGGCGTCACATTGGCAAGCCTCCAGTCTTCTGGGACCTCCCCTGTTAACCAGGACTGCTGATAAACGATGGAGAGTGGCTTGGCAAGCTCCTCCGCCAGCTCTCTCAGTACTCTCGGGTGGATCCCATCAGGCCCCATAGACTTGTGGGTGTCCAGGTGGCTTAGCATGTCCTTGACTGCTTCCTCCTGGATTATGAGGAGTACATTGTGCTCTCCATCCCCGTCTTCCAGCTCAGGGGGCTGAATACCCTGTGGATACCTGGACTGGCTATTAAAGACTGAGGCGAAGAAGGCATTAAGTACCTCAGCCTTGTCCTCGTCCTTGGAGACAATGTTCCCTGACATATCCAGTAGGGGATGGAGATTCTCCTTGCCTCTCTTTTTGTTGTTAATATATTTGTAAAAGTCCTTCTTTGCTTGTAAACAGCAGGTCAAGCGAGGCACCTCCCCTGGTAGGCTCACTTACCAGCCATGTCAGGAAGTTATCTTCCACACACTCCAGGAACCTCCTAGACTGTTTCCTCTCTGCTGTGTTGTATTTCCAGCAGACGTCCGGTAAGTTGAAGTCACCTACAAGAACAAGGGCTAGTGATTGTGAGACTTCTGCCAATTGCTTGGTAGAATGCTTCATCTGCCTCTTCATCCTGGTTGGGTGGTCTATAACAGACACCCAGCAGGATATCTGCCTTGTTTGCTCTCCCCCTCATCCATAGCCATCCATTGCAGCACTCCAGTCATGAGAGTCATCCCACCATGTTTCTGTGATGGCAACTAAGCCATAGCTATCCTGCTGCTCAATGGCTTCCAGCTCCTCCTGTTTGCTGTCCATGCTGCGTGCACTGGTGTAGATGCACTTGAGCTGGGCTATAAATTTCGCCCCCAACATCATCATGCCACCCCTAGGCTCATCTCTAGTGAGCCTAGTTTTATCCCCTTCCCACTTCAAACCTAGTTTAAAGCCCTCTTGGTGAGGCCCACCAACTCATAAGCGAGAATCCTTTTCCCCCTTGGAGATAGTTGAACTCCATCTGCTGCCTGCAGTCCCAGTGCCGTGTAAACCTCCCCATGGTCAAAAAAACCAAAATACCACCAATGGCACCAGCCTCTGAGCCACATGTTAACCAGGTGTGTTTTCCTATTCCTTTCAGTGTTCCTCCCTGCCACTGAAGGGGTTGACGAAAACACTACCTTTGCTCCTGCTCCATCAACCAGTCGCCCCAGTGCTCTGAAGTTCCTTTTAATTGCTTTTAGACTTCTGTTCACAACCTCAACTATCCCATTTCTGTGGGATACAAATGTAAACTTCCTATAGAAACATTTTAACCTAGATCCTACCAGGTCCCGCCTACCTTTCCTGGTATCATTCCTGCTGCAGATGGGGATGCTCTGGTTTATCTCAGCTGGGACAGTGGGCAAAACATATCCGGTGGATTCGGTCTCCAGACAGGGAACTGCCAAGAGGTTTCAATAAACCACATCAGCTGACTCATAATTCTCATGGAGGAGGGGTAGATGGGAATTGCAGTGTGGTCAGTTCTAACTTCTTTTCAGATAACTTTACATTAATATTGGAATTATTTTCCAAATGTGATTCTATCCTTCTACACATCCCACATCCTCATAGTTGTCGTGGTTTAGCCCCAGCCGGCAGCTAAGCACCACGCAGCCGCTCGCTCACTCTCCCTCCCACAGCGGGACGGGGGAGAGAATTAGGAAAAACCTCGTGGGTTGAGATAAACACGGTTTAATAGGACAGAAAGAAAGAAGGGAACAATAATGATAATACCAACAAAGGAATGTATAAGAACAAGTGATGCCCAATACAGAAATTGCTCACCACCCCGTGATCGACAGCCCGTCCCCGAGCAGCGATTTCCGCCCCCCCGGCCAACTCCAGTTTATGTACTGGGCATGACGTCGTATGGTAGGGAATATCTCTTTGGCCAGTCTGGGTCAGCTGTCCCGGCTGTGTCCCCTCCCAGCTCCCCGTGCACCCCCAGCCTGCTCGCTGGCAGGCCAGCACAAGAAGCTGGACTGTCCTTGACGGCTCAGCAACAACCCAAAACATCAGCACATTATCAACAGTTCCTCATCCCAAATCCAAAACACAGTCTCACACTAGCTTCTGTGAGGAAAACCAGCTCTATCCTGGCTGAAACCAGGACAATAGTCAATGATGTATCATGCTGAAAAACAATGAGAGGAGTAGAAAGCTGGCAATTGTGACCGTAGTACAGTAAATGTTCAAAACACAACATTAAAACCACTGTTGAAATCATGCACTTAAGAAAATGCTATATTTAAGATTTCCTGTGCAGCTTTAATTCAGTCTGCATATGCCTATCTATTATAACTTGCTGTCTAATTATAGAACTACTATATATTTTCCACTTGACTACTATCTTATTCAGTATTCAGTTTTCCTTTTCCTTTATTGTTATTATTGCTGTGTGTGGCCCCATGTATTATTTACTCACCACTTGTCAAATCCTGTCTGAGGACCAAATTATTCATTGCTTTAGTATGCATTATGATACTTTATAAATGCTTCACAGATATTAATTAGTTCATTTTTACGACAATCCTTTAAGATGAGAGAATATTATTATCACTTTAAGAAGCAGGAATGAGGCACAGAAAGGTCAAAGTATCTATTGATTTTGGGTACCTAAGACAGACAGGATTTTGCAATATTTAGCATCAAGTAGCATCACAGCCAGACTGCTTTTAATATTATCTTCAAGTACAGCTCTTGGTGCCTAACACTGCTGCAGACCAGGTCTTGACATGCCAGCTCAGACCTGCTGTAGTCAATCAAAGCATGGGCTAATGGAGCCGGGTATTTCTGCTAGCCTTTCTCCCCACATCTGGAGGTAATAACTGCAGGGAGTTGTATCTGGTAATATAAGGGATCAGTCCAGTCGTTCTGTAAATGCAGGCAATTAACTCCATATTAGTTTGTACAAAAGGCATAGCTGACATGTGGCAGTCTCCTATGGCAGCTAATTTAGAGGCAGAAAGCTACCCCTTAATGAATTCACCCACACATATGAGATGTGGACGTTAAGGGTAACAAGCTCTTGAAGACAAGTAGACTGCAACAGCTGCATTTTGGTAACCCCTGATGCCTTTTGCATGTTCAAATGGGGCTGAATTTTGCAAGTGGTCATACACTTGATATGTAATTGATATGTAAGCAAGCATCTTTTATAACCACATTATTTGGCTATCTAAATGCTTACTTCACACTTGGATATGGATAAAAATAAGCCTAAAATATGTGAAAATAATGCTGGACACTTTAGATCAGGAAATTAAAATTATTATCAGAGTATGTAAAGTGACTTCAAAGACTAAAGAAATTTAATATCTGCTGAGAAGAAATATTAACTTCAAGTTTTCATATAATCAGAGTGTAGAACTGCAGCAGTAGAATGACAAAAAAACCCCCACACTTTTCCAGCTTGCAGAATAGTCTGGTGTCTTTTTATAGTATAGTCAGGATGCATTGTTGACTCTGGGAACAAGTAAAATAAGAACAGGAAACTGAATTTGATCTCTCAAATAAAAAATCTCTCTGTGCACAGTCCTCTTGCACAATTTAAGTACCTAACCTTAGAGTATGCTGCTTTTCTATTGTGGTAGAATAGTCCCAGGATTACAGAATTACCAGTCATTTGTATGTTGGTCCCAAATCTCTATTGTCATGCAGTCTTTGCATGTTAGCCCTCCCAGAATTACAGTTCATAGAAGAGCTCATTACTATTGTTTGCTCACTGATTACTAACTGCTCTCTATGGCTTCCTATACCCAGGAAGAATGAAGCATGGTTTGGCAACTGAGGCACTAATTCTTGTTCCTGAGCAGAAAAGGGGCCTCTCTCCAAATTACACAGATTCAGGTGGGAGAACTAAATCAAAACCAACATACAAACTATCAAAGTGGACCCTTACCTCCCAAGGAGGAACTAGAAAGAATACCCTCCTCAGGTCATGTGCTTAACCCTAAAATGTTGTACCACAAAAACATTGCCAAAAAAAAAAATCTAACATTGCACCAGTGGAAAAAAATGCCATAGGCTGTAAACCACTGGTATGTGACTTAATAATCTGTCATTGTTCTTAATCCTGTTATTGTTTTCTTTGTTATTTGTTTCCACAGCAAAATTCCAGCAGTGTTAGAAAATGAATACCAGTGAGACACTGTGGAGTCAATCTGAAACTGTCTGGTGGTTCTTTCTCTCCTAGCTTGTTGCTAGAATAAGGTTTAACTCTGCAGCCTTTACTTCTCTGATATCCCCACTAAATGCTATGGAAATAGCAATGCGAATAGGGAGTTGGTGAACTGAACAGATAATCACTCATTATTCAACATCCAATTGCCTTTGGCTACTATCACACAGTATACTTTGCTGTGTGAGAGCTTTCTTGTTGTCCTGGTTTTGGCTGGGGTGGAGTTGTTTTTTCTTCCTGATAGCTGGTATAGTGCTGTGCTTTGGAGTTGGTATGAGAATGATGTTGATAATACACTGAAGTTTTTAGTTGTTGCTAAGTAGTCATAGTGCTTACTCAGTCAAGGACTTTTCAGATTCCCATGCTCTGCCAGTGAGGAGGTGCACAAGAAGCTGGGAAGGGGTATAGCCAGGACAGCTGACCCAGGCTGGCCAAAGAGATATTCCCTGCCATATAACATCATGCTCAGTACGTAAACGGGGGGTGGGAATCGCTGCTCGGGGACAGGTTATCGGTCACCGGGTGGTGAGCAATTGCTGCATTTGGCATCACTTGTTCTTGTACATTCCTTTGTCAGTAGTATTATTATTATTATCATCATCATCGTTGTTGTTTCCTCCTCTCTTGCTGTTCTACTAAACTGTTTTTATCTCAACCCAAGAGTTTTTCCCGATCCCCTCCCCCGTCCCACCGTGGGGGGGAGTGAGCGAGCAGCTGCGTGGTGCTTAATTGCTGGCTGGGGCTAAACCACGACACTTGTACACTAGGAATCAAATTTCCTCTGTTTTAGAACATTTCTCTCCATCCATTATATCTTTCACTCTCATTCTCTGCTTCTAACTTCTTTATCCATCCATCAGTCATTCTCCATATAACTGAATATATTTTGAATTGATAAAAAATGCCAGCAACACTAACTCCTTTGACTGTATGTCAAAGCCCCCTCTCTGGTTTGTGGTTCTGCTTATGGTTAACTCTTCTGAATGATCTTCCTGTTCATCCCTAGCACAAAGAAGCCCCACCTCACTTTTTATAAATAACAGTCATACTCTTTGGCTATCTGTAAGTAACTTTGGCCCCAAAGAACACTACAGTCTATATGGAATAGCTAACATACTTAAAAATGCCCAATAAAGATCTGAATTATTTTTGAAAATTTCTTTCCAAGAAAAGGTTATAACTTAAAAGTCTTAAAAATATGACTATGGAACTATCTTATTAGCCTGTGTAGACCTAATTTACCTACTCAGTACAGCAAAGATTAATATGGAAAAAAGAGCTTCTACTGTGAAAATAAAACAGTTTCTATAACATGGGAGTTAAATCTGCCTTTATGAATATTAGAGCTCTCTCATGATCTCACTAGAAATATTTTATTTCTTGTACAACATGCTATCTAAACATAAACCTTGGCACAATAAAGTTTAATTAAGGGTCATCTTACCTTCAGTAGTACAACATACAAGTAGTAGATTTTGCACAGCAATTCTGCTCTATATTATAATAAAAATAACTATGTTGATAAATATTTTTTGGGATGAAAGTATTGTAGTAATTGAAAGAAAGTGGTACCTTACCTACTAACCAGGTATCTGGCCACATTTTATAAATGTTTACATGTACACAGATCATTGCTTAGAGGGTATGGTAAAGACTGAGATGTTGCCAGTATGTTATATGATACAATGACTTTTTTAGGAAGAAAAGCAAGTCTACCATCATTTTTTCTAACCTATGTGGCATGGCTTTACACTGATGGAATCTTTGCATAGGGGCAAGTGTACAAAGCAGGCCAGAAAATATGTTTTCAGATTTTTCAAATACTAACATGTATGAAGAGGAGCTCAAAGTAGGAGAAATAAGTTTTACATTTCAGACATAACACTTTATTAAAACATTCACTACTCGTGTCTGTGGAATATCATAACTGTTCAAGTTTTGTAAATTAAGATTCACAGTAAACTTAATCTGTGATATTAAAGAAAAGTCTGGCCAAGTTCTGTTTTCTGAGCTGAACCCATAGTATGAAAGAACATATAATTTCAGGACTAATATGGATAATAATTTTCAAATTAAGGATGGAAATTCTGCACTGATATACACTATATACAACTCCAGTGAAGAGAAAAGGATTATGTGGTTTATATATCAGAATTTGGTCCTCAGATTTAACTGAAAACTGTATCTACCAAAAAGGATTTGTAAAATCTGAGATTTTACAACCTCTGTAGCCTTCCAGACATTACCAAAATCAGAAAATTAAGACAGTATGAGAATATTGTTCTAACTAACTCCAACAGTGAAGGAAATAACAATTCTGACATAGAAGCTAGAAGAATCCCACAGGACTGATTCCAGTTGTGCCTACAAGACCCAGTCACAAAGGATGCAGGGTGCAGTAAAGCAGGATGCCTTAAATGGGTGACTTTATTTAGCATCCAGTGTCAAAGTCACAGACTTTAGGTAAAGTCACAAGCTACCTTCATATCAAGGGCCATTCAGCTGATATCTCATTGCTAGCAAATACTCAGAAAGTATTGCCCATGGCTCTAAAATTTCCTAAATATATGGGATTTTTTATTCTTTAATGTAGTTTTGACTCTAGCACTCATGTCATATTACAATATTTTCATGGTAGCTGAGCAACGAAGTATGTTCAGTTATACCTTTAGTCCCTTCTAACACTTCACAGAGAAATTTTTAAATCTCAAAATTCATTTAGCACGTTCAATTATTTTCTTCCAAGTAAATAGTTTGACAAACATATCCAGAGCTTCAGTACACCATAGCTATTCAATTAATTCTAGCTATTTAATTTCCAGTGTCAATTTTGTTTTTAGGAGAAACTATAAAAAATGAGATCATGGTTTTTTTTGGTGATAATTACAGATTAGCATGTTTTGTGTGTAATTTAGGTCCTAGACTTTCCAGCCCTTACCCCTAGAAGCCTTAAACACTACCTAATTTTAAACAACAGAAATATTCCTACTCCCAGAACTTCATAGGTGAGATTTTCAGTACTTCTATTATTTTTAATAAAGTGGTCAACCTCAAAACATGCAAACCTATGGAATAGGAGTTTCACATTCTAAAGAAGCAAGTGAGCACTTGCTATGAAGTTCAAACAGCTCCAAAATAAATAAATCAGTATTATTGTACTCAACTGCCTTGGATTATTTCTATCAAGTCTCAAGTCAAGACTTCAGTGAGAGAGAGGTGGAGGAAACCTGAAAACCGGCATTCTTTTTGGAACACTAGTTAATTTTTAACTGGTGAAAAATAAGACTGTTTCTACAGCAAGAATGCATTAGAGCCTGCCTTTCAGTGGCAAAACAGAGCTTTCAAGCCCTTAGGCACATTATTCTCTTTCAATTGTTCATTTCCTCTCTACTGTTCTTCTGTGTGCAAGAACTGAACAGATTTTTATTACTCTAAATAAAATACTATGGTTTGTTTTTTATAGAACTTCCTCAAGAATTTGCAAGGCACAAATGCATTTGCCTGTAACAGGCATAAAAATGTTTAGAAAACAAGCCATGTGAATAACAAAGCAAATACTTGTAAAGAGTTCCATGATATCACTTTAAAGTAACTTTTATAACAACTTGAAATTTTAAAATCATTTTTATACAAGTTGCATTTTTATTCCTTCACTGTTCTGTAAAGATGTTGCTCCAACAGAAGCTGCTGTGATCCTGTTATCCCTCATTCTCATCCTTCATCTGCCCCTCTATCATCTCAACACATCAAACAGAAGTCTTGTAATAGTGGATGTAATGTGTCAAAATGATAGTCCTTTCCATGCTTACTTATATTTCTTACATAGCTTTCTTACATAGCTTCCTAACAAATGAGCAAATGCTTGATTCTTAGTGCAAAAGCTGAGATTAGCTTTCTGCTTCTTAAGAGGCTCCTAAAATTAGGAGATCGAGTTTACAGTTACAAGTGAGCATCAGTGCCCTGGAGAGATTTTCTAAGAGTTTGGGTGAATCCAGCCTTTTCCAGGTTTTGAAGGATGTGACCCACAGACTGAAGCCTTCCTTCAGTTAAGCTGGCTGTGTAACAGCATAGCCCTTATAACTTGCAAGAAGTTTTATAACAGAGCATGAAGTCTTGCTGCAGAAAGAGTTATGTTGTGATTCACTGCCCAACGTAAATGCCGTGTGATTGGAATGAGACATTAATGAAAAAGAACCCCTCAATATTTCTTGAAAACAGAACACCTGATATCCGCTGATTGCAGTAGTTGTGATTACACTTTTGATTCCTTCAGAGCTTACATATATCCAGATTTAACAATCTAGCTAAAAGGACAACTAATAGCTCTAAGAAGTAATAGACTCAAAGTGACACAAATAGGACATAATAATTTTCTCACTCTACAAAATTATATTAAATACCATGTACAAAATAGCTCTTTACCATCTAGTTTCCATAAGTGTCACCCCACAGTCCATTCTCACATACATTTTATTTTACTATGTAGTTCTTCAGTATCACCACAAAGCTTAAACTCCCATACTGGGTATAACAGGGCCAGCACCTTTAAAACCTACTAAGTCCTGCTCCTCCTTACATTTCTTATGTATTGCCAAGTCTGAAGTGACAGCATCTCTTCTGAATGACATGTGAAATAGATCGCGAGTGGCATCCTTGGGTGCTTTTGGTAAAAGTAATTGCAATGCTTCGCCTAAATTCATTTGGATAATTACATGGCTCTCATTTGAATTTAGCCTGTTAGCTTTTGCTAGAAGAGTTCTTGTTCACTTCATCCTGCAAGCCTTTTTGCTTTTTCTCCCTTTCAGCAGTTACTGAATTTCAATGGAAGTTGAAATACATATTTCTCTTTGGGAAATCAAGCACACGGAGAATTGCAACAAGGCAATCTATTATTTTAAAGTTGTGTCAGGCAGAATGTTTGTATTTCTTTAAGATATGCATCAAAAATTTGTTGTTCTCATGAGTTTGTGCACCTTACATTTTTGTAATTTACAATACAGCTTTACCAGGATGGCTGCTTTCTATATTTTCCATGAGTTCAACATGAATCAAATATTTATCCCTCCCCCTCCAAATTACTGAGAAAGAAGCTTATATTAGCTTGAAAATAGCCTGTTGTAAGTTAAAATCTTGGATTTATCTTCCTTTGATTTGTCTTTCCATATAAATATTTCACAGACTAGTAATGATATCTGGTATTAGCATACAGCAGGCAGCTTGTGATTTTCTTTTCACAACTATTTTCTCGTCTCACCACAATATGTCGGTGTGACCCATTTATACTGGTACTGTGTTTCTCCCATTTCTTTCTTTTAAAAATCCCCAAAAGATATTGAGACCATAAATATGTGTGATCAGCGAAAGAAAGAATGGACTGACAAGAGCAAGGCCACGATAACTAATTGCCTCACTTCAATTTTGCAAAGAATAGCTCTGCAATACTTCCCACACCAGTCAGTGGTTTCCCACCCGCTGCATGGCACGGGGCGAGGCCTTCGCATGCACAGAAAACCTGTGAAAGGAAACCCGGGAAAGAAAACCCGTCACCGAGCTGGCAATTAAGGACATCGATCCTGCTCCTGCCAGTTCTGTTCTGAAGGTTTAAAATGACCTCAGTAATCAATTGTTATTAAAACGCATTGCTCGACTGAAGCGTGCGATGCATATTTGAAGAGTATAGCATAAGCATCAAAAGTTCCTCAGTATCACAGCATCACATCCATATTTAAATTTGAAAGCCTGAAAATATATCCTAACTTGCTGGGATGTTTGTATTTCAGGGGTGTTTTGTTTTTCCAGTTCACATATTCTCCGTGTTAGCAACAGAGAGATAAGAAATATAGTGCTAATTACTGAGCCTGTAGGTGGCAAAAAGAGAGAAAAAGGGATTGGGACCAAGGAGAGAGCAAGATGGGAGAGCAGAAAGAGGCTACACAGCTTCATTACCAAAATCTTTCCAATTCCTTGTCCTACAGAGTAGAAAGGGTTCCTATAAACTTTTGCAGAGCTTTGCATAAGACATGAATTTAAAGGGTATTCAAAGCATCTTTCATGATAATTAGACCAGACAAACAGTTCCAAGTATGCTTAACAGACATTTAAAAGACTAACACTACTGTTTCTGGGAAAAGATATAGCTGTCCCACAGTGAGCTGCACTGAGGTAGTGGATTCTGTTTTCATTTAAAGTGTAAGTAAAAGCAAGTTTAACTTTTTCTGGAGAAGATGGGAAAATTAAAATAAAATAAAAAAAGTATACCTGCACAATACATTTATTAATGAAGTGCAAAATTGAAGTAAAATAAGTCAGGCTATCATCAGATAATTCAGTAGGTACAGCAATTCAGCAATTTCTAAAAGCATAATATCACAACGAACCAGGCATACTGCTTCACTTCAGGGTTAAAGTTTCCTCATCAAGTGAATCATTGGCTAGTGAAACAGAAAACAGCTGCTGAACAGATAATGGGCAACGTTCCAGGTTATTTTTATCACTATTTTAGCAAGCCATACATTCATAATTACATTTTTGAATGATTTCTGGAGGACAATCTGACAAGAGAAGAGCCAATAATTTAATAAAGTAACATAATTCTCCTTTCCCACAGTACTCCATTAAATGATTGGCCATTAAAGTAAGTTATCTTGAACCTTTGATCTACCTTCGAAAATTTCCTTACCTTGCGATGAAGCCTTCATGAGTCTAGCAACCTTATAACCTTAATTATAGATATGTCTGGTAATCCTGCTCTGCTATCGACTCAATATAGAGGTTAATTTCTGATAGCTATTGAAATTCACCTGCTTCTTTCTTCGTGAGCCTACAGTCCATTAGCAACCAAAGATCCCATATAAACTGGCTTGCCATTTTCATGGTAATGGAAGATGTAAGGACAAGAGAGAGACAGAGTTCTGAACAACAAAAGCCAGACAAGAAGGGATAAAAATATCTTGTCTGATTATTTCTTGTATTAGTCCATCTGAGGGAAATAAACAGTTTTCACCATCAGTCGCCATACATAGTGCATTTTGCTTTACATTACCAAGCCCAGCTAGAGGGATTTTCTAGTAAACATACTAAAATTTGGAAATGCTTTTCCATTTTCACTGCACTTTCCTCTTTGGTCTTGTTAACCAAACTATTAACACTTGTAGGCATTATTTCTCCTGAGATCACAGAGTAGCAAGAAGATTACACCACAGAGAGCCTTTGAGGTCATCAGTCCTGCTCCCCAGACACATGCGGTAGATGGGATCATAGATTCAAGCTGTTAAGCCCCAGAAGATGAAGGCTACTGGTACAATGGGACGGCATTAAGGATTTGGAGTTGTCTTTACTATTCTGTTGGGGAAAAATAACTCTGTCCTCTCCTGGAAGCTGTGAAACATGAGCTTTCACTGTAATTTTCCCTGCACTCTTGAGTCTGACTCCCTAACACACTGGAGAAGGCTCTGCTGTGTTTGTAGGTCACTAAGATTACAGGCTCAGCCCTTCAGGCACCCCCTCTTTGGGCAGGGATGGTTATGGATCTCTCTTCCCACCAATAACATTGTGAACCATGCCTGTATTTCACCTATGCATAACTTCTGCAACAATGTCCAGTGCACTTGATAATTTTATAGTTCACCTAACCTGAAATTTGCTCTGTTCCTACTGTCAAGCTAATTAAATCCCTTCCCTCAGTAACTCTGTATTTCAGTCAGAAGAAAAACAGAGTTTGTATCTATTGCAATGTATCCTTTGGAAAACCAGAATAATTAAACTTCCGTTTATATCAAAGAATCTTTCACATTATTTGTCTGCTCATTATTCATAACAACAGCACAATATTGCAATAATTGGAGGTGCATTAAAATTTTGCTTTTACTACCTATGCATGAAAGATATACACATGGAAACTGTTGAAGCTGCTCAAGACCCAAGCACTATAAATAGTGCTCTACTGTTAGTGGATAAAACAAATCTCCCAGCACTGGAGCACAGCACATCCTATTAAATGTTAAGCTCTGCCTGTGCTAAAAGTGAAACACTACATCAACTGATAAACTAGCCTGCAGGTAAGGCATACAACTGGGAAGAGTTTACTCTGACTCTGCAGCTTCCCCAAAGCAACACAGAAGCAGCTTATTTTTCTTATTTTTCTGCCTCAGCAATGGCAGAAGCTGTTATAAGACACTAGGTGGAAACTCCCGTACGCTATCAAGAGCAGTTTTCTGTCCAAGAGCTGGAAGCACACAAATTGGATCACTCTTTATATGCTTTGCCAGGCCCTTCTACAGCTGCACTGAGCAACAGAAGGTGTATTGCAGAAAATACAGCTGAGGCCGGGAAGAGCAGCCAGGAGGAGGAAAACACAAGCTTTCAGGTCTTGCTGGAGGTTGTGCAGTTCCGCCCCGAAGATATCATTATTCAGACTTATTTTGAAGGCTGGCTCCTGATTAAAGCTCAGCATGGACCTAGGATGGATGAACACGGTTTCATATCCAGAAGCTTTACCAGACAATACAAATTACCTAATGAAGTGGAGAACAAAGACTTGTCTGTGCTTTTCTGCCATGATGGCACTTTGGTTGTTGAAATGAAGAACTTGATGGGAAAGAATTAGAGTCTTGTCCATAGTTTATTGCTGAGATAATTTTATTCTTAATATAACAAAATAATATAATTCAAGCAATGCTGTAGAGTGTAGTAAGCATGTGGCTGTATTTATATAACAGTAAAGGAAAATCTTTGTATATATTTTTCAGTATGCTGAGTTTATTGTTTGACGTGAAATGTTAGATTGCTTGCCTCTGGCTATATATGTGCTAGTCACAGCAAGAGAAAAAAAAATTCTGTTTGATAACATTGAAAATAATGCACATTTATGAGTTCAGTAGGAGGAGTTGTATTTCTAAGGAATAAGTATTTGTCATACATATTCATAATCCTTAAAGAAGAAATAGACAGGTTGTGAGTTTTATGGAAATTTAATTTACATACCAAGAATGCTGTTTTCTAATTTTTGAGATTAAATTCTTCTTCCTTAGGCTCTAGAAAAGCTCACAAACTGAAGGATACTATAAAGAAAAAAAACCCTATTTCCACAGTTCAAGTTTGCATCCAAAAAATCCTTGAGAGAGTACTTTTTAGAAGTGTGTTGCATGTTTGAAACTATAAGAAAACAGAGTAATCACTGACTATATTTGTTTGAAAACACAATAAGTAGAAATGATACTTTCTCTCAAAGACAAATTAATTTGAAAGAAAACATTCAAAGACATTTAGAAAATTGTTTTTGTTTAATGTATTCTGCTATCTATTAGCAACTAAAGAAAAAATATATTGCTTACAAATACTCAAAAGTATCAAATTCTTCCTTGTGAAGCCCCAGTAATGAAAAGGATTACTCTAGCACAGATGTCTCTATTCTTATGCATTTTAGGTAGTCTTGTTTTTCAGTCAGATTAATATTTTATTCTTCACATTGCTTGACAGTTTAGGCCGAGATCCCACAACTGTGTCTTCAAGAGCAAATTTTTCTGCCTGTGTATAGTCCCACTCTCCCTGTATCAACATGGGCTCTTACATGGATCTAATTTTAAGTACAGGGGTTCCTTACTACAGACACAGGTTTAATTTCTTGTCCCAGTTTCTCTTCTTTCAAGAGAGCGGTAGAGATGAAAAAAATCCACTCACTGTATCTAGTATCTGGTCTTCTCAACATTAAAAAAAAAAATGCTGTGAGTGAGTTTGTAAATACTCAAAAATTTGAGGAGATCTGCAGCTGCGAGTCAAACTGCCTCCTTTTATATGTACTGGAGATGAGTATGACTGCTGTGCTTTACTATGAATAGTAAAGGAATGTGTAATGGAAAGTGCCAAGTAAAATACAGACTCTTTATGATAGTCATCTGCTGTTTGGACAAATCAAAAACATATTCAAATGAAACTGAATACAAATACAATTTTAAGAATATGAAAAATATCTGATGAACAAAACTTGGGCTCTCGCTAGCTGAAGCTAGTTTAAAATGAAAGCCCTAAGCTTGTACTTCTGCACATGTCCATTCATTAGAAAGATTCATGTTATGATTGTTTAAACTTGAAGGTATTTGAAGCAATTGACTTCAGAAAAGTGGGTAGTCTAATTCTTGCATTTTACTTATTACTTGTACTAAAACTCACAAGGAATTTGTACAAGAAATGCAGAATAAGGTCTGGATTGTAAATTTCCATCATGTGCAATTGTTTTGTTTTTTGAATAGAACAGAAGTCAAGAACCTAATGTTTTCTAACAAACCAAACCAAATATAAAACATATGTCCCTACATTTCCACTCAACCCACACTTTTCCCTCATATTGCCTGTGTTTAATTTGTATATTGGTTTAAGATTATAAGAGGATGATCATGACAGAAAATCAGATCTAGATTCTAAAAACTTTTAGGTCAAAAAGCTTCCTCAGCCAGGTATCTGATGGAACATATAACATAGATTAAAATACATGAATTCTAGATACAGGTCTGGATTTAAACTTTACACGCCAACTTTCTAAAAGCTCACCCATGGTTTCCATATCATCTTATGGCACAAGTGTTGGGATATAGTTCAGAATCACCAGTTAGTAACTTGCTTTGGTAATTTTTGTTTACAGAGGATTTTGTAAATTGTGCCACTTAAAATTATAGATTTTCATAAAAATTATTCTACCTATGATTGCAGTGATGGTATTCATAGCCCTTGAGATGAAAAAACAGTTTTAAAAAAACATAACTGATTTAATGTGGATGTGGTCTACCTGGACTTTAGTAAAGCCTTTGACACCGTCTCCCACAGCATTTTCCTGGAGAAACTGGCAGCTCATGGCTTAGACAGGTGTACTCTTTGCTGGATAAAGAACTGTCTGGATGGCCAAGCTCAGAGAGTCGTGGTGAATGGAGTTAAATGAAAGGAGTTAAATCAAGTTGGTGGCTGGTCACAAGCAGTGTTCCCCGGGGCTCAGTTTTGGGGCCAGTCTTGTTTAATATCTTTATCAATGATCTGGATGAGGGGATTGAGTTTGCAGATGACACCAAGTTGGGCAGGAGTGTTGATCTGCTGGAGGGTAGGAAGGCTCTGCAGAGGGATCTGGACAGGCTGGATCGATGGGCCGAGGTCAACTGTATGAGGTTTAAAAAGGCCAAATGCTGGGTCCTGCACTTTGGTCACAACAACCCCATGCAACGCTACAGGCTTGGGGAGGAGTGGTTGGAGAGCTGCCCAGCAGAAAAGGACCTGGGGGTGCTGGTTGACAGCCGGCTGAACATGAGCCGGCAGTGTGCCCAGGTGGCCAAGAAGGCCAACAGCGTCCTGGCCTGTATCAGGAATAGTGTGGCCAGCAGGAGTAGGGAAGTGATCGTGCCCCTGTACTCGGCGCTGGTGAGGCCGCACCTTGAATACTGTGTTCAGTTTTGGGCCCCTCACTACAAGAAGGATGTTGAGGTGCTGGAGCGTGTCCAGAGAAGGGCAACGAAGCTGGTGAGGGGTCTGGAGCACAAGTCTTATGAAGAGCGGCTGAGGGACCTGGGGTTGTTCAGTCTGGAGAAGAGGAGGCTGAGAGGAGACCTTATCGCTCTCTACAACTACCTGAAAGGGGGTTGTGGTGAGGTGGGTGTTGGTCTCTTCTCTCAAGTAACTAGTGATAGGACGAGAGGAAATGGCCTCAAGTTGCGCCAGGGGAGGTTTAAACTGGATGTTAGGAAAAATTTCTTTACTGAGAGAGTGATCAAACATTGGAATAGGCTGCCCAGGGAGGTGGTGGAGTCACCATCACTGGAAGTGTTCAAAAAACATGTAGACGTGGTACTTCAGGACATGGTTTAGTGGGCATGGTGGTATTGGGTTGATGGATAGGCTTGATGATCTTAAAAGTCTTTTCCAACCTTAATGATCCTGTGATTCTGTAATTATTTCAAATTAGATCATGATTGAACTACTGGAAACTTGACAAGGAATTAGACCAGACAGCCAAAATCATATCGTCTGTTCTATATGTTAATACCATGGTTACACTCAGGCCTGCCTCACAAAACTGGATGGAGTATTTGACATTTGGCTATTCTATATTGTAGGTCTCTTCACATTGCTGTGTACCCAGTTCTGTACTTGCTAACAACATTGTCAGTCAGAAACCAGTGGAACGTACTGACCATGGCAAGGATGTACCCAGGCGGTTTTTACCTTCTCTAGTACCTAGAGCTTTACAAAGGCCTAAGTCCATGCTCCTTTGTGAATGGGAACTTGCCCTGGCACAGCACCAGAGTGCTTGTGTAACAGGGACCACGCTGGAATATAGACCTGCCGCTGGCTTCCTGTGTTTTAGCACCAAGTACAACACAGAGGAAACTGCTTCTCTCCTTTTTTTTAGTGGCAGTTTATCAAAAGTTCTTGGGTGAATGATTTTTATATGTTTACCAGAACAGCCTCAAAGTACTTGTCAGAGTGTTTCTGAATTGTCTGTAAAGAACTGTTTTCACATATTGTATGTGATGTTTTACTTTTATAATCTGATTAGAACTGAATGTGAATGTCATGGAGAAAGCTGGTAATATTGCTCATGGACAGCAGAATAAGAAATTTATAAACAGCAAAGGATTTCAGAAAAGGTACAGCTTAAGACAGGCTTAAGACATTCTGATTTGATTAAATTAAGAACCCTGATATTGGCTGCCTACAAAATCCTGGCCCAGAGTAAATGATAAATGCTTCTGCAAGCCCTGCAGAGCAAGTGTTATAGAGCCTTCTCAGTCCCCTCAGTGAAGGAATACCTTTGTAATTGATCTGACTGCTCCTACAAATGGATAAAGATGTTTTCATACATGAATCTAAGCACTGTAAAAAATGCTTTCACAGAAGAAGAAAATGTCTCAATATCAGCATTAATCTCCAAAAGCAAGGTCACAAATATACAGGTATGAGGCTCTGGATGTGGAAGGCCATCCATGATGTGGACGATGGTCCAGCTACACCAGAGGTGTTGCCAAGGTCAGAAAGGCCTACCCCCTGTATCACGACCACCTCAACGAGGAAGAAAAGACGGGTTATAGTTGTAGGCGACTCCCTTCCGAGGGGAACAGAGGGTCCAATATGCCGGACAGACCCTTCTCTTAGGGAAGTCTGCTGCTTCCCTGGGGCCTGGGTTAAGGACATCACTAGGAAACTTCCTAGCCTGGTACAACCCTCGGACTATTACCCATTATTGCTCTTCCATGTGGGTGGAGATGAAGCTGCAAGTCCAAGGGCGATCAAAAGAGACTTCAGAGACTTGGGACAGTTGGTAAGGGAATCTAGAGCACAGGTTATTTTTCCCCTCCCTCCTTCCAGTTGCAGGCAGCAACATAGGGAGGAACAGATGGGCCCAGTCTATTAATGCATGGCTCCGTGACTGATGCCACCGCCACAGTTTTGGGTTTTTTGATAATGGGAGGGCCTACACGGCACCTGGCTTGCTGGCATCAGATGGGGTTAACCTTTCTCAAAGGGGGAAGAGGGTCTTTGCTTGCAAGCTAGTGGGGCTCATTGACAGGGCTATAAACTGGACTCAAAGTGGGGGGGAATAATATTAGAGTTACCCATGACAAGCTGTGGGATGACACATGAAGGTTAGAAGGATGGGGTGCTAGCGAGGCCCCTCAGCCTGTTGCACCAGAGAAAGACTCCAGAGGAACTAAAGGGGGTTCCTCTAAGAGGGTGACACGGTCAACAGCCCAGCTGAAGTGCCTCTACACCAGTGCACGCAGCATGGGCAACAAACAGAAGGAGCTGGAAGCCACCATGCTGCTAGAAAGCTATGACCTGGTCACCATTACTGAAACTTGGTGGGATGAATCCCGTGACTGGAGTGCAGCTATCAATGGCTACAGGCTGTTCAGAAGGGACAGGCGAGGAAGGAAGGGCAGAGGTGTTGCCCTCTACATCAAGAAATGGATAGAGTGTGAAGAGCTGTCTCTGAAGAATAGCCACGAGCAGGTCAAAAGCTTATGGGTAAGAATCAGGGACTGAGGCAACAAAGGGAACCTTGTGGTTGGTGTCTATTACAGGCTGCCTGATCAAGGGGAGTCTGTTGACGAAGCCTTCTTACTCCAGCTGCAGGAGGCATCACGCTCACAGGTCCTCGTCCTGCAGGGGGATTTCAACCACCTTGACATCTGCTGTGAGCTGTAGGCAATCCAAGAGAATCCTGGAGTGCATGGAGGATAACTTCCTATGCCAGGTAACAGACAGCCCTACCAGAGGGGATGCCATACTGTGTTGGGATCACTCTGCATGGCTCGACCTTAAGGAGAAGGAGCTGTGGCATTGATCTGCACGGCTCAACCTTGAGGAGAAGGAGCTGTGGCATTGAGAAGCTGGTAAACAGCTGGACACCTGCAGGGCTCAGCCTTGGGGAGAAGGAGCTGTGGTAAACAGCTAAGAGGAAGTAAAGGAGCGCGTGGACACCTGCAGGCAGCGAATCCTGACTGTGGAGAAGTGCGTGGACTGTGTGTGGTAACCAACCAGGACGTATTTTGTGGCCCGTGAAAGAGCTGTAACTGCATAAAAAGCGGACACTTGTAGCAATAAAGGTCTTTGGCCTGAATCCCCGCCAGAGTCCGTGCCCTGTTACTCCACAATACTGGACCTGTTGGTCACCAATGCAGGTGAACTAATTGGTGACATCAAGACTCTCCAGTCTCCAGCCTGGGCTGGTGGAGGTCGCAGTCCTGAGGGATATGGGGCAGGCGAAGAGTAAAGTCAGGACCCTGAATTTTAGGAAAGCAAACTTCCAGCTCTTCAGGGAGTTAGTCAATAGGACCCCCTGGGAAACCACCCTCAGGGACAAGGGAGCAGAACCGAGCTGGCAGATCTTTAAGGATGCTTTCCATAGAGTGCAAGAGCTCTCGATCCCCAGGTGGAAGAAATCAGGAAAGGAAGGCAGGAGGCCAGCATGGCTGAGTTGAGACCTCCTGGTCAAACTAAAGGACAAGAAGGAAATACACAGGCAGTGGAAGCAGGGAAAAGTATCCTGAGATGAGTACAGGGATGCTGCCTGGTTGTATAGGGATGGGGTCAGGAAGGCCAAGGCACGGCTGGAGCTGAACCTGGCAAGGGATGCAAAGAATAATAAGAAGGGCTTCTACAGGTATGTCAGACAGAAAAGGAAGGTCAAAGAAAAGCGTATCCCCCTTGATAAGCAAGACTGGCAGACTGGCAACAACGGATGAGGTTCTCCTCATCTGAGGTACTGAACGACTCCTTTGCCTCAGTCTTCTCTGGCAGTCTCTCTTCCCACACCTCTTGAAAGGATGGGCTGCAAGATGGGGACTGGAGGAGCAAAGTGCCTCCCGCTGTAAGACAAGATCAGGTTCGAGACCACCTGAGGAACCTGAACATGCACAAGTCTATGGGACCTGATGAGATGCATCCCAGGGTCCTGAGGGAATTGGCTGATGTAGTTGCCAAGCCACTCTCCATGATATTTGAAAAGTCCTGGCAGTCAGGGGAAGCCCCTGGAGACTGCAAAAAGGGAAACATTGCAACCATTTTTAAAAAGGGTAGCAAGGAGGATCCTGGGAACTACTGACCTGTCAGCCTCACCTCTGTGCCTGGGAAGATCATGGAACAGATCCTCCTTAGAAGCTATGCTAAGGCACATGGAGGGCAGGGAGGTGATCTGAGACAGCCAGCATGGCTTCACCAAGGGCAAGCCCTGTCTGACCAACCTAGTGGCCTTCTATGATGGAGTGACCACATCAATGGACAAGGGAGGAGCTACCAATGTCGTCTCTATGGACTTCTGTAAGGCCTTTGACACGGTCCCCCACAACATCCTTCTCTCTAAATTGGAGAGATATGGATATAATGGGTGGACTGTTGGGTGGATGAGGAATTGGTTGGATGATCGCATCCAGAGGGTAGTGGTCAAGGGCTCAATGTCCAGATGGAGATCCGTGACGAGTGGTGTCCCTCAGGGGTCCGTATTGGGACCTGTACTGTTTAATATCTTCATCAATGACATAGTGGGATCGAGTGTACCCTCAGCAAGTTTGCAGATGACACCAAGATGAGTGGTACGGTGGACACACCTGAGGGACGGGGTGCCATCCAGAGGGACCTGGACAAGCTTGAGGAATGGGCCCATGTGAACCTCATGAGGTTCAACAAGGCCAAGTACAGGGTCCTGCACCTGGGTTGGGGAAACCCCCAGTATCAATCCAGGCTGGGGGATGAAGGGATTGAGAGCAGCCCTGCCGAGAAGGACTTGGGGGTACTGGTGGATGAAAAGCTGGACATGAGCCGGCAATGTGCGCTCACAGCCCAGAAGACCAACCGTATCCTGGACTGCATCCAAAGAAGAGTGGCCAGCAGGTCGAGGGAGGTGATTGTGCCCCTCTACTCCACTCTGGTGGGACCCCAGCGTCCAGCTCTAGAGCCCTCAGCACAGGAAAGACATGGACCTGTTGGAGTGGGTCCTTCTGGGCCACAAATGTGATCAGAGGGCTGGAACACCTCTCCTATGAGGACAGGCTGAGAGAGTTGGGGTTGTTCAGCCTGGAGAAGAGAAGGCTCCAGGGAGACCTTACTGCAGCCTTCCAGTACTTAAAGGGGGCTTATAAGAAACATGGGGACAGACTTTTTAGCGGGGCCTTTTGCATAGGACAAGGGGTAATGGTTTTAAACTAAAAGAGGGTAGATTTAGACTAGACATAAGGAAGAATTTTTTCACAGTGAGGGTGGTGAAACACTGGAACAGGTTGCCCAGAGAGGTGGTAGATGCCCCATCTCTGGAAACATTCAAGGTCAGGTTGGTCAGGCCTCTTAGCATTGGGATTGGACTAGATGACCTTAAAAGGTCCCTTCCAATCCAAAGATTCTGTGATTCTATGAAATAGAAACATAATTCTTGTACTCTTTTTTACAAGGCAGACAGAAACTTATGAGCTACCTGCAGTGGTGACAGCCATATGCATTTTAATAGTATTTCAAATATATTTTTTGTAACTTTATCATAAGTATTCAAGTCCTGGCATCATGATCAGTATGCATCATACAAGATGCACCATAAATACAATCTCTGACATTGTATATGTGAAGCCTGAGGGCTTGATCCTAAAATAAAACTGTTTCATTTCAAATGAAACTAACTGGGACTCAATGCAGATTAGGAGACTCTGAGGCAAATATATGCAGAAATATGAATTCCAAGTCTCATTCTATCATACTACCTGTAGCAATATTTATCCAAGACCTTCTAGAAACTTCAGCCTGAAATGGTTACAGTGTAGAGACAGTTAAAGTTTCCAGATTTATAGGTTTAAAGGTCAGAAGGATCAATGGTGATCCCCAGTGTGATCTCACTTGCTAATTTCCTCATGAAGCCCATAATACATTTAAACAATAACATGTATTTAAGACAGACATCGAATCTTAATTCAAAGACATCACTTGATAGAAAACCCATCACACCACTCCACAAATTGTTCAAGTGTTAATAATCAGTACAGCCAACAAAAAGCAGGTTTTCCCTAGTCCTCTGAGATTTGCTCAGTGATGTAAATTTTACCCTAAAACTAAAAGTAGTAGTCTGGACAGCTCTTGGGACAATCTTTTTACTGTCCTGATGTTGTGTTACAATGATATAAATGTTTAACACCTGCTGCTAAACATTCTCTTTAGTTACTGATAGAACACAAAGGAATTCATTGTCATTCAAAACTGTGAATATAATTTTTCAACATGAAGAGCATAAATATTTATTGAATACCCTTTGATATATTTAATATCTCTTCTGTATCACAATTGGCAGTTTTAGCATCTTCATGCCATACTCGTCTAAACTACTGTTAGGATTTTGTTTATTCCTGTGGAAGTTCTGCCCATTGTCCCACTGGCCATATAATTTTTAATATACCTTTAGCTTTTTCTCATAACTGTCAATTGCTATTTCTTTCTATCAACTTCTTAATCTTTCCATTTCCATTTTCACTTGCCCTTTTTGTAATAATATATTTTAAATTCAGATAATTCTACTTATATGAATACAGTTCCATATTCTTCTAGATGTATGCAGAATGACCATAGGCAGATTCTGACACTTTTTCTATTAAAAAATTATCATCTCTTAACATTTCACTAATGGTATGGGATGCCCAGTATGTCTCCAACACTGAAATCCCTTCTAAAGCAAGGGTTTAATAAGGAAAGTGACAGGCTGCACTATCTGCGATAAGGAATTCATACTTCTCACCTTCTCACCAATACATAGCCCAAACCAAGTACAGCAGGAACTTTCTTCACCACCTCATCCTTTGCAGGCCTCTATGTTTGCCAAAAGACCAGCAAAACCCAGAAACTAAAACATTTACCTTAGAGTAATGAAACAAGGATCTAAAACAATTCTAAGGTTCTAGCATGTGTCACTAATCAACTGTAAGTTTTGCAAGTTTCTTAACATATGGAAGGTTATTGATTACATGATTAGATTAACTTTAGTATAGAATTATTTAGCCTAATAACTATGTGATTATGTTTAACAGCCTACTCTCATAGTCCTTAGGCTGTATTTCCTCAATGCTAACATTGTAACTATGTGTAAACAGTTAATCACGAGGAAAGCAGGCCTCATGAAAATTAAAATAAAGAAGAGTTAAGAGCAAGGACTGGGAGATTAAAGAGAACAGAGAAGATATCTTAACCTTGAGCATAGAGACAGACTGGCAGGAATGCTCAAACAAGGATGATAAGAAGGAACCGCTTGGCTGGACAACAGAAGGGGTGAACATCTAAGGAGAAGAAATTATCCTCAGGAGACCCGTGACCATAAAAGGGAAAAAGGAGTAGGGGGCTAACTCCCCAAACGACCACTGACGACCATCCGAGACACCCGCGCATGCGTAGTGTAGTTTTGCAATGCCAGCATTATGTAAATGTAATAGATAAGCAAGGAGGCAGTGATTTCTTAGAGAATGTGTGAATATTCATGTCTTTAAGGTATATAAAGGATGAACTTTTGTTTCAGCGCACGCATGTTAGGAGGAGATATCCCCCATGCATCCAGCGCTGCAATAAAGATGTCTGCTTAATAACACTTTGATGTTATTGAGTTTAAATTTCTTAAGTTTGAATTTCTTTGAATCAGTAACTTAATGCTGTTTTCAGCCATCAGGGTTCTCTGAACTCATCTCTTGAGCTGACACAGACAACATGAACACTTCCTTGGCCATCCTTTCTGTACTGCATGTCCTCAAGCAACAAAACAAGCTAAAATTTTCACCTTAAAGATGACAGCAATCTCACTGTCATGGTTTAACCCTAGCCTGTAACTAAGCACCACACAGCTGCTTGCTCACTCCCCCCTCCCCAGGTGGGAAGGGGGAGAGAATCAGAACAAAAATGTGGGTTGAGATAAAAACAATTTCATAGGACAGCAAAGAAAGAGAAAGTAATAATAATACTGATAAAGGAATATACAAAAACAAGTGATGCACAATGCAACAATTGCTCACCACCCGGTGATTGATAGCCCGTCCCCGAGCAGCGATTCCTGCCCCCCGCTAACTCCAGTTTATGTACTGGGCGTGATGTTATATGGTAGGGAATATCTCTTTGGCCAGTCTGGGTCAGCTGTCCTGGCTGTGCCCCCTCCCAGCTTCTTGTGCACCTCCCTGCTGGCAGAGCATGGGAATCTGAAAAGTCGTTGACTGAGTATAAGCACTACAACTATTTAGCAACAACCAAAAACATCGGCGTGTAATCAACATTATTCTCATACTAAATCCGAACCACAGCACTATACCAGCTATTAGGAAGAAAATTAACTCTATCCCAGCTGAAACCAGGACACTCACTCAAAATTTAATGTCACTGCCTCCTGCTAGCAGAATGCACTGTGTCAGCTTAAACACAAGTGCTGAGAGAATGGAAGATACTTTGATGGTGTCCTGGTTTCAGCCAGGGTAGAGTTAATTTTCTTCATAGAAGCTAGCATGAGGCTATGTTTTGGATTTGGGATGAGAAAATGTTGATAAGGTGCTGATGTTTTGAGTTGTTGCTAAGTAGTCAAGGACAGTCCAGCTTCTCATGCTGGCCTGCAGCGAGCAGGCTGGGGGTGCACGGGAAGCTGGGAGGGGACACAGCCGGGACAGCTGACCCAGGCTGGCCAAAGAGATATTCCATACCATATAACGTCATGCTCAGTATATAAAGCTGGGACAAAGAAGAAGGAAGGGGTGGAGGGACGTTCGGAGTTATGGCGTCTGTCTTCCCAAGAAACCATTACGAGTGACGGAGCCCTGCTTCCCTGGAGATGGCTGAACACCTGCCTGCCCATGGGGAGTGGTGAATGGATTCCTTGTCTTGCTTTGCTTGCATGCGCAGCTTTTGCTTTACTTATTAAACTGTCTTTATCTCAAACCATGAGTTTCCTCACTTTTACTCTTCCGATTCTCTCCCCCGTCCCACCGTGGGGGAGTGAGTGAGCGGTTGCGTGGGGCTTAGTTGCTGGCTGGGGCTAAACCACGACAGATGGCCAAACTGCCATCAAAACTGGTCTGTTGCCTAAGTTAGTGAGAACTTGATCTGATTCCCAGGCTGAGACTGAGAAGTCACTCTCATAAGGTTCCACAATGGACAGTAAAAACTCATGGACAAATAAACTTGAGTTAAGGCTCATCCATCCTGATTAATTGACAGGTATAAGCGAAGAGCTGCTGGTGACTAGTCCTTCACTTTGAGACCAGCCTCTGCCAGCCACCTCTCTGCACAGGGCCAGAGCAACTTGAGGGTTGACATGAACCTCTTCAGCCCAAAGACGACCCAAGTCCCATGGATTTCTAGAAACCAGTGGCATTTATTTGCCCATGATAAACCCCTGTGGGGAGTGACCAGGGTTAACACAGGCACAGAACCCACTAATAAGATCCTTTCCACAACTTTTTATCCTGAGTGAGGATAGAGATACTTGCATGTGGGAAATGAATGAATGCTCAATCCTTCATTCTTGCTATACGATACTTTATTCATCCTATACAATGGGTTTATTGCTGAGATCACTTTATTACTGAGATGCATGTTAAGGACTGGCAGTTGACCTGGGTCCATTCGTCTGTAACCATGAAAGACTCTCAGCACCATCCAGAATGTCTGTCTAGCACATGCCCCCGCTGCCACAGCATGGAAGAACTGCATACGTAATGGATTTATCTTGACAGCATCCTTAGATGGTTATGAAACATTATCTCTTCAGACAGGGAACAGAGACAGACATGCATTCCAAGCAATATTAAATGGAGGGTTAAGAATTTCTGAGTAACAGTCATCTATTACACAGATGGGGACTGAGATAGCTAATACATATTGCAAAGGTTAAACGAGAACCTCAGCATTTCTGCTCAATTATCTCTAATTTTACACAACCTAGTTTGAAAAAAACTTCTGCAATTTTATGTTCCCACTTGAAAAATATTTTGTTTTCTCCTAAATTCCATAGCACACTATAGTGTCTCCATTTCTGATATCTGTTTTATGTTTTCAAGTATGATTGTACAAAACATTTAAAAGCTAATCATATTGTATCTTTTAGAAGCTTAAAACGAAAAAAACCCAAACCCTAGAATAACATATTTGTCGCATTTTTTGCATTTTCTTCATTGCTTTGCTAGTTCAGTCTTTACCTCCTTTTAGTGTGGTAACTTCAGTGTTCAAAATCATTTCGTGCCCTCTAATGGCAGCCCTGCCGGGCACGCTGAACTTCTGCTCTGGGAGGATTGGGAATTAGATATTACAGTTACAGATGATATAGAAATGGAAGAAAAACAATTTATTACCCTTTTAAGTGAAATTTATTATCCATCTCTATAGTTTAAAAAATTACAGTCATTTCTAGTTATGATGAGATAGTACCTCCAGCAAAACAAAATCATCTAGAGATACAACATAAATAGCAACAATTAAAAATCACATACTGACTAAGCATTCATTTGACTGAGTTTGCTCTTAGAAATTATATTGATGAAAATTGGCCTATTTGTAGCCATTTCCTTGCACAAAGCACTATTCAGTGTGTTTCCTACTAGGTAATTGTCCAATATGAAGATGCACTGTTTTTCCAGGGTCCACAAAGGGGTATAATCATAATGGTGATCATGAAAAGAGGAAATGCCATCAGAGCTTCATCTTCTCTCATGGAAAATCACTTTGATTTTCTTACTAAAGCACCAAAATGATATCATAGAGGAAAATTAAAAAAATAAAGAAGGAAACATTTGGGGGCTTCAAGGAAAAGTTACCCAGGGGGTAAAACACACTTTTTTTATTTTTGATTTCAGAGCCTCTACTCATTCACTTTTTCTTAATTCAAGATAGCCTATACTTTATCTTTTCCCCAAAGTATTCCCAAATTTTTTATTATAATAAAGCTTCTGCATCTGAGCAGAAAAATAAATCAAAATGCTTTCAAACACCTCTTTCAGCATAGATTCTCAGGGGTCTTGAGATGCCTAACTCCAAATGAAAATAATGAGATATCCCATATGTAGACATCTTTAGCCATTTGGCTTTCAGTTTTACCCCCCAAATTACAAATGCCTAGGAACACATTAAATAATAAGCATTTTCACTGAATTATAGGTTATCAGTCTCAAGAGGATCAGAATAACATTCACTTTGACTCTAAAAATTTAATTCCCAATGAAGATGGCAGAAATTCCTGACCAAGCAAAGCATTCAGATACATGCTTTGTGCAGCTAAAACACCACAAGTCAATATGTGCTATTCTTATTTTGAAATCCTTGCCACCGTGTCCTGCTTTCGGCTGAGATAGATAGAGTCAATTTTCTTCCTAGTAGCTGGTATAGTGCTGTGTTTTGGATTTGGGATGAAAAAATGTTGATAGCATACTAATGTTCTTAGTTGTTGCTAAGTAGTCAAGGACTGTCCAGCTTCTCATGCTGGCCTGCCAGCAAGAAGGCAGGGGGTGCACAAGAAGCTGGGAGGGGACACAGCCAGGACAGCTGACCCAAACTGGCCAAAGGGATATTCTATACCATATGACATCATGCTCAGTATATAAACTGGGGGAGTTGGCCGGGGAGGCTCCACAGCTCGGGAACTAACTGGGCATCAGTCAGTGGGTGGTGAGCAATTGTGCTGTGCATCACTTGTTTGTCTATTCTTTTATCATTATTGCTACCATTATTATTATTCTTTTTTTCCCCTGTCCTATTAAACTGTCTTTATCTCAACCCACAAGTTCTACCTTTTTTCCGATTCTCTCCCCCATCCCACTGGGGGTGTGTGTGAGCAAACAGCTGTGTTTTAGCTTTGTTTTAGCTACCTGCCAGGTTAAACCACGACACTCTGCTAGTCTGAACAAGAAACAAAGCTCAATCAGTCCTTCTACTTGGCACTGTAGATGGTTACCAAGGGCCTAAGACGTTGACTTCTTCAAACCGTTGAGTTTTTTAAAATGTTAATTTTAACATCCACAACAGAGTGCCTGCACACAATGCTAATCAGAGTTGGCTCACTGGTGGGAGAGAGATGGAAAATGTAATTTCAAGCTAGTTATTGTTACAAGTTCTCTTTGCAATTTTGTCCACCAGGGAAATAATATAACACACTTTTTCCTTTCATAATTTTGTCTGATTTCACGTAACTTAATTTTTGTTAAAATCTCAAGATAAAACTGGAAGATTTTAGAGAATAACTACTTCACTAGTTTACACTTGTTTATTCAAGAAATATTATTTTCATTAGCTTTACAGATTTGATGCCTTCAAATTCTCCTGGTAGCAGTTTTTGTACCTGTTGAACTTGATACTTTGCTTGTGTCCGTTTGAGATGATACAAATAATGAGACAGTACTTATTAAGAAAACATCAGATCTAATGCACTAAGAGGGGCAGGGGGAAGCAGGAAAGCTGCCACCTCCACCTGTGCACCCAAGGAAGTAAGTCAGGCCCCCTGCTCAACTTTGTCCCTTCATCCTGCCCTGGCCATGACAGCCACAGCCTGACAGGCATCAGCATGACTCCTCACCATTTGGAGCAGCAAAATCACATTCCTGAACGGGCTTTGCAGCTGCGCAAGGCATCTTGTTCATCACTCCTGATTGTTCAGTGAAACAAATCTTAAATGTGTCTATTTACACAAATCAAGTAGGTCAGCATCATTTCCAGTACTGATCACCTCATGTGAAAAAGACTATTTCAGAGATAACAACAATAATGATTAAGGGCACTGAAAAGTAAGATGAATAGGGACTGAAAAGTTTGTGAAAGGAGTTGAATCAGATGCATTAAAACGTATATAAAACAATAAGTGGTACAGAAAAGGCAGACCAGGAACTAATTTTCCTGTAGTTTAACCTGTGAGGATTCATGTGAATGCACAAGACTGCCCAGATCAAATCATGATCAAAGTTAGGACTAACTTTGGAAGGAATACAAAACCTCTATCACTTATCTTAATTTGCTGTAGTCAGAATTTGGGATGAAATCTAAGACAGAGGTTAAACTGATCCACATCTACCTCCTGTTGGGGTTTTAGTCCTTACTCTAAGTTGGCTGTGTGGGTGGAGGGCAGCATACTGGACCTTGGATCAGGTACCTTAGGAATCCCTGCATTTGGCAGAAGAGACCCACATCTGTATCGAAGGCAGACACTGACAGCGCACTGGCTGCAGCAGCAGAAAGCTGACGATCACTAGCCTTGACAGAAAAAGAGCTTTGGCAGTTCTAAGAGTGCTGACAAATGCTGATGCAGGGCTTGAAGAGCACCTCAGAGCCTGCTGGGGGTGTTAATCATGACCAGGCCAGGTCAAGTTGCTTCCACTAGTACCAAGCAAGCTGGCAGGGAAACCCAGAAGCCTTGATACAGAGTTGTTTGAAGTCAAGGTCTTCAGCTGTACCATTTCTCGGGAGGAGACTGATGCTTCTTGCTTTATCACTGATGTGGATATTCAGTATTGCTCTCCGTAAACTTGCTGCTGCAAATTTAGTGCTTGGGTTTGGAGATAGTGGCACAAATGATGCAACATGAATGTGTTCCACCGGGCTGGCCGCCGAGGAGCTGGTTGCATGGTGAACTATGTGGTTCTTTGGGCACTATTGGTATTGGCTAATTAAAATAGACTTCCAGAGTTAAGCAGTGAAGGAATTTGGGGATAACATGCTAGGCTGGGGTGAGCTGATATATTAAAAATGCTAAGTACACAAGTAAAGCAACAGTAATAGAAAAGCACTGTGATAATATATGCACTAACACTGAAAAATGAAGATCAGAAGAAAAAAGTGAACAAAAGCAAAACCCAGGTATCAAACACTAAAACCAGCAATGAAAGCAAGCGGTGGGTCTTGTAGGATTCCCGTGAATTGCTCCCAGACGAAGACAAATTATTTGACACAGAGACCTTTGAGAAGTAACATACACTTTGAACTACGTCAGAGAAATCTGCATATCTGGCAGGATGTTGATGGGAAAACATGAAGAACTGGCGGCCAAACAGGAACAGTCTCCTCCAGAGAACTTATTTCCTAGCAGGGGCAAGAAAGAACACGCCACAACATGGTGAAGGCAGTGTTTACACCCAGGAGGAAGACAGCAGGCAGGAAAAAGTTTGTAGCCAGTGCGTGCCACACCAACTTTATTTCAAATTGTTCTTTAACGGGTAGAAATCTTGAGAGAAACTTGCAACCAGAGATCCAAAGACAGCTCATCATTAATGGGATGGGATCCATGTGATTAGACAACACAGGACAGGAGTTATGAGGGGAAATGATCATGGCAGGGAAAAAAGCACAGGTACAGAATTGAGGCTGTTCCACAAAAAGCCAACATAAGCAGCATGACCACATTTTTCAAGAGGGATAAAATACACATCATTCACAACTAAAATGCATGCTTTCCTAATTCTAACCTTATTTTTCTTGCTGCTTTGTAAGCAAGAACCAGCTGGACCACCAGAAACAATGTGACCTTCCCGTAGCATCTGCATAATACACCTACTACTGAAAAGTTCAAGAAGCGATGGTATAAATTCTTCCTTCTCACAACATGGAAACCCTGAAAAGAAAACAAAGCATCTGAGAAGACGCACAAGCTTCTTTGCCAATCCTGGAGAAGTGCTGAAACATCTTTGAGGGGGGTTGGAAGTAATCATCATGTGTTTGAGTAACGGAAATCTTGTAGACTTATGAAAATTCAATCAACAGATTTGAAGAGGCTGAACTTGCAAGTATTACAACCTATAAAACTTGGTATAAAACACTCAAAACACGGCAATTTGGAAACTCTACCAGAGTTTTATTATTACCGTTTTATTGTTCTGGCCGCGAGGCCGGGGTGCCTTTCTCGGGTGAGGGCAGAAGCCGCGGAGGGGAGGGTAAGCAGGGGCACGGCTGGGGTTTGGCGCCCCTCCCCTCGTGGCCAGTCGGACGTCAGGGGGCGGGCGGGGAAGGGGCGGGCCGGACCCATCGATGGGGCGGCCGCTCTGCGGTCGGCTCTTCCCTCCTGCCTCTCGGCTCTGGATTAGCGAAACTGGCGACGTGGGACGGTCGCTGGCCCGGCCCTCGCGCCCTGTCTCGCCCGCTGGGGTGAAGCTGGGACTCGGAGCCGGCCGTGCCGCAGCGCAGCTGAGCCGGGGGAGTCAGCCGCCGCAGCGTCCCCGCGGGCGGGACTTGGAGGCAGGGGCAGCCGCCGCGCTCTTCTGCCGCAGCCCCGACGGCGTGGCACCGCGGCGGCGGGGAGCCCCCGGGGGGCGGTTGGGCGGTGGGGCCATGGCGCTGCGGGCCCGGGCGCTGTACGACTTCAGGTCGGAGAACCCGGGCGAGATCTCGCTGCGGGAGCACGAGGTGCTGAGCCTCTGCAGCGAGCAGGACATCGAGGGCTGGCTGGAGGGCATCAACAGCCGCGGCGACCGCGGCCTCTTCCCGGCCTCTTACGTGCAGGTCATCCACGCCCCGGCCGCTGAGCCACCGCCGCCCACCCACTACGCCAACCTCCCCGCCGGCGGCTTCGAGCCACTGCCGCCCCCTGCCACCTTCAAGCCGGCGACAGAGCAGGCCCCACCGACGGCGGCGCCCGAGCCCTTCTCGCTGCCCCCCGCCGCCGAGTACCCCTTCCCGCTGGAGCCCTATGGTGGCTTCTACCAGCCCAACCAGGGCAGCGATGACGAGTGGGACGAAAACTCCACGGTGGCCGATGAGCCAGGTGCCCTGGGCAGCTCCTACCCATACTATGAGGCGGAGGGCAGCCGGGCCTCTGGCCGCTACTGCCTGTCTGCCCAGTCCGAGCTCTCCCTGAGCTCCCGTGGTGGCCACCTGGCAGGCCACCTGCACCTGCCCAGTAGTGGCCCCAAGAGCTCAGCCACGGTGAGCCGTAACCTCAACCGCTTCTCTACCTTCGTCAAGTCCGGCGGGGAGGCCTTCGTGCTGGGCGAGGCATCGGGCTTCGTGAAGGACGGGGATAAGCTGTGTGTGGTACTGGGCCCCCGGGGCCCTGAGTGGCAGGAGAACCCCTACCCCTTCCAGTGCTCCATTGAGGACCCCACCAAGCAGACCAAGTTCAAGGGTATGAAGAGCTACATCACCTACAAGCTGGTGCCCAGCCACACTGGGCAGCAGGTGCACCGCCGCTACAAGCACTTTGACTGGCTCTACGGGCGCCTGGCCGAGAAGTTCCCTGTGATCTCTGTGCCCCACTTGCCAGAGAAGCAGGCCACCGGCCGCTTTGAGGAGGACTTCATCTCCAAACGTCGCAAAGGCCTGGCCTGGTGGATGGACCACATGTGCAGCCACCCCATGCTGGCTCAGTGTGATGCCTTCCAGCACTTCCTCACCTGTCCCAGCACGGATGAGAAGGCCTGGAAACAAGGCAAGCGTAAGGCTGAGAAGGATGAGATGGTGGGTGCCAACTTTTTCCTGACCATCACTGGCCCTGGGGCCAGCCTGGACTTGCAGGAGGTAGAAAGCCAGGTGGATGGCTTCAAAGCCTTCACAAAGAAGATGGATGAGAGTGCCCTGCAGCTTAATCACACAGCCAATGAGTTTGCCCGCAAACAAGTCACTGGTTTCAAGAAGGAATACCAGAAGGTGGGGCATTCCTTTAAGTGCCTCAGTCAGGCATTTGAGATGGACCAGCAGGCCTTTTCGGCTGGCCTCAACCAAGCCATAGCCTTCACTGCAGAAGCCTATGACGCCATTGGGGACTTCTTTGCAGATCAGCCCCGGCAGGACCTAGATGCTGTGATGGATTTGTTAGCGCTGTATCTGGGGCATTTAGCCAACTTTCCAGACATCATCCACGTCCAGAAAGGTAACACCCTTATGTGTTTTCTGAAATGATGAAGTTTTATGTATCAGTGGTATGCACACAGATATAGAGACAAAGGGATAAATTTGCTCTGCAACTGGCTTGCTGGCCTTGGGTTAAATCTTTCAGTGTTTACTCAGGTAAACTGTTGCTAAAAATGCAAAAACCACATCAGTAACAATTTTCATTCTGTGTCAAAGGTCTAGACGTTGGGAATTTTATTGGTCAGAGGTTACTGTGTTTGGCTGCGTATCTCTGAAAGAAACCACATCTGCCTATAATGCTGATACATTAAAGATTAATGGGCTCGTTTACAAACCCTGGAGATCAAGTGGTATGAAAACATCTATTACTCTTTGATGTATGTTAGGTATCTTAAATATCTGATCTAGTAGATAGTAAATACGAAGTAATCTGAAGATGGAGATACCCCAATTGACCACATTGTTTGAGATATGCATAGTGGTGTGTGTGTTTTGCAGTGTCAGACATTCAGATGAGATATTTAAAGCTACTGGGGTTTGTCAGTTTGGCCATGCATTAAACTCTCTTGGTACCTTTATAAGGATGATGGTCTGCCATGATGTTCTTAGTTGGAGTTGTTCATCCTTTGCCCTTATTATCATAAAAAGACGTTGCTCACCTGTTTATATTTTTGTCATCTTTCTAGCTGAAACATGCTTCTGAGGTTCAGGTTGCTGTTTGTATGGTGCTTTGTGATCCATCGGAAAGAAACTCCAAAAATGAAAGAATCATTTGCTATATAACTAGTGACACTTGTCCAGATAAATAGAAGTTTGTAGCACTATATATGTGTAGATGATTTCCCAGCTGTGAAGTTAATACTATTCATATATTCTTCACCATTGTGAGAAGACTAGCCCATCATTCATTGTTTTTGCTGTTATACATGATCAGGGATGTGTGGGGATTAGAGCTGTAAAAGAGACCAAGAAAACATCACATATGCTGTACAGAAATGGGTGTGTGTAACGGTTATCTGAGAAAATGCGTGAGCTGCTTTGGAGATTAATAAGTGGTGTTCTGCACCCCAAGAGGCAGAGCTTGAATTGTCACCCCCAGTGAATCAGCCTTTTGTGCCCTTACGTGACATTTCCAAAGTCTTTGTATCTGGAACAGTACCTTGAGTTTTATGATAAAAGAGTGGGAAGAGTTTTTTCAAAAGATCAAGAAGTCAGGTTTCTGGGAGGTATGCATTATTGCTGGGAAAATCTGAGGAGGCAGAGTTGGTACAAAGTTCACAATTTGTTGTTACTTTAAAAAGTAAGCTTTTCATTAAAATTACATGCATCAAAGTAATATTTCTATTCTCCTGTCAAATCTTGAAAATTGTGAGTGGAAACTTAATCAATATTATTTTGGAGAGAAAAGGGAAGTGTACAATCTAACCTTAGAGGAGTTGTTCTGTTAGCTGCTGTGGCATTGTGTTCTGATAACAACTTCAAAGTATTTTAAATTTGGAGAGAAGGATGACCTTGGTAATGCCTCATGTTTGGGAGTAGAGGATTTTAAAGTGAGTTGTCAATTAATAATAGGATTATTTGTAAGCTTCTGGAAAAAAAAAGGAAAGATTTTTTTATTAGGTGGAATAGAACAGCAGATGATATATACTATTTAAATACTATACCCTCAGGCTTTAAGACTATATAGAGTTCTTCACTGTAATATTTTTGGAGACTTTACTTTGAGGAGAGGATTGGGAATAATAAGATACGTGCTCGACTCAACCCATATCTCCTTCAACTTGCATGTCTCCGTTTCCTTTATAGTTCTGTTTAAATTTGCGCTTATTGGTTAGGTTTACCATGCTGAACCAGGGAAAGTTCATCTAAATGAGCTTCCACTAGAGCAGTGCATGAGCATGATGTATGTAGAGTTGATTTTGTGCCAGAACACTGTCCTGGAACTGGTTGGAGAAACTTACAGCTGGTCTGTGTGCAGGCGTTAATGCTCCAGCACCTCTGGGCTAACACTGCCTTCAACACAATGTTATCCCTGGTACATACTTGCCATCAGAAAATGGCATGGGCTTGAGATATGGTCTCTGGAGTGTCCATGTTCATCACAGGAATAGGGTTAGAGCCATATTACATGTTTGTTCATAGAATCCTTAAGGTTGGAAGCCGCTTCTCATAAGACTTGTTCTACAGACCCCTCACCAGCTTCGTTGCCCTGCTCTGGACATGCTCCAGCAACTCAATGTCCTTCTTGCAGTGAGGGGCCCAAAACTGAACACAGTATTCGAGGTGTGGCCTCACCAGCACTGAGTACAGGGACACAATCACTTCCCTGCTCTTGCTGGCCACACTATTTCTGATACAGGCCAGGATGCTGTTTGCCTTCTTGGCCACCTGGGTACTCTGCTGGCTTATGTTCAGCCGGCTGTCAGCCAGCACCCCCAGGTCCTTTACTGCCAGGCAGATTTCCAGCCACTCCTCCCCAAGCCTGTAGCATTGCATGGGGTTGTTGTGGCCAAAGTGTAGAACCTGGCACTTAGCCTTGTTAAACCTCATACAGCTGACCTCACCCCATTGATTGAGCCTGTCCATATCCCTCTGCAGAGCCCTCCTACCCTCCAGCAGATCAACACTCCCACCTGTCGTGGTTTAGCCCCAGCCAGCAACTAAGCACCACGAAGCCGCTCGCTCACTCCCCCTCCCACAGTAGGGTGGGGGAGAGAATTAGGAAAAAAAACCTTGTGGGTTGAGATAAACACGGTTTAATAGGACAGAAAGAAAGAAGGAAACAACAATGATAATACCAACAAAGGAATGTACAAGAACAAGTGATGCCCAATACAGCAATTGCTCACCACCCGGCGATCGACAGCCTGTCCCCGAGCAGCGATTTCCGCCCCCCGGCCAACTCCAGTTTATGTACTGGGCATGACGTCGTATGGTAGGGAATATCTCTTTGGCCAGTCTGGGTCAGCTGTCCCGGCTGTGTCCCCTCCCAGCTCCCCGTGCACCCCCCAACCTCCTTGCTAGCAGGCCAGCATGAGAAGCTGGACTGTCCTTGACTGCTCAGCAGCAACCCAAAACATCAGCACATTATCAACTGTTTCTCATCCCAAATCCAAAACACAGTCTCACACTGGCTTCTGTGAAGAAAACCAGCTCTATCCTGGCTGAAACCAGGACACCACCCAACTTGGTGTCGTTTGCAAACTTACTGAGGGAGCACTCGATCCCCTCATCCAGATCATCGATAAAGATACTAAACAAGACCGGCCCCAATACTGAGCCCTGGGGAACACCACTTGTGACCGGCCGCCAACTGGATTTAACTCCGTTCACCAGAACTCTCTGGGCTTGGCCGTCCAGCCAGTTTTCCACCCAGTGAGGAGTGCACCCAGCTTCTCCAGGAGAATGCTGTGGGAGATGGTGTCAAAGGCTTTACTAAAGTCCAGGTAGACAACAGCCACAGCCTTTCCCTCATCCACTAGATGGGTCACCTGGTCATAGAAGGAGATCAGGTTGGTCAAGCAGGACCTGCCTTTCATGAACCCATGCTGGCTGGGCCTGATCCCTTGGTTGTTCTGCTCGTGCCTTGTGAGTGCCCTCAAGATGAACCTCTCCATAATCTTCCCCGGTACCGAGGTCAGACTGACAGGCCTGTAGTTCCCTGGTTCCTCCTTCTGGCCCTTCTTGTACATGGGCGTCAACATTGGCAAGCCTCCAGTTGTCTAGGACCTCTCCTGTTAACCAGGACTGCTGATAAATGATGGTTGTTCCCTTTACAAAATAGGCAAACTGGAAGAAAACTGAGAGTAAGATCATAGAATCATAGAATCATTAAGGCTGGAAAAGACCTTTAAGATCATCAAGTCCAACCATCAACCCAACACCACATGCCCGCTAAACCATGTCCCAAAGTGCCACATCCACATGTTTTTTGAACACTTCCAGTGATGGTGACTCCATCACCTCCTTGGGCAGCCTGTTCCAATGTTTGACCACTCTCTCAGTAAAGGAATTCTTCCTGATATCTAGTCTAAACCTCCCCTGGTGCAATTTGAGGCCATTTCCTCTCGTCCTATCGCTAGTTACTTGGGAGAACCAACACCCGCCTCACTACAAACTCCTTTCAGGTAGTTGTAGAGAGCGATAAAGTCTCCCCTCAGCCTCCTCTTTTCCAGACTGAACAACCCCAGTTCCCTCAGCCGCTCCTTGTAAGACTTGTGCTCCAGACCCCCAGTATGTTGCTGGTTTATTACTTTTAAGAGTTACTTGTTACAAGGTATAACTTTTCATTTCCAAATTGTAAACTTCTGATGAAAATATGGACTGTTTGGTGTTCTTACAACATATGAGCTTTCTTTTAAATTTACTAACCGTGATAGTTGTCAGTATTTGAGAATTATTGTCTGTATAGACCAAACAAAAATCAGTTCGTGATAATAGATCATCTGAAAAATAAAGTTGATGCATCTTTCTTTCAGTGTTTTATTTTCTAGTGCACAACTTCTTCATGCAGTAAAATGACCCCAAAGTGCCCTTAGAAGTGATAAAAACAGCAGGCTGATTGACATATTGCTTACATGGCCATAACTTTAAAAAGATGAACTCTGAAGTTGGGAGTACTTCTCCATTTTTCTTCTATGTAGTGCAAATGTATTGTCCACTTGGGATAAAAAATGAAGCCTTTTCTAGACTCCATTTCTGTATTACCCTAGACCTGAGAAGGACCAAAAAATAAAGGCTGTTATGCCCAAAACATACCCATATCTGTGGGTAGAATATTAGACTGTTATGGGTTTGCTGTACTGCAGATAGTTGAACAGCTGCTTAATGTGATTTGGAAGTGTGTTTTGTGGTATGGACTGAGAAGTCTGCATGTCTGGGGTTTTTGAATAATTTCTGCAACTTCTGCAAAAAGGAGGCCAGAGAATCTCTGAGCCAGATACAAAAATTTCCCTCCTTTCGGGCTTTATCTTTTCTCCTACAATTATGAACCAAAGCCATGTAAACCCCGCTATTGCTTTGTCTGCGTATCAGCAGGAAAATGTGTTAACCATTGTGCTTTTAATTGCTCTGGGGTCCAGGTCTTTCTGCCTCCTGTGTTGACATCATACATGACCTGAAGTATGCAGAAAGGGATTGTCATTTTGGTCACTTGTGTAAACCATGTTGTTGCAAATGAGTGGTTTAGGCTGCTTAAAGAATCACTGCTAAAGATATTAGGAAGCAAATGATTTTAATATACATTTGTCAAAAGTGCAACTTAACAGAATTCGATGTCAAGGTCCACTCTATTACTTATTCAACATGGAAAAGGTATACAAAGATAAACCAAATTACAGTTAGGTTGGAATGATTTACATGTGGGTCGGGAGGAATGATTTACGTGGAGTCAGGGAAATCGAGTCAGAATCGGGTTGATGTGATTTATCACTTGTGATTAACACTATTAAGGTAAATCACAAGTTGTATAATTTTCTAACTAAGCTTAATAATGCAACAACTTAGTTAAAGACTTAACAAGGTTCTCAAATTGCATACACACAGATATAGATATAGATGTAGATATATATAAAGAGATCTGAAGAAAGACATATATAGAAAGGTACCTGTTAAGGATTCCCTTTGAGTCCAGTGAAATATTCATGTCGAATGCTTTTGCATTTCTCAACGGGTGAGGGTTGAACCTCAAAGAGTGAGGGTTTCAGCCCAGGTCCTGTGGTGGTCTTTGGCAACAGTCCTCCGAACTTATCGCGAACTTAAGAGTTCATGAGCTCTGAGAGTCCCACTCAGAGGGAGATGCTAGTCGCAGCCTGCTGCAGTCCAGGAGCGCTCAGAGGGCTTCACTTGGGACTGCTGTTTACAGGGTCGGGAGATGATTGACTTTAGGCATGAGTGAATTTCCATCCTGGCCACAGCCCAGACAGGTAATTTCTCAACTCTCCAGTAGCACTGGTACCGGTTGTTCCAGGGTTGTCAGGAGATAATTAATCCTGTTCCCATTCCTCACCCTGGTCAGGCAACCGCATTCCTGATACAATCAGTGCTATTCTCCACTTCAGCTACGCAAGAGTGCTTGGTATGGTTGAGGTGCTCTCAACTGCCAAATTCTTTGTTCAAAGGCCAAGGCTTGCCAGGCAACTGAATTCCCCAGGTTGTAGAGCGGCCCAGGTACAAGGTGAGGAGAGAGGAGGGGAAATGCACCACACAGTCCACCTCGTGACTAAAGTCAATCCATCTCTTTCTCACAGAGTGGCGGTATGGTCGCCTCTTGCCTCTGTGCCTATAAACAGAGCAATGTTATATTCCAATTGTATTTTAAGGGGAAATTCTTGTGTTAGATTAACCTTTGTAACCAGTAAAGACTTCATTAGATGGGGTTAAACAACATTATATATGTGAGAACGTTTTTGCACTAACATAATTTGGTGTGCCATTCGCCAAGTTTTGATGTATAGAACAATGTTTGACAATAAACATAGTATAACAAGAGTCAATAGAATTACGATGGGATGTAGCATCTGGTTCAGAGTTCCTGTTGCTTTTGGAGACTATCCAAACAGAGTGTCCCACCAGTGATGTTCCCCTGCGACGAGCGAGGGAAGGCATGCAGTCGACTCAATATGAGTGATAAAGCAAGCTTCAACTTTATTGCAAAACCTTACACATATTTATACACTAAGTTCTACCTTATGCATACTTGTCTTACAATCATTGGCTTAGCTCTAAAGATTGCATTATCATACTCCTCCTACTTGCCGTTACTGCTACGTGGTCCGGGTTCCATCCTGTTTTTCTTATACAGTGCTGCTTCTTAGCTGTTTACCACAGCTCCTTCTCCTCAAGGCCGAGCCCTGCAGATGTCCAGCTGTTTACCAGCTTCCCAGTGCCACAGCTCCCTCTTCTCAAGGCCGAGCCGTGCAGATATCTAGCTGTTTACCAGCTTCTCAATGCTGCAGCTCCTTCTCCTTAAGGTCGAGCCGTGCAGAGTGATCCCAACATTCCCCATCTTTCTTCACCCTTTCCAAGACACGGTGTATTTCTTCTGTATCATGATGAGCGGTGATTGGAGTGTTGTATCCATTGTTTTGGATGTGTTCTAGCGGTTGGCTCAGGTCATCATGTTGTAACAGTTTTCTCATCAATGTGAGATTCATTCCAATAGGGGTAAGTAGTAAATACTAAAGGAATCAAGATATGATATAGATTGTAACAATTGATAAGATGTGACAGTAGCTGAATAATTAAAGTCACATCACATAATTTTGGTAAAGTTACAAACGCAAATATTTGAGTGGTTGCTTGTCTTAGTGGTGTCGTCTGCAAATGTCGAATCACAAAGGGTTCTTATACAAACACATTCATTTCCAATATATACTAGCACAATTTCAGGGGTTTCATTGGGGTGTACTTCAAAATTACAAACATTTTGCTTGGTATCAAGACAAATATCTTGAGCCTTGATGGTATTGCTTTCACAGATAAATCCCTGTTATTCCCATACCACACATGCATCAACATCGACAGTTTTCCATTTGTTTCCATTTTGTTGGGCCCATATTCTATGTTCTAACAAGTAGAGTACGGTTCCATGATGATTTAATCCCAGCATAATGATTGGGTATATGGTGTATACCGAAGCATTGCGTATTGTCAGAACAAAAGCTGTGGCTTTACTGTCTGTGGAGTCATAAGTGAAATTAACTAGATGCCACCAGGATTGGAATTCCTTTTCAAATTTGGTTGCATTATCCCAGATTATCTTTCGAATTTCAGTGGGTAAGGTTCCTCCTTCTCCTTCTCTAATAATAGATGCTACTACAGACTGTATCCACAATTGTGCTTGGATACAACTCAAGGCAAGAGAGGTGTTACCTTGGGTTGCTCCAAGGGCATTTATAATTGATTGGTGGTCATTTTCTTCTATTCATTCCCAGTGAGGTAAAATGTTTGATAGGAGCCATTGATTTGCTCCTAATGCCAATAGAGATGATTTTAATGGGTGTTCTAATTTGTTTAGGTCATTGGTAGTCACAGTTAATTTGTTCATTTAGGACTTCAGCGTCTATGCTATTCAATACTCCCAGTCCTGTTCCTAAGATACCAGTTACATCTCTCCTTGATCATTTTGGAGAGGTGAGGGTTTGTCCATGCAACCATGCCAACCATCCTGTATAAGATGTATTCAGGAATGGTGAGCAGGTAGGTTTAGTTGCAGAGATATCAACATGCACTGACAGTTCCACTCGTTTGAGAGACCATGATGGGCTGAATAGCACTTGCTGTTGCCCAATATTTTTAATTATGTAAGGGCCAGTGTTATAAATGTGAGGAGACAATTTGATAGGAGGCTGAGTTGGTGAAAATGATTGTTTGACATCAATCTTGAATTGAAAGCCTAGATCGGAACGAGAGTTGGGATCTGTCCAAAGGCACGTTATGAGTGCTGAATGTGGTATGGTAAAAGTATACCAACATTCATTTTTGAAAGGACAGTCATGTCTGTGTTGTTTTCCCTCAACATAGTTTATGATAATGTGCAAAGTTGTTGTCATGCACTTAGTGTGGTTTTCAATTCGGCATCCTATCAAAATGGTATCTCCTTTGGTTCCCTTGAAAGATGGAATTTGTTGATCTTCATTTTCATCTTTAATGACCCATTCTTGTCTGTGGAAGGTGACATTGTTGTGTAGTACTACTGTTGATAAATTTAGATTAGGTGTAGGTATGTCAAAAAGTATGTATGCATCAGTCCATGGCCACCCCGTCACACATGAATTCCACATTTTGTGTTCGGTAATCACGAAATCAAATATGGGGTGTTTTTTATATATATATATATAAAAATATATATATAATATATAATCAAATATGGGGTTCTGCACCACGATTACCCCAGAGGCAGAGTGCGATGACAGGTTGTATGAAAGTGAAATTATACCAGCAGCCTGGTTCTGGTATCTTATAACAAAATTTCTCATCTTTTGGTTTAGAAAAATCAGTATAATCTATTTTAATTTCAGTGGGTTTTCTATAGACCAATTCATTGATTGCTCAGCACCCTATTTTTATTTCTTCCCCTGGTGTGGCTTGAAGTAATAATATTTGATAAATGTTGTTGTGGTTATGAGATATTTTAATATTTTGATTATACAGCGTCTCCCATCTCCAGTCACCTTTTAGATATGTCTCGTTTCCATGAACAACTAAAGTAGCAAGGTTCAGGTTTGCCTTATCTTTTGGTTAGATTTAGCACTTCAAATATAATTTAGTAATGCATGGTCTCAAAAATTTTGTGCCCAAATTGGAGTGATCATACTTATCCCGATTAATAGGGAAAGCGAGGTTGGCTAGAGAGCATGCTGCCGTTGTCATTGCTGCCATCAATGTAGATTCTTGTCCTCCTGTAAAAGAAAAGAAGGGAAAAATGTTTCAGTGGGGAAGGCCGAACAGGTTACCCCTTTTATGATGCAGGATAGATCCATTGCGTGCCGATTCTGTGTTTTGCACCATTGTTATCAGCAGCCTCCCATGCATACAGGCCACGAGGCTTAGTTGAAGTCATGGGCACAGTGCCAATGGACAGTAGGTTAACCATTACAGGTTGTCCTGGTTGTAATGTCGTAAGGCACTTTCTTTGCTCGGTAGATGGAGCACTGAGCTTAGTCTCCGGAAAGAATGCTCAGCTCACCGGGCTCCCCATGGGCCCATACCGATTATTTAATTGACGAAACACTTTGGAAAGTTGAGTATCCCACTGGGCCTTGTGTGGTTCAAGGCTCCTTTTCAATAGGCCATTGGCTCTTTCTACCATCCCATTTGATTCGGGGTAATATGGGGTATGGAACACCCATTGAATTTCTTCCTGTTTTGCCCATTCTTGTACCTCTTTGCATGAGAAGTGCAAGCCATTATCGCTTTGGATGACATCAGGAGTAGGTAGGCCTGAGAACCAAGATGATTGTATTGTATTGTATTGTATTGATTGATGATTGTATTGTATTTTGTCCATCGGCTTTCCGACACTTAGTTGCCATAAGTAAGCCAAAGACTACCTCTACTCCTGTGAGGATATATCGATATCCTGCAGAGGATTTCAGTGGTCCGATATAGTCAATTTGCCATGTGGGCCACAAAGTTTTGCCTTTACTGATATGTAGAGGTGGTACTTTAGCAGGGTGATCTGCTTGTAGTTTTAATGTACACTGGGGACATTCTGTAAGGATAGTTTCACAAGTTTTTCTGTTAATAGGCCAACCTTTGCTTTGTGCAGCAAAAAAAAGTGCTGCTTTACCTGTGTGGCCTAGGTTTTGATGTAACCATTCTCCCAATTGATACCACTCAGGGTCTAAAGTGATTTTCCTAATCTTTGTTAATTCATCTACCTTTTGGTTCCAATTTGTATCTGGCTTATTATCCTTAGCATGAGCTTTCATCCATCCCATCTTAAATGGGGTTTTCCTGGCTATATTTAATAACACTTGCCAGTCTTGAGTTCTCTAAACTGGAGACCTGTTTACTTCCCAGTTCAGGGATTCCCACTGACAGAGCCCTTTCTGACTGTAGGTTTTTGTGCAATTCCTTCTGGCAGAGCAGTTCCTTTTAGGACTGTTTCTAATAAGTTAAGTGGCCCTCTAGTCTGAACAGGTTGTCCCTGGTGTATTTTCTCAACTTGTTTGACCGCTTGGACTAAAGTCCCTTTTCCCATTTGGAATATCTCTGTTCTGTTTCTTTGAATGCAGTCGAACTGAACAATAAAGGTCTCTTTGGTCTGTCAGGGCCAGTTTGAAATAGATTATAGTAAGTACCATGTTCAGCAAAACCCCATTCTGCTATAATAGGATCGTGGAGGCGTACTGGTCCTAGTGACTGGTATGTTTTTAATTCCTGTATTAAAGTCTTAATTGCCTCTTCATGTTCTGGGTCCCATTTCCATGATTTTCCCTTTCGTAGAAGTGAGTACAGTGGACGAGCAATGATAGAAAATCCAGGTACATGTTTTCTCCAATATCCTAGAGTACCCATAAGCTGTTGTAATTCCTTTCGAGATTGGGGCATCTGCAATTGTTCTATTTTATTTAAGGTGCAAATTTAAGGAATTGCTGCACTACCTGCAATCCACCAAGTACCTAAAAATTTTACTTCTCTGCTTGGTCCCTGACATTTTTCAGGTGGGACTTCAACTTCTGTCTGATGTAGCGCTTACCATACTGCTGTTGCTGCCTCCCCCACCTTTTCTGAGGAGGTTCCTCCGATTAGAATATCATCTACATATTGGTACAGTTTCACATCCTGAGGGAGTGAGACTGTTTGTAAAAGTTCAGCAAGTGCAGCATGAGCAATCGTGGGTGAATGTTTATATCCCTGTGGGAGTCTGTTAAAGGTGTATTGTACGCCTTCCCAAGTAAAAGCAAATTTCCCTTTATCCTTTTCTTGTAAGGGGACCATAAAGAACATATCTTTTATGTCTAGCGCTGCCATCCATGGGTGCGCGGCTGCTTGGAGTGTGGCTGTTAAAGTTGCAATATTAGGTACTGCAGCTGTTAATGGGCCTGTGTTAGCATTTAAGCACGGGTAATCAATAATTAATTGCCATCTCCCATCCGGTTTTCTGACTGGCCAGATGAATTATATGGGGAGTGGGTTCTGGAGATAATTTGTCATTTTTCCAAATCTGCTATTACCTCAGAAATTCCATTTTGTGCCGCAGCAGAAATCGGGTACTGTGGGACGTTAGTAATTTTTGAATCAGGGAGCGCAGGGGCTGCATGGAGTACTCGCACTGTAGCCTCCTGATTTAGCCTCCTGATTTTTATTTGGGTTAGACTTTATTTTTTAACCGAAGGACCACACACTGCTGTCTGGCAGGCGCCAAGTTTAGCCGTTCAAAACATCAAAACCTAAAATATTTTCATTGTGATCTTTAACTGCAAAGTGAGCAGAGGACATGCACCCGCTGTGGTCCAGGAGAGCTCAAAGGGCCTCACTTGGGACCGCTGTTTATAGGGTCAGGAGATGATTGGCTTTAGGCATGAGTGAATTTCCATCCTGGCCACAGCCCAGACAGGTAATTTCTCAACTCTCCAGTAGCACTGGTACCGGTTGTTCCAGGGTTGTCAGGAGATAATTAATCCTGTTCCCATTCCTCACCCTGGTCAGGCAACCGCATTCCTGATACAATCAGTGCTATTCTCCACTTCAGCTACGCAAGAGTGCTTGGTATGGTTGAGGTGCTCTCAACTGCCAAATTCTTTGTTCAAAGGCCAAGGCTTGCCAGGCAACTGAATTCCCCAGGTTGTAGAGCAGCCCAGGTACAAGGTGAGGAGAGAGGAGGGGAAATGCACCACCACACATGTGGACCAATGGACTCTGAGAATGTTTTCAAACTGCTTATTATCTTATCAATATTGTAAGTATTTTATGAAATAGCAATAACTTCAATAGGAGATTTTAAAAGCTTCTTCTCCTTCATCTTGTGCACCCAATGTTTAAGGAATTTTCTGTGATGGAAGGAAGAGTTGAAGTTCCTGCTCCAGAAGAAACAGGGGAAGGATTTGAACTCCCACATGCCAGTTGAGGACCAACTTCTGGTTTAGTAGGCTTGAAAACTAAGCTGTGCTTTTTTAATTTCTTTTGCAGAACTGGTATATCTTTCAAGAAATACCAGTTTCAGTTGCTTTAATTTTGAGAAGAAAAGCAGCCTTCCATTTTCATTTGTAATGCATAATGCCTTCTTTTCTGTTTTTTTAAGGTCAACTTGTGGAAATTCCCTAGGCATTCTTGGCAAAATAATTCCTAAATATTAATTGCTAGAGCTTCACTCAACTGATGAGATCTTCTGACTTACATATGTTATAAATGATTTAGTCCCAAACAGGATTCCAATTCAAATTTACAATTTATTAAGCGAATAGAGGCAAGCAAACAGCGCTGGGTGCGCCGGGAGTCTCCGCTCCACCAAGACGCACGCGGTACAGTTCCTGTTCCTGGTTTATATCCTGTCCGTTAATACATATTCATGAACAGGCGTGTCTTCTTCGGCGCATGCCCTCTTCTCCTTCTAGAATCTTCTCGAATCTTCCTCAGCGTGATCCTGTTCGCTAATACATATTCATGAATAGGCGTGTCTTCTAATACATATTAATGAACAGGCATGTCTTCTTCAGCGCATGCCCTCTTCTCCTGCTAGAGTCTTCTCGAATCTTCCTCGGCATGCCCCCAGGATGGCCCCAAACCTTATGCATGCACTTTCTTTACACAATACTATGCGGTCAGTGGTCAAACTGGTTTGAGCTGATATACCAGCAAAGTAGTTTAACTTTCTCCTGTAAAATACCCCTTTTTATGGTGCAGGAGAAATCCATGAAAGTACAGAAGATTACACTTCATCACACGAATCAGATAAACATATTTCACAATCCCCCATCTTCTTCTTTATAGTATTGATTCGTGTTTTCATTTCCAATTGAGTATAACCGAGTAGATTAATCTAGTAACAATCCCACACATATCCTCAATACAACTATCCCCATTTTAGTAAGCCGATCACCACCCATAAAATCTCCTAATTTATGGGTAACAGGAAAAACTAGGTTTTATTGTTGATTACAGGTATGGGCTGTACTATTAGAAAAGGTCCTCAGTTTTTCCATTTTTCTGGAGTAAACTCCAGCTCGACTTGTTAGTCGGAGTCAAGAAACTCACCCCACGTAGAACTAGAAGAGGTCCGGTCAGGGCCATAGTGATCGGCGGTCACAGCCCGAAGGGGTTGCAGCCCTTGGCAGACCCTTTTTAAGCCGCAACACCAGTTCCCCTCCGGTCTTGCCCTCTTCTTTCCTTTAAGGGGGTGCTTTCTTAGTACCCAAATTAATTGAGCACTGCTTGTGAAGGCCAGAGCTTTGATAGATCAGTGGTTTGTCCAGACCTAAGCACTTGCCCGAGCCTGGTGATCCTCTTTATTTGCAAGGCTTTATGGCTACAGAAAACTGCCAGTTAGCCTGCAACACTAATCTTACAAATACACACCACCTTCTACACAAAGGACAAATTCTAGTTCCAGCTCCTTTTTCCTGTTCTTCTTTTGCCAACAACTCCTTCCGATTATACTCGTTTGGAGTACCCATTGTTGTTTCCTATTACCCTTTCCCATTGTTTTCCAAACTTGGGGATTGCTTACATTTCTCTCCATAGCTTCCCATGGCCATCGTTCACCTTGATTTGTTCCACCACAAACGTAACAATTAGTTATATTCCATGACTTTACAAATAGATTTTTAAAATTAGAATTTAAAAAGAAATGGGGAGTTTGTTGGAAGACCCCCTAGGGGTCTCGGAAAAATTAGACCAGTTCCTAGGTCCTAATATATATACCTGGGATGAGCTACAAGCGATTTTGAGTATTTTATTTACGTCTGAAGAGAGAGAGATGATCAGACGAGCTGGAATGAGAATATGGGACCATCAACATCAAGGAGGTCCGGCAGCAGATATAAAGTGGCCAACCCAAAAACCTAATTGGAATAATCAGAACGAAGTTGATAGAGGCCACATGTCCGATTTACGGATAATAATTATACAGGGAATTAAAGAAGCCGTTCCTCGAGGACAGATTATTAACAAAGCATTTAACGAACAGCAAAAGAAAGATGAAACCCCTACAGAATGGTTAGAAAGATTAAGGAAGAGTTTACAATTGTACTCCGGGATAGATCCAACCACTGATTTAGGGCAAGCGTTACTAAAAACTCAGTTTGTGGCTAAATCATGGATCGATATCCGGAAGAAATTAGAAAAGATGGAGGACTGGCAGCAAAGGGGATTAGATGAGTTACTCCGGGAGGCGCAGAAGGTTTATGTCCGGAGAGAGGAAGAAACTCAGAAGAAACAAGCTAGGCTTTTGGTTGCAGCAGTAAGGGAAGGACAGAGAGGTACTCCGCCCAGACGGAATAACCCATCGGGACCCTCTGGAAAGGAAAGTAGGGACCAGGGAAGGAAAAAGGAAACAAGAACCTGTTTTTATTGTGGGAAGATTGTAGAAAAAGGATGATGGATGAGAGAATGTTTAAAGAAGATTAGGGGGGTCAGGGGCTTTATTTGCTGGGGACCCATGAGAAAACTGAGCCCTTGATAAAATTAAAAGTGGGTCCCCAGCAACAAGAAATAGAGTTCCTAGTAGACTCTGGAGCAGAAAGATCTACTGTTCAAAAATTGCCCCGGGGGTGTAAGATATCCTCGGAAAAAGTGGAAGTTATTGGAGCGAAAGGGGAACCTTTTAAAGTAACTAATAAAAAATGTGGTTCTTGAAAGTGATTCTAAATTAGGGGTGGGGTCCTTGCTGTTAATGCCTGAGGCGGACTATAACTTATTAGGCAGGGATTTAATGACAGAATTAGAGATTGGTTTAGAAGTCATAAGAAATGAACTAAGAATTAAATCGTGTCCTTTACGGGCAGTTGATGAGGGAAGAATAAACCCTGAGGTATGGTATACTCCGGAGACCATTGGAAAATTAGATATCAAACCTTTTTCGGTGACAATAAGAAATCCAGAAATACCAGTGAGAATAAAACAATACCCCTTACCGATGGAGGGGAGACAGGGATTGAAACCTGAAATTCAAAGGTTAATTGAAAAAGGAATATTAGAACCTTGCATGTCCCCTTTTAATACCCCCATTTTACCTGTAAAGAAACCTGATGGAACATATCGATTAGTGCATGATTTGCGAGAAATTAACAAACGAACGGTTACTAGATTCCCTGTAGTGGCAAACCCTCATACACTTTTAAGCCAGTTAGGCCCAGATGATCAATGGTATAGTGTAATAGATTTAAAGGATGCCTTCTGGGCATGCCCCTTAAAGGAAGATTGCAGGGATTATTTTGCCTTTGAATGGGAAGATCCGGACACTCACAGAAAACAACAATTACGGTGGACAGTCTTACCTCAGGGGTTCACCGAGTCTCCAAATTTGTTTGGACAGGCATTAGAACAAATATTGCAGGGGTACGAACTAGAAGGTGGGGTGACCCTTGTCCAGTATGTGGATGATTTACTGTTGACCGGTGGCGACGAGGAGGCAGTTAGGAAGGAGAGTATTAGGTTACTAAGTTTTTTTAGCTTACAGGGATTAAAGGTGTCAAAATCAAAACTGCAGTTTGTCGAAGAGGAAGTGAAATATTTAGGACACAGGCTGAGCAAAGGAACTAAGAAATTAGACCCAGAAAGGGTACAGGGCATATTATCATTGCCGGCTCCAAAAACTAAGAGACAGATCAGACAATTGTTGGGCCTTTTGGGATATTGCAATGGATTGAAGGCTACAGTAGAAAAGTAAAATTTTTATATGCTAAGATACCTAAGGATGGCCTATTAAAATGGTCTAAGGATGATGATGAACAATTAGAAGTTTTAAAAACTGATTTGGTAAACGCTCCTGTTTTGAGCTTACCGGATGTCAAGAAACCATTTTATTTATTTATTAATGTTGATGAAGGAACGGCATATGGGGTGTTAGCACAAGAATGGGCAGGGAAGAAAAAGCCTGTAGGATACCTTTCTAAATTGTTAGACCCTGTAAGCAGAGGATGGCCTATCTGCCTACAAGCTATAGTGGCTGCAGCTCTGCTAGTGGAAGAGGCTCACAAAATTACCTTTGGGGGAGAACTGAAAGTATTATCACCCCACAATATCAGAGGAATCCTACAACAGAAAGCTGAAAAGTGGATTACTGATGCCAGGCTCCTAAAGTATGAAGGTATCCTGATATCTTCGCCTAAACTTGAACTTGAAGTTACTAGTTTACAGAATCCAGCACAATTTCTGTACGGGGAACCGTCAGAAGAAATAACTCATGACTGCCTGCACACTATTGAAGAACAAACTAAAATTAGACCAGATTTAGAGGGAGAAGAACTGGAAGATGGGGAAAAACTTTTTGTAGATGGATCTTCCCGGGTCGTGGAAGGGAAAAGAAAATCAGGATATGCAGTAATTAATGGAAAAACATTCAAGGTAATGGAATCAGGGCGCCTAAGTCCCAGCTGGTCGGCCCAAGCATGTGAGTTATACGCGGTTTTAAGAGCTTTACAATTATTAAAAGGAAAAATCGGTACAATTTATACAGATTCTAGATATGCCTTTGGAATAGTGCATACATTTGGAAAAATTTGGGAAGAAAGAGGCTTAATAAATTCCCAGGGAAAGGGGTTGATTCATCAGAAATTAATAGTTGAAATTTTGCAGGCTTTACGGGGACCAGTAGGAATAGCAGTGGTTCATTTAAAAGGACATCAATGGGGATTGACTCTGCTGACAAGGGGAAACAACTTAGCAGATCAAGAAGCAAAAAGAGCTGCTCTGATGATTTTTAAGGAGAAGAAAGTTAGAAATCACGGGAATGAAACCCATCAAAGGTGTATCAATTGCAGGGATAATTTGCTTGAGCCTCCCTGTTATGATTGTTGGAAGGATTCTGGGAGCGATGCGCTCCATTGTAGTTGTGATAATCCCAAGTATAAATTTTGTAGTGTGCATGGGAAAAAGTTTTACCTGTACAGCTTTACTGTACAGGAAAAAGACAAGTTAACTCAGATGGGAGCAAAGGAGATCAAATCAGGAAAGTGGGAACTTCCTGATGGGCGAGAAGTCATCTCAAAGACTATGGCTATAAGAATCATGCGCAAGTACCATGAAAACACCCATTGGGGGGTTCAAGCATTAGTAGACCAATTTGCTATAAAATATGCCTGTATTGGGGTATATAATATAGCAAAAAGAATAATTGGAAACTGCTTAACTTGTCAAAGGGTGAACAAGCACCAACTAAGAGAAAGGCCATTAGGAGGAAGAGAGTTAACCCATCGACCTTTTGCTAAAATTCAGTTAGACTTTACCGAATTACCGAAGGTAGGAAGATATAGATATTTGTTGGTAATAATAGACCATTTAACACACTTTGTAGAAGCATTTCCGACTGCCAGGGCCACTGCCCAAACGGTAACCAAACTACTGCTTGAAAATGTGATACCTAGGTATGGCTCTATTGAAACTATTGACTCTGATAGGGGACCACATTTTGTTTCAAAAATCATAAAGGAAGTTTTTACTGCTTTGGGGACTAAATGGGAATATCATACACCTTGGCACCCACAGAGTTCGGGAAAAGTGGAACGGGTAAACGGTGAGATAAAGAAACAACTAACCAAATTGATGATGGAGACCAAAATGTCTTGGGTGAAATGTCTTCCCCTAGCCTTATTAAATATTAGGACTCAACCCCGTACTGATGTGGGAATCTCCCCTTTTGAGATGTTATATGGAATGCTTTATGATTTGGAGGTTCCCCGAGATCATCCCCAGGTTGAAAGTTTACAACTGAAATCATACATAATTCAACTTATGTCTATGAGAAAACAACTGCGAGACAAGAGCTTAGCAGTACAAAGGCCTCCATTAGATATTGCAATACACAATATACAACCTGGAGATAAAGTTCTTATCAGGTCATGGAAGGAGTCCTCATTAACTCCCCGCTGGGAAGGGCCTTATCTTGTTTTACTTACTACAGAAACCGCCATTCGGACTGCTGAAAGAGGGTGGACTCATGCCAGCCGAGTAAAAGGACCCATCTCTGAGGAGGAGTGGGAGAGTTCTGGAGACCCAGAAACTCTAAAACTAAAACTGCGGAAAAAAAGGTTAATGAACTGGATTGATATTCTGCCCTAGAAAGGATTGTATTTGTTATTCTTTTGTTTGTATAAAATGCAATTTATGTAAAGAGAATTGGTGGGATCATTGTAGCGGGGATTTTCTCTTATGGGATAAGAAAACAATGGGAAAGGGTAATAGGAAACAACAATGGGTACTCCAAACGAGTATAATCGGAAGGAGTTGTTGGCAAAAGAAGAACAGGAAAAAGGAGCTGGAACTAGAATTTGTCCTTTGTGTAGAAGGTGGTGTGTATTTGTAAGATTAGTGTTGCAGGCTAACTGGCAGTTTTCTGTAGCCATAAAGCCTTGCAAATAAAGAGGATTGCCAGACCCGGGCAACTGCTCAGGTCTGGACAAACCACTGATCTAGCAAAGCTCTGGCCTTTACAAGCAGTGCTCAATTAATTTGGGTACTAAGAAAGCACCCCCTTAAAGGAAAGAAGAGGGCAAGACCAGAGGGGAACTGGTGTTGCGGCTTAAAAAGGGTCTGCCAAGGGCTGCAACCCCTTCGGGCTATGACTGCCGATCACTATGGCCCTGACCGGACCCCTTCTAGTTCTACGTGGGGTGAGTTTCTTGACTCCGACTAACAAGTCGAGCTGGGGTTTACTCCAGAAAAATGGAAAAACTGAGGACCTTTTCTAATAGTACAGCCCATACCTGTAATCAACAATAAAACCTAGTTTTTCCTGTTACCCATAAATTAGGAGATTTTATGGGTGGTGAAAATCGGGACGAATAATTAAGGGGATAACTACAGTGCCTAACATTCCTTGTATACAACCTCAAGTTAAAGCAAAGATTGGGAGGCCTATAAAAAGCGAAAAGAGAAACAAGAGCATTCTCCTGAAGAATACATTTGCTGCCGAGAAGATGGTACACCTCGCTGCACTAGGCAAAAGTGTAGGCGAAGGAGGCAGAGACGTAAAGAAGTGGAGGCTGGAAAAGGGACGCTCAAGGGGGATGTCAACATCACTCACCCCCGAGGCCCCAGGCTTTATTGCTTGAGGAAAAAGGAAAAGGCACAAGGGACACAACCAAATTCTGCAGGCTAAAAAGGGAAGTTTCAATTAGAAATAAGAACCCACCAGTCCTCTTTAACATTGGGTAATATCGGAGGTGGAGGAGACCTTCATTTTAAGCCAGCAGGAGCTTAAGCGATTTGATGAACAAAATGATGAAAAGAAAAAGGGGGGATTGTGATAAACTGTAAACTGTTTTGTTCATCAAACTTTGTGTATAGGTGTTATACAATTAAGTCCTGTGATATGTGTTAGAACCATGTTTGCTAAAGTTTTCTTAAAGCATTAAAGTTTAGATGGTAATGCTAAGAATGAAAGAACTGTATAGTAAGATGGAACAGCATGATAAGAAATCGTTGCTTAACACCTTGAATACCCCCGGCAACAAGACAGAACAAGCCCGGCAACAAGACAGAACAAGCCCTGAGGTAGAAGGGGAGGGGGGGAGCGGAGTAGATTGCAATTGGAAGATTCGAAAGAAGGCGTGAGTGAAAAAAGGTATAAAGAGAGGACTGAAAGACCTGTTAAGTTGCCGGCCGTTGGTGGAGCAGGAGACTCCCCGGTCGCCCAGCGCTGTTTTGCTTACTGGTCGCTTGCTTTAATAAATCAAAAATTTCTAATTGACTAGCCTCTGTCACTCAATTGGACAGGTGAATTTATAACATTCCTAACTTCTTCTATTAATAATGCTGTAGCAACCAAAGCTTGGAGACAAGCAGGCCATCCTCTGCTTACTGGATCAAGTAACTTAGAACAATACCCCACGGGTTTTTTTTGATTCCTGCCCAGTCTTGAGTAAGAACTCCATATGCTGTCTGGCTTGATGTATTCACAAAGAGATAGAAAGGTTTTTCTAGATCTGGGAGGCTCAGTACAGGTGCTTGTATTAATGCCTTTTTAACTTCCTCAAATCTCTGATCATCTTCAATAAACCATTTAAGTTGGTTATTAGTTAATTTTTCATATAAGAATTTTACTTTTTCACTATAATTTTCAAGCCATGGTCTACAATATCCTAATAATCCCAGTATTTGCCTAATTTCTGTTTTAGTTTGTGGGGATCTTAAGGATAGAATCCCAGATACCCTATCAGGATCTAACTTCTTCCTTCCCTTACTCAGCCAATGTCCTAAGTATTTTACTTCTTGTTCTACAAACTGTAGCTTTGATCGGGACACCTTTAATCCCTTTTCCCCTAGAAAATTTAACAATTTAATGGGGGCTTTTCGGATCCCCTCTTCAGTTTCTCCTGCTACTAATAAATCGTCCACATATTGCAATCCAAAAAGCATCTTTCAAATCTATTACACTATACCAAGTATGTTTGGGAGATATATGACTCAATAAAGTATAAGGATTTGCCACCACAGGGAATTTAGTGATTGTTCGCTGATTTACAGCTCTTAAGTCCTGCACCATCCTGTATGACCTGTCCGGTTTCTTTACAGGAAGAATGGGCGTGTTATGAGGTGACATACATGGTTCTAGGGTTCCTTTTTCCAAAAGTCTGTCAACTACAGGTTTTAATCCTTTTCGACCCTCCATAGGTATAGGGTATTGCTTGATTCTAATTGGGCGGTGCGGATCTATTATTTGAACCCTTATGGGGTCCATTTTTATCTTTCCAGTTTCCCCTTCCTTAAACCACACTGAGGGGTTAATAGCTTCTTCATCCTCTTGTGTTAAAGTGTATAATTTAATCTGCAATTTGTCCCCTTGACTCTGAATGCTCAAGTTTAACTTCAAAATCAAATCCCTTCCTAATAAATTGTATTCCGCTTCAGGGAGCAAAAGTAAATCATTAAGACAAATTTTCTTTTCTGTTTCTACTTCTACATCTTTCAATATATTTACTTTCAAAGGCTCTCCTTTTGCTCCTACTACTGACACGTAACTCTTCCCTTTTTCTATTCCTTTTGGAAGTTTTTGAGTGGTTGACTTTTCGGCCCCTGTATCCACTAAAAATAAAACTTCCTCTTTATGGGGACCAATTAATAATTTTATCAAGGGCTCTGTTGATGTTGAAGTCCCCAGAAGATAGAGCCCCTGACACCCCTAGTCTTCTTTGAACATCTTCTCATCTTGTTCCCGCTTACGGCAGTTCTTCTGAACATGTCCCCTCTTGTTACAGTAGTAACAGACGGGAATTGTAAATCTTTCTCGATAAGGCTGTCCCCGGGGTGTCTGCTCTATTCTTTTTTCCCTTTTCTCTCCAGGAGTCGTCTTATTTTTCTGACTTTCCCTTACTGCTGCTACAAAAATTTTTGCTTTTGCTTTTTGTTTTTCTTCGTCCCTCCTAACATAGACTTTCTGGGCTTCTCTAAGTAACTCCTCTAATCCTCTTTCTTGCCAGTCTTCCAGTTTTTCTAATTTCCTTCTTATATCCCCCCAGGATTTAGCTACAAATTGTGTTCTAAGGAGTGCGGTCCCAGCCACTGTATTCGGATCAAGTCCAGAATACATTTGTAGGTTTTTCCTCAACCTCTCCAACCATTCTGTTGGAGATTCGTCTTTCCCTTGTTGTTCATTAAATGCTTTAGTAATGTTTTGCCCTCGGGGAACCGCTTCCCTTATTCCCTGTATCCCAGTGGGGATCCACATTTGGCCATTTCTGATCTCCTGGGGGTCCTGCCTGATTCTGTCTTTCCCAAATTCTCATTCCAGCTTGTCTAATCATTCCCCTTTCCTCAACAGTGAATAGGGTCCCTAAAATGGACTGTATTTCTTCCCAGGTATAAGTATTGGGGCCTAGGAATTGGTCCAGTTTTTCAGCTACTCCGAGGGGATCACCTAATAGGGTCCCCATTTCTTTCTTGAAATTTCTTACATCTGTGGTATTTAATGGGACTGCCACAAACCCGATGCCTCCCTGATTGCCTCCGAGGGGTACTTCTCATAAGGGGTATAGAGAAGCTCCCTCAGATACAGCAGTCCTACTTCTCGTACATGCAGCCGGAGGTCGATCTAATTCCGGTGCTGTTGGTGGTGGAGATAGGGGCAACGGTGGTACAGATAGAGGTACTACGGCCACCGGAGGGGGAGCCGCCGCCGAAGATGGATTATTAGAATATGGAGGCAGTAGGTTATCCAGTGGCTCCCATTTATCATCTTTTTCCTTTTCACTTTTCCCCTCTTACTTTTTCCTTTTCTGGGGCCCCTATTATTCCAATTTTCAATCATTATTCCTAATGGACTCTCCGGAGGTATTTCTAGTAATTCGCTCCCTTTCTTCTGGTCCTGGGTTCTCGATTTCGTCTGACCCATCTAGGAATTTTTACTTTGGCAATTCCTACAGCCCTTGGCTACCAGTAAGAGTGTCTTGCAGGGGGTTTAGGACCTATCACCCACCCACGAATCCTCTAAGGATCGCTTCGGTCCTTCACCGGCCAAGTCCCTCGCGGGAGATTGGAACCGCGGTTAGAAGACCTCCACAATCGCTTCGGAACTAGGTTCCGTCTCAGTCACACTCTTACACACACAGGCAACCGAATCCCACCCAACCGAACGGTATACACCTTAAATACTTACGACCCCGTCGTCTTCGTTCAGATCTTCGCGCGCAGAATTATGGGCAAAATAAACTGCTGCAGCCGGCAAGGGAGCTCATAAAAAATCAAATTCTTTGCTTGCCCCTATTCAGGTTCAGGATGGCGTTAGTCCCGACCCGATCAGGAGCCACCAAAAGGTGGGGCGCCCCTCCTAGATCAAGTCAGAATTCAGGAACCAAGACCATCCCGGACGAGCCCCCAATTGTTATAAATGATTTAGTCCCAAACAGGATTCCAATTCAAATTTACAATTTATTAAGCAAATAGAGGCAAGCAAACAGCACTGGGTGTGCCGGGAGTCTCTGCTCCACCAAGACACACGCGGTACAGTTCCTGTTCCTGGTTTATATCCTGTCCGTTAATACATATTCATGATTAGGCGTGTCTTCTTCGGCGCATGCCCTCTTCTCCTTCTAGAATCTTCTCGAATCTTCCTCAGCGTGATCCTGTTCGCTAATACATATTCATGAATAGGCGTGTCTTCTAATACATATTAATGAACAAGCGTGTCTTCTTCAGCGCATGCCCTCTTCTCCTGCTAGAGTCTTCTCGAATCTTCCTCGGCGTGCCCCCAGGATGACCCCAAACCTTATGCATGCACTTTCTTTACACAATACTATGCGGTCAGTGGTCAAACTGGTTTGAGCTGATATACCAGCAAAGTAGTTTAACTTTCTCCTGTAAAATACCCCTTTTTATGGTGCAGGAGAAATCCATGAAAGTACAGAAGATTACACTTCATCACACGAATCAGATAAACATATTTCACACCTTGAAGTTGACATTATGAACAGGGCATTTACAAAAGCTGTTAAGAGTGTATAGCATCACTCTGACAGAAAAGTGCATGTTCTTAACATCCTAAATGGGAGAAATTAGTGTTCTGAACCTATGATGATTATACTGTAATAGACCAACTTAAACTCTGGAAAAACAGAGTTTTATCTTAAAAGCCTGTTTGGTGCCACTTTTAGATGTAAGCTAGTAAGAAGTACTTAAAATCACTGAAAGGTTTCATCTTGGTACTCCTGCAAATTATGAGCATGACCAGCTTTTCAGGGAGCAAATGTACTGCATTTCTAACAACCTGCATAGTTTAAGTTTCACTCCTTTCTGTACCCTCAGTCTGCAGTGTCAGCTGAAGCCATACCAAAGAAAACCTCCTTAAATGGTACATATGAGTGATGAAAAGCACCGACTGTCTTAGAATTGGTCAAAATCAGCATTACCTAGTGTTTGCCACTCAGGCTGTGGTGCAAAACTCTATGTTTTTGATAATGAACAGCAATATACACAGTTTAGCTAGATTTTACAATCAAATTATACCTGACAGGCCTCCTTTCAGACATCACTGTAGGTACCTGTAAGTCAGAACTACTCATGAACACAGTTTAAACTGCTGTAGTGGCTGAAATAAGGTTGGTTGCTGAAAACACTGTCTGCGTACAGTACATCTAAAGATAATGTTAGTTTTAAAGTCACTGCATTCAAGATTTGAATGGAAAACTTCCATCCAATTTTGCACAATTTTTACATGCGGTTACGTAGCAGTATGGACTTTTTTTGTTTTGTTAATGGGGTTATGCGTGGCGGTAGGTGCAATAGACAAGTAATTCTGTAGCGTTTATTTCATTTATTTGCCATCTTGCTCTCACCTCCTATTATCAACTATTTCAAGGGCAAACTATGGCTTGTTGCTTGCATAGCAGTGTGGTGTAACGTGGCCCAGTGAAACATTCATACTGGAGGTGCTGCGCACCAAACTTTAGATTCCTCTGGGGACTCTAGAGCTGAAATGCACATTGCCAATGTCATAATTTAAATATTTTTCAGTAGCATGAGCATTTTGGAGACTCTGAACATGAACAGGTATGACTACAGTCCTTGTAGATCTGGATAAATAAATTGGCTATGTATGCTCTTCCTATGTGTGTGTACACCAACTTGCAGATGTATACACAATGAGTCTAATCAGGTCTTAAATATGGCATTATTTAAAAAAAAAATTAGCCATGTATCGTGTCCATTAACACCATCAGCTCTTTAAAATTGAGTGACATTTGACACTGCATTCTAACACCATCATTAATCAGTTATATAGTAATTAAATCAATGTAGATGTTAAAAACACCAGATGAGATTAAAATTAATCAAGTTTCTGAAATCTCTAGCAAAGACTGTTTTGTTTTTGCGTGATCTCTGAATTTTGTAGATTAGAAGGTGATTTCATTTTGAACTGAAGAATGCATCTCTGGGTGATAGCTTTCAATGAGCTTTGCAACTGGGTAACTGGAAGAACAAATAAATGTGTCTAACATTAATAATCCCGCAGTCAGTCAATGTTAACCTAGATGTTAGCAGAGTACTGTAATTATGAACCTAGATTTATAGGATAGTCGTATTTTATTCTTTTTTTGGGGGCAATGGGCAACAAAATAATAAAAAATAAACTTCACTTTTTAACTGTTGTTAGGCTGCAGATTCTAAAAGCATTTTCACATATCTATACACCCACTCCCCTGTAATACTAAATGTTGTGGTTTAACCTGGCAGGCAGCGAAATACCACACAGTGGTTCACTCACTCCCCCCTCCCTGGTGGGATGGGGGAGAGAATTAAAAAAAAAAAAGTAAAATTTGTGGGTTGAGATAAAGACAGTTTAATAGGTCAGAAAAGGAAAGAAAAAAAAGTTATAAAAGGATATACAAAACAAGTGATGCACAATGCAATTGCTCACCACCTGCTGACCGTTCCTGAGCAGCACCACTCCCTGGCCAACTCCCCCAGTTTAGATACTGAGCATGATGTTATATGGTATGGAATATCCCTTTGGCCAGCCTGGGTCAGCTGTCCTGGCTGTGTCCCCTCCCAGCTACCTGTGCACCCCCAGCCTTCTTGCTGGCAGGCCAGCATGAGAAGCTGGACAGGCCTTGACTGCTTAGCAACAACTAAAAACATCAGTATGTTATCAATATTATTTTCATCCCAAATCCAAAACACAGCACTATACCAGCTACTAGGAAAAAAATTAACTATCTCAGCCGAAACCAGGACACTAGACAAAATTTGATATAATTTATTTTTATATTTCTAACTTTCAGTATGGAAAATAGAACTTTGTTGAAATAGTTTTCCACTATCAAGCAGCATATCATCTTTGAATTAGAAAGCCTGGTTTTGAAAACTCTATTGTGTTGGCACTTTCAGAAAAAAACAGGTGACTTCATCATTTTGTCTTTGATGTTGAAGATCACTTGTTTTTTTTCTGTTTAAAATTGTAAAACCAGATTTTAAAGTTACGAGTCGTTCCTACGTTAGTTACTGTAATGCTACTTTTTCCCCGTGACATTTCTTATATACAGTTAAGTCTCTACTGGAGAAGTCTTCTGTTTTTAATTTTAGGCAAATTCCCATTACGCCACTTTCCATTCTAAATCATGACCAGAAAATTTAAAGAATCTGCAGAACCTTAATTTAATGTAGGCTTCTTTTGTTAATCTGTGCTCAAAGCATTCTTAAGCAAATAATCGGTCAACGTAGTAAAATCTCTGTTCTACTACATACAATTTCATTGTTTTGCTTTGAATTGACAGAGGGAAGTTTGGGGGCAGAGTAGGATTTCATGCTATGTGTAATCTCATGTGGTGCTTCTGCAACTTCCCTTGTGTTGAAGCTAATGATTTGATTGCGTAGCCCTGGGGTGAGTTGGATCAAATAGCTAAGCCATTGATAAAACTAAGCCATCTTCCTCCCCTCCAGGCCAAATGCAGTTTTTTATTGGATTGGTCATTTGAGTCATCCCATAACGTCTTTGATAGATCTGTTGTAAGTGGGATGGCCATGTAGACAGGCTTGTTCTGGAGCAGTCTGCTGGATTAGAGATAATGTTGTTTCTTCCACAGTTGTTTATTTCATAAGGAGGGTAAATAAAAAATGTGCTATATGCACATGGGCTACCCAGGGCTTGCCTTTTCAAATCTTTAAGCAAAGAGCTGTAGCCAAATAATCTCATCATTAGGTTCTTTGGTAAGGAAAAAGTAAACTTATTTCATTTTCTGCTTTTGCATCCTTTTCTGGAAGCCACTAAAAGCAACATGATGAATATATTGTTTTCTCCCTTCTTTTCAGAGATGTCTCATATTAGAGACAGTGTCTTGTAATAAAAGTAAAGCAAAGGGAGTTGTTAGACTCATTCAAAGCTCTCCCTTCAATAGCGAGTAGCCTGCTTTGAAGGACACATCATGCCTACTGTTAGGCTATTTAATATGATGGGCAGCTGAATGGTGTGGAAATGTCAGTTGTTTTACTTTCTAGTAACTAACGTACCAAGTTTTATTTTGTAGCTTGCTGACAGTAGAAAGATGAAAAATTGTTTATTGCACCGGTCTTTTTATTTGCACAGAATTTCTCAGGTACAACTGCTGAAAGATTTTCTTTGTCAAACTTGGGAGTTTCTTTAAGGAGCACAGTGTTTTCTGACCCTAGCTGTCCTTTCCCATGAGGCAGCCATCTCTCAGAGGAGCCTTTGGACTTTGACACAAGGTCTTGGGGGAGGCTGTCGCACCGAAGCTTGTTGGCTGGGGGACTTCTCAAAGGTGGTGGTCAGGAATCAGGCACTCATTGGTTTTGCCACAGTTACCACTGATGTCAAGGCCGGAACGATCACCCTCCTCATTTTTTTCCATTCTGCCATTTTTATGGCTGTTTTTTTCCCAGTATCATTTATGAATAGGGTTTACAAATAGAATAAGTATGGATTTGTGCTTGGAGCAGCTGGTGGCCAGGTGCCACGTTTCTGTCCCTTGGAATGGTTACTGCTTCTCACCTGCAGCACGACTAGCAGCCCTGGCGGTGTGCCAGCCTGCGCTTGCCTCCCTCCCGGCAGTGCTGAAGCCAGATGGGGAAAGGCAAAGAGCTGTCACATGAGGAGCTGCACATACTGTTGGGCTGGCACCCAGCTCACTGCTTCACTCTCCCTCCCTCCCCCAGCTCCATTAAAAATATATTTCAGAAACTAACATTCTTTGTAATATATCAAGGAGAACCACAAGACTAACTTTTTTTGTCTCTTGTGTCTTCTTTCATTCCCTTTGCAGTTGTTTTGCAATAACTCTTTAACTCAAGGTATAAAGTAGAGTAACAATAACGTGGGTATTTGCTGAAAGTGTTGTATTAATCATAACTGACATACATGTAAACTGTTATCTCACTACTAGTGAAAGAAATCTATTTATTTGCTCTGTTTTAGCATAATTAATCACTAAAGTGAAGGAAATATTTGAATAACTGCAGTGATAAAGGCATTACAATTATATAGGATCTAAAAAAAATGATTTGTTGGCTCCTATAAGCTGGGTGAGTTTTTAAGTTCAGTATTTTGGACTGAGATATTGAAGACATTGATATATTGGTGACTTAATACACGTTACTGAGAGTGACTGACTGTGAATTGCAGACCTCCCTGATTTCAACAAATACTTAGTGCTGCATTCTAGCAATGTTGAGCTGACACTTCTTTGTTTCATTCCATATGCAATATTACTGTATGCAGTTAAATCATTGCTGCTACAGCAGTTTCTTAGATGTTTTTCAGAAAAGTGTGATACAGTTATGAAGCGTATCATTAATTACTGCTTGTGTTTTTTAAGAATTGAGCAAGCCCAGCTGTGGAACAAACGTCCCCTGTACTAAGCACTGTGTAAATAAAGGGCAGAAAAGGGCTCTTGCCCTAAAGAATTCCCTTTCTCTAGGCTTTTCTTTATTTGGATTAGTAGTTAAAGACACAGATGAAGTTTTGCTCCTGACTGCTGTATGCAAAACTCCAAAGCTGATGTTCAGGTACTTTGGGGAGAGGTGGAGATGGGGCAGTGGGAAGATGGTACACCCTTAGCAGGTACTGCTGCTTCTTCAGCTTCTGATTGCCCATGCTGGCAGGTGCAGGGAAGACCTAGCTTCAAGTGAGACAAATGAGTTGAGTGAAGAGCAGTCTTGTTTCAGGGCTCATGAAGAGTGCAATCTTTTTCCTTCTGGTTACATTGCAGGCAGCAGCTTGGACTTATGTCATGTATGCTGAGCATGAAGAACCAGCGTAGGGCTGGCTGCTGGTAGGCTGATCACACCATGCAATTGGAGAGCTTGGAGACATCAGCATGGGTTTATGTGTATATATGCATATGTATAGTGTGGGAGGGGAAGTAAGTACAAGCTCAAGTATGGATTCAAACTCACCCTTAGTTGACTGTTTACACAATTTCAAAGCATTTATTAGTGTAAAAAACTGCAGGTGATGGGAAAATATATTGTTTGACTCAAACCTGAGTGCTCTCAGGTTCAGGAATTTTTTAAATTTAATTTTCCTGAATGTATTTGTGTTTTCCTGCCTCATTGCAACCTCATGTTTGCATGTCCAGCTTACTAACTCAATGCACTTCTTTTTTCCTGATTACTCCTCAGCACCTATTTAAGTTGCTGTTTGTATTGTGTGTTTCACAATTTAGAAGTGTTTATTTCTAGGAGGAATTTTACATTGTCCCTGTCTTCTTGTCTGCTAGCACATTACTATAAATGTCCCTTGTTAAATGTGTTTATATCATCTTGTGTTGTCTAATTTCATATTTCAAAACAAGCACTGAAACCTGTGAGTTTCTCTTAAGCCCTTAGCAGCATTCAGTGAGCACCACTGTCTGTTTAATATCAGGCTTTGGGCAATGTAAACCAGCATTCACATCTTGCTTTTCCCCACCTTTAAGAACAGAAATAGATGTAGCACAGCTTTTTGCAGTGTCTTTGTTCCAGGCCCTCTTCTCTGTTTGAAAGCTAGTCCTGATCACTGGAACATGATCTCCTGACAGAAGGTCTTTTCATCAGACCAGAAGCTTTAAATGTATGGGCAAGAATCTGTAGAGTTGGAGCCAAAAAAAAAAAAAAAGGAATTTTTTCAATGTATTCCATCCCTCTGGGAACAGTGCACTGGCAGATATTTATCCCAGATGTGTATTCAGCAGGAGGTTTCCTTGAGCTAATGTGCATTAGGAGGTGACTCCAGTTTCTTTTCTCTATAATGTGTGTTAACCTTTTCTAGGGCTGCCATAATTCTGCTTTTGTTTTGAAATGCATCTTGCTTTTTTGGATTATCCAAACCAATACTAAATGTTCACATCTTTAAATTCAGAAACCAGGAGATTCTTCTGCAGGTGTACTTACACCAGAGGGGGCTTGCTCAGCCTCAACAGCCTGCAAGGGTGGCAGCAGGAGCTGGAAAGTTCTGGATTAGGTGCTGAGGGTAATGGATAGATTAGTGAGCATGGGGGAGGGGGAGTGTTCATGGTGTACGGCCTGGGGTGAGACCGGTTAGGAATTGCAGGCTGGGAGGCATTAGGGGTTACCACAGGCCCTGTCCTCCACTCAGGCCTCTCTGAGCAAAACCCTTGTTTTCAAGCAGGGATGCACATAAGGGGCTGCTGTCTTCTCCCCTCTTCCCTCACCCTGTCCTCCTTTCACCATTAGAAACCTGTGTGGATCGTTGCACATCAATGAATTTCTGCTCTAGCTCAGAGTTTTGCTCAGGTGGATTTAAATACAAAGGCTGTAGGCTATGGAGAAGTGTTTTGCGAAACTTTTAAATGAAATGGGGTATGTTATTGTTAGTAATGCTGTTTGCAAAGCTGTGCAAACTAAAACTGTTTTCTAAGATTTACTAAAATAAGTCTTGCAAAATTCAGTAGATACTGAACAAATTAAAAATGACATTTTAGAACAAATGGTCGTTTGCTTTTTAAAATAAAGCACATTGACTTTTTTTATGTGTGCTTTGGGAAGGTTCTTTGTCCTAAAATAAGCTAAAATTTTCCCTCTATTAAGTTATTTTAAGGTTAATTTTTTCACTAATAATTCAACACTTCATTTAGAGGCACTACAAAAAAACAAGAAAGCTCGTGCTTAAGCATATGTATAAGCTCTTGTCATACATTTCTGACCTCCAATTGTAGTCTGCCTAGGTTTTAAAGGAAATTCCAGTATAGGACCAGTATGAATCTATATGCATTAAGAGAGCATTATTAATGGCTGCAAGTTTTCCCCTTCGATTCCTTTCCCTAATTGTATATATATATTTTTTAATAGCAAAAAATGCATAATGCATAATATGTCTAGTCTGGAGAGGTTTAGTGTTTGGTAATGTATGTTTTTTATTGATGTAAAATAATTTGAAGATTATACATGCTCCAGAACTTAGTTATGCTTTCAGCTGCTGATGCTGTAAATTTCAGTATTTTTCTTCCAGTTTGGTCGTTCTAGAAATAACATCTGAAGCTGTTTCCCACATCACAACTGAAGAGTTGTCATGTTTATTTAACCAGCTCCATCCAGCTTCCAGTAAGTCCCAAATTTCAGTTTTTCACAGCTTTACATGGATTCCTGCTATGCCAACAGAATGCAGAGAAAATTTTTGCTAAGCTCAGTTTTGTTTGTGGAAAGAAGCGTTCTTTTTGCAGAAGAGGGGATTAAATATTTTTCAGATCATGCCCTACCTCACAGATTCATCACTCCTTGAACGAGAAGATACAGATCTTCTGGCATGGTCCTGCTGCTGGCACCACTGCATGTGGAAAAGGGTTTTTGGTGGTGTTTTTTTGGGCCAGGCTGGAGATGATGAGGTCAATCAGCTGTAGCAGCTGGTGCCAAGCTTTTAGCCATCACACTGGTGGGCCGTGGGGACCAGGAAGGTGTGGAGCCAGGCCCTGCCGCCACCTTGCAGCCCCTGGGGAGAGTCACCGCTCTTGGCCTCTGGGCAGCTCTTTGGCGCATCAGGTTCAGAGCGTGGCCTCTGCCACTCAAATACTGGCATCCTCGGCCACGCAGTCTTTAGTGTACACTTAGCTTGTTAATAACTTCCCTGCCACAGTTTAAAAAAGAAAAGGAAAATCTTCTGTATGGTCTTTCTGCAAGTATGTCACACCAGAGGGGAATTTCTTATGCTTGCAACTCAGAGCTCGTACTAGGACTGCAGACAGGAGATGCCATGTAGAGCGCAGCCTAAATGCAGATTAATAATGTCCTGGTTTCAGCCAGGGTAGAGTTAATTTTCTTCATAGAAGCTAGCGTGAGGCTATGTTTTGGATTTGGGATGAGAAAATGTTGATAAGGTGCTGATGTTTTGAGTTGTTGCTAAGTACTCAAGGACAGTCCAGCTTCTCATGCTGGCCTGCAGCGAGCAGGCTGGGGGTGCACGGGAAGCTGGGAGGGGACACAGCTGGGACAGCTGACCCAGGCTGGCCAAAGAGATATTCCATACCATATAACGTCATGCTCAGTATATAAAGCTGGGACAAAGAAGAAGGAAGGGGTGGAGGGACGTTCGGCGTTATGGCGTCTGTCTTCCCAAGAAACCATTACGCGTGACGGAGCCCTGCTTCCCTGGAGATGGCTGAACACCTGCCTGCCCATGGGGAGTGGTGAACAAATTCCTTGCTTTGCTTTGCTTGCGTGCGCGGCTTTTGCTTTACTTATTAAACTGTCTTTATCTCAAACCATGAGTTTCCTCACTTTTACTCTTCCAATTCTCTCCCCCGTGCCACCGTGGGGGAGTGAGCGAGCGGCTGCGTGGTGCTTAGTTGCTGGCTGGGGCTAAACCACGACAAGGAGAAAAATATGATTTTAAGAGTAGAGAAGTACTAATAACAGAGAAAATATTTTCCAAGTATTTGCTATGAAAAACACACCCTGGCCCAGTTAACAAGTTGTTGTTAGAAGTTGAATGGAGAAAAATCATGCATGCTTCTCTGAATTTAGGAATTCCAGAGTTTATTTATAATGCAGGGCACAACTCCCATTACATTTAAAAAATGCAACAAACTCTTTTTCCCTAAGTCTGCCAAATCATATGGTATTTTAACTTGCTTGTTGTAAGAGCATACCTTGACCCTCCGTTCTACCTGACTGCCTGGTGAGGGTTTGGAGATGGGCAGGGGATGAGCTACAGCAGGCAGGGGAACGTGAGAAGTGGGAACGAAATGCAGTGAGCAGCGGCCATGCTGCCCGGTTCCCTCCCAGCTCGCTGCCCATAGAGCAAACCCAGACACTGCCGTGCACAGTCATGTTCCAAATCTGAATTGCAGAGACTTGTCAGGGCGCTGGGGTAAGGCATATTTGTAATGACATATTAAACAGGCACAGGAAGGAAAGGATGGAAGGTAATATTACTGCTGCTGAACTGCATTTTTACTGTTTAATGGTGTTTACTACATATGTGGATTCAGGCTGACAAGAAGACAAATCTGCTTCCCCAGCAGACAGTGGAGGTTGTCCTCCTGAAAGATATAGGCAGAGAGGTTTGTTTCTCTATTAGCTTGCTGGCTAGTGTCACTGTAGAGTACAGAAAAGCATTTCTTCAAGGCAATGTAAAGGGAGTCCTGTCAGTGAACTGTAGTCATTTGTATGGTGTATTGGGTTTGCATGGCAAGGTTTTGGTAGTGGGGGAGGTTGAAGGGGTGGCTTCTGTGAGAAGTTGCTACAAGCTTCCCCCATATCCAAGAGCCAATGCTAGCTGGCTCCAAGATGGACCTGCCACTGGCCAAAGCTGAGCCAATCAGCAACGGTGGTAGCACCTCTGTGATAACATATTTAAGGAGGGGGAAAAAACTGCTGCACAACAGCAGCCGGAGAGAGGAGTGAGAATATGTGAGAGAAGCAACTCTGCTCTGCAGACACCAAGGTCAGTGAAGATGGAGGGGGCGGAGGTGCTCCAGAGATTCCCCTGCTGTCCATGGTGAAGACCATGGTGAGGCAGGCTGTTACCCTGCAGCCCATAGAGGTCCACGGTGGAGCAGATATCCACCTGCAGCCTGTGGAGGACCCCACCCTGGAGCAGGTGGATGCCTGAAGGAGTCTGTGACCCTGTGGGAAGCCCATGCTGGAGCAGGCTCCTGGCAGGACCTGTGGACCTGTGGAGGGAGAAGCCCACCACTGGAGCAGGTTTTCTGGCAGGACTTGTGACCCTGTAGGGGACCCATGCTGTAGCAGTCTGTTCCTGAAGGACTGCACCCTGTGGGAAATCACACATGGAAAGGGCCCATGCTGGAGCAGGAGAAGAATGCGAGGAGGAAGGAGCAGCAGAGACAACATGTGATGAACTGACCATAACCCCCATTCCCCGTCCCTCTGTGCTGCTCAGCGGGAGGAGGTAGAGAAATCGGGAGTCAAGTTGAGCCCAGGAAGAAGGGAGGGGTGGGGGGAAGGTATTTTAAGATTTGGTTTTAGTTCTCATTACCCTACTCTGATTTTGGTTAGCAATAAATTAATTTTCCCCAAGCCGAGTCTGTTTTGCCCATGACGGTAATTGCTGACTGATCTCTCCCTGTCCTTATCTCAACCCACAAGCCTTTTTTTATACTTTCTCTCTGCTGTCCAGCAGGAAGTGTCCAGGGGAAGTGATAAGAGCAACTTGGTGGGCACCTGGCATCCAGCCAGGGTCAACCCTCCATATATGATAAGAAGTGTAATATGAAAGGAGAGAGTTAGTTAAGACATTACAAGTAGTTGAAGGAACAAGTAACTTAAGTGTGATCATAAAGGTTGTGAAAAATGCCAGATCACTAACGTATTGTGAGAAGATGAAAACTTTATTGATCTGTTGTCTTGTTCAATATCTTTATCGATGATCTGGATGAGGGGATCGAGTGCTCCCTCAGTAAGTTTGCAGACGACACCAAGTTGGGTGGGAGTGTTGATCTGCTGGAGGGTAGGAGGGCTCTGCAGAGGGATCTGGACAGGCTGGATCGATGGGCAGAGGTCAACTGTATGAGGTTTAAAAAGGCCAAATGCTGTGCCCTGCACTTTGGTCACAACAACCCCATGCAATGCTACAGGCTTGGGGAGGAGTGGCTGGAGAGCTGCCTGGCAGAAAAAGACCTGGGGGTGCTGGTTGACAGCCGGCTGAACATGAGCCAGCAGTGTGCCCAGGTGGCCAAGAAGGCCAACAGCGTCCTGGCCTTTATCAGAAACAGTGTGGCCAGCAGGAGTAGGGAAGTGATCGTGCCCCTGTACTCAGCACTGGTGAGGCTGCACCTCGAATCCTGTGTTCATTTTTGGGCCCCTCACTACAAGAAGGACACTGAGTTGCTGGAGCGTGTCCAGAGAAGGGTGTCGAAGCTGGTGAGGGGTCTGAAGAACAAGTCTTATGAGGAGCAGCTGAGGGAACTGGGGTTGTTCAGTCTGGAGAAGAGGAAGCTGAGGGGAGACCTTATCGCTCTCTACAACTACCTGAAAGGGGGTTGTGGTGAGGTGGCTGTTGGTCTCTTCTCTCAAGTAACTAGTGATAGGATGAGAGGAAATGGCCTCAAGTTGCGCCAGGGGAGGTTTAGACTGGATATTAGGAAAAATGTCTTCACCGAGAGGATGGTCAACCATTGGAACAGGCTGCCCAGGGAGGTGGTGGAGTCACCATCACTGGAAGTGTTCAAAAAATGTGTGGATGTGGCACTTTGGGACATGATTTAGTGGGCATGGTGGTGTTGGGTTTATGGTTGGACTTGATGATCTTAAAGGTCTTTTCCAACCTTAATGATTCTGTGATTCTGTGATTGGTTTTAGTTATATGAATAAAATCTGTATATAATATTTAAGGCAAAGAAGTTGCTCTTATGGGAGATTGAGACATGAACATAAATGTCTAAGACGCATCTTGGTATTCTGTGTCACTATGAGTCTCCTTTGGGTGAGTCTAGTTTGGGTGATATTTTGTTTTTGTAGGATGTGTGTGCTTTAATTAGCAATTTGGAGGATGAGGACTGTCAATTCTTTTGTTCTGTTTCTTCTAGCTCTTACAAGATTGTTTTATTTCTACCTGTATGTCTACAACTTTGAAATAAACTTTTAGATTCTCTAGTACTCAGTAATTAGTTTTGGGGTATCTGTAGTGTAAAAGCAGAATGGTGTATTGGCAAGGTTTTGTGTATTCAGACCTCTTTTTGATGTTTCACTAAGATTGTGAAAAGTTATGATGTTTCACAAAGTCTGATTTATGAATGAGGCTATTTTTCTGGTGTTTATGTAGGCTTGAATTGATCTGACTAGTTTTCTAGTGCTTTCATTTTTTTCCACTGCTGGTATATTTTTCAGATGTTCTCTGAAGGACACCATTTGATTTTTAAGATTGTGAAATAGGCATGTTTTACTAACTTTTGCAAGCTAGAGCCTTTAAAACAATGTTGTTGTTTTAAACAAGATTCACTGTTCTGTGATTTTTGATCTGAAAAAGCTTTTCTTTTATTCCTTTTCATTTATATGTATATATGCACACATATAAATACATTTAGAATGAGCCTTCTATGAATCCTTGTTGTTATTAAATCACTTGTTAAAGTACAGTAGTTGAGTCTACATTGTCCTCACAGTTCAACTATTTTGTTTTGTTCTTTACACAGGAGCCCTTACCAAAGTAAAGGAGAGTAAGCGACATGTGGAAGAGGGGAAGATGGAGCTCCAGAAAGCTGAGGGCATTCAAGAACGCTGTAACATTATTTCTTTTGCGACCCTAGCAGAAATTAATCATTTCCACAAAATTCGTGTGAGGGACTTTAAATCACAGATGCAGCATTTCTTGCAACAGCAAATACTCTTTTTTCAAAAAGTGACACAAAAGCTAGAAGAAGCTCTTCACAAGTATGACAGTGTTTGATCTCTGAACTTTCCTCAGTATGAGTGTGACTCAAGCAGCAGAGCAAACATTGCTGCTGCTGAAGAACTGTTGCCAGTGGTAGATGGTGGTACAAGGATGGTTTTGTGTTCACCTGGAATCCTGGTTTAATCTCCAATTGTGTAGAAAGGAAAGTTATAGGGCTATGTAGTAGAAACAGTACCACGCATTGTAACTAAAAGTTATACTGTGTATGCCTACACTACCATTGTAACTTTTTTGAAATAATGAGTATACTGTTTGCCTTATTGCTTTTTGAAATATGGTATTTTAGTGCATACTTTTTAGACCTCAAAACATTTTGGATCTTTAAGGAAGTTGGCTAGATAAAAGCCTGCTTCAGATGCCTTTTTACTTTCCTAGATTTGGATTTCCTAAATTCAAACAATTCTCTGTTTACAGACTCCTAGTAGAGCAGCCATGTGATTCTATGCCTTTTAGACTGTATTTTTCCTTTTCTAGTAAGTCACATTTTTATGATTGAATGAATGAAGGGTTGATGCCTATAACAGGAACTAATTATGAAACCTCATATTGACTGGAAAAAAATCAGCTGCTATCCAGTTTGCACAGCAAGTACTGTCTTATGACAAGTGTTGTCTCAAAAAGGAGAATTTAAATCTATTCACACTTGCCCTGAAAATGGAAACTACTTGTTACATGTACTAGGATGTTAAGCACATATACAAAAATACACCACTAAATCCCCTTTCCGAAATGAATATTACAGTGAGGGGGGATTTTAGTGTAAAACATTACTGTGAGTGGAAATTTGAAGAGCTAGCCTAATAAAAATAATGTTTATCAAGGGGATATGAATGCAAGCTGTGTGGCTAGAACATTTTTTAAGTTTGAAATGATCTGCTTATTGTTCATTGCTGATTCAGTTTATCTTCAGACTTGCATCTACATTGCCAGTTGTCTGAATTGAGACTCCACTGTGATTCATTAGTTTACTAAGTTACAAATTTTCAGGGATGTTCAGTAATATAAGTGATCTGAAATAAGTCTTGGCTGAACTGACTTGGAAAACAGGTTGCATTTTTATGTTTATAACACTCAAGAATTAACAGTTGTCTTAATTTTTATATAAATATTTTTTACAAGCAGGGTGCATTTATATATACAAAAACACTATCTTTTAAAGGCTTTGCTGGCTTATTTTTATTTTACTTTTTTGTTTTAATTAAATTAATCAAAGATAGCTTAAACAAATGAAAGCCTGGAAAAGGAAGTTAAGTAACAGTTACATTTAAGTACAAACCATTCCTCACCTATGCAGCATAAATGTACAGTTCTTTTGCTCAATCAATCATGTGAGTTTCTGTAGCTTAACCCCACACCTCTGTTTTAGAGGATTAAATGTAAGAATGTAGTTTTGGTTTTAAGATTCATCCCCAGATGCTAGGAGATTGCTATTTTGCTAGTATGTACCCAAAGGTGTAAAATACAGAATAATGAAGAGGAAAAAACAGTATTTGTAAAAGAAAGGACAGTCAGTAAGTAAAGACTCCATTTCCAGGCTATTGAGTGCTGCAAACAACAAGGTTTACCATAATAGAAGGACTATAGTCATAGGGCTGACTTGCTCTTCCTCATGGTGTCTCGTTCTACATTCAAATCTCACCACTTCCCGTAATAGCTCTTCCCAGCAGTACTCCAGCTTCCCATATGTTGTTTAATTACATGAGATGATAGTGATGAGCTAGGTTTGAACTGAGTTCCATGGCTTGTGTTTGCTTAAGCCAGATACTGTCTTATTAAATGTCTTTGCAGTAATTAGATCAGACTACAATCAAATTAATTCTATGTGGAAGTATTAAGACCTGTTCAGAAATTGATCTTGGTCCAGTTGAAGTATTCTGGGAGGTTAGTATTAATGACATGTACGTGTCCAGGGGGAAATTAAGCTGTGATATGTATACATACAACATTATCAGACAGGTACAGTTTTCCCAAATAAACTGTCATGGCCTTCACCTTACTTTCTCATTTGTGAATTTTTGGGGCAGGGAGGAAAGTGGGGGTGCTAATTGATTAAACTTGATGTACCAAAAAAACTTGACTGGAATCCTGGATCTGAATTGTTGCAGAATTCGGAAAGGTTCAAATCTGCATCCATATTAGCATCTTCTTTTTTTCCTCATTCATTATAGAGTTGGAGTTAAACTGATATAGGGAGCCTAAATTTCATTAATGCTTACTGCACTATGGGAGAACTACAGTTTTAATTTTATTTGGAACAAATATGATATTGACCACTTATGACTGACGGACTACTGGATGGTATGGTCTGAGATCCAAACGTACTCTACAATAAAGTGAATGTATGTTGTGTGGGGCTATGGAAACATCAAAGGAAATAATCAGAATCCTTTTAAATAAATACACGTGGAGGAAAGCAAATTAGCTCTATAGAATAATGTTAAATGCCTTTGTTTTATTCCATTCCTGTAATTTGTTTTTGATGCACCATAATTTTTGCATTGACAGTAGTAAAGTATCTGGCATACTTGCTGGGGGTTAGAGAGGTTGAACTGAAAGCTGCAAGAAGATCCACTGAGGTTTTTGTGAAAGTGCTGAATCCAATGAAAACTGTGGAATAAATCCATCAGGGGAATATATCTACTTAAAATGACCAGCAAGTGGAGTGTGAATAATGTTTCTATTTAAATTGTAGGGTTTAGATTTAGAAATTAACAACCTGCTAAAATGATTAAATCAGTGTGTTTCCTACCCCTTTTGTTGTCTGATACTTGCAGAGAAGACAGTTGCCTCTATTTATGACTTGTGTGTGTTTCCTAGATTCTCTCTACTGGTTTCAGGATCCAATGGCATGGTACACTTGATTTAGAAGTGTTCTAAGACCCAGCTTAGAGAGATCAGTAGGAAAATTATGTGGTGATGGAACATTCAAGACAAGCACCAACAAAATCTGAAAAAAATTCAAAATGGAAGAATATGTTTCATATAAAATTGATATGTTTTTAGAAAATGTTAACTGCTTACACTGAAAATACCTACATTATTTGGTGATGCACAACTATCTTTTTGGTGAATTACAAGACCTTGTTTGCAGTGCCTTCTTATTTTGCCAGACCTTCACTATTCCAGCTGGTTGTCTGCTCCAGCTGAATTCTTCTGGGAAACTTAAACAAAAGTTGTTCAGCTATTTCTCAGAAGGAGATCATAAAAATAAAGTTTTTTCCTCTTAGATTATTTAAACAGTTTGGCTAGAAAGCTTTAGTTCTTTCATACTTTGGAACAAGGACTTGAAATTTGGCAGACATTACCTTTTGCATCCTTAGATATGCCTGCTGCACTGCCTATGAAAATTTGCCCAAATATTTCCAAGTTAAACTAAGGTTTCTCCAAGGCCCTACTGTGCTAAAGTTTGACAGATAAATTTTCTGTAGCTCCCACTTGCTCCAAGCAATCTTGGTTCTAACTTCGGTCAGCAGTGGCTAAGTGAGACTTTCTCTGTAATTGTTTTTCCCTTCATCCAGAAGGGGCTGAACTTCCCAGACCAGAAGCTGAGCAAAGAAGCTGTCGGTAGGTACTGGCATTTCTGCTCTTTCTAGTTGGCCACGGGAGGAGAGAAGCAGCAGTCTGGAATACAAGTTTGAAGTTGGGCCTGGCAGCTACAGCAAGGTGGAGGTCAGAGATGGTTGGGGAGGAACACATGGGAACAAAGATCAGAAAAGGGCGAGGACAGAAAGCCCTGTGACTACAAAAGCCTGTTCCTTCCAGTCTCTGATTATACTTTGGACTTCCAAAGCATCCGTGTCCTTTTGCTGTTATTAAATAGCCATAACGAGAAGTCACAAAATGGGTAACTTAAGTTCTGGTGGTGGTGACAGAAATGTTTTGTTTCTCTCATTATAAATTACTTTCTTTGCTTGATGGTCAAAGGTCTGATATGGCAGTTGAAAAGTTTTAACTGTTGATGAACTCTAGATTTAGGGGCTGAAGGAGATGCCATAACGCAGGCTCTGTGATGCAGTGCTATGGGTTAGTGATGACAGAACATACGGCTCCGTATGTTCTGTTTTTTTCTTGGGGAGGGAAGAGGGAATTGATTTAGGAAGTTGCACACAACAAACGACAGTATTAAAGAATGCTAAGGTTGACCAGTAAAAAAAAAAGTTAGGAAATTTCAGAATTAAAGAAGTTGCCTGTGTAGCTAATATATCAAGGCACATCATGACACACAATCACATAACTGCTTTCCACCACTTCCCTGCCTGATTCAGTGCACAGGGTATACTAAGGTCTTTCAGGGAAGGTATTGTTGGTATAATCCTTCCTTCTTTTGCAGCATCAGTTGTACTGTGCACAGTGAGAAAGAAAGGCAGCGTGAAGATCAAGTAAGGGTCTCCCTCAGGCTGCAGAGTGGTGCTCAGAGAACTCAACTGTCCCTGCCTCTAACCAAGTTCTTCTATGTAATACAAGCCACACAAAATAATTTGTTTTAAGAGTGTGCTCTCCATTTTGTGTAGGTTTGAGTTTAAACCCAGGACCTAATCTGAAAAAAAGTGCTGAGCGTTCACAGTTTTTGCTGAAGGTTGTGGACATTCTGCTTTGAACAGAGAAAATGCTACAAAATGCAAAGTTCTCTGGAAAAAAAATATCAGGAATTCATTTCTTTAAGTAGACCACCACAAATTAGAGGACACTTTTAATCTAGGAATTTCCTTAATTAAGGAAATTCATACTCAGTCTTCAGCATGAGGTGTGAATATTATTTGGGAAATAAAGGATAGGGCCATGTGTAGAGCAGTGAGGTAAAATAAGCCTCTAGAGGAAGCTCACTCAGGTACTGTTCATTCAGTGAACTGAAAGAGAGAAAGGCCTTCCCAGAAAAATCGTATGTGATCATGTCATTGGAGCCCATTTTTGATGCATATTCACAAGAAAGCTGAATTAAGTCACATGGGTTACCTTCTGGCATTTCTTAAGTTTTGAGATACTGCTTTTGTAATTTCAGTAATTTCTCAATATAATACAGTGCAGAATAGTACGTGCTATACATAGAAACATAAATTGTATAATATATACAAGTACTGTAACTTCAGTATACTTCAGACTCATGCAGTTAACAGCAGAGCTTAGGCATGCACTGAGTTAATTTCAATACATATGACTTTTAGATGCAGTAAAAACATGAGGAGCATAACATAAATACACAAAAAATTAAAGAGCTAGGTGAGATGATAGTACAACATTTTATTTGTAGTGAGTTAAGGTGGCTGTATTTCTCACAGTTGGTACTGATTCATCCGATGCTATTTTTAAGATTTTTCTTTTGGAAAAAAAGCAAGAGTCAGTTCTTTCATTAAAAATAAAAGTAGTGAAATAATGTAAGAGCATCCCCCCCTTCCCTTTTTAATCACTATCTCTCAAGAGCTGTAGGAGATGCTCAGTTCCTTCTCTGACCTTGAGGAGTATTCAGCCATCTTTCTCTCTTTCAGGAGGGTACCATACCCATCAGGACAGCCCAAATGTCTATTCAGGTGATGAGAGGGAAGAGCCACAAGCACCAGTTTCAGTTTCTCAGTCAGTTTCTGGTGTATTTGCAAACAGGCGAGCAATGTTGCAAAACTTCGCTTGCAAAATAAGTGTCAGACTCCTCCAGTGCCATCCTGGCAGAGTTCTGCCACATTTGCTTGCTTTCGTTTTGCTTTGCTCAGAGAAATGTTGCAGACAAGAAGACTATGCTAATTGTTAAATCGAAGAAATTGAGGACCATGCTGCTGATTCAATTGCTGCCGTGTCAAGTCTGTGCCATTTTTTAATCTATCATGGGTAGGTTTCACTTCATACAATTGTAAGAAAAATAGGAAGGGTTTTTGAGAACCTTGTGTTGGGAATGCAAGCAAACTTGTTCAGCAACACAGCAAGCTGTATCAGAAGGAAAGTCTCTGCTGTCAGAGCGTTGTACCAGTTCCATGTTGCGTCTCTGTGTAGCTACAGTGTAGAAACACAGTCCGTCCACTAGATTCATGCAAACAAGACTGAACATGCTAATGAAGGATTGCTAGACAGTAAGGAAAGTCTGTCTACCCAAGCTCAATTACCTTCTTCAGCAGAGTCTTTAATTTCAAAAATTTTAGTGTATGCATTTTCTTTTTTTTCTTCTTCCTACTGTCTCCCTGGGACTCACTTGTGATAAAAGCATAGGCAGTTGCTCTCAGACAGTTTGAACTGTTCCATAAGCAACATCCATTCACAAGCTGTGTGCCAAAAGGCAGCTGGATCTCTGCTTTGATTAAAGTAAACAATGTGTCAGGGTGCCTTTAAGCTGAATTTTGAGTGGCATGAAAGTCAAATGGAAAATTGAAGTTGAGATGGTACATGTTAAACCCTGAATAAAAATGTGGCTGATGCATCATCCTGCAGAGGTGAGCAGCTGGAGCTGTTGTCCCATTCTGCCTGCCTTTTCCTCCAGGTGGTTGTAAGCAATGACAGTTCTGTCTTGCAGTGTCTTGAATTTTCCAGGCTTAGCTGTCCATACCCCCTGCAGCACACGCAGTGATGAAGAAACATGCTGTAGTTCAAGAAGTGATTGCTCACACTTTGAACCATAGTTAAAGAATGTATTTGGCCAAAAGAGTTGAGCAATATGCATCCCTGTGCCTGGGGGTGGGGAGGAAAGAAATTTAACTACTCACAGTAGTAACCAGATAAAGGGCAGACTCTGCACCTTGGAGCATTGCTCAGTGTATCAATGTGGCAAGAAAAGCCTGGCTGGAACTGGGCAGGAGGATGGGAAGGAGAAGCAATTTTCTCTTTCCTTGCAGTCCGAGTAGAGCACAGACTGGGGAGCCAGAGAAGGAAGCTGGAAGATGCTGCAGGTTTCCCTCTGGACTGCTCTTAGATCACGAGTGCACATCCAAAGGATGAAGTATCCTACAGAAGGCAGCTGTGGCCACTTTCTCTTTAAAATCCATTATTGCTTGGTGTAAAATACAGGCGCAGCCCTGGGAGGAGGAGCCACTGGCAGTAAACGCTCATAGCAATGGGCCTCACGGTCATGCTCTCATCTCACAACCTCCCTTGGCATTCTTCTGCACTCAGAGACAACAAGAGAAGGAAGAGCCCTAGCTCACACAGATGCTCCTGGGTTATATGCGCCTGAACCTCTGAGGCTGAAGAAGCTGGGATCCCCCTCCACATGGGTGAAGATGCTTCACTGCTAGCCAGTGCAGTGTGCAGGAGGCAGTGGTGCTCCCACTGTCAAGGCTGAGCTTTACTCTGTTCTTCAAAAGGAAACACTGAAGGTGCCAACCCACCTAAAGGAACTCCAGGCTGTAGGTCCCTAGGTTATAAAAACATTCATCTGAAGCCATGAAGGAAGGACGTAGGCTCCCAAGGGGTCAGTTCTGCCCACGACCCCTGTGCTCATTCCTTCGCTGGCTGCTTCTAGATGTCCTTTTGCTTGTCTCTCTAGGGACTGTGTATGCAAACTGTGCGGGGAGCCAAGTCACCCAACACAGAGGTCCCCTCTGCGAGCCAGGCACCTTAAGCAAAGCTTACAGGTTCTGCATTCTTTATAGTCTCTAGCCTTAAACAGTTGTCTACTTAGAGACTCAAAAAAATTTGTCCATATTATATCTAAAGTAGATTAGCTAAACCATGTTAAAGCCTTGTGTCCATGTTCTCATTCAGAGTTCATCTTATTTCCATTTAGCTTAATTTACTTGGCTAATGAATTAAAGCAAATCAAATTAAGTTTACTTTAATTCTGAACAAGAATGCCCAGTGTTCGCATAGGGAGTTATGCAGCTGTAATAACCTAAATTCCCATACCTAGTTGACACATGACAACTATTCTGAAAATTCAGAAAACAGAAAAGCTCCCAAATAGTTTGCCATATATTCTGGGATTTATACAAAATCTGAGCACCTTTTCTCACTCAACTTCTTTTCTAAACTGGGATTTGCTCTAGTCCGGGTCAGATTCCCAATAGGAGCTGTAGCTGCATATCTACAGGTATCCCAAACCCACAAAAGGTGGGGGGAGAAAAAAATGTATCTATCACTCAGTACATGCTCTTCAGGCCTTTATGGTCCTCAACATTGCTGAGAATACAACGCTACCTCATGTGAGAGGCATGACATGGGTTCTGCCCTTCCCACCAAACATGCCATACTTCTGCTAACAACCCTCCACTGAACCACATTCCCACAGAGCAGTCACCGTCCCCACTGCCTGGAGGAGGAACAAGCCTAACAAAGGAAAATGGGCAAAAATAGACTGGTAGAATTAGACCGGCATGTAGGGTCTATGGTCTGTAGCAATTGGCAAAGATAGCTATGTGTTTGTGGGCAGAGGTGACTCAATTTTTTCCTTATTATTGGTGTGTCAGGCATGTTCTGTCTGTAGCAACTCTATTTTTGTATAAATTTACCATATATATATCTTTTCTACATTCACTTTTTACTCCAGTTTGGCAGGCTACATTCTTAGAACTTACATTAAACATTCATGAAACCATTTTTCAAGATTTTACCTGTTGTATACTTTTTTGTCTCTTGTGAATAACTGTCACTGAGATATTGTTTCAGTGGTGAATTTGAACTCTTTCTTGGTTCATTTTTAATTCCTGCTCAAAGGTTTGTAATTTGAAAGTAGTCTGACAATGAGCAGAACCTAATCTCTATCAATAAGAAGGGAGATAACCCAGCTAAATTTGTTTCCCTATCTCAGGGTCCTGATGAACACCAAGCAGCCCAGAGCAGAGGTGTGTCCCAGATTGCAGAACAGTGATGCAGTAAAGCCAATATATCAGCTGCTGTAGTGAGCTGCAGAACAAGAATGTTTGGGACTACATTCAAGGAGGCACTTAGACACCCAATTCTCAAAATTAGGTACTTAAAATACCTTCATAAGCCACTGCTCAGTCCTGGAAGTGCCTAATTCCTTAGTCACCTACCTTTTCAGGTTTAAGTTCTTGGGGCTGCTGCAGGTGCACTTTGCACCTCCTTCAAGGTTGTTCAAGTCTTTGTAGGGTCAAGCAGCTCCTTGCTTAATGTGCATCTAAGACTCACTAGCACAGATTAACTGGGTATTTCTCTGTGTGCGTTTCTTAGAGTTGTGATAGTTGTGCTAGAGGCCATCTAAAGGAAAACAAGGTCTAGATTAAAGAGTACTTGAGTGCCTGCAAAGTGAACTCTAACACTCCTTTTTTTAAGCATCTGGTTCCTGAGTGCCCAGAAACTGAAACCTTGAACTAGGTTCAATTTCCTACAACTGATCCTGCATACTTTCCTCTGGGAGGAGAGTTTGTGGCTCTAGAGAGCTGAGTCCCAAGACCCACATGCTGAGCAAGAGAGCTGAGTCCCAAGACCCACATTCTGAGCATGAGACCTGAGATGCACAGGCTGAGCTTAGAGTCTCTCTCTAGGAAAGTCGAAATACAAGGTGCATTTGAACTCACACTCAGCTAGAAATGCTGGTTATTTGTTTTGCTTTAAACTGAATTTGAATTGAAGACAGAAATAACCCTGAAAAAAGTGAGTAGATGACAAGACTTCTTTCTTCTCAGGAAGCAACCTGATCAACAGGGAGAATGTGAACAATGACATGTCGGGGTGTGTGAGCTGTGCAGGCCGGGGGAGCCTGTCCTGCTTCATGGATCCCAGGTGGATTTAAAGAGGATCTGAGAACTTGCAGGCTGAAGGAAGGCTGGTTTTACATGCTGTTGAGGTTGAGTAGCCATTGAGCATAGAGGGGTTTGAATCACATTTTCAGGGTACCCACCTCAAGGATGCCCAAGTTGTGTTTTGTTTCTAACCACAGGCATTACAGGGAGTTGCTGGGGGAAGAAATAACCCATTGGTTTTTAGGTCCCTGCTTTGAGCCACTTTTCGGTCCTGAGCAATTCTGTGTGATAGCTGAAGTGAACCTTGCGCACCACCAGTGGGGCCCCTGCGGCCTAGTGCATGAGCACACAGAGACAGGCAGGGCACACCCAAACTGCTGCAGCACAATACAGACCTCTGTGATGTCTGAAGCACTGCATTTCTTTGGAGATTGGTTCTTCACAGGTGCTTGTATTCAGCAAACAGAAAAAACAGACTTTTTTCCCCTGTATTTTGGCATTTATAATAAATAAAATCTCCTGCTGTATGGACTTAAATAATATCAGGTTGGTTCCTACTCTTTCAGTCCCAAGAGAGCAAATACTTGTATCAGTTTTTTACTCCCTTCACAATTCACCTTCTTCAAGAGAAGTCTTGGGCTAAGACTTTTTGAAATCATCTCTCAGGCTCCAGAAAAAAACCCACTATAAAATTAAGTGATTTATATCAAACTTGTTATCAAGTAATTATTAGAACTGCTAAGAACAACATGATAGCAACAAAGAATAACACCCAATATTTCACATATGAAATGTGGTGACCTTGCATTGTGCTGGCTTGGGCAATAAGTACTTCTGAAACCAGTGACCAAAGTTTCAAGTGTTTACAAAAGAGAATTTCCTCTAGAAAGAAGGTTTCCAGTCTGCCAGAGGGTTAGTTTATGTTTGAAATGTTCTGACCAAAGAAACAAATTCAGATGCACTATTTGTCTGCTTGGACACTGATGTTAGGAAGAACAAGCGAAACCACCAAGGCGAAGGGCTCCGGAGCGGAGGATCGCGTCGGGGGACCCTTCCTAAAGGGGCAAAACTGTGAAGGTGAAAGCGCAGGGAGAGAGAGGGTGCCCCAGCACCCCCCACGAGCTGGCAGAGCGAGCTCCTGAGGAGCGGCAGCTCTGACTCAGTGTGAGCGGGGACAGGAGCAGCAGTGGCCAAAGACCCTCATGTACAAGAGCAGCCCCCAGGGAGCATGAGTGACCCGGAGTGCAGCGTGTCAGTTTGCACAGGGATAGGCGTGTGGGCAGGTCCCAGTCTCCCCGCCCCTCCTGGCACTAGAGTCTCTCTCAACAAGTGGTCATTGCCCTCCCAGAAGAGGCCCCAGCTATGGTCTCCACTCGGTTGAAAGCCATTGCCAGAAGGAATGTGGCGACTCGGAGCTCCCACACAAACACATGGCTGTCCAGGTGTCCGGCTGCAGGGAGTGCCTGAGCCTGTCACTCATGCTGGAGGCCAGTGGAGGCAACATCTGTGTGTGGTGTGACCAGGTGAATGATCTGCTCAGCCTGGTGATAGAGCTGAAAGAGGGAGTGGAGAGGCTGAGGAGTATCAGGGAGTGTGAGAGGGAGATTGGTGGAGCCACATCCTACCATCCCTGAGGCAAAGGCAGCAGATGGAGGCTCCACAAGCAGCAGAGGATCCCTTACCCTCTTGCCACCAGGCAGAAGGAGGGGACCTAAGAGACAGGGGGGAATGGAAACAGGTCCCTGCTTGGAGCAGCAGGTGAATACCCTCCCGGCCTCCCTCACCTTCCCAGCTGCCCTTACACAACAGATATGGGGCTCTGGAACTTGAGGGCCAGGCAAATGAGGATATAGATGAAGGCCTGTTCAGGGGGTTGTCTAGGGTGAGTCAGTCAGCCCCAGGCATTACGACTACCTCTGTTAGGAAAAAAAGGAGGGTAACTGTCATAGGTGATTCGCTTCTGAGGGGAACAGAGGGCCCAATATGCTGACCAGACCCAACCCACAGGGAAGTCTGCTGTCTCCCTGGGGCCCGGGTGAGAGATGTTACTAGGAAACTCCTTGGTCTGGTATGGCTCACTGATTACTACCCGCTGTTGATTATACAGGTTGGCAGTGACAATGTTGCGCAAAGAAGTCTAAAAGCCATTAAAAGAGACTTCAGAGCGCTGGGGTGACTGGTTGAAGGACCAGGAGGGCTTTTGTCAATCCCTTCAGTGGCAGGGAGGCATACTGAAAGGAACAGGAAAACGCACCTGATTAACATGTGGCTCAGAGGCTGGTGGTATCAGTAGAATTTTGGCTTTTTTGACCATGGGGAGGTTTACACGGCACTGGGCCTGCTGGCAGCAGATGGAGTTCAGCTGTATCCAAGGGGAAAAAGGATTCTCGCTTATGAGTTGGTGGGGATCATCAAGAGGGCTTTAAACTAGATTCAGTGAGGGAAGGGGATAAAACCAGGCTCACTAGAGATGAGTCAAGGGGTGGCATGCCAATGTTGGGGGTGAAATTGATAGCCCAGCTCAAGTGCATCTACACCAATGCATGCAGCATGGGCAGCAAACAGGAGGAGCTGGAAGCCATTGTGCAGCAGTATAGCTATGACTTAGTTGCCATCACAGACACATGGTGGGCTGATTCACATGACTGGAGTGCTGCAATAGATGGCTATAAGTTCTTCAGAAGGAATAGGCAAGGAAGGAGAAGTGGTGGGGTGGCTCTGTATGTTAGGGAGTGTTTCAACTGTATAGAGCTCAACAATTGTGATGACAAGGTCGAGTGCTTATGGGTAAGGATGAGGGGGAAGGCAAACAAGGCAGATATCCTGCTGGGTGTCTGTTATAGACCACCCAACCAGGACAAAGAGGCAGATGAAGCATTCTACAAGCGACTGGCAGAAGTCTCACAATTGCTAGCCCTTGTTCTTGTAGGTGACTTCAACTTACCGGACATCTCCTGGAAATACGACACAGCAGAGAGGAAACAGTCTAGGAGGTTCCTGGAATGTGTGGAAGATAACTTCCTGACACAGCTGGTAAGTGAGCCTACCATGGGAGGTGCCTCGCTTGACCTGCTGTTTACCAACAGAGAAGGACTGGTGGGAGATGTGGTGGTCAGAGGCCGTCTTGGGCTTAGCGAACATGAGATGATAGAATTATTGATTGTTGGTGAAGCAAGGAGGAGGGTCAGAAAAAACACTACCATGGACTTCTGGAGGGCAGATTTAGGCCTGTTCAGGACACTGGTTGAGAGAGTCCCTTGGGAGACAGACCTGAAGGGTGAAGAGGTCCAAGACGGCTGGACATTCTTCAAGAAGGAAATCTTAAAGGCGCAGGAGCAGGCAGTCCCCATGTGCGGTAAGACAAGCTGGCGGGGAAGATGACCAGCCCGGCTGAACAGGGAGCTTTTGCTGTGACTCAGAAAAAAGGAGAGTTTATCACCTTTGGAAGAAGGGGCAGGCAACTCAAGAAGAGTACAAGGATCTTGTTAGATCATGCAGAGAGAAAATTAGAAAGGCAAAAACCCAGCTAGGACTCAATCTGGCCATGGTTGTAAAGGATAAAAAAAATGTTTTTACAAATACATTAGCAACAAAAAGAGAGCCATCCTTTTTGGATGGGGGGGGGGAACATTGTCACCAAGGATGAGGAAAAGGCTGAAGTATTTAACGCCTTCTTTGCCTCAGTCTTTAATAGTCACACCAGGTATCCTCAGGGTAATCAGCCCCCTGAGCTGGAAGACAGGGATGGAGAGCAGAATAAACTCCCCATAATCCAGGAGGAAGCAGTTAATGACCTGCTAAGCCACCTGGACACCCACAAGTCTATGGGGCCTGATGGGATCCACCCAAGAGTACTGAGGAAGCTGGCAGAGGAGCTTGCCAAGCCACTCTCCATCATTTATCAGCAGTCCTGGTTAACAGGGGAGGTCCCAGATGACTGGAGGCTTGCCAATGTGACGCCCATGTACAAGAAGGGCTGGAAGGAGGATCCTGGGAACTACAGGCCTGTCAGCCTGACCTCTGTATCGGGGAAGATTATGGAGCGGTTGATCTTGAGAGTGCTCACAAGGCATCTGCAGGACAACCAAGGGATCAGGCCCAGCCAGCATGGGTTCATGAAAGGCAGGTCCTGCTTGACCAACCTGATCTCCTTCTATGACCAGGTGACCCGCCTAGTGGATGAGGGAAAGACTGTGGACGTTGTCTACCTGGACTTCAGAAAAGCCTTTGACACTGCCTCCCACAGCATCCTTCTGGAGAAACTGGTGGCTCATGGCTTAGACAGGTTTACTCTTCGCTGGGTAAAAAACTGTCTGAATGGCCGAGCTCAGAGAGTTGTGGTGAATGGAGTTAAATCCGGCTGGCAGCCGGTCACAAGCGGTGTTCCCCAGGGCTCAGTTTTGGGGCCAGTCTTGTTTAATATCTTTAGAGATGATCTGGATGAGGGAATCGAGTGCTCCCTCAGTAAGTTTGCAGATGACACAAAGTTGGGTGGGAGTGTTGATCTGCTTGAAGGCAAAAAGGCTCTGCAGAGGGATCTGGACAGGCTGGATCGATGGGCCGAGGTCAACTGTATGAGGTTTAACAAGGACAAGTGGTGGGCCCTGCACTTTGGTCACAACAACCCCATGCAACGCTACAGGCTTGGGGAGGAGTGGCTGGAGAGCTGCCTGGCAGAAAAAGACCTGGGGGTGCTGGTTGACAACTGGCTGAACATGAGCCAGCAGTGTGCCCAGGTGGCCAAGAAGGCCAACAGCGTCCTGGCCTTTATCAGAAACAGTGTGGCCAGCAGGAGTAGGGAAATGATCGTGCCCCTGTACTTGGCACTGGTGAGGCTGCACCTCGAATCCTGTGTTCATTTTTGGGCCCCTCACTACAAGAAGGACACTGAGTTGCTGGAGTGTGTCCAGAGAAGGGTATCGAAGCTGGTGAGGGGTCTGGAGAACAAGTCTTATGAGGAGCGACTGAGGGAACTGGGGTTGTTCATCCTGGAGAAGAGGAGGCTGAGGGGAGACCTCATCGCTCTCTACAACAACCTGAAAGGGGGTTGTGGCGACGTGGGTGTTGGTTCTCCCAAGTAACTAGCGATAGAACGAGAGGAAATGGCCTCAAGTTGCGCCAGGGTATAACCAAGGTGGTAGGGAATTAAAATAAAATAGGGTTAGAAAATAGGTTTGTGAATTTGTAGAAAGTTGTAACTATAAGAACATTATGCACCAGCAATGCTGCTCGAGAACCCACCTAACCCTTCTCATCTTGATTTAATGATCAAGGAGTTAAGTGTAACATTGTGATCATGGTATTATGTTTTGTTCTAATAACAAGTAGTCAGAAAGAAGGAACACCTTGGTCAGTTCTACGGTCCGGTGGGTAGGTAATTATTCATTCTATAGTCTTGTCTTAAAACAAAGGACTGTGGGGTGAATGATTGCATATTGGACCGACAGCCCGTGAAGATCTATTTAGTGTTGCCAAGTTTAAATGAACTTAGAAGGAAAGGTAATTCCGGCAGGGGGAGATCGCGACCACCGACTCAGAGACCACCCACTCAAGAAACCCTCCGACTCAAAAGATTAAGGAAGTAAAATCCCAAGAAATTATAGTGAGCATGCGTGGTCATTTACATGGTAGGCGAGGAATACTTAACCAATCATTGTATGGACACTTGATGAATATGTATTAATCTTGCCTATAAATGTTTGATTTTTGAACTGATCGACGAACACGATTTGGGAGGAACTATCCCCCGTGTTCCCAGCGCTGAAAATAAAGAATGCCTGCCTTTTAACACTACATTGGTGTTAGGAGGTTTATTCCCGATTTCAGTGACAGTTTTGGCGACCCAGATGGGACACTGCTTGTGAATCTCAACGGATCTGTGGGATCACAGGACCTCCAGCCGGCACCGAGGGATTCTCGGGGAGAACCTCTGATCCCCGGACCGAAGAATTCTGAGCAAGTCCCCTGGAAAGGTAATAAGGCATTCTTTAAAGGATTGAAGTAACGTGGGTTCGAGCCCCACTAGCTCGCTCGTAAGGCGCGGCGAAAGCTACGCAGAGTAGGGCTGAAAGGTACCTCTGGAAAGGGTGAGGGTACGAGACCCTCACAAGGAATGCCTGCCTATAAGTCGCGGCGAAAGCCTCGCAAGGTTGGGCTAGGGGCCCAGGTAAGGAGGTTGGGGGATTTCTAGCAGGGGGCTAGAAGATCCAGAGGGACCCTCGAGGAGAGTAGGGGTCCCTCCGACTAGTGCCTGTGATAGTGCACAATCACACCCACTAGTCTTGGGAAGATGGGAACATTTCCGAGTAAAAGATCTATCCCACAAAAAAAACCACCTTTGGGATGTATTTTGAGGCATTGGAAAGATCTGGGAGGTGATCCTCTGACTCGGAAGCAATTAATTGAATATTGCAATCATTGGTGGCCAATGTATGTCCAAGGTTGGACAGTGGGGAGAAATGGCCAGAAAATGGGACATTGCAACATAGCACCATCTTGCAATTAATGTTGTTTTGTAAAAAGGAGGGTAAATGGGAAGAAATGGCTTATGTTGATTTATTCTTTACACTACAAAATCATCCAGAATGGCAGAGACAGTATGGAATACATCTGTATGATCCCATGGTAAAGATTGTGAAAAAGGGAAAATGTGATGAGAACTCGAAACAGTGGTGGTGAAAGTTCCTTTTTCAATTACTGATTTAAGATCATGGAAAGAGACTGCAGGTACCTATCAGGAGGATCCCGAAAGGGTGGCTAAGGTAAAATGCTTGAAATTGCTTGGGCTGTATATAACAATAGAGTAAAAGAAAAAGAAGTGAGGCAAGCCCGAAGGGGTGAAAAGCTACTAGCAGTTTTGGCAGGGAATAACAGGATAGGCAGAGGGAGAGGACGAGGAATGAATATCAGAGAGAGAAGGAAAATAAGCCCCGATTAGCAGAAGATCAATGTGCTGTTTGCAAGAAGTGTGGGCACTGGAAAAGAGAATGTCCTAAGGCAGGAGAATTAGATCCGGCTCTCCAGGCAATTAAATTAATGACTCTGGATGAAGAACTATGAAGGGGAGCAGGGGAATCAACCCTAGCTGAACGTCTGGTTACATTGAAGCTAGGGAATGAAGAAATAGAGTTTCTGGAGCTACTTACTCAGTATTGAATACATGTAAAGGGAGATTTAGTCACAAATCAGTAGATGTTGTTGGTGCGACAGGGCAGAAGGAAAATTGGCCATTTTTAGAGCCATTAAAGTTTAAATTGGGAAAACAATGGGTAACTCACCAGTTTCTGTATATGCCTGAATGTCCACTGTCTTTGTTGGGACGAGATCTATTGAGTAAATTAGATGCACAAATAACTTTCAAAGATGGAGAAATCAAATTGTTAATACCAGAATCAAAAGCCATAGAGGCAAGAGTGTTTATGTTACAGGATTCCTACAGGGAAGAACAGATTCCAGAAGAAGCGGAAAATGCAGTTATTCCTTTGGTCTGGGCGAGTGGAATTCTGGGACGATCTAAATTGGCAGAGCTGGTAAAGGTGATTTTAAAACCTGGAGCCAAACCGGTAAGACAAAAGCAATATCCTATTAAGTGGGAGGCTCGAAAAGGATTAGAGGGGTTGATTACAAAATTTTTAGAATATGGACTATTGGTAGAGTATGAATCAGAATATAACACTCCCATATTACCAGTAAGGAAATACGGAGGTAAAGAATACCAATTGGTTCAGGATTTAAGAGTTATAAATCAGATAGTCCAAGATATACACCCAGTAGTGACTAATCCATATATTTTACTGCCTTCTTTGAAAGAGGAACATAAATGGTTTGCTGTACTAGATTTAAAGGATGCCTTCTTCTGCATACCTCTAGATATAGGCAGCCAAAACGTATTTGCTTTTGAGTGAGAAAGTCTGGCCACAGGGCGAAAGACCCAATTGACATGGACTGTACTTCCACAAGGATTCAAAAATAGCCCTACGATATTTGGGAATCAATTGGCCAAGGAATTAGAGATATGGAAGAGACAGGACCAAAGGGGAAGTGTTCTGCTACAATATGTGGATGATATCTTGATTGCAGCAGAAAGCAAAGAAGAATGTCTCGAAGTTACTATCAGTTTACTAAATTTCCTAGGCCAAGGAGGATATAGAGTCTCCAGAAATAAGGCTCAAATAGGAACAGAAACAGTAATTAATTTGGGATTTGAAATATCCCAAGGACAGAGACAATTGGGAAATGAAAGAAAAGAAGCTATCTGTCAAATTCCTGAACCAAGTAGCCCGAAAGCATTGAGAACTTTTCTGGGAATGATTGGGTGGTGCCGACTTTGAATTTTGGATTATGGATTGTATGTAAAGCCACTGTATGAGGCTTTAAAGGAATCCAAGGATCAGTATCTGACTTGGACACCTCAATGTCAGAAATCATTGAAAGAACTGAAAAAGGCATTAATGATGGCACCTGCTCTGGGATTACCTGATGTGACCAAACCTTTTGAGCTGTTTGCACATGAAAGGCAACATCTGGCTCTTGGAGTGCTGACAAAACGGCTGGGATCCTGGAAACAACCAGTGAGGCACTTCCCTAAACAACTTGACAATGTGAGTAAAGGATGACCAGGATGTTTACGTGCTGTAGCGGCAACAGTATTGCTGATCCAAGAAGCTCGAAAATTGACCATGGGTCAAAAGATGGTGGTGCACGTACCACATATGGTAATAACTATTCTAGAGCAAAAGGGGGGTCACTGGCTATCCCCCAGCAGAATGCTGAAGTATCAGGTTGTCCTATTGGAACAAGATGATGTGGAATTGAAAACCACACCGATTGTTAATCCAGCAATATTCTTGTCAACAGAGAATCCAACAGGAAATTTGGAACATGATTGTTTGTTAACTATTGAACAAGTTTATTCCAGTAGACCAGACCTGAGAGATGAACCTCTGGAAAAGCCTGATCTGGAGTTATACACAGATGGAAGCAGTTTTGTGCAAGAAGGAAAACGAATGGCTGGATATGCTGTCGTCACCACCTCTGAGGTATTGGAATCAAGGACACTACCTGTAAGTACCTCAGCACAGAAAGCAGAATTGGTGGCATTGAGGCGGGCTCTGCAAATAGCTGAAGGAAGAAGGGTGAATATTTGGACTGATTCTAAATATGTGTTTGGTGTAATCCATGCTCATGGAGCCATCTGGAAAGAAAGAAGACTGCTATTAGCCCAAGGAACATCAATCAAATGTAAAGAGGAAATTCTACAACTCCTGGAAGATGTGCAGAAACCAAAAGAAGTGGCAGTAATGCATTGTAAAGCTCATCAATTTGGTCAGACGGCTGTAAATGTAGGTAATCGATTGGCAGACAAAGCTGCAAAAGAGGCCGCAGAACGAAGTATCCTTGCACTAGTACCAGTAAAACAAACAAAATTATTAGATTTGAAACCGAAGTACAAAAAATTGGATGAGCAATTAGCAAAACAATTGGAAGCATCATAAAATGCAGAGGGATGGTGGGTGACATCAGAAAAACCAGGTGATAGTAACCCTGCAAATTATGACATAACTTGCAGAGGAAAAACATGAACAAACACATTGGGGAGTAGATGCAATGGTTTCAAGTTTAAAAACATCTGTAGTATGTGTAGGAATGACAGGAATAGTTAAATCAATAATAGCTAAATGTCCAATCTGCCTTAAAAATAACCCCATGAACCAAAAGAGGCCACCTCTCGGAATGATAAAACAAGGAAATTCTTCAGGAGATTACTGGCAAATTGATTTCTCTGAGTTACCCAGTCAGAATGGATACAGGTATTTATTAGTACTAATTGATACATTTTCTGGATGGCCGGAGGCCTTCCCTTACTGCACCAACAAAGCTAGAGAGGTAGTTAAAGTGTTGTTGAAGGAAATAATACCAAGATTTGGAGTGCCATTGGGAATGTCTTCTGATAGGGGACCACACTTTGTGGCAGATGTAGTTCAACAGATCAGTAAAATTTTGGGTATAAAATGGGACTTATATACCCCCTGGAGGCCACAATTGAGTGGAAAAATTGAGAGATTGAATCAAATGTTGAAAAGACAAATAAGTAAAATTTGTCAGGAAACATCTTTGAAGTGGCCACAGGCTTTACCACTAGCTCTCTTGAGAATCAGGATCCAACCAAGATCAAGAGACGGTATAAGTCCATATGAAGTCCTGTATGGTAAACTGTACCAGACTCCTTTAATCCCAGGGGATATGAAGGTAGCTGGGGAAACTGATTTGAAAGTGTATCTAATTTCTTTAGGAAAAGTTCTTGGAGCACTTTGGAGATACATTGTGCTGACTAGGTCACTTGCCTTGGATACGCCTGTACATCAATATCAGCCAGGTGATCTTTAAACTTGGAACTCTGAACCACTGCAGGAAAAGTGGAGGGGACCATTCTAGGTACTGTTAACAACTCATACTGCAATCAAGGTTGGAGGAGTGGAACCGGGGATACACTACACCCGAGTGAAGAAAGCCCCGGCATGGAAGGTCATCAATAGGGATTCAGAGACTACAAAGTTGACTTTAAAACATGTTTAAGAAATTATCATTGGAAAATGTGGAAAAATGGGTTTTGATTTGGAAACTGATGATGTTGGGAGCATTGTTTGAGATGATAATAGATCAATTGGAAGGGAGAGTGAAGCAGAGCAGCTAATAAACATTCCAAGGAGAACTCCAGAAGAAAATTTAATGGTAGGATTGATAAAGGAATTTGCTAATCTGCAAAATGTAACCCAAATAACCGCATGTCTTCCAATTCCAAGAGCAGTAGGTGAATCAATTCCATGGGAAATCTTAACAACAAATTTGAGCGCAGTAAGCACAAGGGATGAACAATTATGCAAAGAAATAAGTAGAGGCCTCCCTGTACATGATCCCGAGGAAGCTGGACGAGTAGTTCGTAATTGTAAAAATCAAACCGAGCAAGAGGCAGAGGTTGCATGGGATCCAGTGTGGTCTATGGATATTCTATCTCAATTTCAATATATGGCTAATACTTCATGGTGTTTTGCCTGGGATGGAACAGTCTTTACAGTTTTCCCATCAGTTAATGACAGAGGAACCACATCCAGGGAAAAGGAAGACATAGTACCCTGGTGGAATTGTAAAAAGATATGTAATTGCAGTACAGTTTATAGAGCAGTCCAAGAAGTTCCTCCCTTAGCAGCTGCATTGAAATATGGGTGTTGGTGCAGAGGACTCAAGAATGATTTAAATTTGACTAGTGTATATAAAATTAGAAGGGGATCAATATTTACTTGTAGAAGGTCTACAGTTCAGAGCCCAGGACATTTAGTTTGGGCAATGAGTGATGGAACTTGGACCACTCATTTACCAATGGACGGGAAAGTAAAACAAATTGCTTTAGGAATGCCAACATTATGTCCAATCTGAAAGAAAGCTCCCTTTAGGGGAGATTCTGAAAATTTAAATTTAATATGGACAAAAAGATCACAAATTGATGATGATGTTTGGAATGAACCCTCGACAGGAGTGAAACTTGGATGAGCCTTAGAATCCTTATTGACTCCCTTGGCAACTTACGGGAATAGGGATTGGTTATATAAGTTGACAGGTCAAGTGAAAAGATTAGGCAAAATAACAAGGAAAGGATTTAAACAACTAAATTTACAGTTACAAGCCACTTTGAAGATGACCCTACAAAATACGATGGCTCTAGATATGCTCTTACTAAAAGAACATGGAGTTTGTGGATACCTGAGGGATAGGATAGATCATTGTTGCATACATATCCCAAATGTTACTCAGGATATTGAATATGATTTGGACTTATTGAGAAAAATAGAAAAGGATACTCAGGAAATACAACAAGACATGCAAGAAAATTGGTTTGATAAAATTTTCAGTGGATAGGGATAAAACTTGAGTTCTTGGGTGAAGTCCTTAATTGGTACTGTGTTATTATTATTAATAATATCTTTGAGAATATTATTCATTTATCATTGTTTGAAAAACAAATTTACAAAAAGAGCTACCATTGATAGCAGAATTACACTTGCATTGACTACAAAACACCAAAATTTAAATGGACTAACTAATAATGCTCCTACCATCATACAATAAAGTGATTGAATGTTAATAAGGAAATTAATTTGTAATGGAAGTATTGAAAAGAAATTATTTCAAAACTTCCAAAGGGGGGAAATGTAACCAAGGTGGTAGAGAATTAAAATAAAATAGGGTTAGAAAATAGGTTTGTGAATTTGTAGAAAGTTGTAACTATAAGAACATTATGCACCAGCAATGCTGCTCGAGAACCCACCTAACCCTTCTCATCTTGATTTAATGATCAAGGAGTTAAGTGTAACATTGTGATCATGGTATTATGTTTTGTTCTAATAACAAGTAGTCAGAAAGAAGGAACACCTTGGTCAGTTCTACGGTCCGGTGGGTAGGTAATTATTCATTCTATAGTCTTGTCTTAAAACAAAGGACTGTGGGGTGAATGATTGCATATTGGACCGACAGCCCGTGAAGATCTATTTAGTGTTGCCAAGTTTAAATGAACTTAGAAGGAAAGGTAATTCCGGCAGGGGGAGATCGTGACCACCGACTCAGAGACCACCCACTCAAGAAACCCTCCGACTCAAAAGATTAAGGAAGTAAAATCCCAAGAAATTATAGTGAGCATGCGTGGTCATTTACATGGTAGGCGAGGAATACTTAACCAATCATTGTATGGACACTTGATGAATATGTATTAATCTTGCCTATAAATGTTTGATTTTTGAACTGATCGATGAACACGATTTAGGAGGAGCTATCCCCCGTGTTCCCAGCGCTGAAAATAAAGAATGCCTGCCTTTTAACACTACATTGGTGTTACGAGGTTTATTCCCGATTTCGGTGACAAGGGGAGGTTTAGACTGGATATTAGGAAAAATGTCTTTACTGAGAGAGTGGTCAACCATTGGAACAGGCTGCCCAGGGAGGTGGTGGAGTCACCATCACTGGAAGTGTTCAAAAAACGTGTAGACATGGCACTTTGGGACATGGTTTAGTGGGCATGGTGGTGTTGAGTTTATGGTTGGACTTGATGATCTTAAATGTCTTTTCCAACCTTAATGATTCTGTGATTCTAACTGATGGATGTGCAGCAGAACTTGAGGAGTTCTTGTCCATAGAGTTTTCCTTCTGATGTCACCATTCATTGAGGTTGAAATGAAATTCATACACTGAACAAATCTATAGGGCATTAGATGTTTTATTGGCCAGCTGGTCATGACCAGTACAAAATGAGGCTGGATTAGGGTAAAACACATGCTGCAACAACAGTCTGCTTTTTCACTCTCTCCTAGATGTGGGTTTTTTAAAGATATTAGAGGGTTAATTATCAGCACATTTTGAATTGGACTCTACCCCTGAGTCAGTGTTGTGTTGATCTAGGTGTCTCTGAGCAACTTGCTAAACCTGCTTTGTGAAAAAGGTTTGTTGTCCTTTCAACAGCAGGTAACATCTCTGTTTGAAGCTTGAATGAAAACAAACGATAGGGGGACACTTGGTCAGCTCTTGTGCATATTTATTCAGCAACTTATATTTGGGAAGTGACATCCTTCGCTAAAATGAAAATATCCAATTCATGTTGACAGCAGGATCTGCCAGCTGTGGTTTATTGGATATTTGTTACCCACACTGCCAGTAGGCAGCAGATGTGTACGTTTCTATTACTGATGACTTCCTGAAAAAACACAAAAAGGCTTAATGTGAAAGTAATGTGCTGAAGTATCTCCTCATTCAGGTGGTATTTTCTTATTTTAACTAGAATTCTATACATCAGGCAACATGTCAGTACAGCTATGTCCCTAGTTCAATGCTGAATTTTTAGGTCATTTTATTATTCTTTTCTGTTAACTGGTTTGCAACTGACAGACTTTGAAGTACTGTATTTTCCTCTTATCATACAAGCTGGAAAAGCACCCAAAGCATATTAGCTCATCAGGTAGCCATTTGTACCTGCTGCTCACTGTCTGCTACTGCTAAATATATGCTAATGATACTATCTTAATCTTGGGAGGACCATGATGAATTTGTAAATTGTGCTCATTCCAGGAAAATGAATGCTACTTACAAAGATGACAAAGCAGCTGTTTTTAGATGAGATGAATCACCACATTACATGTTACTCTGGGTTAATAAATTATATTTTCTCTCTTGAATACATTTTTTGGAAGCATGTGGTTATATGGCAACTATAGCATGTGAGAAACCTTTCAAAGCCTTCTGAGATGGAATAAAGAGACAGTATCATATTTATTATTTTTAGTAGACATATTTAAATACATACAATTCTGTTATAATGTGGGTTTTTTAGAGGTCTTTTCACATATTGCATCCTAATTAGAAAACTGCAGATTTAAATATTTTATAAGGGGTTTTTTCCTTTCTTTTAGTTATTAATTACAAGGGTCTTTTCAGCAACAGTGAGCAATGTTCGGCATATCTGAAATGCTTATGTTTAAAATATATCCAAAGCAATGAAATAATATGAGAGCCAATCAAGCTAATTTGAAATTCCAATGTGGTGTAAAATAGTGCAGCCCCTGTTAAATATGTTTGGTATGAAAGAACAATTTAAGCTAATTGTAAGTACAGCTGGAGTTTGAATTTGTTTTAACATTTTTGGAAGATGATTAAGACATGGAAACAACTGGCTGAAAACTTAGGTACTGCATTTGACAAAGATACAGATAGGAGTTGGTCTGAGGAGTAGAGGTGGGGATTATTTTTGGAAAGCATTGCAATTCCCCTTTCTGTAGTATTTCTGTGGCATCAGGGCAGGCAATGCCCTTCCAAAGTGCTTTTCCCTATTCTATTCCCCCAAACTAAAACTGGAACAGAACAGGTAAAGAGAAACGGTCAGAGACACAGAACAGGTAGTGAAGTTGGCGATGGACGCGGACTTCACAAGACGTGGACCTCTTGCCTGGCTGCCGGGCTCAGCAGTTCTCAGATCCCGACAGACTGGGCTGGGAGGCAGAGTCCGGGCGGAGAGGGGCCCTCCTGGGAGGGGTTTGCAAATGAACCGTGCTGTCGTCCACGCCCAGAGCTGGTGAATCGCCGGGAGCTGGGCTGGTGCCGGGGACAGGGCTGCCGTCTCACAGGACGGCCATCAAAGCCAGCTCTAGTTTTCAAATCTTGTTCCTATGAAGAGTCCAAAACATGCTGGACCAGGCAAGCTTGTAAAAATCCTTTTCTCCAAAGTCTTAATACTTTCTGAATAAGTCATAGATTTTTCTTTCATATGATAAACCACTGGAATTAGAAACTTTTTTATTTGTCCTTGCTAGGGATGAAACAACATGAAAGGGCCTTAAAATATTTATATTTAGCCACCAAGAAAAAAATTATCCAAAAGCAATGGCCTAAAATATGTGCTGGAGATGTGACTGAGAAATGCAAGGAACATCTAAAGGTATAAATTTAGGACACCAGGTTCTGCAGGGGGTATTGCAGCCCTCCAAACATCCCGGACCACAAGAGCACTACAGTGGCTTATGGTCATCTTAGCCCACAATCGTTCTGGCCATAAGAGTTGTGCTTAACCTTTTAGAGACACAGCACTGATATTCACTGCATGGGTTTTAGTACAAACCAGTGGCTGAAAAAGAGAAACCAGTTACTGAAAGCCACATTTTTGAATTAGAAAGTCTGAGCAAAGGGCAACATTCAAGCACAAGAAAAGTACCAAAAATAAGTAAAGTAGGTCTTGATTAGAGATGGCTTTGACTCAGAACTGTGGATCACACATTTCCATTTCCCTCTCACTGCATCTCACTCTGTTTCAAGGACATCTGTGCTACTGTGGGAGTCAGCCCTCCCAGTTGGGGGACGCTCCTTCCATGCAGGGCACTTCCTGAGCCAGGAGTTTCAGAGAGTGATTTCTGCTTCTGCATTTCAGGATTTGGGCCCTGGCCACCTCTAACCAAGCTTTTCCAGTACCTGCACACACACATCACGGCTGGAAGATGACACTGTGAAATGTATTGCTATTAGAGAATGTATTGGGTTTGCATGGCAAGTTTTTGGTAGTGGGGGGGCTGTAGGGGTGGTTTCTGTGAGAAGCTGTGTGGCAGATCGACGCGCGGACTTTGTCTTAAACATTTCTTGGTACGGAGGCCTGCAGAGCAGAGCTACGGTGCAGGCACAGTGGTAAATACGGCACTTGTTTTGTCCCCTGCATGGAACTTGTTCATCTAGTTGGATTGTTTAGTTAGAGTAGTTGCCATTGAGTTATTCCATGTAACCTCATGCCTTGCATTTTTGTACTATTAAATTGTTACATTGGTTGGCTGGTGTCGTTTCACCTTAATTCAGTCCTGGTCAGGGGGGTGTCCAGCAACATACCACGTGTACCATCCCCTTTTCCCCTACGGACTTGGCCAAAATACAGGAAAAATACTCTCGGGGCCCACGAGAAAATGAAACCGAGTATGTCTGGAGTCTCCCTTACTGGAGGAGATCGCATTCTGTTGAGCAAAGATGAGGCTAGAGGATATTGGGGACCTGGAGTTTACTTAACTACCAGTGATCACTGGGAACCCTGGTCCTTGACCTAGAGGGTGGCTTATTGGGCAGGAGGATAAGACCCAATGGAAAGAGGGGACCCTTTTTCTATCAGAACACCCACGGTGATTCACATTTTGGAAAGCGTGCAGAAAGCTGCCTGCCTCCAATTAATGCATGACTGTTTTCTGCTTCCACAACAGCCCTCCCCCATGCAGTGTGTGGCAGACCCCGAGAGGTTTCATCCTCTAATCAGGGGACTTCCTGATGCTGTAAAACTGTATGCTGTTCAGCTACAAGACCAGTTGCAAACTCCCCGACCAAGGTGAAGGGGAGGCCCCCCCGAAATGACCTGGGGGGAAGTTGTGCAAGAACTAATTAATTACGGAAGACGTATAGGATTCACTGGCCAGGGGGAAACAAAGCATAGGGCAGAGATAAGAAGAGTAGAAGAAAGTGGGAGGAAATTTAAATCATCACGACCCCCACATCCTGAGAAACTGGTGCGGGTACCAGACAGTAAAAGACAGTTATTATGGGCAGAGGGCATTTCAAAGGGCATTCCCAGAGAAGTAATGGACAGGTTACCCACTCCCAACCTAGAAAGTTTGGTGAAAAGCTGGGACAGAATAAAGAGAATCCCATCCCCCTCAAACCTCAAAGATCTTTCTTCCTTATCCCAAGAACCTGGAACAGTAACCCTGTCTGCACCCTGTGAGACTGATTTGATTGATTTAAAAACCTCAGAGTCAGGAAACCCCCTGCACCGTCCTTTTTAAGTGAGCCGGAGGATGGCTGGTGGGTCCACTTAAGAAGGCTCACAGAAAACAGCAACAGGAGAATATACAGTGAACAGTCTGAAATCATGGTTTAGCAGTTTTCCTAAACCCAGAGTTATCCAATCAGACAACGGTAGTCACTTTACTGCTGGGGTGGTCCAAGAGTGGGCACGAGATGAAGGGATGCAGTGGATTTTCCATACCCCATATTACCCTCAGGCAAATGGTATTGCAGAACGTACTAATGGACTCCTTAAACAAACCCTGAGACCACATGACCCCAGATGGGCATGACAAGTATCTGATGCAGTAACTAAAGTCAATGGACGCTGGGGAGTAAACGGTTGCCCCAGACTCACAGCTTTTTGCCCTAATCCTCCATCCCTCTAACCTGGGACTAAGGAGAATAAGAACCCGAGGAATTCATTGTATTATCCAGGACAACCAGTTTTAGTGAATTTACCCACTGTGGGACAAGTACCTCTAGTACTGAAAGCTCAAAAAAACCTGTATGCATGGGTAGCCACAGATGCCCATGGGAAAAATCATCGAATCCATACTAGATGGATCATTCCATCCTTTTAACTGGTTCAAAGCTGAGCCGAGTTGCTTTATCTGATCTCTTGCAGGTGGAATCCTGAGATCAAGAGAAGAAAGGAAGAGGACACTGGGGAAGAAGATTTGTCTTATGTCAAGCTGGAGTGTCCTCAAGGGATACTATCTTTTGTAGTTATAGTAGTTATTTTTATTGTATTTGTAATCATGTGTTATGATCATAATTAGCCTTATTGTTGAAAACACAACAGCTAAAAATGGCATTTTAAACCTGTGTTAGAAAGATATGCCTTGGTTTAATATGTTCATATGTGTTATGGCAAATCTATTGCCGGAATCAGGAACATATCCGAGGTAAAAATAAGCAAACTTTATCAGTCCAAGCCACCTATGGTTTGGAGGATAACTTAGTTTTAACCTTGATAAAGGGGCTTGCAAGTGCCCTCAATGAATCTAGTATTACTGCTTGCTTGCCTTTGCCTAAATCTGTAGAAGATCCCCTTCCGATGGGTATTCTCCCTATGGACATAGCAGGAAGTTTGTTACGACTGTGGAATACCTGGGGTATCATTGAAATGGTGAACCCTTATTCCTCAGATAGAAGGCGAGTTTCTGTACAAATTAATCAGCCATCTAATTTTTCTACCATTGATAGCACAACCTGTACATGTTATGAAGAAGGCTTGAATGTAACTTTTACCTGCAATCAGATCATATGGGGAACATCCGATTTGAGACCCTGGGGATGAGCAACTAACATCCTACAGTATAATCAACCCATAAATACAACTTGGTGTATACAGTGGAATAGAGGACAAGATTGTCCCAAGAAAAAAACCCAATAATGATTGCGTCTGGTTCGGGTTAGACGGTCAGGGTTTTACACCATTCGAACCAGGATTTTCTTTTGGCTCGGTATCAAAGAAGTCAGCGTTGTGGTCCTGCCAAAATGTAATAAATTGTTCTAACTGGAAACAATATGATTGGGTTAAATATTATTGGCCAGTTTATATCACCTTAAAAATGGGCTGTTTGTGTCAAAACCATAGTATATCATATAAATCAGTGAGTGCAGATTTTGCACCTCACAATGACTGTCATGTTGCCTCTGGTGACGCTCCGGCTGGTTTGATTTGGGCCTGTAATGATGGCAATATGTACACTTCTTTATGGGCTGGGCTACCTGAGTTCCAATGTACCTTGGGTCTCCCGACATTATGTCCCATGTGGAAGCGAACCCCTATTCGACCCCACTGGATAACCCGCATGAAGCAGCCAAAAGTGACACTGGACGGAGAGGTAGAGGGGTGGCAAGACCCAGGGGCCGCCACCCGCATAGCCTGGGGAATGGAAGGATTCTGGGGATTTGGGAGTGCTACCGTGCGGATGTGATTATGGTTAAGTAAGTTAGCTTATCAAGTAGAAAAACTAGCTAATGCTACTGAAACTAGTGTACAGCTGCTTAATCAACAATTGCAAGCTACATCAAAAATGGCTCTTCAAAACCACATGGCACTAGACTTAATGTTGGTGTATCAAAATGGTCTTTATGGTTATTTGAACCTCTCTAATACTGATTGTTGTGTTTATATCCCTAACGTTACACTGGACCTTAATGTCCAACTAGAGAAGATGCGACAAGTAGCGAAGGACACCCATGAGCTCCAAGAATCAATGAGTGTTAGCTGGCTTTCAAAGGTATTTAGTTGGTTTGGATTTGGTGTCACTGGTTGGATTCAAAATTTGATACAATTTGTGATGACGTTTATTGTAATTGTAATTATCATAGGTGTAGCAGTATCTTGTATAAAGTCAACTATAATGAAAGCTGTTAACATACGAATGGTCTAGCTAACTAACTATACCCCCTTACAGAAAGACGAGGAAGACTTAATCGATGTCCTTAATTCTGAAATAGCAATTCAAGATCAGATGGGCTCACAAGGTGAGGGGAGGTGAACATAGCAAATATTATTAATAATTTGTATTGGAATTGAAACAACAGAACTGGAAGGTGGGAAAAATCCGTGACGAGAGTACCCAGGCCCAAACCACACATACACTTTGTGTTGGAGGCGTGGAAATCTATTTTTCTTGCTGTGTATGCAGACCCCAACTCCAGTGAGCCAGGGTAGCATGGCCATCAGCCCCTGCACTGACCATGAGGGCTGCAACCAGCAACCACGACCAGCTTCGTATCGCTGGAAGCCCGAAAACAACACAAAAAAGGTACTTTCCCGTCACGACAGAGACACCATTTGTGAACCATACCGCCAGAAGAATCGCAAGAGGAGAGGACAAAATGGCCAAATTCTATATAATCGTGACACTCTATTTTTGGGGAATTAATCTTGTTAACTATTGCTGTAATTATTCTTTTGATATATGTGTGTTTACCTTGTGACTATCATTGTGGACAATCACCTCCTGTTTCTAATCCCCCAGAGCTGTAAAACAAGTTCTCAAACTTGGCCTGGGACACGTTTCGGTTTTGTAAAATCTGTTAAATTTAGATATGTTATAGTTATAAGAAGATGTTGTTAATTAGTTGAACCAGTTAAATAGTTGTAGCTACTGTGTGCATGTATTGTCACTTCTATCTTTTTATATTGCCTTGTTCTGTCTCTTCTAATATCTTCGTATCACCCCCGTGGACAAGGACTACAACAACTTCCGGAGACGGTACCAATCAATGTTTAAGCCACAGGGTGGTGTGGCGGACCGATGTGCGGACTTTGTCTTAAACATTTCTTGATACGGAGGCCTGCAGAGCAGAGCCATGGCACAGGCACAGTGGTAAATATGGCACTTGATGAGGGCACCCAACAACCAATGACCCCGCCCAAGCATGCGAGACACAACACGGTCGTTGCATGGGCACTAAGGAATGTGTGAGACGTGCTGTTTCCTCGAGCAACTGGAGTGAAAAAGGCAGGACTAAAAGGTATAAAAGGCAGTGCTCACAGTGGCTGGGGGGGGACCCCCACCACCAAGGAACAACAAGAATCAAGAGGACTGATGGGACGCCGCTGGATCCATGGGTGGCAATATCTTTGTCTCTGACTCTCTCTCTGTGTCTCTCTCTCTCTTTCTCGTTCTCCTCCTCTCTTTGTCAAATTGTGAAAGACATGCTGCACGGGACTTGTTCGTCTAGTTGGATTGTTTAGTTGCCATTGAGCTATTCCATGTAACCTCATCCCTTGCATTTTTGTACTATTACATTGTTAAATTGGTTGGCTGGTGTCATTTCACCTTAATTCAGTCCAGGGGGATCACGAACTTGGTCGTTGGTCCCAAGGGGAGGGAGGCTGTCCTACACGGCTCCTTTCGGGTCGTGACAAGCTGCTAGAAACTTCCCCTATGTCTAATAGAGCCAATGCCAGCCAGCTCCAAGATGGACCTGCTGCTGGCCAAGGCCAAGCCCATCAGCGATGGTGGTAGCGCCTCTGGGATAACATATTTAAGAAGGGGGGAGGGGGAAATTACAGCAGGAACCTGCAGCTGGAGAGAGGAGTGAGAATATGTGAGAGAAACAACTCTGCAGATGCCATGGTCAGTGAAGGAGGGGGAGGACGTGCTCCAGGCGCCAGAGCAGAGGTTCCCCTGCAGCCCGTAGTGAAGGCCATGGTGAGGCAGGCTGTCCCCCTGCAGCCCATGGAGGTCCACAGTGGAGCAGATATCCACCTGTAGCCTGTGGAGGACCCCACCCTGGAGCAGGTGGATGCCTGAAGGAGGCTGTGACCCCATGGGAAGCCTTGTGCTGGAGCAGGCTCCTGGCAGGACCTGTGGACCCATGGAGAGAGGAGCCTATGCTGGAGCAGGTTTGCTGGCAGGACTTGTGACCTGGTTGGGGATCCACGCTGGAGCAGTCTGTTCCTGAAGGCCTGCACCCCCTGGAAGGGACCCAGGCTGGAGCAGTTTGTGAAGAACTGCAGCCTGTGGGAAGGACTCACATTGGAGAAGTTCGTGACTGTCTGCCATGGGAGCAGAGGAAGAGTGTGAGGAGTACTCCCCCTGAGGAGGAAGGAGTGGCAGAGACAACCGACTGCAACCCCCATTCCCCATCCTGCTGTGCCGCTTGGGGAGAGGAGGTAGAGAAATTGGGAGTGAAGTTGAGCCCGGGAAGAAGGGAAGGGTGGGATAAAGGTATTTTAAGATTTGGTCTTACTTCTCATTATCCTACTCTGATTTTGATTGGCAATAAATTAAATTAATTTTCCCCAAGCTGAGTCTTTTTTGCCTGTGACGGTAATTGCTGACTGATCCCTCCCTGTCCTTATCTAAACCCACAAGCCTTTTGTTATATTTTCTCTCCCCTGTCCAGCTGAGAAGGGGAGTGATAGAGTGGCTTTGGTGGGCACCTGGCCTCCAGCCAGGGTCAACCCACCAGAAGAGAGTGATTATGGAAGCACAAGTATCCCCAGAGACAACAATATTTTGCTGTGCAACTGTGTAGCCCTGCAATGTATTGCATTCTAGCAAGAGGCCATCAGCTTTGCAGTGAATTCACAAGGCCTCAGGACTGAGGCTTATCAGGCTTGCTCTCTTTGAACTTCTCTTGACCTGCCCACAGCTCTTTTTTACTTTGTTTAGCTGTGACAGTGATTTCTCTAATTGACCTAGTGTCTGTGACTGATTTTTTCTACTTTTGTTTATCCTTGCATGGTACAACCATTGTTTTATATAGCAAGCGTCAGCAAGCCATGACGCTATATTGAGTGAGATGTTTAAGACTCTGACACAGTGATGAAGGGCAGAGAAAAGCAGGCCTGGTGTGCAACAGCAGCAGACTTGAGAAGTGCAGACACAGGGTGCAGCGCAGAGGTGTATAGGGATGGGGTGATAAGAGATGGGGCACAGGCTTGGCACTGGAGACAACTCATCAGTGGTCAGTTTTAGAAATATGGAGCTGGACAAAACTAGTTTTATGTAGAACAAAGAGAACAAAGAAATAATATCTAACATTCATAAATGGTTCCATATATAGTAAATACATTTGTAAAATGGAGCTGTAGGCCAGTGAAGAAGAAGAAAGGTGTAAAACTGTGTTAGCAAACATCAAAAAAAAGATCCCAAGTGCATCTCAGGGGAGGAAGAAGAATCCAGCACCACGAACATCCCATTCCTCCCAGTGATGGACTCCAGGGGCCAATGGTCAACAGTGTTATCCTCTCCAGCAGTCCAAAGCTCCTGACTTGAAAGTCCAGAGGAGCAGTGGAAGGGTGAGCAGAACTCCAAAAAAAGGATAGAAACTAATAAATATAAGTTAAAATTTTATTATTACTATTATTGAGACCTTTTCTGTACAGGAGTGCTCTAGCTGCATTATTAGTCTCCCTTTTCCTGCAGTAATAAGATCTAGACTAATAATGATTCTTTAATTAGACTGTTAAGATTTACATTATAATAAAAATAAATTCTTGGCTTTGTTTATATATATGGCATGCTTTCTCTTTGACCACAAAGAAGATTTTAAGCGTAATGATGTGTTATTTCCCACACAGAAGGAAAGGAAATGTTTATTGGCATCTCAGGAGTGCCTAAGCTAAGGCAGACAAGCCCTTCGAGCTCATTGCCCCAGTACCGACACTGACTGCATGGCTACACCGGAGCTAGCACCCTTTAAAAGCAATTTGCCAGGTCACATTTTTCATTTGTAAATTCATTTGCAGACACTGTTTCACAAAGAAGCAAGATGTTTCCAGTTATGAGCCACCCTGGAAAGCCATGGCTATTGCTCAGTTTGGGGTCCACAGGGGTGAGCCCCTGCCTCTTGCCGAGTCCTGCTGGTCCCACCCCTGGCTCAGATCTGCGTCTCTGAGCTCTCTGAGCCCACTGCTGGCCATCAACCCCAGCCCATATCAGGATAAAAGTCCAAGGAAAAAAAGTAATTTAACTTCAATCATTTGGGCTGGGGAGTTTGAGGTAAGCGGGCATGATAACAACCATGCCAATCCCTGTCTACAGGAATGGGAGGACACAGATTTAACAGTCATGGGAGCCACCTGGCCTTGACCTCAGAAGAGAAAGTATTTTGTCTTTTCCCTGGTTCTGCCTAGAGACCCATTATCCACATCAGTATCTCAAGGTAAAACTATGACTTTCTTACCAGTAAAGACAAGATGCTGAAGTTGCGATGGGGTCACCGTAAGGAAATTTTGGCCATGCCTGAAAAACTTGCACTTCCATTTGGGAAATTATGTGTTTATATGTTAAACTGAGTTCAACTGTAAGAAATACTACTGTGCAGCTGTAAACATCAGAGGACCAGAGCCCTGCTTGAAATGTCAGGGAGCAGTGGAAAAATCCTTACAGCTTTGGCAGAAGGAGATGGATGTGAGAAGAGAGGATTTTCATTACAGATGCCATCTGATGATAGTTTTACCAGGAAATAACTGTATATTTATATTTTTGAGGCAGGTTTCCAGCCTAATAATACTACTACTGCTGTCTGCTGAGAGTTGCTGTGCCTGTGAGAATGCCACACGCTGAGTGACTTGCCTTAAAGGAAGAACAGTACTACCATGCAAAGTGAGGGCTTTGCTCAAACAGATCAGATCAGCTGTAGATACGTGGATACGAACATGCACACATGTAGAGGGAGCAGAACAAGCTTGCAGTGAAATGAGCCCTTATTTTTTGTATTCTCTTCTATTGCCTGAAATATCAGGACCACGACTGCAAGTTATGAATGCCTGTACAGTTACGTACACATCCATACATTCACAACCATTGTGTGTACTTCAAAAATAGCTGCACGTGCAAAGTAAACTCTTGTGCATAATAATCATCACCAGCAGATGTTATGTGAACCATTCTGACTACTAACTGCTCCCAATGAAATATCCTACTGCACAAGTTAACTTTTCTTTTTGTTTTCCTCCAAATATGCACATAGATTAATATTTTACTGATTTGCAGTTTCCTGGATGCAGAAGTTAATTACATCCTATACACATGCCATATGTCCTATACACAGTGCTTTGAGGAAGTACCAGGATTAACTGTAATAGTCTCAGACTCTGCATTGAGTGCAGTGGGTTTTGATGTATTTCTCAAAAAAATCCACTTGCATTAGGACCTGATGCAAAGGACTAGAATACGTGCCATCTAGCCTGAAACATGTTATTTGCATCTATATTAATGTCCTGGTTTCAGCTGGGAAAGAGTTAATTTTCTTCCTGATAGCTGGTATAGTGCTGTGTTTTGGATTTGGGATGAAAATAATGTTGATAACGTACTGATGTTTTTAGTTGTTGCTAAGCAGTCAAGGATTGTCCAGCTTCTCATGCTGGCCTGCCAGCAAGAAGATGGGGGGTGCATGGGAAGCTGGGAGGGGACACAGCCAGGACAGCTGACCCAAACTGGCCAAAGAGATAGTCCATACCATACGATGTCATGCTCAGTATATAAACTGGGGGTGTTGGCCAGGGAGGGGCTGCAGCTCAGGAACTAACTGGGCATCAGTCAGTGGGTGGTGAGCAATTGTGCTGTGCATCACTTATTTTGTATATTATTATTATTGTTGTTGTTATTATTTTTATTTTTATTTTCCCTTCCTTTTCTGCCCTATTAAACTGTCTTTATCTCAACCCACAAATTTTACTTTTTTTTCACTGTCTCCCCCATACCACTGGGGGTGGGGGAGTGAACAAACAGCTGTGTGGTGTTTAGCTGCCTGCTGGATAAAGCCACAACAGTCCTTTTTGGTGCCCAATGTGGGGCCTGACAGGTTGAGATAACAACAGATCTGACCGGATCGTGTTAGAACAAATTTGTTATAAGCATTCATTATATTAGTTTGATAGTCGCTGGTCACATAGAATCATAGAATCTTTGGGTTGAAAGGGACCTTTTAAGGTCATCTAGTCCAACCCCCTGCAATGACCAGGGACATCTTCAACTAGATCAGGTTGCTCAGAGCCCCATCCAACCTGACCTTGTTGATTTATTTGCTCTCAAAGTAGTTGTGCTTGTTCTCAGGTTTGTGTTATGTAAAACCTTACTTGCTGTATATGTTCCCTGTTCTCATGGTCTAACCCCAGCCAGCAACTAAGCACCACACAGACACTTGCACACTCCCCTCCGGTGGGATGGGAGAGAGAATCAGAAAGGTAAAAGTGAGAAAACTTTGCACACAAGCAAAGCAAAACAAGGAATTCATTCACCATATCCCATTGTTCAGCCATCTCCAGGAAAGCAGGGCTTCATCATGCGTAACAGTTACTTGGGAAGACAGACGCCATAACTCCGAACACACCCTCTCCCCTTCCTTCTTCTTCGTCCTAGCTTTATATACTGAGCATGACATCATATGGTAGGGAATATCTCTTTGGCCAGCCTGGGTCAGCCGTCCTGGCTGTGTCCCCTCCTAGCTTCCCGTGCACCCCCAGCCTTCTTGCTAGCAGGCCAGTATGAAAAGCTAGACAGTCCTTGGCTACTTAGCAACAACTGAAAACATCAGCACGTTATCAACATTATTTTCATCCCAAATCCAAAACATAGCCTCATACTAGCTTCTGTGAAGAAAATTAACTCTATCCTGGCTGAAACCAGGACACCTGTAGTGCTGTTTATCATCTCTGGGAACTGGGTCAAGGTTACCATTTTGCTGTATTTTGTAACACTGGCTTATGATATGACAAAATGGCTAGTCATGACAGTAATCTGGTATCTGTACTCAGCATTGCTGTCATCCTCATACTTCAGGAGCCATCTCTTGGAAACTATTAATAATTGCACTGTTTACCTTTTCTCCTCGGAGAGCAAATTTACAGGGGAGACACCTTCCTTCATCTTCCTCTTCTCCTCCAGGCTAGTTACAATAGCTCTTGAGAATTTTGAATATTCTTGGGATGTTCAAACTGGAATGTTCCTGAATGTGTTTCAGGTCTTGTTTAAAGTTAAACAACTATTTAAGAATATCACCCAGAGATCTACCCCGAGGCCAGATAGTTATGAGTGGCAGGGTGTGTGGGATACTATGGGCAAGGATCTAGGACAGTGGGCACCTACAGTGTTTTGGAACTTCACCCCTGAACAAGTGCAGAATCCTGAAAAACTAGTAAAGTATTTGGAAAAAGTATGCTGTCACCCTGGCAATTCCAGAGACACACAAATCACTGCAACATGCTGGGGCCTGGCCCATGCCTACTGAGCCCTATTCAACACTATTCAGTATCCTCAAGGGGATGAGAAGGTCCCTGGATCTGACAACAAAATGACAGGCACTGCAGGTACTCCAATGCCTGCGAGAGGCACTGCAGCTGAACCAGAGAACCAACCCATCCCAGTATCAGTTGCCCCTGTACACAAGAAGAAATCTTGGAAGTGGAAGTCAGCTCGTTTAGTAAGGGACGAAGAAGCTGCTTCTAAGAGGGAGCAGGAGGAAGAAATGGAGGAGGCAGACTACTCCAAAGCAGGGCCATCATAAGAAGAGAAGAGGGAAGAGAGGCAGTCACTGCTTGGGGAGGAGTAAGAGGAAGTACTCATAAACAAAGCGGTAACCACCTGATCCCTATCCCTGAGTGAGCTGTGAGATATGCAAAAGGTTTTCAGCTGTCATCCAGGCAAGCACATTGTCACCTGGCTGCTCTGATGCTGGGATAACAGGGCCAGTAGCCTGGAATTAGAGGGTAGGGAAGCCAAGCAGCTGGGATCCCTTTCTAGGGAAGGGGGAATTGACCAAGAGATTGGAAAGGGGGCACAAGTCCTCAGCCTCTGGAGGCGACTCCTGTCAGGTGTGAAGGAAAGATATCCCTTCAAGGAAGATGTTCTATGTTGCCCAGGTGTCCTGGTTTCAGCCAGGATAGAGCTGGTTTTCTTCACAGAAGCTAGTGTGAGACTGTGTTTTGGATTTGGGATGAGGAACTGTTGATAATGTGCTGATGTTTTGGGTTGTTGCTGAGCAGTCAAGGACAGTCAAGCTTCTTGTGCTGGCCTGCTAGCAAGGAGGCTGGGGATGCACGGGAAGCTGGGAGGGGACACAACCAGGACAGCTGACCCAGACTGGCCAAAGAGATATTCCCTACCATACGACGTCATGCCCAGTACATAAACTGGAGTTGGCTGGGGGGTGGAAATTGCTGCTCGGGGACGGGCTGTCAATCGCCGGATGGTGAGCAATCACTGTATTGAGCATCACTTGTTCTTGTACATTCCTTTGTTGGTATTATTATTGTTTCCTTCTCTCTTTCTGTCCTATGAAACTGTGTTTATCTCAACCCATGAGGTTTTTTTTTTTTTCTAATTCTGTCCCCCATCCCACTGTGGGAGGGGGAGTGAGTGAGCGGCTGCGTGGTGCTTAGTTGCTGGCTGGGGCTAAACCACAACACCAGGCAAGTGGACCAAGCTACGAATGTCATCTATCTGGACTTCTGTAAGGCCTTTGACATGGTCCCCCACAACATCCTTCTCTCTAAATTGGAGAGATATGGATTTGGTGGGTGGAAGAGGAATTGGTTGGATGGTCATATCCATAGGGTAGTGATCAAGGGCTCAATGTCCAGATGGAGATCGGTGATGAGTGGTATCCCTCAGGGGTCCATATTGGGACTAGTACTGTCTAATATCTTCATCAGTGACATAGGCAGTGGGATTGAGTGCACCCTCAACAGGTTTGCAGATGACACCAAGCTGAGTGGTGTGGGCTGACACACTTGAGGGATGGGATGCCATTTGGAGGGACCCGGACAAGCTTGAGGAATGGGCCCATGTGAACCTCATGAGATTCAACAAGGCCAAGTGCAGGGTCCTGCACCTGGGTCAGGGAAACCCCCAATATCAATATAGGCTAGGGGATGAAGAGAGAGCAGCCCTGCCGAGAAGGACTTGGGGGTACTGGTGGATGAAAAGCTGGACATGAACTGGCATGATGAAGATATTAAATAGTGCTGGTCCTAATACGGACCCCCGAAGGACACCACTTGTCACCAGTTTCCATCTGGACATTGAGCCATTGACCACTACCCTCTGGATGTGACCATCCAACCAATTCCTCATTCCACTTCTTGAGCTTGTTCAGGTCCCTCCAAATGGCATCCCTCAAGTGTGTCAACTGCACCACTCAGCTTGGTGTCATCTGCAGACTTGCTGAGGGTGCACTCATTTCCAATGTCTATGTCATTGATGAAGTTATTAAACAGTACTGGTCCCAATACAGACCCCTGAGGGACAACTCAGGGGCAGTATCCTGGACTGAGAATCTAGTCAACATTTGGAGAGGGACTGAAGGGGTGGAGGAAGAAAGGAAGGAAAAAAAGATTCAGAGGCAGACACTATTCAAAACAACATTCAAGGACATAGCCATAGTACATGGCTAGATATTAACTGGTTGATGAACAAGTTCATTGCTCCATAGTGCCTGTTAAGAAATCATTTTTTATTCCTGCCAGAAATTATTTACCTCCCACAGAGATATTTTTCCTTTAAGTTTTTCCTCACTGAAATAAGAAGGGATGAAAAAAAGGAGTAGGTACCTTCCCTTGTTGAGGTGGCTGGCAATATCTCTGAAACCAAAAAAATTAAATGCTCAGAAACCTTAGAGGAACTGAGAATCTGAACCTGAATTTTTCAAATGCAAGTTCCCTAACCAAAACCCAAATCTGAATGCTTCTTGAATTTTGCACATTTGAAAACCTACTTTGAATCTTTAATAATGTGAGGATCACTTCAAGTTAGATGTGCGGAAATATCATAGTGCTCAGCTGTGTTGTGTATTAAACAAGGTGCTGGAGGGAATAATTTTCTATAAAGGCAGGAACATTTCTGTGTGTCTTACATTAAGCAATTTTCTCCCTCATTAGCAAAACGCACTTTCACTTTATAGAGCAAAATAATGCCTGTCCAACACATAATTGTATCATTTTAGGTAACTCCTGCTCTTAAATTTGAAAGATAAAAATTACAAAAGTGACCTAATATTTGCAACTAATTACAAACACATTCATTATAGATTTTAAAACCTGATATTTGCTCTATAAAGTCATAGTGCCAGTGCTGAAGTTATTACTGGAAAACTAGATAATTTGGCATGTATTTGTAAGGGACATCATTACTAAATCAAACCAGCTCCAGCCTAACTTGGATGCTGTATTAAATGGCATTTTGATGTGCTCAAGTTGGCATAGGAAGAAATTTTTTTGTACGCTTCCAGTGTTAGCTGGGGGAAATGAAAACTGTATGCTAAATGAAAAAATCTTTGCCCTAGCAGGCGGACATGCTGTCTTAACTCTTCTTGCCCTGCTCCTTTCCCCGTGTAAAGCAGTCAGAGGGAACACAAGCTGCACTCCCATTGTGTGACAGCAATCTTTCCACAAAGGGAATGAGCCAATAATTATTGAATTATTATGAGCTGAAATGTGTTGTGTCACGGGATAAGGTGCATTACCATGCAGGTGGAAGAGCACCAGACTTGGCCATGGGGCTCCAGGGCACACAGCAGGGAAGGAGAGCAGCTGTTCCTCTGGTCTGGGCCACAGGCAGAAAACAAGTAGGTCAGTGAAAATCTGATTTCAAATCAGGCAAGTTGAAGTCGAGCAGATTTGCAGGTCAGAATGGAGTTTGTCCAGCTTACGGGAACCACCAGTCAAAATGGTGCCAGAAAGGCAACTTTTCCCCGCTGAAACCGGCATTCCTTTCCCCGCGGAGAGCAGTGGCTGGAAACAGGATGCTGGACAGGGCAGCCAGGGCAGAGAGGTAGTGGAGTCCTGCAGAAACGGCTGCCTTTGGCACATGCGCTCACACCAACCTGGCTGCCAGGTGTTGAAGTGTTTCTGAGCCATTTACAGAGTGTGGCTGCACCACGTGCACAAACAAGAGCTAATACAGTTGCCTGTTCCTTTAGCATAGAACTAACAAAAACAAAGAATAAATAATTTATTTACTTAGGAACAGTTTCTTAGTTTTAACAATCTGGCCTCCAGTATAAGACAGGCCACAGTTTTCTAACTCCAAAACATTCATGCTTCAGCAAGCTGCAAAAGCCTGATACACAGGACAGATTTGTATCCTGTACTATGTTCCAGAGAAATAAAAGCTAAAGACATTTTAAAATTTTTCCTTCAAAAATAAAATATAATGTTATTACCTCTAAGTGCAACATAAGGGAAAAAAATTAATATGCAGTAACTACAGGAACCTCTCCTTGATTTGGACCCATCAGGGAGGTAGTGCCATAGGGAAGAGTTAATATCTATACTATATTGGTTTGGTCATAATTTAATCATAACTCCAAATGACAAGAATTTAAATATATTTCCATTTATCTTATTTACATTTTGGAACATGAAGGATGAAATTGAGTATCTGGAAAACGATATTGCATGTAACTTGAGAGATAGGTGCGGTTAGATTTCCAAGTGTAGATGAGATCAATTTCAAGCTTAAGGTTGAATAAATGAACAGAAAAGAGAAAATGCCAAGCAAACCAATCCCACATTAAATTCAAACAGGGCCTTTTATGGGAGCACAAGAGTGGGGGGTCACCTCTAACGTGGACCTGGGCAGGGAGATGAGTGGAAACAGGAAACATTAATGGAAACATTAACATCTGCAAGACAGTTTGGCTGACTTCAGGAGCCAGAGCAATCCTGCTCAGGCTTGTACTACAGAGGCAATCATGTTGCACTTTACATGTAAGTACTTGTTTCATGTCAGTTAACAAATGCCTCACAATTTGAACTGTGCCTGTTTAATATGTGTAGAGAATGCAGATTTATATAGTAAGACCCTGCAAAATGAGCGTGTGGGCTTTGATGACTGAGATGACTGAAATTTCTGCCATAACCAGTTCTCTTTGAGATTACGATTATTTTCCAAATTATGGTTTCTATGTCTATATCTTATCCCCAGAGCCCTATGCAGTACCTGTAGAAACCATGACCTGCTAAGTGCTAAACTTGGCCAAGAGATAAGTTTACTACAAGTGACATCAATATAGATCAGGCATAGTCAAGACTTACCTAAGTCCATCCTATCTGAATGCCAAAAACCCTTGCCTAGATGAGGAATATGCAGAACTCCTTTAAAAGATTAGAAGATCCCAGCCATTCAGAAACACTTGATTCCTTGAAAATATGAATGCAGTACAAAGAGCACACTTGAAATGAATACTCTCAGAAATGTATATGGCAAGGACAGAACTAAATATATTTACCACAACTATCTCAAAACAGCTTTAATGTGCTGAGGACATCTGTGTCCAGAGACATGAAAATTGTCAAGAGTCTTGACACTAACACTTCTGCCAGAGATGAGTGATGGAAGAAATGAGGAAGCCCAGTATATTGGAGGGAGTTCATTTATTTCCAGGCTCAGAATAAACTGGAGTATTATGTATAAACTACATCTTTATGAGTAGTTGGCTGTTGGCAAGCAGTATAAAGCTGGTATACCAAAAGCACCCTAGGATCAAATCTCACATACAAATGCTATCTTATTAAAGCGGCTCAGCAGACCCAATGCATATCAGATTGTATCTATAGAAACAAAATGCAGGTAGCATTTCCTGGACTCTTCTTTAGTGTCTTCGACACTGATTAAATCCTGCCTATGGTAGGCAAACAGACCCAGCTGAGCAAAGAGCTATCACAGTCCCTCTGAAACCACTAAATTTTTTCTGGCTGGCCAGCCTAGCTAACATAACATATGGCATCAGAATGCATACAGCATATAAGAAAAGGTCAGGTGTGTCACTGCTCAGAGACAAATGGGATCCATCTCTCTGCAGACTGTGAAAGTCCTTTTTCAACAATAATTGGTTGAGATGAGATCACTTAGCTGACAGTGCATCAGACCAGATGAATGGCAACCTAACAGTGGGCTCCCACACCACCCCTGTTGCCAACTCAGCAGGTGCAGATGCAGAAGGACTGCTCAAAGGAGGGGGGGCATATCTGGAGCCCATGGGTCCATCTGCAGGGCTATGGGGCAACACATTGGTAAGCAGCAGGGCTGCTCACTCCCCCTGCTTCCAAGCAGGATGCTGCTTACTCAGGGATCCACAGGCAACTCTGGATGGCTTAGCTGGGGTTACGATTAGGCTAATGATTCACATGAATTTGCTCACAGTTGTTGGTACAGTGGGAGGGCTGGGACGGGGCTTTTCCCACCGGAGTGGGTAGCCCAGACCAGCAGCCAATTAAGCAGGATGGCACCTCGTGAGGGGCTCCACTGAGCTCAGAGGGCTCACAGGGTCAAGCAGAGATACCTGAACACCCAGGTTTGGCAGGATTAGCATCCGTGATGATAATACTCTTTGCTAATACAGCGTTGACAGCTTTCCATTTGCCACAAGGGTTGGATTCACAGGTATTTTGTCATACACACTTCTACTCCACTCTCATGAGACCCCACCTGGAGTACTGTGTTCAGCTCTGGGGCCCCCAACATAAGAAGGTCATGGACCTGTTGGAGTGAGTCCAGAGGAGGGCCACGAAGATGATCAAAGGGCTAGAGCACCTCTCCTATGAGGACAGGCTGAGAGAGTTGGGGTTGTTCAGCCTGGAGAAGAGAAAGCTCCGGGGAGACCTTTTTGCAGCCTTCCAGTACTTAAAGGGAGCTTATAAGAAAGCTGGAGAGGGACTTTTTACAAGGGCATGTAGTGATAGGACAAGGGGTAATAGCTTTAAACTGAAAGAGGATAAATTTAGACTAGATATAAGGAAGAAATTCTTCACTATGAGGGTGGTGAGGCACTGGAACAAGTTGCCCGGAGAGGTTGTGGATGCCCCATCCCTGGAAGTGTTCAAGCCCAAGCTGGATGGGGCTTTGAGCAACCTGGTCTAGTGGAAGGTGTCCCTGCCCATGGCAGGGGGGTTGGAACTAGATCATCTTTAAGGTCCCTTCCAACCCAAACCATTCTATTGTTTCTATGATTCTATGACTCTATGAAATAGATTAACCCCTTAAAGTATTTCAAAATAATAAAACATATGTCCATATAAACAAAATAGGAATATGACACTTCTATTTAAAATATACTTTAAAATGCCTTTAGACAGGGAATGCTCTAAATGACTAAAGCATGCAGCGTCCAGTGCCACCTGGGCAGGAGCAGGGCTGGGATGCTCCTGGCACTGTGACTGACTGAGGCGAGAGCAGCCACTTGCTGGATGCAAACCTTTTGTTCCCAACACATTTCCCCACATTACAATGGTAAGCATATAATCTACTTAGAGATTTCAGATCTCATACAGGATTTTAAATGGGCTGGGCTGTAGGAAGACTATGACCCAACAAAGTGTTTACTTTAGCCTGTCTGATGGATTGCATGTCCCTGTGAAGTAATCCAGTTTGAGTGAAATACAGCTGGCTCAAATCTCTGCTCCACTAATGAATTCAGTTAATATGTAAAATGAGTAAGGTGAGATGGAGTAATGGTAGGAAAAAAAAAGAAAAAGTGATGCAACACTAGTGGCAACAGAATTAGATAAATAATGCTGGCCCAGTAACAGCTTTTATAATGTTTATAGAACTCATTAAATAAAGCATTTGTTTTCATCCCTTGTTTTTACAAAATTGCCGAAGCAGTTAACAAATATTTTTCCTGAAGACTTGGGCTTTGGCAGGAAAGGACACTGTCTTGTCACTGGTCACAGCCTCTTCCCCACAGCTTGGGAAATGGATTAAAATTAGGCAGTTTGCAGCATTCATTCCCCAGAGGGCAGCTGGGATGTGCTGGCTGGCAGTACTGAGGGTGTGTGGAAGGAACCCTAGGTGACAGTCCCAGCTTTGCTCTGCACCCTCACATTTACCCACCTGTCCTAGCAAGTTGTATGGGAGCATTATGCTGTATTCCATACCATCATGCTGCTGTTTGACCCTGAATAATTTGGTATTTCCCACATTAGTCTCCAGATAAAACATAAGAATCATTTCGTATCATTATTTGTCCTGAAGAAAGAGCTATGCTGGGAATAAACTCATTTTCAAAATATAAGGCCTGGAGCTTCAGTTTGCAAGCCCATCCCTTTTCAAACCTAGGTTCACTGCCTTGGACAAACAATTCCAAAATACGGCATACTGAGCTGGGAGCTGCCTAAAAGTACTGCATTAAAAACACTGAGGATACCTGAACTTCCATTCCTCCCAGGGTTTAGGTGTTTGCTCCAGGAATCATTTTTAATGCCACTATCCTTAAAGAAACCAGATCTCTTCTGAGGTAAGACATCTAACACAGAACTAATTTTTTAGGTGGAGAGATTTCCTCCTAAGCAGTGTATGGGGTGAAAACCAGTTCTTGTCTAGGAAAGTTTGTACTTCCAATAAAGAATCCAATAGAAGATAAGGAAAAGTGTATCAGTATTCTTATTCTTGAGGTTATTGAATATTTTCCCCTTTGAAAAGAAGCAATTTGCAAAGAGCAAATTAAATGCATACCAGTATGCATATACATGTTATACTGAATGAGAAACAATGACAACATGGTCAGCTGTTACACTTAGTTGACAACTGATTCCTATCTACAACAAGTTGACACATTCCTTATTCAGTCCATTCTCCTACTGACTTCCAAGAAGGAAATCCTACAGCTCCTCTCCTCCTTGTGCGAGTCAGGTCCCTGATGCCATTATGCAGGTATCCAGCTGGACCTGCTGACAGTTCACGTATCCTTCAGCAGGAGACATGACTGAATCAGGCTGGTCAGAAGCAGAGACAGACAGCTATGTGGGATTGGCACATCCTTACACACAGCTTGTGGGATCCACAGAAAAGTTGAGGTTTCCAGGAATGAGGAGTTTTATCATAGAAACATAGAATCATAGAATTGTAGAGAGCGATAAGGTCTCTCCTTAGCCTCCTTTTCTCCAGACTAAACAACCCCAGTTCCCTCAGCTGCTCCTCATAGGATATTGATATTGATATTAATAATAATATTAATATTGACATTAACATAAGTGATTTACCAGATATGCATTATGTTTTTGTTAGATTCACACACCATCTGTGGTACAGATGATCTCAGTTTCTGCTTCAGAGATTTTATGACATATTGTAAGTATGTACTAACTCTTGTGCTAATTATCAGATGTAGATTACATTCATTCTTATTCCTTTTGTAATTCTCATATCAGAAATTTACAACAGATTATTTTCCACTCTCTGATGTATTATGGAAAATTAATTCATTTTATGAAGTTACTATGGTTTGGCTGAGAGAAAGTGTTTTTATGGTATCTATAAAACATTTTCCTCTAACAAAACCATTTACTGGAATTTGCACTAAAGGAAAAATGTGCCAAGTTAGAAGACAGATGGTTGGCATAGTGTTCTACATACATTGATACAGGAAGTTTGTTCCTTTTGTGAAGGGTGTAGCTCAACAGAAAAGAAGAAAGGAAAAAAAATATCCTTTGAGGTATTCTCAGAGCTTTAACTTAAAAGACAGTCTGCTTTAAACCTTTTCATGTTTGACATGACTAAAATAGGATTTTGCTTTTTATCTGCCTGTACCCTACCTTTTGTTCCCAGAGCCTCCTTCCGGGCAGACTTTGTCAGAGCAACCTGTATAACGGTACCCACAAGCAGTACCTTGGTAGGCAGCAGTGGTGCAGCCCAGGAACTGCAGCCAGGATGGGAGTCAGGACAGACTTAATTGGGGCAGGGTTTGGAAGAAGGCTTGGGGGAAAAATGAGCTGAGCAGTGCAGCTTTACTTCTGGGATGGGAGAGGTTCCAAAATGGGAGTCCAGAGGATCTGGGGACTAAGGGTCTGGGTCAAGTGAGAGAGTTAATCAAATGGCCTGAACAACACACACTTGATCTGGTTTTGGGGTATGGATAGGCACACTGGAGCATTGCTCTTCTGTCTCTCTTCACCATCTTCTTTCTAGCTCTTGGAAGAAAAGCAGCCTCAGAAAAAAAAAAGAATGTCTCATTTATCGGTGATGAATGGTGTCCCTCAGGGGTCCGTATTGGGACCAGTACTGTTTAATATCATCAATGACATAGACAGTGGGATTGAGTGCACCCTCAGTAAGTTTGCAGATGACACCAAGCTGAGTGGTGCGGTTGACACACCTGAGGGATGGGATGCCATCCAGAGAGACCTGGACAAGCTCCAGGAACAGGCCCGGGTGAACCTCATGAGGTTCAACAAGGCCAAGTGCAAGGTCCTGCACCTGGGTCAGGGCAACCCCCGGTATCAATACAGACTGGGGGAAGAAGGGATTGAGAGCAGCCCTGCTGAGAAGGACTTGGGGGTACTGGTGGATGAAAAGCTGGACGTGAGCTGGCAATGTGCGCTCACAGCCCAGAAGGCCAACCATATCCTGGGCTGCATCCAAAGAAGCGTGGCCAGCAGGTCGAGGGAGGTCGAGGGCCAAAACCCCTCGCCTACAAGAGCAGCCCCCGGGAGCGCGGCGAACAGGGCGGGCAAACAGGGCGTGGCATGTCAGGAGGGCGTAGCGCGTCAGTTTGCGCGGCAGTTCGCGTGGGCAGGGCGTGCAGGGGAGGCGTGCGGGCAGGGTACAGTACAAGTGGCCATCGTCCTCCCAGAGGAGGCGCAGCCATGGTCGCCACTCGGCTGAAAACCGGGGCCAGAAAGACTGTGGCGACACAGACGGAGCTCCCGCTAAGGCACGCGGCTGTCCAAGTATCCGGCTGCAGAGAGCGCCTGAGCCTGTCGGTTGTACCAGAGACCGACGGGGACACCACCTGCGTGCGGTGCGACCAGGTCAGCGACCTGCTCAGCCTGGTGGCAGAGCTGAAAGAGGAAGTGGAGAGGCTGAGGAGCATTAGGGAGTGTGAGAGGGAGATAGATTGGTGGAGCCACACCCTGGCGGCCCTGAGGCAGGGGCAGCTGGTGGAGGCTCCACAAGCAGCAAGAGATCCCCTGTCCTCTTGCTGCCGGGCAGAAGGAGAGGACCTAAGAGATGAGGGGAAATGGAAGCAGGTCCCTCCTCGGAGAGGTCGGCGAATTCCCTCCCGGCCTCCCTCACCGTCCCAGCTGCCCTTACACAACAGGTATGGGGCTCTGGAACATGAGGGACAGGAACATGAGGACCCTGACGAAGGTCCGTCCGAGGGGGTGCCTAGGGTGAGTCAACGAGCCCCACGCATCAAGACGTCCTTAGTTAAGAAAAAGAGGAGGGTGATTGTTGTAGGTGACTCCCTCCTAAGGGGTACAGAGGGCCCAATATGTCGACCAGACCCAACTCACAGGGAAGTCTGCTGCCTCCCTGGGGCCTGGGTGAGAGACGTCACCAGGAAACTCCCTGGTCTGGTTCGGCCCACTGATTACTACCCGCTGTTGGTCATGCAGGTTGGCAACGATGAGGTTGCGCTAAGAAGCCCAAAGGCAGTCAAAAAGGACTTGAGAGCACTGGGGCGACTGGTCAATGGAGCAGGAGCACAGGTAGTGTTTTCGTCAATCCCTTCAGTGACGGGGAAGAACGCTGAAAGGAACAGGAAAGCACACCTGATCAACACGTGGCTCAGGGGCTGGTGCCGTCGTCAGAATTTTGGGTTTTTTGACCACGGGGCGGTTTACACGGCACCGGGCCTACTCGCAGCTGATGGAGTGCAACTGACGTCGAGGGGCAAAAGGATTCTTGCTCATGAGCTGGCAGGCCTCATAGAGAGGGCTTTAAACTAGATTTGGAGGGGGGAGGGGCTAAAACCGGGCTCACTAGAGTTGAACCTAGGGATAGGTTCAACGTGCCAGAGTTGAAATCGATAGCCCAGCTCAGGTGCATCTACACCAATGCACGCAGCATGGGCACCAAACAGGAGGAGCTGGAAGCCATTGTGCAGCGCGACAGCTATGACGTAGTTGCCATCACAGAAACATGGTGGGATGCTTCTCATGACTGGAGTGCTGCAATGGATGGCTATAAGCTCTTCCAAAGGGATAGGCAGGGAAGGAGAGGCGGTGGGGTGGCTTTGTATGTTAGGGAGTGTTTTGATTGCATAGAAATCAATGACTGTGAAGACCAAGTAGAGTGCTTGTGGGTAAGGATGAGGGGGAAGGCCGATGAGGCAGATATCCTGCTGGGAGTCTGTTACAGGCCACCCAACCAGGATGAAGAGACGGATGAGACATTCTATAAGTCACTGGCAGAAGTCTTGCATTCGCTGGCCCTTGTTCTTGTGGGGGACTTCAACCTACCGGACATCTGCTGGAAGTATAACACGGCAAAGAGGAAACAGTCTAGGAGGTTCCTGGAGTGTGTGGAGGATAACTTCCTGACACAGCTGGTGAGTGAGCCCACCAGGGGAGATGCCTTACTGGACCTGCTGTTTACAAACAGAGAAGGACTGGTGAGAGATGTGGTGGTCGGAGGCTGTCTTGGGCTTAGCGACCACGACATGATAGAATTCTCGATTGTGAGGGAAGTAAGGAGAGGGGTCAGCAAAACTGCTATCATGGACTTCCGGAGGGCAGACTTTGGCCTGTTCAGGTCACTGGTTGAGAGAGTCCCTTGGGAGACAGTCCTGAAGGACAAAGGGGTCCAGGAAGGCTGGACAGTCTTCAAGAAGGAAATCTTAAAGGCGCAGGAGCAGGCAGTCCCCATGTGCCGTAAGAAGAGCTGGCGGGGAAGGCGACCGGCCTGGCTGAACAGGGAGATTTTGCTGGGACTCAGGGAAAAGAGGAGAAGGGGCAGGCAACTCACGAAGAGTACAAGGATCTCGTTAGGTCAAACAGGGACAAAATTAGAAAGGCAAAAGCCCAGCTAGAGCTCAGTCTGGCCACAGTCGTAAAGGATAATAAAAAATGTTTTTACAAATATATTAACAACAAAAAGAGAGGCAAGGATAATCTCCATCCCCTACTGGATATGGCGGGGAACATTGTCTCCAAGGACGAGGACAAGGCTGAGGTACTTAATGCCTTCTTTGCCTCAGTCTTTAATAGCCAGTCCAGGTATCCACAGGGTATTCAGCCCCCTGAGCTGGAAGACGGGGATGGAGAGCACAATGTACTCCTCATAATCCAGGAGGAAGCAGTCAAGGACATGCTAAGCCACCTGGACACCCACAAGTCTATGGGGCCTGATGAGATCCACCCGAGAGTACTGAGAGAGCTGGCGGAGGAGCTTGCCAAGCCACTCTCCATCATTTATCAGCAGTCCTGGTTAACAGGGGAGGTCCCAGAAGATTGGAGGCTTGCCAATGTGACGCCCATCTACAAGAAAGGCCGGAAGGAGGATCCTGGGAACTACAGGCCTGTCAGCCTGACCTCTGTACCAGGGAAGATTATGGAGCGGTTGGTCTTGAGAGTGCTCACAGGGCATCTGCAGGACAACCAAAGGATCAGGCCCAGCCAGCATGGGTTCATGAAAGGCAGGTCCTGCTTGACCAACCTGATCTCCTTCGATGACCAGGTGACCCGCCTAGTGGATGAGGGAAAGGCTGTGGACGTTGTCTACCTGGACTTTAGTAAAGCCTTTGACAGCGTCTCCCACAGCATTCCCCTGGAGAAACTGGCGGCTCGTGGCTTAGACGGGTTTACTCTTCGCTGGGTGAGGAACTGGCTGGATGGCCGAGCCCAGAGAGTTGTGGTGAACGGCGTTAAATCCGGCTGGCAGCCGGTCACAAGCGGTGTTCCCCAGGGCTCGGTTCTGGGGCCAGTCTTATTCAATATCTTTATTTATGATCTGGATGAGGGAATTGAGTGCTCCCTCAGTAAGTTTGCAGATGACACCAAGTTGAGTGGGAGTGTTGATCTGCTGGAGGGTAGGAGGGCTCTGCAGAGGGATCTGGACAGGCTGGATCGATGGGCAGAGGCCAACTGTATGAGGTTTAATAAGGCCAAGTGCAGGGTCCTGCACTTTGGCCACAACAACCCCATGCAATGCTACAGGCTTGGGGAGGAGTGGCTGGAGAGCAGCCCGGCAGAAAGGGACCTGGGGGTGCTGGTTGACAGCCGGCTGAATATGAGCCAGCAGTGTGCCCAGGTGGCCAAGAAGGCCAACAGCGTCCTGGCCTGTATCAGGAATAGTGTGGCCAGCAGGAGTAGGGAAGTGATTGTGCCCCTGTACTCGGCACTGGTGAGGCCGCACCTTGAATACTGTGTTCAGTTTTGGGCCCCTCACTACAAGAAGGATGTTGAGGTGCTGGAGCGTGTCCAGAGAAGGGCAACGAAGCTGGTGAGGGGTCTGGAGCACAAGTCTTATGAGGAGCGGCTGAGGGAACTGGGGTTGTTTAGTCTGAAGAAGAGGAGGCTGAGAGGAGACCTTATCGCTCTCTACAACTACCTGAAAGGGGGTTGTGGCGACGAGGGTGTTGGTCTCTTCTCCCAAGTAACTAGTGATAGGACAAGAGGAAATGGCCTCAAGTTGCGCCAGGGGAGGTTTAGATTGGATATTAGGAAAAAATTCTTCACTGAGAGAGTGGTCAGGCATTGGAACAGGCTGCCCAGGGAGGTGGTGGAGTCGCCATCCCTGGAAGTGTTCAAAAAACGTGTGGATGTGGCGCTTCAGGACATGGTTTAGGGTACATGGTGGTGCTGGATTAATGGTTGGACTTGATGATCTTAAAGGTCCTTTCCAACCTAGTGATTCTGTGATTCTGTGATTCTGTGATTCTGCCCCTCCACTCTGGTGAGACCCCACCTGGAGTACTGCGTCCAGCTCTGGAGCCCTCAGCACAGGAAAGACATGGACCTGTTGGAGCGAGTCCAGAATAGGGCCACAGCAATGATCAGAGGGCTGGAACACCTCTCCTATGAGGACAGGCTGAGAGAGTTGGGGTTGTTCAGCCTGGAGAAGAGAAGGCTCTGGGGGGACCTGATTGCATCCTTCCAGTACTTAAAGGGGGCCTATAAGAAAAATGGGTACAGACTTTTTAGTAGGGCCTCTTGCAATAGGACAAGGGGTAATGTTTTTAACCTAAAAGAGGGTAGATTTAGACTAGATATAAGGAAGATATTTTTCACAATAAGGGTGGTGAAACACTGGAACTGGTTGCCTAGAAAGGTGGTAGATGCCCCATCCCTGTAAACATTTAAAGGTCAGGTTGGACGGGGCTCCGAGCAACGTGATCTAGTTAAAGATGTCCCTGCTCATTGCAGGGGGGTGGGACTAGTTGACCTTAAACGGTCCCTTCCAACCCAAAGATTCTATAGTTCTCTCTGCCTTGCACGTGTTACTAGTTAATATAAAAACATTGGAAGATTCAGAGTGATATATGATGTTATTGCAAACCTAATGCCTAAATATAATAACAGTAACACCACTAATGTAGACACAACTTCAAAAGCCTCCAAAAGTGCTCAAAACTGTGTATTAAAATAAGATATTTTTTAAAAATCAGGACAAGTAGCCAAAACCAAGTATCACCACTACCACCTTTCTTCCCACCCATGGTGACCTTGCAATGCCCATTCTTTTTTCTTCCTGCTCTTGCTCTAACAACTTCCAGCAGCTTGCTGACTTTCTAATAAACTGTACAGTCTTCTAGGTCTTGAGGAAGTCTGCTTTTTCTGTAAGCATGTCTGAGGCTTCTCTGTGGCTTGCTCTTTGCCATAGATAGGCCTCTGCAACTGCTGCAACTGCTCCAATGCGTCCCGGCCTCCCCAAGCTCTCCTTTTCCCCAGCTGAGCATGCTCAGGTCTCAGAGCAGGCACTGCTTCCTCCTTGTAGCTTTATCTGACTTCACAAAGAGAAGCCAAAACAGGGCAAATGCAGCAGCTGCCCTGCAGTTCAGCTGCATTACATGCAGAATAAGCTGCGAACACACAAAACCAGTTACGATATTTAATTTATCATGTTTACCCTGAAGTGTGGTGTATTTCCAGTATACTGAAGACACAAGGAAATGATGTGGCTGAAACTAAGCAACTGCTACAGCAAACTCATACCAAGCCAGAGACACCCACTTACTACTCGGAGAATGTTTCTTCAAAAAACAGCCATGCCATATCTGATTTCTTGGTCGTAATCCTCAAAGGATGCTTAAACAAGCATCTGAGGAATTAAAATCCTTACTGAAAACTAAGGACTCAAGTCATTAGTTTTAGTACCCATTATGACCTTCCTGATGCTGCACAGGGGTTAACAGCTCTTCCCTCCCTGTATCGCCCAGATGCAACTGCATATTTATCTACTTGGTTAATGTAATTAAATATAAGTAAAAGCAGTCTGGTAGAGCCTGCATTTGGCCTGGATATTATTGGTGTGATTAAGCACTCCTGAGATCAAAAGCCTTTCCTCATCCCTCCTGGCAGTTTGAGGCTATGGGTCTGCAAATGGCAGATCCAATCTAACCAGTCGCTGCTGTAAGGGAAGGGCTTGCTTCGCTCTCCCTGCTCCTAGCCCAGGGCTCTGACGCTTGTCAGACCCTTCCATAAGAAGATTAAACCAAGATGAGTTTTTTTTTTAATTGTTGTATTTAATTGCTTGGGGAGAAGTTGGCACAAGGTAATAGGATAGAGAGCAGTGCTTTTTGTGCCAGTGATCTGTTGGGCTGCCTTATCCCATTTCACAGTAGGCTACCATTAGTCTCCCTGTCAGATGAAGGATATTGTCTCTCTACATTAGACTTCAGAGGAGAGGTGAGGGTAATCAATGTGCTGTATAAGACACTGTCAAGGCAAGTGGTGACCTGAAATTCTCAGATCAAGAGCAAAATACCCAGAAGATACTCCTCAGACAAACATGCCCTTAATACACAAAAATTCTGTGGTATGCAAAAGGTCAAACTACTTGAGCTAATGGTCCCTTCTGGCTCTTTAATGGTCCCTTCTGTCCTTTTAAAAATGTAAGCAAGCAGCTTAAATAAGTAAATAACTTGAAAACAGCCCATTGCTAGGATACAGGATTTTGGTTTGGACTTAAATCTAGTTTTAAAGTGTCCCTCTTCTCCCTGCCAAGTCTTTTAGAACTGAAAGGACAGAAAATTGATCCAGAAGTATGTGCTTCTAGAAAAAGAAAAAGAAAAGCCTTTACTCACTGACTTAGATGAGACAAACTGGCGAGTACCTTGAACTGTGTTTCAGTCAGAAGTTGCTGTTCTAGCATTGCTTTTTTCTTCCCCTCCATCCAAAACAGATATTGGAAACCTTCTGAGTTTAGATATTGCATCAACAGTGGGTAAATAGAACAACTCTTTGGTCCTGGCATGGGACCAGGATGAGGTCAGATTTGCTACAATAACAAAACCAGACAGAATTTAGAAAACAATTTAACAGTGGCAACCATATAACTGCTGACACTGGCTGACTGCACTCAAAGGCAGCTGTACCATAAGAGTCAGGGCATTTATTTTCTTGCTCTTTGGCATTCTCTTTCTTCAACTCTTTATATACCACCATTTCTATGGGAGACTATTTCAGAACAAACACTGTGGGTTAGAACTTGCTATGTGTCTGAAGTTGCTTCATTCAGGACTTAACTGAAAAATACTTTCTACTATAAGAGATGATGTGAAAGTGGACTTCAAATATTATGAAAAGAATTCTTCAGTGTTAAACACTTGCCTTTATTTTTCTCTGGGTGGTACTGATTTAGCTACTTTCTAGGGTCTAGATCTAAATACACTATTGACAGTTTCAGTAAAAACTCCCACTGTGGCTAAGAATGAAGTCACTTGCATCCCTCTACCTTTGCTGGCCCAACAGTGCTATGGCTGACATTGCACTTTGCATTTCCTAGCAGCCTGTGATTTCAGTTTTATTTTTTCTTCTTCTGTTTTGTTTGGGTTTTTTTTATTGTTTGGGGTGCTTCAACTCCTCCAAACTTCCAATTTCTGTAGGAGTCAAGGTGAACATGCTGTCAGTAGGTATGTATAGATGTCCAGATTTTTTCAATCGATGTCCTAACACAGAATTGAACCTTGAAGCTGAGAGCAGGCACAACAGTGTGAGTCACTGTGAAAGGACAGGAACACAAGGGCAGCTTAAAATAGATTTTTTCTCCCAAGAATTGTTCCTTTCTGAGGCCAGCTGCTGCTTCAACCCGAAAAAGGCTGTGAGCAGTTGTCTTTTTATTTGGGCTCTGTGTTTGGGTTCATACTCCATATTTATTTGTTATTCCTCTCTTCCCCCGCCTCTACATTTCACTATCCTTTTCCTGGATTTTCCCTTTTCCTCCATTCTTTGTTTCCTTATAGGCCTATGTTGTGGCAATGAGAGTGCTTGTATGCCTGGAGATGTGTCACAGCTGCATCCCAAACCCGTACCTGGGTGAGATGCAGGTGGGCTCTCCATCTTCACCCAGAAGGGACCTATGCCATACTCTCTCAGGTGAACCGATGTGGACTCCAGCAAGGATGAGGACTTTGAGGCATGCTGTATGGACCTAAGATCCTTGCTAGCCAAAATGTTTGCTGATTGCAGAAGGAAGCAGCTTCCATATGAATCACTGTGATTCTTTGTTCTGAAGTAATTTTCCATAGAAGCAATGGTTTGTAGTCTGTGTTAAATGTTAAATTTACCTATTTAATTAACTGGACATAATTGAAAAAAATTCCACTGTAAACAAAGTTGAGAAATAGCACCTTAAAGTTTGTTAATGTATTTATGGAGGTCAGTCAAGCATGCACTGGCAAAATAATAGTTGAGTTTGCTCTGTACATAATTTCCTTATTCTGGATTACATCAGCTCTTGCCCATATACAATTAACGAACCTGACACACCACAGCTAATGTTCTGCTGAATGCTGAACCCATCCAGACTCAGATATGTGTGCTATACCCAAGCCACTCCCAACTTTTGTGTATGTGGAGTTTCATACTGGGTAAACTTCAGACTGTTCAAACTGCAGTGCGATCAGGATGAGTGCTTCCTATGCTGGTTGGGGTAAAACCAGCTTAGTCTGAAATACACTTGGCTCAAACCCAGAAAGGTTTTGGTTTTAGGAATCGCACTGTAAACCATGACATACAGGCTAGCTTTCAGCAAAGAGCAGGGCTACAGCAATGTGAAAGTCTGGAGAAACAGAGGCTGTTAATCCACATGTAGCTCCACGCCACTGGAGGCAGACTATGGTAACCACTTAGCTCAGAAAAAACTCCTCATCTAAATACCTTCTAAAAAAGTCCATGTGAAATGTAGTTGTGGTAGGTTTAATTGCACAGAGCAACACAGGGCACAGACATAGTACAGTGTGGAAATGTTTCTATGAGGCAACATTGCTTTTTGTGTGCGGAGTTCCCAGCTAAAACCTAGACAGAACAAAGACTTGAGGCAGAGAGAGGAGATAGCGCCTGGGCTTTCTAGTTTTTAATCATGATTACACAGAGGCACTAAGCACAAAGCCATGGTCTGTTTGCTGGGCTGGTGAGATGAAACATCTGCCTGCATGCCTTGCTGTCTTTTGGCCAAGTGTGAGAAGGCTTGACGTGCTCCCTTTCCATGTGCCTGCCCTGCTGCCTCGAGCATGGTCCTGCTGGCCCCTAGGGAACAGGGCAGGCAGCAGGGCCTTGGACATCCTGATTTTCCTGAAAATCAAGAATGCTAACAGGGGGAAATGGGAGACACGTGTTTGCCCATGTGCCATCTGTTTCACAGCACCAAGTAATGCTGCAATTGTCTGTAGATCAAAAGCAACTGGTTCAAGACTCCTACTGATGCTTTGCAGTGTAGCAGTGCTCTGCTTGTCCTTCCCAGGGTTTGGCCTTAATGTCTGACACCCTTGCCTGCTTCAGGAAGGTGAATGCACATAACCCTGGGCATGGGTGAGCCCGGGGGGTACCTCAAAGGAGACTGCGGTCTGTGATACAGACTGTGTGGGACGCCAGTATGGGGAATGAAAGGATGAGGGTGTAGACTGAGCCCTGATGTGGGTAAAAATGTGCTGTGGAAGATCTGGGGAGTGTCCTCCCAGCAGGGAGAGAGGAAGCACGAGGAAAGAGTAGGGCTGCACACAGGAGAGGGGAGAAGGAGGGACCACAGCCCTGGGAGAACAGTAGCATGCATACACAGCTTTGCCTTAGAGGGCGCTGCAGAGGTGGGCCTGCCCATGCGGAGTAAGTGGAAATGAGATATATTTAGAGACGCTAGGACTGGAAGAAGTTTACCTGAAAATATTTGGGAAAGGGAAGGACTGACTGGGGCTTGCACAGCCCCCTATGAGAGCAGAGCCTGGGAAATCATGCCAGGAGCTCTTGCATTACAGGGGACTGGAGCAGAACATGGTAAGGTGGAACCATCCCCCACTGCAGGCAAATGCCCCCAAGCCTTGCCGCTGTCCCCAGGTTGAGCAGTCACAGAGCTGCAGGGTCTGAGGAAGAACAGTCCTTGAGGACCTGGGCCCCAGCCATCTCTCTGCTTGGAAAAGTGCCACTGTGTGAGGGGAGAGTCAAAGCAGCAGTAATATGTTCTGCCTCTTCCTAATTAAATCTCAAATGCCGATGTCAGGAGCAGGTAATTCCAAAGTGTCAGAAGTCAAGCAAGTGGGGCAGAAGGCCAGCTTGTCTGAGCAGGGATCTTCTTCTACAACTTAGGTGGAAAAGGAAAGTGTATGGACATTGGAAGCAAGGACAGGTGACACGGGAGGACTACAGAGATGTTGTTTGCCACTGTAGGGAGAAAATTCATGTGGCCAATGCTCGATTAGAGTTCAAACTGTCCAGCACTGTGAAGGACAACAAAAAGGGCTTTTTTTCAAGGTCAGTGTCCTGGTTTCAGCCAGGAGGGAGCTGGTTTTCTTCACAGAAGCCGGTGTGAGACTGTGTTTTGGATTTGGGATGAGAAACTGTTGATAATGTGCTGATGTTTTGGGATGTTGCTGAGCAGTCAAGGACAGTCCAGCTTCTTGTGCTGGCCTGCCAGCGAGCAGGCTGGGGGTGCACGAGAAGCTGGGAGGGGACACAGCCGGGACAGCTGACCCAGACTGGCCAAAGAGATATTCCCTACCATACGACGTCATGCCCAGTACATAAACTGGAGTTGGCCGGGGGGCGGAAATCGCTGCTTGGGGACGGGCTGTCGATCGCCGGGTGGTGAGCAATCACTGTATTGGGCATCACTTGTTCTTGTACATTCCTTTGTTGGTATTATCATTGTTGTTTCCTTCTTTCTTTCTGTCCTATTAAACTGTGTTTATCTTAACCCACGAGGTTTTTTTTTCCTAATTCTCTCCCCTGTCCCACTGCGGGAGGGGGATTGAGTGAGCGGCTGCGTGGTGCTTAGTTGCCGTCTGGGGCTAAACCACGACAGTCCTTTTTGGCGCCCAACGTGGGGCTTGAGGCTTGAGATAATAACGGTTGTAGGTCACAATATCAGTTTATTTGATTTGCATCATGCTCTCGTCTTTGCTGTACATGTTAAGGATTGGTGTTGGTTTCTGCGGGCTGCTGTACTCTGCAATGATTAGTAATGTCTCGCCTGTGAGTTTTGTTTTTAGAACACTGACCTTGAGCTTAATGTGGTATCATCTGAGCTCTGTACTAAAGCCGTTACTGTATTTTGGCTACTGTCTTGTGGAGATGATTAGCAATTATACATCTGCTTCTGAAAGGTTTTTTATGGAGGAAATGCAGAATGGTACCTTTGCTACCCTCTATCATAACATTTCCTCCTTCATCACAATAATTTTTCAGTATTTTGAACACCCTTGGGTAGTTAAAATACCTCTATTGCTACTTCTGGGGAACATTGTTTCGGTTTTGTCTAAGGTTGGCAAGCAATTTAAGAATATCACCCAGAGATCTGCCCCAAGGCTGGATAGTTATGAATGGCAGGGTGTGTGGAACGGCATGGGCAAATGCCTAGGGCAGTGGGCACCTCCGGTGTTTTGGAACTTCACTCCCGAACAAGTGCAGAATCCTGATAAACTAGCAGAATGTTTGGAAGAAGTATGCTGTCGGCCTGGCAGCTCCAAGGAGACACAAATCATTGCAATGTGCTGGGGCTTGGCCCATGCCTACCGAGCTCTATTTGACACTGTGCAAAGGGGAGAGAGGCTCTCTGGGTCTGATGGCAATGCAACAGGCACTGTAGCTACTCAAACCCCTGCGGCGGCCACTGTGACTACTCCAACCCCCACGGCGGGCACTGTAGCTACTCAGACTGTTGCAGCTGAACCAGAGAACCAGCCCATCCCGGTATCAGTTGCCCCTATACAAAAGAAGAAATCTTGGAAGTGGAAGTCAGCTCGTTTAGTAAGGGACGAGGAAGATTCTTCTAAGAAGGAGCCAGAGGAAGAGAGTGAGGAGGCAGAGTGCTCTGAAGCAGGGCCATCACAAGCATGGAAGAGGGAAGAGAGCGAGTCATCGCTTGAAGAGGAGGAAGAGGAAGAACTCATAAAAGAGACGGTAACTACCCGATCTCTATCCCTGAGTGAATTGCGAGATATGCGAAAGGATTTCAGCCGTCGTCCAGGTGAGCACATTGTCACCTGGCTGCTCCGATGCTGGGATAATGGGGCCAGTAGCCTGGAATTAGAGGGTAGGGAAGCCAAGCAGCTGGGATCCCTTTCTAGGGAAGGGGGCATTGACAAAGCAATTGGAAAAGGTGCACAAGTCCTCAGCCTCTGGAGACGACTCCTGTCGCGTGTGAAGGAAAGGTATCCCTTCAAGGAAGATGTTCTATGTCACCCAGGCAAGTGGACCACCATGGAGAAAGGTATCCAGTACCTGAGGGAGCTAGCTGTGCTGGAAGTGATTTATGGTGACTTGGACAATGGACAATCATCCAAAGATCCAGATGAAGTCAATTGCACACGACCTATGTGGCGGAAGTTTGTACGGAGTGCACCATCATCATATGCCAACTCATTAGCAGTAATGGCCTGGAAAGATGGAGAGAGACCAACGGTGGATGAATTGGCTGGCCAACTCCGGCAATACGAAGAAAGTCTCTCTTCCTCCCTACGGGCCTGTGTCTCTGCTGTAGAGAAACTGTCCCGGGAGTTCTGGCAATTCAAAGAGGATATGCCCTACCCTCCACCCATACGGACCAGTGTCTCAGCCATTAGGAGTAAGCGCTCTTCTGTTCAAGAGAGAGGATATAGAGGATACACACCACGAGCCACCCTGTGGTTTCAATTGCGTGACTACGGAGAGGACATGAGGAGGTGGGATGGAAAACCTACCTCGACCCTAGAGGCACGAGTACACGAGCTGCAAGGAAAGACAATTACAAAAGGGGGTTCAGGTTCCTCCAGAAAAATCGTTGCTCCACTTTCCAGTGGGCAGTTCCCCAGAAAGAATAGAAGAGCTGATCTCGCCTCTGATCCTCTTGAGGGGACTTCTGATTCCTATGTACAAGAAGCGGGTAATGAGTACTATGACCAGGACTAGAGGGGCCCTGCCTCCAGCCAGGCAGAGGAGAGGGACAACCGAGTTTATTGGACTGTGTGGATTAGATGGCCTGGCACATCAGACCCACAGGAATATAAGGCTTTAGTGGACACCGGTGCACAATGTACCCTGATGCCATCAAGCCATATAGGGGCAGAACCCATCTGTATTTCCGGAGTGACAGGGGGATCCCAACAGCTAACTGTGCTGGAGGCCGAAGTGAGCCTAACTGGGAAGGAGTGGCAGAAGCACCCCATTGTGACTGGCCCAGAGGCTCCGTGCATCCTGGGCATAGACTACCACAGGAGAGGGTATTTCAAGGACCCAAAAGGGTACCAGTGGGCTTTTGGTATAGCTGCCTTGGAGACGGAAGAAATTAAACAGCTGTCCACCTTGCCTGGTCTCTCAGAGGACCCTTCTGTGGTGGGGTTGCTCAGGGTCGAAGAACAACAGGTGCCGATCGCTACCACAACAGTGCACCGGCAGCAATATAGCACCAACAGAGACTCCCTGATCCCCATCCATGAGCTGATTCGTCGGCTGGAGAGCCAAGGAGTGATCAGCAAGACTCGCTCACCCTTTAACAGCCCCATATGGCCAGTGCAAAAGTCTAATGGAGAGTGGAGACTGACAGTAGACTATCGTGGCCTGAATGAAGTCACACCGCCACTGAGCGCTGCTGTGCCGGACATGCTAGAACTTCAATATGAACTGGAGTCAAAGGCAGCCAAGTGGTACGCCACCGCTGATATTGCTAACGCGTTTTTCCCAATCCCTTTGGCGGCAGAGTGCAGGCCACAGTTTGCTTTCACTTGGAGGGGTGTCCAATACACCTGGAATAGACTTCCCCAGGGGTGGAAACACAGCCCTACCATTTGCCATGGGCTGATACAGACTGCACTGGAACAGGGTGAAGCTCCAGAGCATCTGCAATACATTGATGACATCATCATATGGGGCAACACAGCAGAAGAAGTTTTCGAGAAAGGGAAGAAAATAATTCAAGTCCTTCTGAAAGCTGGTTTTGCTATAAAACAAAGTAAGGTCAAAGGACCTGCACAAGAGATCCAGTTTTTAGGAATAAAATGGCAAGATGGACGTCGACAGATCCCAACAGATGTGATCAACAAAATAACAGCTATGTCTCCACCAACTAGTGAAAAAGAAACACAAGCATTTTTGGGCGTTGTGGGTTTCTGGAGAATGCATATTCCATATTACAGTCTGATTGTAAGCCCTCTTTATCAAGTGACCCGGAAGAAGAACGATTTTAAATGGGGCCCTGAGCAACGACAAGCCTTCGAACAAATCAAACAGGAGATAGTTCATGCCATAGCCCTCGGGCCAGTCCGGGCAGGACAAGATGTTAAAAATGTGCTCTACACGGCAGCCGGGGAGAATGGCCCTACCTGGAGTCTCTGGCAGAAGGCACCAGGAGAGACTCGAGGTCGACCTCTAGGGTTTTGGAGTCGAGGATATAGGGGATCTGAGTCCCGCTATACTCCAACTGAAAAGGAGATATTGGCAGCATATGAAGGAGTTCGAGCTGCCTCAGAAGTGGTTGGTACTGAAGCACAGCTCCTCCTGGCACCCCGACTGCCAGTGCTGGGCTGGATGTTCAAAGGAAGGGTCCCCTCTACACATCATGCGACTGATGCTACGTGGAGTAAGTGGGTCGCGCTTATTACACAGCAGGCTCGAATAGGAAACCTTAATCGCCCGGGAATCTTGGAAGTGATCATGGACTGGCCAGAAGGCAAAGATTTTGGAATATCACCGGAAGAGGAGGTGGCGCGTGCTGAAGAGGCTCCACCATATAATGAACTGCCAGAGAACGAAGGGCAATATGCTCTGTTTACTGATGGGTCCTGTCGTATTGTAGGCAAACATCGAAGGTGGAAAGCTGCTGTATGGAGCCCTATACGACGAGTCGCAGAAGCTGCTGAAGGACAAGGTGAATCAAGTCAGTTTGCAGAGGTGAAAGCCATCCAGCTGGCTTTAGATATTGCTGAACGAGAAAAATGGCCAATACTCTATCTCTATACTGACTCATGGATGGTGGCAAATGCTCTATGGGGGTGGCTGCAGCAATGGAAGCAGAGCAACTGGCAACGCAGAGGCAAGCCCATCTGGGCTGCTGAATTGTGGCAAGATATTGCTGCCCGACTAGAGAATCTAGTCATAAAAGTACGCCATGTAGATGCTCACGTACCCAAGAGTCGGGCCCCTGAAGAACATCAAAACAACCATCAGGTGGATCAGGCTGCTAAGATTGAAGTGGCTCAGGTGGATCTGGACTGGCAACATAAGGGTGAATTATTTATAGCTCGGTGGGCCCATGACACCTCAGGCCATCAGGGAAGAGATGCAACATATAGATGGGCTCGGGATCGAGGGGTGGACCTGACCATGGACACTATTGCACAGGTTATCCATGAATGTGAGACATGTGCTGCGATCAAACAAGCCAAGCGGTTAAAGCCCCTCTGGTATGAAGGACGATGGTTGAAATATAAATATGGGGAGGCCTGGCAGATTGACTATATCACACTTCCACAAACACGCCAAGGCAAGCGCTATGTGCTTACCATGGTGGAAGCAACCACCGGATGGCTGGAAACATACCCTGTGCCCCATGCCACCGCCCGGAACACTATCCTGGGCCTTGAAAAGCAAGTCTTATGGTGACATGGCACCCCCGAAAGAATTGAGTCAGACAATGGGACTCATTTCCGAAACAACCTCATAGACACCTGGGCCAAAGAGCACGGCATTGAGTGGGTGTATCACATCCCCTATCATGCACCAGCTTCCGGAAAAATTGAACGATACAACGGACTGTTAAAGACTACACTGAGAGCAATGGGTGACGGGACATTCAAACATTGGGATAAACATTTAGCCAAAGCCACCTGGTTAGTCAACACTAGGAGATCTACTAATAGAGCCGGCCCTGCCCAATCAAAACTTTTACGTACTGTAGAAGGGGATAAAGTCCCTGTGGTGCATGTGAGAAATATGCTGGGGAAGACAGTCTGGGTTACTCCTGCCTTAGGAAAAGGCAAACCCGTTCGTGGGATTGCCTTTGCCCAGGGACCTGGGTGCACTTGGTGGGTAATGCGGAAGGATGGGGAAGTCCGATGTGTACCTCAAGGAGACTTGATTTTGGGTGAAAACAGTCAATGATTTGAATTGTATTATGTTAATTGTTCAGTATGACATTACTACTATGGCTGCTATCTACCCTATCAATGGTATTATAGTAAGAATCACCCAGACTGATGAAGAATGAGCTTCACTGAAACCAAGCAACGTGCAGCAGTGATGGAACCAGAACTGGCTTCAGCAGCTTGCGCCCAACAAATCCCTCGAGACCGACATCTTCGACCTGCAGACCATGGACATGGACCGTGCCAGATGACAATCCAACACCACATACCATCTCCCCTGCCCTGAGAGACTGCTATGATGGATGAAGCCCAGAGTCATGGACTGAATGAACTCCACAGACATTTTAAAGTGATGGCCCATGAACTAAGGAAAGTGATATCTGTGTGTATATATTAAAAGACAGGAAGAGTAATAATGAATAATTGGAATGTATTGAAAAGTATAGGACCCAGGCATGACATAAACAGTATGGAATAAGGGGTGGATACTGTCCTGGTTTCAGCCAGGATAGAGCTGGTTTTCTTCACAGAAGCCAGTGTGACACTGTGTTTTGGATTTGGGATGAGAAACTGTTGATAATGTGCTGATGTTTTGGGTTGTTGCTGAGCAGTCAAGGACAGTCCAGCTTCTTGTGCTGGCCTGCCAGCGAGCAGGCTGGGGGTGCACGGGAAGCTGGGAGGGGACACAGCCGGGACAGCTGACCCAGGCTGGCCAAAGAGATATTCCCTACCATACGATGTCATGCCCAGTACATAAACTGGAGTTGGCCGGGGGGCGGAAATCGCTGCTCGGGGACAGGCTGTCGATCACTGGGTGGTGAGCAATTGCTGTATTGGGCATCACTTGTTCTTGTACATTCCTTTGTTGGTATTATCATTTTTGTTTCCTTCTCTCTTTCTGTCCTATTAAACCATGTTTATCTCAACCCACGAGGTTTTTTTTTCCTAATTCTCTCCCCTGTCCCACTGCGGGAGGGGGAGTGAGTGAGCGGCTGCGTGGTGCTTAGTTGCCGGCTGGGGCTAAACCACAACAGTCAGGTTGGATGGGGCTCTAAGCAACCTAATCTAGTTGAAAATGTCCCTGCTCATTGCGGGAGGGTTGGACTAGATAACCTTTAAAGGTCCCTTCCAACTCAAACTATTCTATGATACTATGAAATGTGTTAACAGCAAAAGGAGGATCAGAGATAACATTGGTCCGTTACTTGATGAGGTCGGTCACCTCTCAAATAGGGACATAGGCAAAGCAGAGACTTAATGCCTTCTTTGCCTTTCTTTAACATCGATGATGGGCCCTGGGAGCCCTGTGTTGGAAGACTGTGACTTGGGGGGATGATAAACTCTCAGCCATCTCTGAACTTGTTCGAGACTTGCTGCTCTAGCTGGATGCACATAAATGTGTGGCCCGATGGGATTCATCCTAGGGTACTGAAAGCTGGCTGATGTTATCGCAGGACCTCTCTCCATTATTTTTTAACAGTCTTGGGAGTCTGGAGAGGTCCCATTCAACTAGAAGCTGGCAAACATTGTCCCATTTTTCAAGAAGGGTAAGAAGAAAGACCCTGGTAATTACAGGCCTGTCAGTCTCACTTCAGTGCCTGGTAAAATTATGGAGAAGGTTATTCTTGGACTTATTGAAAAACACTTGAGAGACAACACAGTCATTGGTCATAGCCAGCACGGGTTCACAAGGGGAAAGTCCTGCTTAACTAACTCAATTTCCTTTTATGACAAGGTCACCCACCTAGTTGACCAAGGGAAGCCAGTAGATGTGGGGTTTTTTTTATTTTAGCAAAGCTTTAGATACTGTCTCTTGCGGGAGAAGGATGGACTTCACAACTCTATGAGAGTTATACTCCGAAGCCGTTTATTGTCTTGTCTGACTCCAATATATATCATAATTTTTGCTTAGCCACTGCACACACACACTCATGATTGGTTACAGCTTGTTACACACATTATTGCAATTGGCTATATACAAAATATCACGCGCTGTCCACGTGCCTCTCACACAGTCAGCATTTGCTGCCTGCAGGTGTACCTGCGCTCCTTTGCTGCTTCTTAGTTGTTTACCACAGCTCCTTCTCCTCAAGGCCGAGCTGTGCAGATATCCAGCTGTTTACCATCTTCTCAATGCCACAGCTCCTTCTCCTTAAGGTCGAGCCATGCAGGGTGATCCCAACATCTCCCCCTTTTTGTTTATCTATAAACAAAACCTGATGGATCATTTGCAACCCAAGGACTGTGAGGAAGATGGACCCTCTGTACATTCTTGTATCGTCCTGTGCCGCGAACTCAGCCTAGCAGTCGGTAGGTGCCAGCTTTACGTGGGCGTCCCCACGGAGGCAATGGTGGCCTTGCCGTACACCGATCCCCCTGCTCTTCAGGAAATCCCGGTATTTATACATTTGCAAAGGAGCGAGTTTCGACACACGTGGCCAGCGAGTGTCGGAACTCACCTCAGTTGTCACCTTTTAACACAGGGAGCCTATGGCGTATGCGCCCGCTGGCCATACGTGCTGCATGTGCCACAGCCACCCTGTCTATTGGTTCGTAGGCTTTGTTCACACGGCATCTTACCATAATCCAGCAGTCACATATCAACTATGCTTAAATTAATAGCAGAATGTTACAAGGCAAACAATTCTAGCTGTACTACTCCTAGCGATGGAAAAAGCGCCTGCACAAAGCTATGAAAACCAATAGTATATCTTACCAAAGGATTTGTAGTTATAGAGCGCTTTGCCCTAAAAGCTTTCCATGTTCCTCTCATGATACCGCTAATTTCAGTGTGATTTACCCATACATTTTCTTCTGGCTGAGGTGGCATCCAGATTGCGATGACACCTGATAGTGTCAAGATGTGTCCGACGATGACGATGGTGACTGTTTCACCCACGGTTTTACCCTTTTTGTGGGTACCTAACGAGTTCCAGAATCTGTAATGACACAAGCATAACCTCGTCCCCAGGTTAGCAGTTGAAAAGGTCCTTCCCACATACTCTTTTCCAAACTTTTAACTTTTACTTGCACATTTTGTGTTAACTCAAACAGACTTCCTGTCATTCCTTTTACATGTTTCTCCTTCTGCTAGACGCAAATAATTTAACACATATAAGGCTTTATTCAAACGTTCTTGCGGTGGTGTGGTAGCCTCTCCCCCTTTTTGTTTTTGCCATAAACGCTTCAGGGAATTATTCATTCGTTCAACAATAGCTTGTCCAGTTGGGGGATGTGGTATTCCAGTAACATGCGTCACTCCCCATTGAGCAAAAAATCGTTGGGTTGACTGGGCTACATAACAAGGACCATTATCGGTTTTAATTTGTAGGGGTATACCATGTGCTGCGAATGCAGCTTGCAAATGCTTTTGTACATGTCTACTAGTTTCTCCTGTTTGTGCAGTGGCCCAAACTACTGCAGAATAGCAATCAATTGAAACATGAACATATTTCAATCTTCCAAAGTCAGCAACATGTATCACATCCATCTGCCATAGTTGTAGCGAATGCAGTCGTCGGGGACTAACTGTAATCGCGATTCCTGGGCCTATTTGTTGACAATCAGCACAAGTCTGTATAACAGCTCTAGCATCACCTGCACTTAGATTAAATTGTCTTGCTAAAACTTTGGCAGATTGATGGAAAAAGGCATGAGAGGCTTGTGCTTGACCTAAACGGTCCGGGGCAGGTCCAGCCCATACTGCGGCAGTCAGCCGATCAGCTCTTGCATTTCCTTCCACCAATTCCCCTGGAAGGTTGGTATGGCTGCATATATGCATAATGTAATAAGGATGTCGTCTTTTCTGCAATAAAAACCAAAGCCTTCTAAATTGTTGATATAGCTGTTCCTGCTGTACCTGTCTGAGGATTGAACCTTCCAATCTTTGGAGTACTCCAGCTACATATAAAGAATCAGTAATTATATTCACAGGTTCTTCAGACCATAATTTAAAGGCTTCAATTACTGCCTGTAGTTCTACCTTTTGAACTGATCCTGGCATGACAAGTACCCGTTCTTTCCATTCTCCGTGCTCTCACCATACTATTGCTGCCTTGCCTGTTTTCCCACCACCATCCATAAATACTGTAGCACCTTGAACTGGATATTGACTACACTTTGATTTTTCTTCTACTTCATGGTTTTTTAAAAAGGTAAACATTTTGTGTGATGGATAATTAATCTGAATGTCACCTTCAAATCCTGCTAATGCAGTTTGCAAGGGAACAGAGTGCTGCAAAGCCCAAGTCAAATATTCTTGTTGTAATGGTATTAAAATCATTTTCGGGTCCTTTGCCGATATATCAATAATTCTGTTGCGCCCTTTCATAATCAAATTTGCAAAATACTCTGCTTTCGTGGTGATGGTTTTTCTCTGCTGCTGAGGCAAAAAGTCCCACTCTAAAATTCTCAATGGGTCTGCTTTTGATTCTAGCTTTGTTATCTACTGTATTATAAGCGCATAGGGACGTCGCTCGTGATTGATTACTGCCAAAGTGATCCCTATTGAGGGGTCTATCCTAGAACTAAATGCTTGAGTTACCTTTTCAGAAATGTTTGCTACTGCTTCCCGGGCTTCCTTGGTCAATTGCTGAGGAGAGTTTAACCTGCTATCCCCTCGCAAGAGCTGAACCAAGGGCTCCATATCTTGGTTTGTGCTCCCACAAATAGGTCGAATCCAATTAACATCTCCTACCAATTTTTGTACATCATTTAATGTTTTAATCTGAATTCTTAATTCAACCTTTTGGGGGATCACCAACGTTTCAGTGATCATCCACCCCAAGTACCTCCAAGGCGCTTCCGTTTGTATCTTTTCCGGCGCCACTTGCAGCCCACTTTGTCTTAAAAGCTCAACGAGCTCCCTGATCATTTCTTCCGGATTTAATTGATCATCGGCCAACAATACGTCATCCATATAATGATAGATGAGATATTGAGGCCACCTTTTTCTGATTGGCTGTAAAGCCCAATTTACATAAATTTGACACATTGTGGGCGAATTTTTCATGCCTTGTGGCAATACTGTCCAATGATATCTTTGCATGGGTTGCGCCTTGTTTGTACTTGGGACTGAGAATGCAAAATGTTCGGCATCGTCTTAATGCAGCGGGATTGTAAAAAAGCAATCTTTGAGATCTATAATCAAAAGCTTCCAATACTTCGGTATCATACAGGGAGATGGTAGCCCTGGTTGCAAGGCTCCCATGTCCACTATAACCTTATTGACTTCTCACAAGTCATGTAATAATCTCCATTTTCCACTTTTCCTTGGAATCACAAAAACAGGTGTGTTCCAAGGACTAGTGGTTGGCACAATATGGCCTTTTTCTGGCTGTTCTTTTACCAAATCTTCCAGGTGGGCGACCTTTTCTGCAGTCAGCGGCCATTGGTTTACCCACACTGGATCATCAGTTTTCCATTCCAGTTTGAGCACAGGTCGCGTTTCAATGGCCACTACCGAAAACCCTGCGGATCGCTAGAGAGTGATACATTCATTTGACTCAGTACATCCTGCCCAAGCAAACTTAATGGTAATACGGCTACATAGGGTAGTACTGAACACACTAGCCCGTCTGGATTTTCACAGGTTAGAGTTGTTGCGCTCTGTTGTGTTGCAGAAAACTCACTGACCCCTACAAGTCCGTGAGCTGGAGACTGAGCCAGCCAGCCTGGCGGCCACTCTCGCTGACTGATTATGGTCACATCAGCTCCTATGTCCACCAACAAATCGGTGGTCCATTGTCGCGGTCGTGCGGCGGGGTCAGGATGCCTAAACTTCATTTTCAAAGTCAGTTTTCTTCTGATCCTAATGGTCCATTCGCGTTACTCGGGACATCATAAACTGACATGTCCCATAAGGTAACTTCTACTGTTGTTTCCACGTCCACTCCGGTGCTCCCTCTGGTTTGGGCGCTGAGGCTTGCCAAGCAGCCTGGTGGTGCTTCCCCATTTGTGTCGTCGCACGGGGTGCCTTTGCGCTTGGTCGCCCGTTTCCCAATTTCATACCATCCCGATGATACTTTGAATAACACTCTGAGGCCTGATGACCAAATGTTTGACATTGACCACATGGTGCTCCTACTGGGCCTATTCCTTGCTGAAAGGGTCCTTGTTGGAAGGATCTACGACCTGTCTCAGTCTGCCTAGGTCCTTTCCTTGTGGCCTTGCACTGAGCTCTAAAATGGCCTGTTTTTCCACAATTAAAACATTTTTTCTCCCCTTTTCCATTTATAAATGGCTTAATTGCTGCTGCAAAGGCACTTGCGAGAGTTTCTGCCTGATGTGTGGCAGAGCCTACTCTGTTGCAGGCTTCTACCATTTGTACTAACATTGATTCTTTTGGGAAAGTTAACAAAATTCTTTTACAATCTACATTGGCATTTTCTACCGCTAAATTCAACAACACTGCTAGTTTTGCGTCTTCATTGGTATACACCTTATTCAAAGCATCTCTCAGACGATCAACAAAAGACATATATGGTTAATCTCTCCCTTGTCTAATTTGAGTGTAAGATGGTTGCCTCTTTCCCTCCTCAGGGACTGTTCGCAACGCATTCAACGCTAGTCGCCCAACTAATTGCAAGGCTTCTAAGGGCAGCCGAGCTTGCAATCTAACATCCACAAACGGTCCCTGGCCTGTCATTTGTTCCATAGTAATGTTCTGAAGTGGATCGCCGTCTTGACGCTCCAGGTTTCTCAGGGCTTCTTGCATACAGAGTTTATACCATCTGTCTGCCCACAATAACCTTTGGGTTGGTGTCAACAACATATCTATCATCTGCCGACAATCCCATGGTGTAAGAACCATTCCCGTGAATATGTTATCTAATAGAGCTTGCGTGAAAGGTGATTGCAAGCCATAATTTTGTACTGCCTTCCGCACTTTCTTAATCAAGTCCCAATGAAATGGGTCCCAGCGATTGGGCCCGTGAGGTTGTACACTAACGGGAAATGCCATCGGTAACTCTGTTTCCTCATCTTTCATTGCTCCTAAAAAAACGTCTTTCCACCGCTCCCTAGGGTTGCCTTTCATCCTAGGCTCTTGCCTCCCTATAGTCTCTACAGCAGGCTCTTCTTCTTCGTCGCTGCTATCAGGCAACGGGGGCCGTAAAGGTGGCAGGGGCTCGGCTGAGGGCTTCAAAACTACGGCTTTCGATCGGTTAAGTCTGGGTGGTTTCGGGGGTGGTGAAGCCCGCCCCATCAATCTTTCACACGGGCACACAGAGGAACATTGAGTACATTGTTCTGGGCAGCTTTGTCCCGTCTTGCCCTCATATATATCATCGTAGATCTGTTTCTCTGACTTATCTAATGCAGCCAGTTCACCCGGTGCATCTGGCATCTCAGGAGGTGCAGTCAGAGTTGCTGAAGGTCCTGGACCCTCTGACTTGGTTGAAAAGGGATTGGTTGAAGGCGGTTTACCAGCCTCCTCCATACCAGCTGCAGCTTTTCTCTCTGCCTTTAAGGCTTTTAATGTGGTTAATATCAACTTCCACGCCGTCACTAACTGTGCGGCAGTTTTCTCAATATGTTCCCATAACATTTTTCCTATCTCCTCCCACGTCTCTGCCTTAAACACCACAGACGGATCGGGGGGGTACCCTTTCTTTCAGCACCAAATTAGGAGCCTTCTAAGTGTATATTCCTCATATTTCAGTCCTCTCTTAGAGAGTATATGCAGCAGGAGTCTGACTATCGCCCCTTCTTCATGCGATGTGTTCTGCCCCATGCCGCCCCGGTTGCTCACCTCACCTCGCTGGGTGCTTTTCCGTTGCAACGTATTCCTTTTTCTTTTTCCTTGCGTCAGTCCCGCTGACTGCAATTCTTCCAACCGGGCTTCTCCCGCAGCGTCCTCTGCACTCGACCGGTGTTCAACGATGAGATCCCATAGATTGTATCACGTCGGGGTCACCAGTTGCGGGAGAAGGATGGACTTCACAGCTCTATGAGAGTTATATTCCAAAGCCGTTTATTGTCTTGTCTGACTCCAATATATATCATAATTTTTGCTTAGTCACTGCGCACACACTCATGATTGGTTACAGCTTGTTACACACATTATTGCAGTTGGCTATGTACAAAATATCACGCGCTGTCCACGCGCCTCTCACACAGTCAGGATTCGCTGCCTGCAGGTGTTCCTGCGCTCCTTTGCTGCTTCTTAGTTGTTTACCACAGCTCCTTCTCCTCAAGGCCAAGCCATGCAGATATCCAGCTGTTTACCATCTTCTCAGTGCCACAGCTCCTCCTCCTTAAGGTCGAGCCATGCAGATCAATGCCACAGCTCCTTCTCCTTAAGGTCGAGCCATGCAGGGTGATCCCAACAGTCTCTCACTGTATCCTTCTGGACAAAATGTCCAGCATACATCTAGACAAGTCTATAATATGTTCGGTGAGCAATTGGCTGACGAGTCGGGCTCAAAGAGTTATAGTAAATGGGGTTTCATCAGGCTGACAGCCAGTCACCAGTGGGGTTCCCCAGGGCTCAATTTTAGGGCCAGTGCTTTAATGTTTTTAGAAATTATCTAGATGAAGGAATTGAATGTACATTAAGTTTGTCGATGTTACTAAACCAGGAGGAGCTGCGGACTCCCTCAAGGGTAGAGAGGCCTTACAGAGAGATCTGGATAGACTAGAGAGCTGGGCTATCACCAACTGTATTAAATTTAACAAGAGCAAGTGCCAGATTCTGCACCTGGGATGGATAATCCTGGTTATATGTAAAAATTCAGGGATGAGAGGCTGGAGAGCAGCCCCGCGGAAAGAGATCTGATGGCAAGTTGAATACGAGTCAACAGTGTGCCCTGGCAGCCAAAAGGGCCAACCGTGTCCTGGGGTGCATCTAGCAGAGCATAGGTAGCCGGTTGAGGGAGATGATTGTCCCATTCTACACTGCACTGGTGCGGCCCCACCTGGAGTACTGTGTGCAGTTTTGGGCACTTCAGTATAAGGACATCAAACTATTAGAGTGTATCCAGAGGAGGGTGACCAAGATGGTGAAAGGTCTCAAGGGCAAGATTTACAAGGAGTGACTGAGGTCACTTGGTTTGTTGAGCTTGAAGAAGAGAAGGCTGAGGGGTGACCTCATCGCAGCCTACAACTTCCTCAAGGGGGGCAGTGGAGGGGGAGGTGCTGATCTCTCTCTGGTGACCAGCAATAGGACACAAGGAAATGGAATGAAGCTGCATTAGGGGAAGTTCAGATTGGACATCAGGAAAAGGTTCTTCACTGAGAGGGTAGTCATTCACTGGAACAGGCTCCCCAGGGAAGTGGTCATAGCACCAAGCTTGTCAGAGTTCAAGGAGCATCTGGATGATGCTCTTAGTCATATGGTTTAACTTTTAGATAGTCCTGCGAGGAGCAGAGAGTTGGACTCAATGATCCTTATGGCTCCCTTCCAACTTGAGATATTCTATCATTCTATGAGACTTCTCCCCATGCTAGCTTAAGGCTGTGGTTCAGTTGCTCTGTGCTTATTCAGCCAAACATTCAAGCATGTGGTTAACTTTTGGGCACATGATTCAGTCCCTGGGACTCCGGTGGGACTAAATCATGTGCTTAACTTTTAATTTGTGCTGAAGCACTTTGTTGAACAGGAAGTTCAGGGAGTTAATCCACTGAAATCACTACCTCCAGAGTCACTAAAAACAGAGAGAAAGGAGAGAAGAACCAGACCTGCTCTTTCCCTTGTGACTTGTATACGGAGGGGTTAAAAGATGGGATTTTGGTCCGTAGTTGGACCCTGGGTAAGAAGTAGATAGCCGAGAAAACCACAGCAGAGGGGTTAAAAAGGTGGACTTTCAGCTCGTGAGAATAGTAAAATATCATTGTGTTCCAACCACGGACCACGCGGTGGCATGTATACAGAGGGGTTAAAAGATGGAATTTTGGTCCGTAGTTGGACACTGAGAAGTAGACAGTGAGAAAACAGCAGCAGAGGGGTTAAAAGATGGACTTTCAGCCCATGAGAACACCGCAGTTAGCACAGTGAGAAAAACAGATAGCTGGGTGAGAAGTAGATAACAGGCTGGGTGAGAGAAACCAGATGGTTTCCCACAGAGATAAGAAAGTTGAACAATACTAAGGGAGGACATGGAGGGAGGAATCCTTGCAACATCTTGCTATTTGGCTTAAGTATAATTGATAATATGCCGTGTATACAGAGCCTACGAACCAATAGACGAGATGGCTATGGTGTGTGCAGCGCGCCTGACCAGCAGGCGCATACACCATAGGCTCCCTACGCTGAGAGTCAGCAACAGAGGCGTGTTTCGGCACTCGCTGGTCACGTGTGTCGAAACCTGCTCCTCTGCAAATGTATAAATACCGAGATTTCCTGAAGAGCAGGGGGATCGGTGTACGGCAAGGCCACCGTTGCCTCCATGGGGACGCCCACGTAAAGCTGGCACCTACTGACTGCTGGGCTGAGCGTGCGGCGCAGGACGACACAAGAATGTACGGATGGTCCATCTTCCTCACAGTCCTCAGGTTGGTAAGACTCAGCAGTTGACTTGGAAATCATTGAGCCCTGGGTATGTCCTTTCGATGGGAGATAACAATATGCTCACTGTGATGCACTCTAAGTGAAAATTTCAGTATCCTTTCCTCCTTCTGGTGTACCCCCTTATTAGGTTCAGAAGTAAACATCAGATGACTGTGTGTGATAATTTCTGTGCCTGATGTATTTTATTGACTCATTTTAACAGCAGGAATTGCATCATTTGTAAAAACAAGTCCCCCTCTCAGAATTCCCATAAAAAGTTCAATGATTGGGAGTCCACCACCTTCACTTTCATAATTTCTACAAATACATTAACACTGAATTTTATAATGTGTTGCATAGGGAAATTATAGGACTGTTTCTAGATTGGCAATGGAACCATTCAGTTGTCACAGAATAGCAATGTGAGGCTGACATTAATTTCCAATAGCTGAAGTTGCACCCTTCTTGAGATGAGATGGAGGGATGCTTGAAGCTGTAAGCCCAAAAACTTTAGCTGTGAGAGATGCAGCATTAGACTATACTGATTCTGGCCTCAGTTACTTAATAACTACTATGCCTGGTTTAAATAATTTTGTATCATCTGGTTCCTGGATATTTCACATAATGGAAAAACTGACAGCAGACTAATTCCTGAAAATACAATTTTTATTTTCCTCATAAAGTCACTTCACATACAATACTGCAAAGGTAACATGGAATGAAGCGTGCTCTTTGCCTACTAGATAAATCAAAGCCTGTCAGTAGTTGGATTCAGACTCCACTATCCCTGCCTTCAATTCCTGTTGCACATACTAGACCTTGAGGTAGACAGGACCATTTGGAACAAACCAAACTGCAGTAAGAATAGTCAAATAAAGCAAACTTTACCAAATCCCATCAGGGTATGTGAAAGGTGAGAGCATCTTCTTCATTAAGGTTATCCAGTCAAGGACCTTTCAATGTAAACGTGATAACATATAAAGGTGGAAGTGACAAACAAAACCTCAGAGACACAAACCTGATAGATGAGGGATAACGGAGATAATGCCAAAGACCAAAAGTCTCCAGTCACTAGTTGATGGGTGATTAAGAAACTCTGGGCACAGCTTTGGAGAGGGCCAACCTGGACTTTGTAATGGATAAAAAGGGGGAAAACAGAAGGAACATGAGGATTTGGGATATTTGAGACAGTCCTGTGGGACTACGCAAAACTTATTAAGGAATGTTTAGGGGAAGGGAGCCAGGGAAGAACAAAGTGGGGACTGGACAGAAAGGGGTATTAAGGGACTGGTCACATGTAAAACAAGGCTGTCAGTACACGTCTGAGCCTTGCTCCTGATCCCCACAGTCTCTCCTGCCTTCTGATTTAATCCTTTCTTAACTATCTCTCTGCATAATCTCACTTTCTATCCTGTGTGTGTGTTTGAGGACTACAAGGACTAGGTGCCAGCTATGAGGGGGACCAGCAGGAGTGGATTTGGTGCCAACTACTGGAGTCATAGCAAGGGTGTAGGTGCCCCTGGTGGTGTCATCTACTGAGTGAGGGTCCCAGTGCTGGCTGACAAATGCACATGAGTTTGTGAACCCGGGGGGGGGTGCCTGCACTAATGGCCTCCTATCTCTGCCATCCCAAGAGGAGAGGGGGTTTGGCTGCCTGTGCTTGTGTGGTATTTGTACGTGGTGGTGCAGGTGGGTGCTGCTGAAGGCAACACCTTGTCTGTGTGACAGGACAATCAAGTGAAAAGGAAGTTGCAGCCAAAGGGTGGGATTACGGTTTGTATTTACAGCTCTTGCTCAATAGAAGGGGCTCAGCTAGCAGCAGTTATTAGTTGATTTATCACTTCAGATACTTGGCCCTGTGCTAGAGCCCCACAGTTGGGGTGTCAATTTTAGATGCAAGGCCTGACTGTGGTCTTTATCCTCTCTGTATGGGGACTGATCTGGAACATCCAGTCACATCAGCTTTGACAAACCATCCACCTCAACATCTTTCCAACATGTCAAAGGTCCCTGAACCTCGTTTCATTCTGTCTTGCCCTGCTTCGTTGCTGTGGCTTTCACTTTTTCAGTGAGGTTCATGTACTGATCATACCATTCTGCAGCGGAATGAGCAGATGCTCACATTTCTTCTTCTCTTGGTGGCATGACTATGTGAAGCAAAAAGCACTGAGTGTTCTCCAACACATTTCTTTGGGTTTTAAATTCCACCACTGCAGAAATTAACACAAGACATTGCTACAAAGTCTTATGCTTTCCAAAAAGCATTCTGCAAGGATAGAGTATTGGGTAACAATCTGCAGTAAACTTATGTGGAGAGTGTTTAGTTTCCTCCTGGATGAACTTTACATCTGCTGTGTATTTTGGAGTACTACTAAAACATACATTATAAAGAGAAACTGGTGGAATGTAGGCTGATTTACTGTATTTAGTTGTATATTTTTTTGTCTCTAGAACAGAGTTGTCTGTTACTTTGTAAAAAACATCTTTTTCTCTGCAAGATCTACCCTCACACTTTGTACAATGGCATATTCACCATCTATCTATTAAAACTTTGTATTTTTACTGACCATGTAAGAATGAGGTAATGAGTTGGTTTAACTGTGACAGCTAGTATCAGAATGAAATCAGTGGTGCAGAAATAGTGGTTACTAACATAATGCGTAGCAGGTGTTTGCATCCTAACTTTCCTTTTAATGGCATCCAAGAATATGGCTTCAAATTTGTATGCACTTCAGTTACAGAATAAATATTCTTATTCACGCTGAAGAACTACAGGCTTGTCCCTTCCAGAAAATGCTTAAGATCTCAGAGAAAAAGCTTTAGGATGATAATGGAGAGAAGGACTGACTTCAAAAGGATTTTGTATAGAGTTAGGAAATAACCATTACCCATCCTCTCCAAAATTCTGCATATGTTTAGTACTAACTGTAAAATTGTTTTCCTGCAGTTTAAAGTTGAATAAAATTCCCAGTGAAGTCGGTCAATAAGCACCACAGTGTCAAATCCAAAGAAGTAAAAGTAAATATTATTTCCGCCTGTCCAGGTCAGAGTATTTTACTTTTAAGATAAGCTGCTTAGGACCTTTGTTTTTATTCATAAAATTCCCCAAGGAAAATCCTTCCAAGCACACTTTCAGCTCTTTAATTCAGAGGGAAATGTCATGCACAGCTTAGAGCTGATGCACATTTCCCTTGCTGGTTTCCTGCAAGCCTCTCAGTTCCTTCAGGGATCATTCATGTTACAGCATATTCTATACCTGAAATGTGAATATTTAATCACAAATTCCAAGCATTCATTGAAGTGTTTGCTACCTAGTAAGGCATTCAGTGGAAAGATTTTGCTAAACTGTGATTAACTGCTCAACTAAGGCCTGAAAGTCCTTCTCTGAAAAAGTTATGATGCCAGCGAGTTTGAGTGTCAGATCTGGCTGCCTCTAAACAGATGCCTGTCATCACTTCCAGATTTCTTGGCTTTTAAACCAAATTCTTAGAGTGCTGCCAGTGCACTGCAGCATGTCATGGTTGGAAGGAGTCCAGCAGAAATTTAGCTTTAAGAAAGGCAGGAAGCAGGGAACACAGGCACCATATATTTCTAAGCCTGCCAAAACATGCTTCCATAGATGTGTTGTTGAACAACAGGGGAGTATTGCCAAAAACATTAATAAATGACCTTTAAGGGGAAAGTTAGCGTTACTTGTAACAGGAACTGAAACCCTTCTTTTTAAAATATAAATCATTACCATTAATTTGGCCAGTTACTTTTGTAGATGTGCTTCAAGGCTGTTTTGTATCCCATCACTGAGTTACATGCCACATGCCTGGTATGTAGATAGAATCTGTTTCACTGCTTTTGCTGATTAGATTAGATAACAAAACAGACTGTAATGAAAATTATAAAGCTAAAGGCTAGTTGTAAGAGCTGGTTGAAATCTTTCCAATGAATATTTCAACAGGATGTCATCTAAGATCCACTTTCATAAAATATTCCCAAGCAATGTAATTACAGATTTTTTTTCTTCAGGATGAGTACTGAAAAAAATTATCTTCTATATGTACATTTTGATATGCAAATATTTAAAAAATATTTAAGAATACAGTTTCATCTGTTTCATAACTAACCCCATCTTTTTAATTCTGTGAAAAGTTTCTTCTACAGTTTATTCTCAAAAAAATACTTTCTGAGGACTGTTTTTAATTCCACTTCCCTTTGCCTTGCCATTTGCATTTACTTGAAAAGCATAGGGTGAACTGAATTTTATTTGTAATATTGAAGAATGCTCTGCTCCAGTTAAAGCTTTTTAAACTCCCGCTCTTTCATTTTAACTAGTTTTTCTGCTTTGTCATCTTGTCTTATATTTTTTTGCTGAGGAATGAGGTTCTTTTTCAGGGCCTGTTCTACATTCAACACTTGAAGCAGGGAAAAAGTGGCATGGCTTAAGCACTAAACAGAGACTGCTCTCCACAGCCCCTCTATCTTTGCAATCAGTTGACAAGACAGCATTATTAAAGAATTATAATTCTGTCCTGGGCTGCTAATATAAAAGTTATATCAAAAAAGCTATATGTTAGCATAAGTTATTCCTGGAGACAAAGTTTAAGTTGCAAACTCCAAAACAAGATTTCTGTCTATCGTGCTGGCTGTTTCAATGAACCTCTGTGCCTTAGCCTCTATCTATAAAATTAAAATTGTCACACTTCTCTACCACACACAGCTATAGCATGGAAGTATTCATGATGTTTCTGGGGACCTCAGGTACTGCAGTAATGTTGGAAATGAACAAGAGAAAGGAAAAGATATGACTCTTCCCTTTCTATGCCAGAAACAGCAGAAATAATTCTACTTTATTCTAAGGCAGCTGAGCTTCTGAATTTCTAGTGTTTATCAGATTTACATTTTGATGACTACCTGTTTATTTGTTAGAACTAAGAAATAGCCAGAGATGCCCGTGTGCTATCTTTGCTTCGTCAAAGGCTGATTTTTTTTCTGAGGATATTCTTGAACCACAAGACTTTTCTGAGCATTCTGAGCTGTAGACGAATTCAGATCCAGTGTCAGTCTTTAAATTTGTGGCTAAACTTGATTGTTGAGGACTGAATCAAAATCTAAGCTCCTGGTGTTATAGATCTCTGTTGAATTAGTTCAGTACTATAATAGTGACAACTCTCACATTGTGCAAAGATTACAGGTCTCTCAAATGGCCATAATATATAATGGGACTGGAGCGGAGTTTCTTAGCCCAAATGTTTCAACCATTAAAAATACACAACACAGAAAAAAAAAAAAAGCCAAATTATTTCTAATGTTCAGGATTGAGATCAGAAGGATACTTGAAAGAGGCTTAATGTGCTGTAGTTGAGAATTACTAAGGTAAATTGATACATTATGTGTGTTATTGAAAAGATTATTTCACACCTCAAATGTAAGTGCATTTCTTGGAAGTTCTATTGATTTATGCAATAACAGCTGCTCCTGAAACTTTCTCTGCTAATGAATCATCAGGATACACACTCAGGGAAGAGCAGAAGCAGAAATGATGTGTCTGGAAAGGTGAAGGCAAGTTACTGAGAGAGATGCAGGCAATGAAGAGGGCACATCCATCAACTGATGACAAGGTGCTCTTTACGTAGGATACACATGGTCTGTGGGAAAGGATATGGTGCCTCTTCTCCACCAGGGTATCTTAGAAATGCACTGGGCAATATGGGCAACCAACCAAACAGTGTAACATGTTTCCTCCTTGGTAGGGTGGTCTTTTATGTAAGTAAATCTTATGACGCATCTCTAGACCTATAGTTTTAGGTTGCTGCTAGGTAAGATTCAGCTCTGACTGTTGAGCTACAGCTCACTGTTGCCTCCCCTGTGCTGTCTGGGAGAGCTGAATTGTCCAACTGGGAGATCAGGTGAGTGTCAGAACTAGGACAAGGGAAGGGACAGAAGTAGCCACCAGGGATGCCAGAGACGGAGAAGGGGAGCGGGATCTCCCCTTTGACAGGGATGAACTGTTAGATCTGCTCACCCCATTTCATGAAACCACACCCCTCAAGTTGCTATTCAGCAAAGCAGCTAAGCACATGCTTCAGTGCTTAACTTAAACCTGTGACACCTTGAGCATAAGGGGACAGATCTAGTGTCCTCGGTTACTGTTTTCAAAATGGTAAATTTCTAAGAGAGATAGCTTTTTTGGCACGAAGTGTTGACAAGATTTTGTCTCTTTTTAAAAAGATTTGGCTCCCATATAGGAACTCTGGGAACATTTGTTGGAATCAAACGGCTGGACTTAATCAGCTTGTTTATAGAAACGCTTTAACATTTAAAAGGGTTGGATTTCAGTAATTACTCAAGAGAAAGTATGTGTGGATTTCAGGTGGTGTGGATACCAGTTAGCTTAGCTCTGTGTTCACCACTGGCCATATGTCATCCACTCACCAGTGTTATCAACAATCCCATGGAAATTACAGGATCTGACAATGAATGCTGTTTTTTTAAGACTGATCCTAAACCTAAGCTAACGCTCATGCTGAACACACCTCAGTAATGAGAACCTGTCCCAGAATTAGGTGTAGCCTATCAATCAGCCTTGTTGGTTGTCATGGTTTAACCCTAGCTAGCAACTAAGCACCACACAGCTGCTTGCTCACTCCCCACCCGTGTGAATCCAAATCGGAAGAATAAAAGTGAGAAAACTCGTGGGTTGAGATAAAGACAGTTTAATAGGTAAAGCAAAAGCTGTGGAAGCAAAGCAAAGCAAAACAAGGAATTCATTCACTACTTCCCATCGGCAGGCAGCGTTCAGCCATCTCCAGGAAAGCAGGGCTCCATCATGCGTAACAGTTACTTGGAAACACCATCACTCCGACTGTCCCCCCCCATTCCTTCTTCTTCCCCCAGCTTTATATACTGAGCATGATGTCATATGGTATGGAATATCTCTTTGGTCAGTTGTGGTCAGCTGTCCCAGCTGTATCGCCTCCCAACTTCTTGTGCACCCCCAGCCTACTCACTGGCGGGGTGGGGTGAGAAGCAGAACAGACCTTGATTCTGTGTAAGCACTGCTCAGCAATAACTAAAACATCCCTGTGTTATCAACACTGTTTTCAGCACAAATCCAAAACATAACCCCATACTAGCTACTATGAAGAAAATTAACTCTATCCCAGCCAAAACCAGCACATTGGTATTAAATGTCCTGGCTTCCCAGACACTGCAGTCTAGAAAGAACTTGGGTCCTGAAACATAACCCTAGTCCTCAAACTAATGCTAGTCATGAATAGTCCCTGCCCATCAGATAGCAAAATGCTGAAAACTCATTTTAAATAATGTGCACAACCCCTCATCTTGGTCCTTATCCTAGCCATAAATGTTAGTCTGCCTAAATAAGTAATGCCAAATTACTTTTACCTATAGATCAGCAAACCTTTTGTTGCACTATCAACATCTCCGTCAAGTGAAATTCACATGTTGCAATTCAGTAGCTCAGGAGTCTATGGCAAACCCCAGCCCTCCCCCCCAATTTAGCCTTAAACATGATTCAGCAACTGAAACTCATCCCAAAATTAATCAGAATCCATTCGCCACCAGCAACTCCACCCTTCCTTTTGCCAAGTTGGAGTCTACAGGAACCAGCAGTAGATCAAGCACATAAGGTAATGTTATTCTAAACCTTAATTCCAAATTTAATCACTTCCATAACACCACCACCACAAATCCAGTCCTCTTTAGGAACAATCACAGGCCATTTGCCTTGGCAGAAATGGCTTTTATGTAAATTGTGTAGATGTAGGAAAATTGAGGGGAAAAAAAAAAGTTATTCTTAACCTTCTTACCTTAAGCCTAAACTGAACCATTCCCCTAAAAAGACCTGTGTACACATCTTTCAAATTGCGCCTTTTCTCAGCCTGGTCCTTAAGTCCTACAGAGCTGCCTTCTGATGAATACTTCCCCAACCATAAGCATAGCCTGGAAACCCCTGTTTCTGCACAGGTCCCCAAGAAAGTCTGTAGAACTCTGGCCTCAGCTTTTCATCCAGCAGTACTGGTGTTGAACTGATGTGATGAACTGATCTACTCCACTTCTATTCTAAAATCTGCTTTCTTCCTCCACAACCACATCTCTCACCTTGAGCATGGCCTACAGTTCTCGAACTTCTACCAAACCAACAAAGCACTCCTGCCTAAGTGACTGTAGTCACCAAACCTCTCCAAGGCTTTATATGGTCCAGTAATAAACTCTGAATTCCTGTACTTTAAACCCAACCCAAACCTAGAGCTTAATGACTCGTGTTCTCCAGACACTTGGCCACAATACCCCATCCTAACAATACATACCTTGCAGAACCCAGCTATAAATTGAAATCTGTGGCCTCTACCATCACGAAACCTTTCTTCCAATATTAACTGAAACCATGATTGTGTGCTTACACTGCCAGCACCTGCCCTCAACCAACTCTTGTGGACCTTTCTATGAAATTAACTCTTAAGGAGGAAATGGGCCACCCTCAGCAGCAGTACCATCTGAACTCAGGCAGACAAATCCCCAGGAATGGGAAGCGTGCATTCAGGGCCGTTACAGAAACAGTAATTTCTACAAAACATATTACATCATTTGAATTTTGAACTACCTTTATTTACATAAGAGAAAACAGAGGCAGAGACTTTAATTCATTTCTACAAGAGCACAGCAGCAAGATATAGGTCAGATAAGGTGGGAGAGTTTTCCACAAGCAGAGGGTTTGAGGAAAAGAGACAACAGGGTATTCCATCACAGCTCTTATTCACCATCATGTCTATAAACAAGCTTGTCCAGAGAGCTGTCACTCTATTCTAGCAAATGCAGACATGGACTCAAGTTAATATGTTCTTTACCTAGTGTCGTGGTTTAGCCCCAGCCAGCAACTAAGCACCACGCAGACGCTCTCTCACTCCCCCCTTCCCCAGTGGGACGGGGGAGAGAATTAGGAAAAAACTCGTGGGTTGAGATAAAAACAGTTTAATAGGACAGAAAGAGAGAAGGAAACAACAATGACAACAACAATAATAATACCGACAAAGGAATGTACAGGAACAAGTGATGCCCAATGCAGCAATTGCTCACCACCCGGTGATCGAGAGCCCGTCCCCGAGCAGCAATTCCCACCCCCTGGCTAACTCCAGTTTATGTACTGGGCATGACGTTATATGGTAGGGAATATCTCTTTGGCCAGCTTGGGTCAGCTGTCCTGGCTGTGTCCCCTCCCAGCTTCCCATGCACCCCCAGCCTTCTTGCTAGCAGGCCAGCACGAGAAGCTGGACTGTCCTTGATTACTTAGCAACAGCTCAAAACATCAGCACATTATCAACATTTTCTCATCTCAAATCCAAAACATAGCCTCACACTAGCTTCTGTGAAGAAAAACAACTCTGTCCTGGCTGAAAACAGGACACCTAGTTATAACCAATAAACATATCAAAGAACATTTCAAATCAAACATTTTCCATTTAGTTTTTATTGAAATACTAAAGCTGACAGCAAAACTTGGGTCATTTGAGAGACCGTGTGAGAATTTTAAGTACATATTGGGTTAAAAATGAAAGAAACAAAAAACCCCAAAGAACAATGTATTCTAGTAAAGTATTTTTTGGATGCAGTCTTTGCTGTCCCTCTCCAAGCAGTTCCACAGCTTTCCACAGGGTGAACTGAGCACCTGAACATGGTGTTAGCTGAGTGACTGGGAGCTGTATGGTAGCTGTCTATTTATCTTCACTGGCAAAATACATTCAGAAGATCTAAACACTAGATCTAAGTGATGATCTTTAGAAATAAACACTGCACTTAATTCATCCCTTGTGTAATTCTATGGGCTTCAGTGGAGTTACAGTAACGAGGAACCCAGCCAATCATCTTTTAAAAGAGATTATATAATCTGCTTTTGTAATAGTTTTAAAGAGGTTTCCATTCCTTACAGTTAGTGTTATAACATGACTTGGGTTCTGTAATTTATCAGAATACACTGCAAATGTCATTCAAAACATGTTATTTAATTTTCCAAAGTTAACGGGTAGTGATTGATGCCAGGAGTGTAAATGCATTCCAGAGTGCTGTGGGAGCTCTTGCTGACCTGGAAGCCTCTCCTTTGTGTACTTTCTTGGAGACCCAGTTGCAGGCAAGGCTCATGTATGGGTGTGGGACCTAATGACGCCAGCAGGTAGTGGAGTGGGGCATCTGATTTAGTCCCCCTTGAAGGAAATCTGATAAATGCATAAACTACTGGGAGAACAAAACCAGCACATAGTAAACAGAGAAACAAAATCACACTCTTCTTCAAATCTAATTGCTGATACAGACACTGCCTGGAAGACAGGTAAAAACATTGGGTACCACTGTCCCTTTTTCCCACTGAGTTTTATGAGCAAATGCTTTGCTTGAAAATTGATACAGTTACATTTCTAAAAGGAAAACTGCAGCTTTCAAAACTCCAGCTAGAAATATACTTCTGCCATAAACCAAATGTGTAGGAGAGTGCCATGCTTTACTTAAAGACTTGCAGAAGCTTGAAATGCAAGATGTCTTGGAACATGACAACTCCAGCTCTGCTTTCCTTGCTTACAGAGACCAGTGCTGTGTCATTCTTGTGAACATAAAACGCTGAATAACCAACCTGTTAGTGTGCGAAGCTTAGGGTCTGATTTAATTAAAACCTGCTTACGTCACAAGCCTATTGTACCATCTTGTAAGCAGTTGGCTCAGGTGGTATAGAAGGAAATAGAAGTTCTCTGGGACAACTCTACTGTTACTGTGCATATTTTGGGCAGCACTGAACTAACAGCTATTACTGAAGATAATTCCTTCCAAACACATATGAAAAAACATAAACCTCATCTTATGAGCAGAAACAAGCCACCATCTCTCATGGAAGCTTTGCACACACACCTAGCCATGACTGCTCCATGTATCATACATGTGTAAGATTTCACAAAATTTAAACTTACCCCAGCACGTTGCAGACACTTTTGGAAGATGACAAGAAATCAATGCATTCAGATGCAGGTGCAAACTAACTGTAAAGAGTGGTTGCTGGTTGTTACCAGCTGCTGAACTGCCAAGTTTGACACATCTCATAATTGGGAAGCATCTACCTCAAATGCAGTAGTACAGACTGCTCTATCAACTGTGTGAAACACTCACCCAACTGCATCACAAGATGGGAGCTTTCAGAGTACTGGATGATATCCATTCCTCCATAAAATTATCTTTTTTATTACATTGTAAATATATTCTGGCTATGATTAGCATGAACCTCTCTTGATGTGGCCCGTTGTTATGAACAAGATCACAGAATCACAGAATGGTAGGGGTTGGAAGGGACCTCTGAAGATCATCTGGTCCAACCCCCCCCTGCCAAGGCAGGATCACCTAGGGCAGGTTGCACAGGAATGCGTCCAGTCAGGTTTTGAAGGTCTCCAGAGAAGGAGACTCCACAACCTCTCTGGGCAGCCTGTTCCAGTGCTCCATCATCCTCACAGTAAAGAAGTTTTTCCTCATGTTGAGGTGGAACTTCCTGTGCTGCAATTTGTGCCCATTGCCCCTCATCCTATCACTGGGCACTACTGAAAAGAGACTGGCTCCATCCTCCTGACAGCCACCCTTCAGGTATTTATAGACATTGATAAGGTCCCCTCTCAGCCTTCTCTTCTCCAGACTAAACAGCCCCAGGTCTCTCAGCCTTTCCTCATACGAGAGATGTTCCAGTCCCTTAATCATCTTCGTAGCCCTCTGTTGGACTCTCTGCAAAAGTTCCCTGTCTCTCTTGAATTGGGGAGCCCAGAACTGGACACAATACACCAGATGAGGCCTCACCAGCACAGAGTAGAGGGGGAGGATAACCCCTCTCGACCTGCTGGTCACACTCTTCTTAATGCACCCCAGGATACCATTGGGCCTCTTGGCCACCAGGCCACATTGCTGTCCCATGGATAACTTATTGTCTACCAGGACTCCAAGGTCCTTCTCCATGGAGCTGCTTTCCAGCAGGTCAGCCTCTAACCTGTACTGGTGCATGGGGTTGTTCCTCCCCAGGTGCAGAACTCTACACTTGTCCTTGTTACATTCCATGAGGTTCCCCTCCGCCCAACTCTCCAGTCTGTCCAGAGCCCGTTGAATGGCAGCACAGCCTCCTGGTGTATCAGCCACTCCTCCCAGTTTTGTATCATCAGCAAACTTGCTGAGGGTACATTCCAACCCTTCATCTAGGTCACTGATGAAGATGTTGAACAAAATCGGACCCAGTACTGATCCCTGGGGAACACCACTAGCTACGGGCCTCCAACTGGACTCTGCGCTGCTGACCACAACCCTTTGAGCTCTGTTGCTTAGCCAGTTCTCGATCCATCTCACAGTCCACTCATCCAACTCATACTTCCTGAGCTTCATTCTGAGGATGTTATGGGGGACAGTGTCAAAAGCCTTACTGAAGTCAAGGAAAACCACATCCACTGCTCTCCCTTCATCTACCCAGCTAGTCACTCCATCATAGAAGGCTATCAGGTTGGTCAAGCACAATCTCCCCTTGGTGAATCCATGCTGGCTACTCCTGATAGCTTTCTTTTCATCCATGTGCCTAGAGATGGCCTCCAGATGCTAGAGATGGCTGTTCCACCACCTTCCCAGGGATGGAGGTGAGGCTGATCAGTCTATAATTTCCCGGGTCTTCCTTCTTGCCCTTTTTGAAGACCGGGGTGACATTGGCTTTCCTCCAGTCCTCAGGCACCTCTCCCGTTCTCCATGATTTTTCAAAAATGATGGAGAGAGGTGTTGCAACAACATCAGCCAGCTCCCTCAGCACTCGCGGGTGCATCCCATCAGGGCCCATGGATCTGTGAGTGTTCAGTTGAGCCAAAGGATCTCTAACCCAAACCTCATCGACCAGTGGAGAGTCTTCCTCCCTCCAGGATTTTTCACTTACCTCCAGGGTCTGGGATTCCTGAGGAGTAGTCTTAGCAGTAAAGACTGAAGTGAAAAAGGCATTCAGTAACTCTGCCTTCTCTGCCTCCTCTGTCAGATGATGTTTCTCTGTGCATCATCTAAAGCACAGAATATAGGCCAAGTGTTTCAGAAGTATATTCATTACTTCACACTGGAAACTGCTACAGTAAAATATTACAGAATCACAGAATCTTTAAGGTTGGAAAAGACCTTTAGGATCATCAAGTCCAGCCATAAACCCAACACCACCATGCCCACTAAACCATATCCCAAAGTGCCATGTCTACACATTTTTTGAATACTTCCAGTGATGGTGACTCCACCACTTCCCTGGGCAGCCTGTTACAATGCTTGACCACTCTCTCAGTAAAGAAATTTTTCCTAATATCTAGTCTAAACCTCCCCTGGCACAACTTGAGGCCATTTCCTCTTGTCCTATCACTAGTTACTTGGGAGAAGAGACCAACATCCACCTCACCACAACCCCCTTTCAGGTAGTTGTAGGGAGCAATGAGGTCTCCCCTCAGCCGCCTCTTCTCCAGACTAAACAACCCCAGTTCCCTCAGCTGTTCCTCATAAGACTTGTTCTCCAGAACCCTCACCAGTTTCGTTGCCCTTCTCTGGACACGCTCAAGCACCTCAGCATCCTTCTTGTAGTAAGGGGCCCAAAACTGAACACAGTAGTCGAGGTGCGGCCTCACCAGTGCCGAGTACAGGGGCACGATCACTTCCCTACTCCTGCTGGCCACACTATTTCTGATACAGGCCAGGATGCTGTGTTGGCTGCCTTGGCCACCTGGGCACACTGCTGGCTCATGTTCAGCCAGCTGTCAACCAGCACCCCCCCAGGTCCTTTTATGCCAGGCAGTTCTCCAGCCACTCTTCCCCAAGCCTGTAGCGTTGCATGGGGTTGTTGTAACCGAAGTGCAGGACCCGGCACTTGGCCTTATCAAACCTCATACAATTGACCTCCGCCCATCGATCCAGCCTGTCCAGATCCCACTGCAGAGCCTTCCTGCCCTCGAGCATATTATACAAGACTGGCCCCAATACTGAGCCCTGGGGAACACCGCTTGTGACTGGCCACCAACTGGATTTAACCCCATCCACCATAACTCTCTGGGCTCGGCCGTCCAGCCAGTTCTTTACCCAGGGAAGAGTACACCTGTTTAAGCCATGAGCTGCCAGTTTCTCCAGGAGAATGGGAGATAGTGTCAAAGGCTTTATTAAAGTCCAGATACACAACATCCACAGCCTTTCCCTCATCCACTAAACGTGTCACCTGGTCATAGAAGGAGACCTAGTATAGATAGATAGAAGGATAGCTAGTATAGTGCTGTGTTTTGGATTTGAGATGAAAAAATGTTGATAACATGCTGATGTTTTCAGTTGTTGCTAAGCAGTCAAGGACTGTCCAGCTTTTCATGCTGGCCTGCCGGCAAGAAGGCTGGGGGTGCACGGGAAGCTGGGAGGGAGCTCTTTGTTCAGTTTCATTAATCTGAGTATACTTACTATAATTACTATGTACTTATAATTACTATATATACTTATAATTACTATATACACTTATAATTACTATATACTTACTATAATACCGTTAATATGGTATATAGGAACCATAGTAGTGATGACATACAGTATTATATAGGAATTAACATCATATAATTCAAATCATTGGCTTTTTCCCACAGAATCAAATCTTCCTGAGGTGTACATCGGACTTCCCCATCCTCGCACATCACTCACCAAGTGCACCCAGGTCCTTGAGCAAAAGCAATCCCGTGAATGGGTTTGCCCTTGCCCAAGGCAGGAGTAACCCAGACTGTCTTCCCCAGGATAGTTTTTACATGCACCACTGGGACTTTATCCCCTTTTACACTATGTAAAAGCTTTGATTGGGCAGGGCCAGCTCGACTGACAGACCCCCTCTAGTGTTGACTAACCAGGTGGCTTTTGCTAAATGTGTATCCCAACGTTTGAATGTCCCGTCACCCATTGCTCTCAGTGTAGTCTTTAACAGTCCATTGTATCTTTCGATTCTCCTGGAGGCTGGTGCATGATAGGGGATGTGATATACCCATTCAATGCCATGCTCTTTGGCCCAGGTGTCTATGAGGTTGTTTCAGAAATGAGTCCCATTGTCTGATTCAGTTCTTTCTGGGATGCCATGTCGCCATAAGACTTGCTTTTCAAGGCCCAGGATAGTGTTCCGGGTGGTGGAATGGATCACGGGATATGTTTCCAGCCATCCAGTGGTTGCTTCCACCATTGTGAGCACATAGCACTTGCCTTGACAGGTTTGTGGGAGTGTGATATAGTCAATCTGCCAGGCCTCCCCATTATTTATATTTCAGCCATCATCCTCCATACCAAAGAGGCTTTAACTGCTTGGCTTGTTTGATTGCAGCACATGCTTCACATTCATGGATAACCTGTGCAATAGCGTCCATGGTCAAGTCCACCCCTCAATCACGAGCCCATCTATAAGTTGCATCTCTTCCCTGATGGCCTGAGGTGTCATGGGCCCACCAAGCTCTAAATAATTCACCCTTATGTTGCCAGTCCAGATCCACCTGAGCCACTTCAGTCTTAGCAGCCTGATCCACCTGATGGTTGTTTTGATGTTCTTCAGTGGCCTGACTCTTGGGTACATGGGCATCTATGTGACATGACATACATAATTTTACAACCAGATTCTCTACCTGGGCAGGAATATCTTGCCATAATTCATCAGCCCAAATGGGTTTACCCCTGTGCTGCCAATTGCTCTGCTTCCATTGCTGTAGCCACCCCCACAGAGCATTTGCCACCATCCATGAGTCAATATAAAGTACTGGCCATTTTTCTCGTTCAGCAATATCTAAAGCCAGCTGGAATGCTTTCACCTCTGCAAACTGACTTGATTCACCTTGTCCTTCAGCAGCTTCTGTGACTTGTCATATAGGACTCCACACAGCAGCCTTCCACTTCCGATGCTTTCCCAAAATGCTGTCAGTGAACAGGGCATATTACTTCTTGCTTTCTGGCAGTTTATTATATGGCGGGGCCTCTTCAGCATGCATCACCTCCTCTTCTGGCAATATTCCAAAGTTTTTGCCTTCTGGCCAGTCCATGATCACTTCCAAGATTCCTGAGCAACTGGGGTTTCCTATTCGAGCCCGCTGTGTGATGAATGCCACTGACTTACTCCACACAGCATCAGTTGCATGATGTGTAGAGCAGACCCTCCCTTTGAACGTCCAGCCCAGCACCGGCAGTCGGGGTGCCAGGAGGAGCTGTGCTTCAGTACCAACCACTTCTGAAGCAGCTCAAAGCCCTTCATATGTTGTCAATATCTCTTTCCCAGTTGGAGTGTAGCAGGCCTCAGATCCCCTATATCCCTGACTCCAAAACCCTAGGGGTTGACCTAGAATCTCTCCTGGTACTTTCTGCCAGAGGCTCCAGGTAGGGATATTCTCCCCGGCTGTGGTGTAGAGCACATTTTTAACACCTTGTCCTGCCCAGACTGACCCAAGGGCTACTGCATGCACTATCTCCTGTTTAATTTGTTCGAAGGCTTGTTGTTGCTCAGGGCCCCATTTAAAATCAGTCGTCTTCTGCGTCACTTGATAAAGAGGGCTTACGATCAGACTATTATTTGGAATATGCATTGTCCAGAAACCCACAACACCCAAAAAAGTCTGTGTCTCCTTTTTGTTAGTTGGTGGAGACATAGCTGTTATTTTATTAATCACGTCCACTGGGATCTGACTGTGGCGGACCAACGTGCAGACTTTGTCTTAAACATTTCTTGATACGGAGGCCTGCAGAGCAGAGCCACGGCACAGGCACAGTGGTAAATAGGGCACTTGACGAGGGCACCCGACAACCGACGACCCCCCCCAAGCATACGAGACACAACATAGTCATTGCGTGGGCGCTAATGAACATGTGAGACGTGTCGTTTCTTCAGGCAACTGGAGTGAAAAGGCGGGACTAAAAAGTATAAAAGGCAGTGCTCACAGTGGCTGGGGGGGAACATCCACCACCAAGGAACAACAAGAATCAAGAGGATCAACGAGACGCCACTGGATCCACGGGTGGTGATATCTTCTTTGTTTGTCTCTCTCTCTTTCTCCTCCTCTCTGTCAAATTGTGAAAGACATCTTGCACGGGACTTGTTGGTCTAGTTGGATTGTTTAGTTAGAGTAGTTGCCATTGAGTTATTCCATGGAACCTCATGGCTTGCATTTTGTATTATTAAATTGTTAAATTGGTTGGCTGGTGTCGTTTCACCTTAATTCAGTCCAGGGGGATCACGATCTTGGTCTTTGGTCCCAAGGCGAGGGAGGTCGTCCTAAACGGCTCCTTTCGGGCTCTGACACTGACGACATCCATCTTGCCATTTTACTCCTAAAAACTGGATCTCCCGTGCAGGTCCCTCGACCTTACCTTGTTTGATGGCAAAACTGGCTGTCAGAAGGATTTAAATTATTTTCTTCCCTTTCTCAAGAACTTCTTCTGCTATGTTGCCCCATACGATGATGTCATCAATGTACTGCAGGTGTTCCCGAGCTTCACCACATTCCAGTGCAATCTGGATCAGTCCATGGCAAATGGTAGGACTGTATTTCCACCCCCGGGGCAGTTGATTCCAGGTGTACTGGATGCCCCTCTAAGTGAAAGCAAACTATGGCCTGCAATCTGCTGCCAAAGGGACTGAGAAAAACGTGTTAGCAATATCAGTTGTGACATACCACTTGGCTGCCTTTGACTCCAGTTCGTATTGAGGTTCTAGCATGTCCAGCACGGCAGCACTCAGTGGCGGCGTGACTTCATTCAGGCCACGATAGTCTACTGTCAGTCTCCACTCTCCATTAGACTTTCGCACTGGCCATATGGGGCTGTTAAAGGGTGAACGAGTCTTGCTGATCACTCCTTGGCTCTCCAGCCAATGAATCAGCTCATGGATGGGGATCAGGGAGTCTCTGTTGGTGCAATATTGCCGCCGGTGCACTGTTGTGGTAGCAATTGGCACGTTTTTCTTCAACCCTGAGCAACCCCACCACAGAAGGGTCCTCTGAGAGACCAGGCAAGGTGGACAGCTGTTTAATTTCCTCCAAGGCAGCTATACCAAAAGCCCACCGGTACCCTTTTGGGTCCTTGAAATATCCTTTCCTGAGGTAGTCTATGCCCAGGATGCATGGAGCCTCTGGGCCAGTCACAATGGGGTGCTTCTGCCACTCATTCCCAGTTAGGCTCACTTTGTCCTCCAATACAGTCAGCTGTTGGGATCCCCTGTCACTCCAGAAATACAGATGGGTTCTGCCCCTATATGGCTTGATGGCATCAGGGTACATTGTGCACCGGTGTCCACTAGAGCTTTATACTCCTGTGGGTCTGATGTGCCAGACCATTGAATCCACACAGTCCAATAAACTCGGTTGTCCCTTTCCTCTGCCTGGCTGGAGGCAGGACCTCTCTAGTCCTGGTCATAGCATTTGTTACTCACTTCTTGTAAATACAAATCAGAAGTCCTTTTATTAAGACCAGAAGTCAGACCAGCCCTTCTACCCTGTCTAGGAAACTGCTCACTGGAGACTGGAGCAGCAGTTTTCCTGAGAGAACTCCCTTTTGTGATTGTATCTCCTTGCAGCTCACATACCTGTGCCTCTCCTCTAGGTTCAAGGTAGATTTTCCATCCCACTTCCTCATGTCCTCTCCGTGGTCACGCAGGTAAAACCACAGGGTGGCCTGAGGTGTGTACCACGTATATCCTCTCTCTTGAGCCAGAAGAATGCTTACTCCTAATAGCTAAGATACTGGTCTGTACAGGTGGGGAGCAGAACATTATCCTCTTTGAATCGCTTAAACTCCCAGGACAGTTTCTTGTCCATCATGTCTGGCAGTTTCTCTACAGCTGAGATGCAGGCCCATAGGGAGGAAGAGAGATTTTCTTCGTATTGCTGGAGTTGGCCAGCCAATTCATCCACTGTTTGTCCCTCTCTCTCTTTCCAGGTCCTTACTGCCAATGAGTTGGCATACAATGATGGTGTGCTCCGTACAAACTTCCGCTGCATGGATTGTGTGCACTGGACTTCATCTGGATCTGTGTTGTTTGGATCATTATAAATCACCTCCAGCACAGCTAATTCCCTCAGGTACTGGATACCTCTCTCCATGGTGGTCCACTTGCCTGGGTGACACATAACATCTTCCTTGAAGGGATACCTTTCCTTCACACCTGACAGGAGTGAGGATTTGTGTCTTTTTTTCAATTGCCTTGTCAATGCCCCCTTCCCCAGACAGGGATCCCAGCTGCTTGGCCTCCCTACCCAATAATTCCTGGCTACTGGCCCCATTATCCCAGCATTGGAGCAGCCAGGTGACAATGTGGTTGTCTGGATGACAGCTGAAGTCTTTTCGCATATCTCACAGCTCACTCAGGGATCGGGATCAGGTGGTCATCTCTGGTTCTGCCTCTTCCTCCTCTGGTTCTTGTGATGGCCCTTCATCATCCTTTACAAAACAAGCTGATTTTCATGTCTGTTTCTTCTTGTGGACAACTAATAGCGGCACAGGTTGGTTCTCTGGTTCATCTGCAGTGTCTCTCACCAGGGTCTGAGTAGCCACAGTGCCTGTTGTGGGGGTGGTATTTTTAAATAACTGTTTAACTTGAAACAAGACCTGAAACACATTCAGGAGACCTAACAATAGGAGCATTCTGGTTTGAACATCCCAAGGATATTCGAAATTCTCAAGAGCTGTTGTAACTAGCCTGGAGGAGAACGGGAAGATGAAGGAAGGTGTCTCCCCTGTAAATTGTCTCTCTGAGGAGAAAAGGTAAAAAGTGCAATTATAAATAGTTTCTAAGAGATGGCTCCTGAAGTACAGAGGTGATGGCAATGCTGAGTACAGATACCAGATTACTGTCATGACTAGCCATTTTATCATATCATAAGCCGCTGTTACAAAGTACAGCACAATGATAACCTTGACCCAGTTCCCAGAGATGATAAACAGCACAACGGGAAACACATACAGCAAGTAACACATACAGAACACACCCCTGAGAATAAGCACAAGAACTTTGAGAGGAAATAAATAAACATTGTGACCAGCGACTATCAAACTGTTATAATGAATGCTTATAACAAATTTCTTCTAACACCCTCTAGTCAGATTTGTCGTTATCTCAACCCTTTGTGCCCCACATTTTGGGCACCAAAAAGGACTGTTGTTTAACCTGGCAGATAGCTAAAACAACCACACAGCTGTTCACTTGCCCTCCCTCCCCCAGCGGGATGGGGGAGAGAATTGGAAAAGAAAAAGGGTAGAACTTGTGGGTTGAGATAAAGACAGTTTAATAGGACAGGAAGGTAAAAATAGAATAATAATAATGATAATAATAATGATAAAAGAATAGACAAAATAAGTGATGCACAGCACAATTGCTCACCACCCACTGACCGATGCCCAGTTAGTTCCTGAGCTGTGGCGCCTCCCCAGCCGACTCCCCCAGTTTATATACTGAGCATGATGTCGTATGGTATGGAATATCCCTTTGGCCAGTTTGGGTCAGCTGTCCTGGCTGTGTCCCCTTCCCAGCTTCCCGTGCACCCCCTGCCTTCTCACTGGCAAGCCAGAGCATGAGAAGCTGAATGGTCCTTGACTGCTTAGCAACAACTAAAAACATAAGTATGTTATCAACTTTTTTTCATCCCAAATCCAAAACACAGCACTATACCATCTATTCCTGAAGAAAATTAACTCTTTCCCAGCAGAAACCAGGCCATAAGCTTAACTAAGATCATGGTATGAAAAGCAAACTTCTTCCTCCAGGGTGAGTTGAACATCTTGCCTAACTTTTCATGCCTACAATGAATATGTCTGCAGGTGAACAAATAACCCTGGGCTCCTTTCTAGCACTAGTGAAGAGAAACATTTTTTAGATGCAATTCACCTTGGTCACCTTAGGAAATAAGTAAATTAAATCCTAAACTTGCCTCTTTCTACTGTTTCTTCTATTGCTATAGTGAGATTAGAGTCATTAGCTCAAACCATGCATAAGGTGAGATAATTTCCATCAGCTATGAATAAACTGTTGTCATCAGGTGTTCAAAAGAATTATATCTAGCCTTAAAAAGTCAGTTCTTAAAATACAAAGCATTAAGTATTTAGTAATGGATTTGACTTCTCTTCCTTTTACGTAGAAAATATTCCTTAGGCCTCTTGAACTGATTTCAGCAGGTGCTTGCTTGCTCTGATAGCTCTGAGATGTAGGAATAGTATCCACTGGATGATCAGGAGAAACTTAGCTCTCAAATCAATCTTTGGGAACAGGAAGAACACACTGAAACCATCCACTTGGACTTTCTAATAGGGCTAATGGTACCAGTACCTTCAATATGATTCTTTATACAATTCTACATTTTCTATATCTTTTATAAAAAAGAGACAAGTTCCCAAATTCCTTTGCACATTTCTGTTTTCTGCTGCTTAGCATTAACAATAAAGCCAATCTATTTATAGACACTAACAACCTCTTTCAAGATTTGCATGCACAGAGGTGATAAAATTACTTCAGAAAGAGAGTAAGACTAGCTCAGAAATCCCTTGCTTGCTTTATTTTTTAAATTAAAGGCAAAGTTCCAAGTTCAATTCCCAATACTGCTGTGTAAAACTGGAGTAACTCCACCAAAACTATTGGTATTACACTAGATCTATGCTGCTCTGAGATCAGAATTTGCAGGCTTTGTGGTCAGTGCTTGAATATAAAGCTTTTTAACTCTGCCAGAATTCTTTTCAGAAGACACATCAGAAAATGTTGCATTTTTCTTTTAAAAATCTGTATTTTAGTTAGTGAGCAAATGTAAATGTAATCTTACAAGTACAAAGTAGAATAAAAATAGGGAAAGGAATCAGCAAGAGTTACTTTCATTTGCTCTTTCACAAATAACCATATTTGGATCTGCTCAGCAAGTACTGGAAATGGAATTGCCCCCAAAAATTTTAATGGACCAATCAAATGAAATTAAGTTCCAAAATGGATAAAGTGACTTCTTCTGCTTGCTTGGCAGAGTTTGCACTGGAGAAGCATTGGGTGGGACCCAAAATTTGAGGGCCCTTGAGTCGCATCATCCCTCAAGGCTTGGTCACTCCACAGAGATCTCTTTTTGCCTTGTCCTCCTCCTCCCAGATGCAGTGTCACATCTTGTGGTGTCCACAAACTGGCTGTGCAGGTGATAGCCCTGCCATGAGAATCTGTTGCAGGCCCTTTCCAGCATCAGCATGGTCTTTGTTTCCAGCCCAGTCAGAGGCATTCTTCTCACAGCAGGTGAAGAGCTGACTCTGTGCTCATAGCAGGAATTTTTACTTCATTTAATCTACTGCCTTTTAACACCAACTTCTGAGTATTAATTTGGGTACTGAGAAAAGAAAAATTTGGAGAACATAAACAATCAAACACTCAAGAGAGCATCTTTCCTCACCCCTTCCTAGTCTTAGCTTCCCTTATGTTTGCCTGGGGTTGCAATCAGATGGCCCTAATTTCTTTGGTGAGGCAATGGGTGGCATAAAAGTTTCGGTATAAAAGTGGGTGTAATGGCTCCTCCTGGACTGGCCAGACACCCAGTGCCTGTTCAAAGTGACCAGAACTGAGAACACCATGGGCATCGACAACTCCATTTACAGCCATGGGACCAACTGTAGGAAAAGCAGCAATTAATATTGTGTCAGGGATATTAAAACATCCAACTATACCAGCGTGCATTAATCATCCATCCACTTGTCACAGGGATGTGGAAGCAACGTCTGTCTGTTCTTAAGCATGTACCAGTAAGAGTTGTAATCAGTAGTGTCCTGCTCCTCTCCCAGGTGCTGGGAGCAGCAATATCATGCTGCCTAAGGACAAAAGCATCCCAAGGACTGCAGCCAAGTTGATGATGCTCTGTGCACAGAGTCATCACAAAGCACTCCCTGGATGTAGTGTTTTCAGTGGGAGAAGCATTGTACAATGACTGACACAGTGGAATGAGCTGGATGTGTTGTTTTGTGGTGCTCAGATAGGATAGGATAACTATCAAACCCTCTTATTTTTTGAAACCTCACAAATAGGAAGTTCCCCTGTAGCTTAGTTTCTTCTACTGTGAGGAAGTTCATTTGGTTCTTCTAATTTTTTGAGCCTTCAACAGCAGTCCAGAGTTTCTCACATGCACTCCACCCAGATCCTATGAGGCTATCTTTAAACTTGCAGGCAGTTTGGATAGTTACTGGACATCACTAGCTACTTCAATTTTAATTTTCAAGTCTTAAAAAAGAAAACTACTGTAAAATGAACTTTAGCTTATCAGAAGCTATTAAAAATCCGCAGATGTCAGTGTAGTATGGAGGCTTCTGAATTTTCATAAAAGCTCGAGCTGTTTAACATCTAAGCTTTTTCTAGAAGTTTCACTGCTACCACAGTCAGTCCCTTGTAGTATCTTGCTATGCAATAACACACTGCCAATGGGTACAAGAGAAGCTGAATGAATCATGGGACAGATTGGAGAATATCATTAACAGGGAAAAATTTGTGAGCTCTATTGGACATGCACCACCAGGTCCACAGCGACTCCTGTATTTAGGACTGCAGGAGTGCAAGGAGAGCAGCAGAGATGTAATACCTGTTGTGAAATGTCCTGTCTGCATTCAGCAATCAGTTCTGCTGCTGAGTAACAAACATTATCAAAGGCTCAGAGCAAAGCAGACAGTGAGCTTTGCAACAAGCTAGAGCTTGAGTTAACTTTTGCATGTTCATATAATTTAATTTGAATTAGTCTTTTATTCTTCATATTTTCTGGCATAGATACTATATTTTTGCCCTGACAGACACTTCTATCCACACATTCAAGTATTAACGTATACAGGGTGTGTTTTGAGGGTGACATATGACTAAGCAGTTAAATTTTCATTTACTGTGCTAAAAATTTACCTTTTAAAGACCACAGAACATTTCATCATGTGATGCAAGCTTCACTGGTGTCTTTTCAAAATTATGGATGTTGTCTTAGATTCTTGCTGCTCTACCAGGCTCCATCCAGCTCACATTTCCCTATGCAAATAACTAGTTTCTGCGTGCATTTTAATCTGAGGTGTTCCTGTATGGTCCCATAGTTTTAATCACTTTGCTGTGATCTCTGTTTCCTTCACCATTTCTTTTTTCTCCCTTGAGAAATCTACATTTATCTCCACCATCTGTCACCTATTGACTTCTTGGAAACAAAGGCTGATGTCATTACAGTTTCTAGATGTGTGTCAAGCTGACAGTCAATCTGTGCATGTCTCTTCCCTGTATGTTCTTTTTCTTTCGACGAGAGTGATCTGTTCTGTACCTCACCTCAGGCAGTGGAGTAAATCCTTTGCCTGCACCTAGCACGGCTACAGCTTGTGCACTTCTTTCCCAGGGGTATGCTGTCAGGGCAGTTCCACAGAGAAGGTCATGGCCCCAACAAGTATGAAGCAGTCTGTGTCTCCAGGCAAGGTGAATGTGAAGCATCCTACCTTGGCTGGTTTATGCTTATTGATGATAGCAGAACTGGAGGAAACTGTCTGGATGGTAAAGCTTGAATATAAAAAAAAAAAATAGCTAAGACTATCAGCCTCTTCAGTTTTGCTTGCAAGGGTAAAGTAGTACTTCAGACCCTCATTAAGACAGAGTTTTAAGTGTTTGTGCTTGTTACAGAAACAGATCCATGTGCTGCAAAGTATACCCAATTCAGTTGAACCAGCTCACTGTCACAAACTTCCTTTGACAGGAAATATAACTGCATCTTAGATGTCAGCATTTAGATATAGTGATGATAAATGCTATATAAAAGATGACGGCATCCAGAGTATATATGATGGAAAAAAATTAGTCCCTTGCCACCTATGGTGATTAAAAGTTTCACAGTGCTTTTTGAAATCATAGGTGTGTTCACTCTCGTTTCCTGGTCAAATTTCAAATTAGAGAGCATGCTGTCAGCTTTACTTTATGTTGCTTTCTATAGACTGGAAATTTTTCCCTTCACTTTCTTTTCTCACAAGTTTAGCACTTCTAGTACTTGCTCAGTCCCATCCCAGAGGTGGTTGAATGATGGTAACTACTCACATAAAGGTGTAACTTGCAACTGAGTTATTATTCCTGCAAATGGTAACACGACTTAAATACAAATCATACCTTCTGTCATATTAGCCCCTTATGTACCTTCGTATATCAGTCTAAACTGATGATGAAGCCAAGGCTCTGCTCAAGGCAACCTCTTTGTGCTTTGTCATCGTCAGTAGATGCATGAGGAAAATGAGCTCAGGCCCAGGACTCTAATTTCTCACCTAAAAGCTATGAGCATTCTATACACAACTGTATTTGGTATACAGAATAATGAGTACTAAAACGAAATCTTAAAACACCGTCCCCCCACCCCTCCCTTCTTCCCAGGCTCAACTTCAATCCTGATTTTCTCTACCTTCTCCTCCCCCCAAGTGGCACAGTGGGACGGGGAATGGGGATTGCAGTCAGTTCATCACACGTTTTCTGACGCTCCTTCCTCCTCAGGGGGAGGACTCCTCACAGTCTTCCCTGCTCCAGTGTGGGGGTCCCTCCCATGGAAGACAATCCTCCACGAACTTCTCCAACATGAGTCCTTGCCACAGGCTGCAGTTCTTCACAAACTACTCCAGCCTGGGTCCCCCGCGGGGTCACAAGTCCTGCCAGCAAACCTGGCAGGTTTGGCATGAGATCCTCTCTCCATGGGGCCACAGGCCCTGCCAGGAGCCTGCTCCTGTGTGGGCTTCCCACAGGCTGCAGGTGGATATCTGCTCCACTGTGGACCTCCATGGGCTGCAGGTGGACAGCCTGCATCACCATGGTCTTCACTATGGGCTGCAGGGGAATCTCTGCTCTGGCTCCTGGAGCATCCCCTCCCTCTCCTTCTTCGCTGACCTTGGTGTCTGCAGGGCTGTTTCTCTCACATATTCTCCCTTCTCTCTCCAGCTGCAATTGCTGTTGCTATAAAACAATAAAACAATATGTTGTTTGAGAAAACATAACTGTCCTTTTAAAAATCAGACAGATAGATATTCCCAGGTACAGTTATCTATAGCTTAGTCAGCTAGCTATCTGACAATATATTATGCAATTTTTTCAAATGGATGAAATCATGATATTCTGTTAAAAACAGACCTGGAAAGACTCCAAGGCCTTTGATAACTTCAACGCTAATAACTAGCGTCTGAGCTGTGATGTTAAAAATCTCTCAAGGTGCAAAGTTCAAACCATCTGTTACCTGAAAGTTGAAGCCTCCGGACATTGCTCCTGTAGAAAACAAAACCATAAATTTATTCCTGTATTATTTTGTTTCTCATCCAAAACATACAAACATACACTGGACACCTTTTGCTCTTGGCTACAGTAAAATATATCCAAAGTCATTCTGAAGCAATTTTTGATCAGTACCTTTGTATCTTAATTAGAATTAAATAAATTCATAATGCAGAGAACACCTTCCCAAGGAAGAACAACTGGCTGTTGCTTACACTGAAGACCAGACATCCCACAGATGTATATCAGTGGAGTGCCCCTTCCTTTATTCCATCACTGACCCCAGTGGAGCTGAAACAAAGATAAACTTGGGAAGACAATGGCTCCCAAATTTTCTACTCCTTTTATATCTTAGGAAGGACCCAAGCCCCAAAGCAGTCACATTTTGGCACAGAAGTAATTTGGGGAGAAAACAACTAGGATGCTCTTTCATTTTGTTTTATATTTAAAGGACTGAATCAACCCACATATTGTTTCCTTGGCCTCTTCGCTTCAGCTTTGCTGAAGAGGATATGTTGTCACAGTTTAAACTATTTCAGAGGTTATGTGTATTCATAATAAACGCACATTTTTTTTCTTTAATCTTAGGACCTGTATGTACTGTTGCGGGAGAAGGATGGACTTCACAACTCTATGAGAGTTATATTCCGAAGCCATTTATTGTCTTGTCTGACTCCAATATATATCATAATTTTCGCTTAGTCACTGCGCACACACTCATGATTGGTTACAACTTGTTACACACACTATTGCAATTGGCTATATACAAAATATCACGCGCTGTCCACACGCCCCTCACACAGCCAGGATTGCTGCTTGCAGGTGTTCCTGTTTTCCTCGCTTCTTCTTAGTTGTTTACCACAGCTCCTTCTCCTCAAGGCCGAGCTGTGCAGATATCCAGCTGTTTACCAGCTTCTCAGTGCCACAGCTCCTTCTCCTTAAGGTCGAGCCATGCAGGGTGATCCCAACATCTCCCCCTTTTTGTTTATCTATAAACAAAACCTGATGGATCATTCACAACCCAAGGACTGTGAGGAAGATGGACCCTCTGTACATTCTGGTATCGTCCTGTGCCGCAAACTCAGCCCAGCAGTCGGTAGGTGCCAGCTTTACGTGGGCGTCCCCACGGAGGCAACGATGGCCTTGCCGTACACCGATCCCCCTGCCCTTTGGGAAATCCCGGTATTTATACATTTGCAGAGGAATGAGTTTCGACACACGTGGCCAGCGAGTGTCAGAACACGCCTCGGTTGTCACCTCTCAACACAGGGAGCCTATGGCGTATGTGCCCGTTGGCCAGACGTGCTGCACGCGCCACAGCCATCCCGTCTATTGGTTCGTAGGCTTTGTTCACACGGCATCTTACCATAATCCAGCAGTCACATATCAACTATGCTTAAATTAATAGCAGAATGTTACAAGGCAAACAATTCTAGCTGTACTACTCCTAGTGATAGAAGCTACATCTAGTGATGGAAAAAGTGCTTGTATAAAGCTATGAAAACCAATATTATATCTTACCAAAGGATTTGTAGTTATAGAGCACTTTGCCTTAAAAGCTTTCCATGTTTGTCTAATGATAATTCTAATTTCAGTGTGATTACATATTTGCAAATTAGGAACTAGGACGCCCATGGCACAGTCCCCTGACCAGTTCCCAGGCAGCTGTTTCCCAGCCAATTGATCTCCACACAGCCACCATAACCCTTCTGGCAGATTGAAAAGGGATTGCCCGGGGAGGAAAGAGACAGACAGAAGGTGTCCTGTGCTGTTTGATTTGCTAATGTTACCCATACATTTTCTTTTGGCTGAGGTGGCATCCAGGTTGCGATGACACCTAACAGTGTCAAGATGTGTCTGATGATGACGATGATGACTGTTTTGCCCATGGTTTTACCCATTTTGCGGGCACCCAACGAGTTCCAGAATCTGTAATGACACAAGCATAACCTTGTCCCCAGGTTAGCAGTTGAAAAGGTCCTTCCCACATATTCTTTTCCAAATTTTTAACTTTTACTTGCACATTTTGTGTTAACTCACATAGGCTTCCTGTCATTCCTTTTACATGTTTTATTATGGGAGGCACTGTTTCTCCTTCTGCTAGACGCAAATAATTTAACACATATAAGGCTTTATTCAAATGTTCTTGGGGTGGTGTGGTAGCCTCTCCCCCTTTTTGTTTTTGCAATAAACACTTCAGGGAATGATTCATTCGTTCAACAATAGCTTGTCCAGTTGGGGGATGTGGTATTCCAGTAACATGCGTCACTCCCCATTGAGCAAAAAATCATTGGGTTGACTGGGCTACATAACCAGGACCATTATCGGTTTTAATTTGTAGGGGTATACCATGGGCTGCGAATGCAGCTCGCAAATGCTTTTGTACATGCCTACTAGTTTTTTTTTGCTGAGGCAAAATTTTTTTTCTTTAATCTTAGGACCTGTATGTACTTTGGCACAAGTGATAGCAAAATACCTCCAGGAGATTGACAGGTTTCCTGTAAAAATACATCTCTCAGAACTGATTTATTAAGGTGTACAGAACTTCCTAAGTCTTGCTTTAAGTAGAGGCTCCCCAGATTGTTTAATTACATAGAAAGAGAGAATGAAAAATTAAAACGTTAACTGTTCCAAACAGTTACCATTGCTCTTGTACTTGCTTCATGTAATTTAGCTATGAGATATTGCTACATGAATTTATATCCTAAAAGTGAGAGGTTGCAATGTACTTTTGCTTAAAGACCAGCACTCCTTGCCTAACTATAAATTAACATATCAAAAGAATCAAATGTTAACAACTCCCCTAGGTGATGCTCTTATATCCAGCCAGGCACTGAAGCAGCTCTGGAAGATCAGGTTGTATTTTTTTTATTTTAAAAGCTTTTATTCTCTGATGTTTTCTCTTGATAAAAATGCACAAGTAGTTACACATTTAAAAAGGCATTGAGGAGTCTATTATTTGCCTCAGGTTGGGAGAAAAAGGCTTCCTTATCTTCACTTGCTTTTTTGGCTAATGCAGGGCAACTGTCTAATTGACACAATCAGACAGTTTGTCATTGGCAGAATCAGGAACAGAACTAAATCCTGAAGTGCTGCTTGTGGTTGGGTGGAGCATGTATTATTTTATCACAATTAATTTTTAAAGGCACATTAGAGGTGAGAAAAAGGGCACCAGAAAGAGGACTGGGAAAACTGCACTGAAAAGACACTGGAGGCTTCAGAACCAACAGGAGTTCAATTAAGTACTGCCCTAAGGAAAACACTGGCAGGGTTTAAGAGCAAACCTGGAGTGAAGAGAGGGTGGAAAAGGGAAGGACTTCTCACACTGAAGGAGGAGTACAGTGAAACGGGGCTTTGATGCTATAAATTTCTATTGTATCTTTTGAATCATAACTGAAATTCCTGTGTAAGGGAATTGTGTAAGATAAGTGAACCATGTTGAACATCCTGTATCTTGCAGTTAAGGATAAACCACAGAACTGGCAAGAACTGGTACTAAGTTGCAGTAAAAGCCAAAACAGAAAGGAGCATGCGCAAGAACCCACTAGAGCAAGAAGTTCACCGAAAGGACAGCAGAAATAAGGGGCTTGATATCACAAACGACCACTAGGGACCACCGACTCATTTGACAATGCATGCGTCAGGGACATTTGAATATGTTAAACATTTCTCAGAAATATCATGAATATGCAAACAATTGCAATGAATATGAATGTATCTACGCTGTATAATTCAGATGGTGGCAACACGAGGCACACATGTTAGGAGGAGATATCCCCCATGCATCCGGCACTGATATCTGCTTAACTTTGATGTTATTGAGTTTAAATTTATTTGAATCAACAGAAAAGGCAAGCTGTGTCCTTTATGAGCTCTAATGTTAGAGGCATAAAAGCAAAGTATGGTATTACTTTCTTTGGCAGTACAAAAACCTCTGAGGATGGAGAGTTGCTGCAATGTACAGGCACAAAAGATCTGTGGTACCATGAGGAGTAGCCAGGGGATGGAAGAGTTGCCTCAGTCAAGGTGCTGCTCTTCCCCTTGGAAAGGGCTAAGAGTGAGTAGGAAGAGTAGAAGCCAGGCTGTGGAGAACATGAGATGGGGGTAGTTCCCAGGATCCAAAGAAGCTAGCACACACTAGAAGACTGAAGATGAAGAATTTTGATTCAAAAATGTTAAAGAAAGCATACTGTCAGTTTCTATGGCTGGGAAAGAGCAGAGCCTCACTTTTGGTGTTTCTCTGAAAGGGCTGCAAGGGAAAGTGAGGATCAGCAATAGAAGTCCTTCCTAGCACCTTCCTTGTGGGAGTAGTCAGTGGAAGATTTAATTCAGCAGATTGGGAGTTCGAGAAAGCGAGAAAGCATAGTGGCTGTTTCCAAGGCTCGGAAAGAGCAGCACCCTAGTTTTGGTGTGTCTTTGAAAGGGCTGCAAGGGAAAGTGAGGACCAGCAATAGAAGTCCTTCCTAGCACCTTCCTTGTGGGAGCAGTCAGCAGAAGTTTTCTGTTTTGCAGATTGGGAGTGCAAGTGTGAGTGAGAGAGAGCGTAGTGGCTCTTTCCAAGGCTAGGAAAGAGCAGAGCCCCAGTTATGCTTCCTGTCTGAGAGCACTGCTGGGGAAAGTGGTGCCCAGTAATAGAAGACTCTCCCCGTTGGAGAGGGGGGATCCCCTCGCAGTTACGGGGACTCTCGATCAATTGGTGGAAAATGTGCAGAAGGCGGCTTGTTTGCAGACGATGTACAATCGAAAATTGGAGCCTAGGCAGGAGTCCCCGATGATGACACCAGTAGAACCTGAACGAATGACTCCCCTCATAAGAGGACTCCCTGATTCCTTAAAGCCAATTGGTATACCATTACAGGGGAAAATACAAGCAATGTCTCAGGGCAAAAGGGTTGCGGCTGCTTTAGAAGGATTTACACCTGATCGCCACCACTGGCCCCCGGATAGGAAAATGTGGACGTGGGGGGAGGTGGCACAAGGATTGATTAATTATGGGTGCAAGTATGGCCCCGTTAATATTCCAGCCACTAAAATTGACTGTAGGGGCCTGAGGAGAGCTGAAGTGAAAATGCTTCTGCTCCATGGGGGTATTAGAAGACCCCCCTCACTAAGCCACCCTGAGGGAGGGACATCCCAAAAAAGCACAATAGCCTGTGGGCAAAGGGATGGCAAAAAGGAATTCCACATGATTTAATGGATGGATTTGCCAACAGACAAGTTAGAAAAACTGGTGTCAGGATGGCCTGATAAACTGGCAGATACGGAAATGGGCTTTTAAAAATCCACTCCTACTGCGCTCTCTTTCATCAACTTATTAGAGACAAATGTCCCTCAAAATTTGCCGAGAAACTAGGTTCTTCACCCTCTGATGGTGAGCGGGGTGGGGGGAAGGTTGGATATATATCAGACAGCTCATGGAAAATGGCCGGGGTGATTTACTAATTACACGCATTGTAGGGTCAAAACAAGTCCCAGTCACATTTTTGGTAGATACTAGGGATCAAATTTCAGCTATTAAAGTGAAAGATGCCACCAGTTGTGGGATTAAATTTTCTAAGCAGTGGCTGTTTGCAGCAGATGCATTTGGCAACGTTCAACCACAGGCGTTAGCAACGGTCAGCCTGCGATTGCCAGGGGAAGATACTGCTGCCATAGTAGCAGTGGTTGGGGGAGAATTTCCTCTCAACCTCCTAGGACTTGATGTTCTGAAAGGGAGGGCCTGGACCAATAATAAAGGGAGACAGTGGTCGTTTGGTTCTCTAATGACAGCTATTCGGCTGCTACAAGCCATGCCGCCACTTCCCCCTTCGAAGCTTATGAATGTTAGGCCTTACCCGATACTCTTGGGGGCCAGAGAGGGAATAACGCCTGTGTTAGAGGACTTAAAAGGACAGGGCATCGTGGTTCTGACCCACTCCCCTTTTAACTCCCTGGTGTGGCCAGTATGATGATTCAAAAAAGTCAAAGACATTTAAACTCAATAACATCAAAGTGTTGTTAAGCAGACATCTTTATTGCAGCGCTGGACGCACGGGGGATCTCTCCTCCTAACATCCTTTATGTACGTTAAAGACATGAATATTCACACATTTTCCGAGAAATCACCACCTCCTTGCTTATCTACTACATTTACGTAATGCTGGCGTTGCAAAACTACACTGTGCATGCGCGGGGTCTCGGGTGGTCGTTTGGGGAGTTAGCCCCCTACTCCTTTTTCCCTTTTATGGTCACAGGTCTCCTGAGGATAATTTCTTCTCCTTGGATGTTTGCCCCTTCTTTTGTTCAGCCAAGCGGTTCCTTCTTATCATCCTTGTTAGAGCATTCCTGCCAGTCTGTCTCTATGCTCAAGGTTAAGATATCTTCTCTGTTCTCTTTAATCTCCCAGTCCTTGCTCTTAACTCTTCTTTGTTTTAACTTTCATGAGGCCCGCTTTAGTCATGATTAACCGTTTACACATAGTTACAATGTTAGCATTGAGGAAATACAGCCGAAGGACTATGAGAGTAGGCCGTTAAATATAATCACACAGTTATTAGGCTAAAGGATTCTATACTAAAGTTAAACTAATCATGTAATCAATAACCTTCCATATATTAAGAAATTTGCAAAACTTACAGTTGATTAGTGACACATGCTAAAACCTTATAATTGTTTTAGATCCTTGTTTCATTCCCCCCTTTTCTATTAGCCTTGCGAATTCTTTCGCAATCCCTTATAACATACCATTATCATTTGTCCATCAGTTGAAATACTTCCCTGTTGCGATTTCCTGTTTGGTCTTATGCTTTCCCCAGTTAACGTAGCACCGAATTATACAACAAGTACATAAAACAAATAATCTATCAACTGATATGGGTACAAACAGCTCTTTGATCCATTTAAAATTTGGTAACCAAGAGGTTAATTTGTTCCAAACTTCTTTAAATCCCCAAGAGTTATCATCTACAGTTATTCTTATAATGACCTGCTCCGTAGTGGGGGTTATTAAATAGAGAGATGTTAACCGGAACTGGAACTCCTATTAGAGATAATGTTTGTCTAGAATCTCTAGGTATTTGCAATCACTCCTGTTTAGAATTTCCTAATATTATTATATATTTCTGTAGACTATTTTCACCTAACTGGGTGAGATCTTCCCCTTGGTATTGGGATTGGTACGGCCTCCCAAAGAAAATTTCCAATGGACTTAAATTGTCTTTAGTTCTTGGTTTTACCCTGATTTGTAATAGGGCTAGTGGGAGCGCTTGGTACCAATGTGGATTTGCTTCTTGACTGATTCTAACTAGCTGTTGTTATTAAGTGATTCATTTTCTCAGCTTGTCCACTTGCCTCTGGCCGATATGGGGTGTGTAGTTGCCAGATTGTTCCTAAAATTTTACTAACTTGTTGCACTCTGCACACAAAAATGAGTACCCCGAGCAGAAGATATTACTGCTGGTACTCCAAATCTGGGAATAATTTCCTTTAAAAGCATTTGTGTCACTTCCCTAGTCTTATTAGTCCTACAAGGGAAAGCTTCTGACCAGCCTGAAAAGGTGTCTGTTAATACTAACAAATTACCGAAACCCCCTTTTCTTGGGAGTTCTATTTGCCAATTTTGACCCGGAACTTTCCCTTTATCAATACTTCCAAATTTTACATGATTTTTTTTTACCTTTGGATTATTCTTTAAGCATATTTCACATCTATTAACCATGGTTTTTACAGTTTAAAGCAAATTTCTGGCCACTATTTGCTGCATAAAGGGAATTATACAAGGCTTCAATTCCCCAATGAGTCTTGTGGTGTTCTGCTTTTACCAGTTTCCATAATATTCTAAAGGGAACTATTATTCTGTTGTCTTTTAATTTTGCCCAACCTGACGATTTAACTTCTGCATCCAAATCTTTAATTAATCCAAGATCCTTCTCATCATAATCGACCAAGTCTGGTAGTGGCAAAGCTCTTTCAGGAATCAAACTTGACACCTCACCTTGTTCCGCAGCTCTTTTTGCCTCATAATCTGCCGATTTATTGCCCCCTTCCTGAGCAGTGTTACCCTTTTGGCACCCCTTGCAGTGCATAATTGCAACCGCCGAAGCGAGTGTACCGCATCCAAAAGCCTTAGGATCATGTCAGCATGCTTAATCTGTTTTCCTTGGGCCATCAAAAGTCACAGTTCCTTCCAGGTAGCCCCATGGGCATAAACTACACCAAAGGCATATTTTGAATTTGTCCAGATATTCACTGCAGCCCTTCAACAAGCTCTAATGCGCTTACTAAAGCAATTAATTCGGCTCTTTGTGCAGCTGTACCCTTAGGGAGTGACTTTGCTTCCACCACTTGGTCTGTGGTGGTCACGGCATACCCCGCCATTCGAGCTCCATCCTTTACAAAACTACTCCCATCGGTATACCAAGTGTGTTCAGCTTCCTCCAGCGGCTCCTCCTTCAAGTCAGGCCCGCTTACATACACGGTCTCAATGGTTTCTATGCAGTCATGCACTACAGTTCTCCATTCCCTGCTTATCACCGTAGAAAAGAAGCAGAGTTTAAAACAGTAGATGTGACAATTTCCACATCAGCCTGTTCTATAAGGACTGCTTGATATTTCAGGAACCTTGATGGCGAGTGTTGGGATCACCCTGCATGGCTCGACCTTAAGGAGAAGGAGCTGTAGCGTTGATCTGCACGGCTCGTTATTAAGGAGAAGGAGCTGTGGTAAACAACTAAGAGGAAGCAAAGGAGTGCAGGAACACCTGCAAGCAGCGAATCCTGACTGTGTGAGAGGCACATGGACAGCGCGTGATATTTTGTATATAGCCAATTGCAATAATGTGTGTAACAAGCTGTGACCAATCATGAGTGTGTGCGCAGTGACTAAGCGAAAATTATGATATATATTGGAGTCAGACAAGACAATAAAGGGCTTCGGAATATAACTCTCATAGAGCTGTGAAGTCCATCCTTCTCCCGCAACTGGTGATCCTGACGTGATACGATCTCTGGGATCTCATCGTTGAACACCGGTCGAGCGCAGAGGACGCCGCGGGAGAAGCCCGGTTGGAAGAATTGCAGTCAGCGGGACTGACGCAAGGAAAAAGAAAAAGGAATACGTTGCAACGGAAAAGCACCCAGCGAGGTGAGGTGAGCAACCGGGGCGGCATGGGGCAGAACACATTGCATGAAGAAGGGGCGATAGTCAGACTCCTGCTGCACATGCTCTCTAAGAGAGGACTGAAATATGATGAATATACACTTAGAAGGCTTCTAATTTGGAGCCGAAAGAAAGGGTACCCCCCCGATCTGTGGTGTTTAAGGCAGAGACGTGGGAGGATATAGGAAAAATGTTATGGGAGCATATTGAGAATGGAGATAAAACTGCCGCAGAGTTAGTGACGGCATGGGAATTGATATTAATCACATTAAAAGCCTTGAAGGTAGAGAGAAAAGCTGCAGCTGGTATGGAGGAGGCTGGTAAACCGCCTTCAACCAATCCCTTTTCAACCAAGTCAGAGGGTCCAGGACCTTCAGCAACTCCGACTGCACCTCCTGAGGTGTGAACCGGCTGCATTAGATAAGTCAGAGAAACAGATCTACGATGATGTATATGAGGGCAAGACGGGACAAAGCTGCCCAGAACAATATACTCAATGTTCCCCTGTGTGCCCATGTGAAAGATTGATGGGGCGGGCTTTACCACCCCCAAAACCACCCAGACTTAACCGATCGAAAGCCGTAGTTTTGAAGCCCTCAGCCGAGCCCCTGCCACCTTTACGGCCCCCGTTGCCTGATAGCAGCGACGAAGAAGAAGAGCCTGTTGTAGAGACTATACGGAGGCAAGAGCCTAGGATGAAAGGCAACCCTAGAGAGCGGTGGAAAGACGTTTTTTTAAGGAACAATGAAAGACGAGGAAACGGAGTTACCGATGGCGTTTCCCGTTAGTGTATAGCCTCACGGGCCCAATCGCTGGGACCCATTTCACTGGGACTTGATTAAGGAAGTGCGGAAGGCAGTGCAAAATTATGGCTTGCAATCACCTTTCACGCAAGCTCTATTAGATAACATATTCATGGGAATGGTTCTTACACCATGGGATTGTCGGCAGATGATAGATATGTTGTTGACACCAACCCAAAGGTTATTGTGGGCAGACAGATGGTATAAACTCTGCATGCAAGAAGCCCTGAGAAACCTGGAGCGTCAAGACGGCGATCTGCTTCAGAACATTACTATGGAACAAATGACAGGCCAGGGACCATTTGCGGATGTTAGATTGCAAGCTCGGCTGCCCTTAGAAGCCTTGCAATTAGTTGGGCGACTAGCGTTGAATGCGTTGCGAACAGTCCCTGAGGAGGGAAAGAGGCAACCATCTTACACTCAAATTAGACAAGGGAGAGATGTGTTGGGATCACCCTGCATGGCTCGACCTTAAGGAGAAGGAGCTGTGGCGTTGATCTGCACGGCTCGACCTTAAGGAGAAGGAGCTGTGGCACTGAGAAGCTGGTAAACAGCTGGATATCTGCATGGCTCGGCCTTGAGGAGAAGGAGCTGTGGTAAACAACTAAGAAGAAGCGAGGAAAACAGGAACACCTGCAAGCAGCAAATCCTGACTGTGTGAGAGGCGCATGGACAGCGCGTGATATTTTGTGCACAGCCAATTGCAATAGTGTGTGTAACAAGTTGTAACCAATCATGAGTGTGTGCGCAGTGACTAAGCGAAAATTATGATATATATTGGAGTCAGACAAGACAATAAACGGCTTCGGAATATAACTCTCATAGAGTTGTGAAGTCCATCCTTCTCCCGCAACTGGTGACCCCGACGTGATACGATCTCTGGGATCTCATCGTTGAACACCGGTCGAGTGCAGAGGACGCTGCGGGAGAAGCCCGGTTGGAAGAATTGCAGTCAGCGGGACTGACGCAAGGAAAAAGAAAAAGGAATACGTTGCAACGGAGAAGCACCCAGCGAGGTGAGGTGAGCAACTGGGGCGGCATGGGGCAGAACACATCGCATGAAGAAGGGGCGATAGTCAGACTCCTGCTGCATATACTCTCTAAGAGAGGACTGAAATATGATGAATATAAACTTAGAAGGCTTCTAATTTGGAGCCGAAAGAAAGGGTACCCCCCCGATCCGTCTGTGGCGTTTAAGGCAGAGACGTGGGAGGAGATAGGAAAAATGTTATGGGAGCATATTGAGAAAACCTCCGCAGAGTTAGTGACGGCGTGGAAGTTGATATTAACCACATTAAAAGCCTTAAAGGAAGAGAGGAAAGCTGCAGCTGATGTGGAGGAGGCTGTTAAACTGCCTTCAACCAATCCCTTCTTAACCGAGTCAGAGGGTCCAGGACCTTCAGCGACTCCGAATGCACCTCCTGAGGTGCCAGATGCACCGGGTGAACTGGCCGCATTAGATAAGTCAGAGAAACAGATCTACGACGATATATGTGAGGGCAAGACGGGACAAAGCTGCCCAGAACAATGTACTCAATGTTCCTCTGTGTGCCCATGTGAAAGATTGATGGGGCGGGCTTCACCACCCCCGAAACCACCCAGACTTAACCGATCGAAAGCCGTAGTTTTGAAGCCCTCAGCCGAGCCCCTGCCACCTTTACGGCCCCCGTTGCCTGATAGCAGCGACGAAGAAGAAGAGCCTGTTGTAGAGACTATAGGGAGGCAAGAGCCTAGAATGAAAGGCGACCCTAGAGAGCAGTGGAAAGACGTTTTTTTAGGAGCGATGAAAGACGAGGAAACAGAGTTACCGATGGCATTTCCCGTTAGTGTACAGCCTCACGGGCCCAATCGCTGGGACCCATTTCACTGGGACTTGATTAAGAAAGTGCGCAAGGCAGAACAAAATTATGGCTTGCAATCACCTTTCACGCAAGCTCTATTAGATAACATATTCACGGGAATGATTCTTACACCATGGGTTTGTCGGCAGATGATAGATATGTTATTGACACCAACCCAAAGGTTATTGTGGGCAGACAGATGGTATAAACTCTGCATGCAAGAAGCCCTGAGAAACCTGGAGCATCAAGACGGCGATCTGCTTCAGAACATTACTATGGAACAAATGACAGGCCAGGGACCGTTTGCGGATGTTAGATTGCAAGCTCGGCTGCCCTTAGAAGCCTTGCAATTAGTTGGGCGACTAGCGTTGAATGCGTTGCAAACAGTCCCTGAGGAGGGAAAGAGGCAACCATCTTACACTCAAATTAGACAAGGGAGAGATGAACCATATATGTCTTTTGTTGATCGTCTGAGAGATGCTTTGAATAAGGTGTATACCAATGAAGAGGCAAAACTAGCAGTGTTGTTGAATTTAGCGGTAGAAAATGCCAATGTAGATTGTAAAAGAATTTTGTTAACTTTCCCAAAAGAATCAATGTTAGTACAAATGGTAGAAGCCTGCAACAGAGTAGGCTCTGCCACGCATCAGGCAGAAACACTCGCAAGTGCCTTTGCAGCAGCAATTAAGCCATTTATAAATGGAAAAGGGGAGAAAAAATGTTTTAATTGTGGAAAAACAGGCCATTTTAGAGCTCAGTGCAAGGCCACAAGGAAAGGACCTGGGCAGATTGAGACAGGTCATAAATCCTTCCAACAAGGACCCTTTCAGCAAGGAATAGGCCCAGCAGGAGCACCATGTGGTCGATGTCAAAAATTTGGTCATCAAGCCTCAGAATGTTGTTCAAAGTATCATCGGGATGGTATGAAATTGGGAAACGGGCGACCGAGCGCGAAGGCACCCCACACGACGACACAAATGGGGAAGCACCACCAGGCTGCTTGGCAAGCCTCAGCGCCCGAACCAGAGGGATACAAACGGAAAGCCTTGGAGGTACTTGGGGTGGATGATCACTGAAACGTCGGTGACCCTCCAAAAGGTTGAATTAAGAATTCAGATTAAAACATTAAATGATGTACAAAAATTGGTAGGAGACCTTAATTGGATTCGACCTATTTGTGGGATCACAAACCAAGATATGGAGCCTTGGGTTCAGCTCTTGCGAGGGGATAGCAGGTTAAACTCTCCTCGACAATTGACCAAGGAAGCCCGGGAAGCAGTAGCAAACATTTCTGAAAAGGTAACTCAAGCATTTAGTTCTAGGATAGACCCCTCGATAAGGATCACTTTGGCAGTAATCAATCACGAGTGACATCCCTATGCGCTTATAAGACAGTAGATAACAAAGCTAGAATCAAAAGCGGACCCATTGAGAGTTTTAGAGTGGGTCTTTTTGCCTCAGTAGCACAGAAAAACCATCACCATGAAAGTAGAGTGTTTTGCAAATTTGATTATGAAAGGGTGCAACAGAATTATTGATATATCGGCAAAGAACCTGAAAACGATTTTAATACCATTACAACACGAATATTTGACTTGGGCTTTGCAGCACTCTGTTCCCTTCCAAACTGCATTAGCAGAATTTGAGGGTGACATTCAGATTCATTATCCATCACACAAAATGTTTACCTTTAAAAAAAACAAAAAAAAACCCCCAAAAAAACCAAAAAAACAACCCAAACATGAAGTAGAAAAAAATCAAATCACTCCTGAGGTGCCAGATGCACCGGGTGAACCGGCTGCATTAGATAATTCAGAGAAACCGATATACGATGATGTATATGAGGGCAAGACAGGACAATGTTGCCCAGAACAATGTACTCAATGTTCCCCTGTGTGCCCGTGTGAAAGATCGATGGGGCGAGTCTTGAAAGGAGATGGGCAAGCAGCGGAGCTAGCAACAACGTGGCGGTTGCTATTCGAGACTGTTTTGAAGAGCCAGGGGCTAGCAGCAGACTCTGCAACAGCTTTTGAATTATCTACCTGGGACAAAGCAGGGAAATTGGTGTTTGAGGCAGCCTCCAAAGGGGATCATACGGCTGCAAAAGTGTTAACAACCTGGCGATTAGTCAGAGACTCTATAAAGGCGATAAAAACAGAGCGGACAGCGGCGGCAGCTGCTGCCGCTGCCACAGCCCCGGGAGAGAAGGGAGGCCGAGCTGGGGATGATAAGAACGAGCGACCCCCGCCCACGCTCCCCACCCGCGCCCCCGCCCCACCGCTAACGCAACCAATGGAGGTGGCGAGTCCTTGGCCACCGCCTCCTGACCCGGAACATGAGCGCTGGTCGCCAGTGCTGCAACAGGAGGGGGCTGCCTGGGGCGATCCTTCCCCCAAGTCAAGATACGACCCTGCCCAACTTTGGCAAGGTATGAGACAAGAGGCCTTGGCAGAGGGGGAGGGGACGGAGCGAAGTGGGTACCGGCCAGGTCGGTACGGCCGGCAGTAAGACCAGAAGATCCTGTCACACGTACCACGGACGCAGAGTCCAACTCCGACATATTGCCAGCTGACGCTTTCGCTCTTTTGCTCATTGACTGTTTCAGCAGCACTCCCTGGATGGTCAAGAGCAGGAACTTCAATATGCCATATTTGTAAAACGGTGTTGTGGGTTTGTTCTATGTCGTTGTAATTATTGTCACAAATGTATCATTTCTTTTGCAGGGAATCAAAGAGTATATTTCAATAAGACACTCTCCCCACAGTGTATACGGTGTAACAGAGTTGGGGGGATAGAGAATTTTGGGTAACTTGCAATCTGCCAGAATTTTTTTGGGCGCTCGAAATAGGGCAATGACAACCTACCTTAAAAATGACTTTTTGCAACAACCAAGACGACCCAAAAGAATGGAGTTGTCATATGCTAATAGATACGGGAGCAGATGTAACCATTAAACCATATGTAGCTCCGATCCCAATCAATTTGCTAGGGAGAGACGTTTTGGGACAAATGAGTTGCGTTCTAAATAGCACTCCTGAACATTTTGTGGAGCGGCCATTGAGGAGCGACTGACACTCAAATTGACATGGAAAACTGATACACCGGTTTGGGTGGATCAATGGCCACTATCTCAAGAAAAGGTCACTAAGCCACAGGAATTGGTAAAAGAGCAATTAGAAAAGAAACATATTAAACCCACTACAAGTCCATGGAATGCACCTGTATTTGTAATTCCTAAAAAAAAAATTAAAAAAAAATAATTTTTTTCCACAGAATGTGATGTTGAGAACCGAAATCAGAACACTGAACGATGTTCAAAAATCAGTGGGAGATTTGAATTGGATTCGTAATATTTGTGGAATAACAAATGTAGAAATGACACCACTGTTGAATCTGTTATCAAGACTTTGGAAGATTTAAATATGTTCATGTTTCAATTGATTGCTATTCTGCAGTAGTTTGGGCCTCTGCACAAACAGGAGAAACTAGTAGGCATGTACAAAAGCATTTGTAGGAGCTGTGGCATTGAGAAGCTGGTAAACAGCTGGACGTCTGCACGGCTCGTTATTAAGGAGAAGGAGCTGTGGTAAACAAGTAAGAAGAAGCAAGGGAGCGCATGGACACCTGCAGGCAGCGAAACCTGACTGTGTGAGAGGCGCGTGGACAGCGCATGATATTTTGTATATAGCCAATTGCAATAATGTGTGTAACAAGCTGTGACCAATCATGAGTGTGTGCACAGTGACTAAGCGAAAATTATGATATATATTGGAGTCAGACAAGACAATAAACGGCTTCAGAGTATAACTCTCATAATGAGAGTTCTGAAGTCCATCTTTCTCCCGCAGGGAAGTTCTCAATTCTGCAGATTGGGAGCGCGAGGCAGCGACAGAAAAAGCATAGTGGCTGTTTCCAAGGCTAGGAAAGAGCAGAGCCCAACTTTTTGTCTTTTTCTGAAACGCACGCAAGGAAAAATGAAGCCCAACTATAGAAATCCTTCCCAGCACCTTCCTCGTGGGAACTGTCTGTGGAAGTGTCCAATTCAGCAGATTTGTTATGCGAGAGGGAGAGAAAGCATGCTGGCTCTTTCCAAGGCTCAGAAAGAACAGAGCCCCAGTCTTGGTGTTTCACTGAAAGGGCTGTAAGGGAAAGTGAGGACCAGCAATAGCAGACCTTCCTAGCACCTTCCTTGTGGGAGCAGTCAGGGGAAGTTTTCAGTTTTAAGACTGGGAGTGCGAGAGAGAGACAAAACATACTGGCTCTTTCCAAGGCTAGGAAAGAGCAGAGCCCCAGTCTTGGTGTGTCTCTGAATGTGCTGCAAGGGAAAGTGAGGACCAGCAATAGAAGTCCTTTCTAGCATCTTCCTTGTGCGAGCAGTCAGGGGAAGTTCTCAAATCTGCAGATTGGGAGTGCGAGTGAGAGAGAGCCTAGTCTCTCTTTCCAAGGCTAGGAAACAGCAGAGCCCAAGTGCGGGAGAAAGATGGACTTCACAACTCTGTGAGAGTTTTACTCAGAAGCTGCTTATTGTCTTGTCTGACTACAATATATATCTTAATTTTTGTTTAGTCACCACGCACACACTCATGATTGGTTACCGCTTGTTGCACACATTATTGCAATTGGCTATATACAAAATATCACGCACTGTCCACGCGCCTCAGGCTAAGACATGATTGGTTCTTCTACTTCCTCTTCTTCCTCTGCGTACGTGCCGTCCTCTTTGTTTCCTTCTCGTGACTTTCGGTTACCCTCGGTCATCTGCGTTGCCTGCGGTCATCTTAACATCAGTCCATTTCCATATAGTCATGACCATTCTTATGTAGGAAACCTCCTACATCTCCCCATTTTTGTTTTTGAGCTATCGTTACCCAGACTTCTTTTATTACCGATTCTACCATTTTCCGTAGCATTTTTATCACACATGGCAATGCTGCTAACAATACCAGTATTGCTACCATCACCGTCAATCAACATGTCCTTCTGCCAACCTCCAATGCCCAATTTATTTAACCAGCTAGATAGTCCTGAATCGGTTATTGTTAGCTTGTTTACATTATCTTTCGATTGGGCGATGCTACGATGGATTGGCTCTGAGTGATCAGACAAATTCATGCAACACATTCCGTCAAAGTCCTGACATCCGTGAACTTGTGCTAACAACAAAAAATCAATAGTTGCTCTATTTTGCAAAGTTGCATGGCATATACTATCTATATCTATTAACATCTTAGTTAAAATATCTGATGTAAGATTCGCTTGCTTAGCTACCCAACATCCTAATTTTCTTAAGTCACCTAACGCTTTTCCTATTGCTATATTTGATGCAAATAGCGCTGTTAATAGAGACGTAGGAACGTAAAAAAATTGAATCTGATCGTTACAAGATTCCTCAAAATATGATATCGCCCTCTTGTGCCTACTCTGACGGGTGCTATTCCAAAGTGTTTGGTTCATTAGTTGTGTGAGCGTAGGAGCAAACATTGTTAACTTTCCAATATAACATGGACCTCCATAGGCCTTTGATGGTACTCCTGCCCACGTGCGATCTCTGCAAATCAGAAAATATCCAGGTGGGAACATCTTTGCAGAGCCATTATTGTTTGCATTAAAACTTGAGTACTTGTTACAATACGCAGTGTCATTGTCATACCCTTCTGTTATTGGATCCACTCTATTTCGTCCCATGGTTATATTTGTCAACCACGGGCGGATATTTGACCTTCCTGCCCGGGGGGCCAAGAATGCTGCCACCCCGGCGATCTGTCCGCCAAAGCGGACGCAGCTTTGGTTAGCGCTTACTGAACCCAACAAGTCTATCTCTTGAGGATCTAGCCCTGAGGTATTAAGGTGATTTAATAAATATATTATCCTCATTGCTCGGACTTGTTGTTGTCTGCTAAAGCTGGCAAAGTTTTTATTTGGATAGGTGTTGTTATACCAAGTTTTGATTTGGGTGTTATTGCTAATATCTGTGACGTTATCTGTTAAGGTAACATATTTTTCAAATCCTGGATATTCATATACTGGCATCCCTATTAAACAAGTTCTAAATGGGTCACCTGGAGTGCTCAGTGACAAACAAAATGCCTGCTGCCCTGTTGCATTGGCAAACGTTACCCATATGTTTTGTCTCGGCTGCACCCATGACACTCCACTGACTACAGATACTAAAACGGTGATCCTGAGGAACGTGTGTCCAAGGTTAGCCATGGTTTGACCCATTTTGCTGGAATCCATCGGGTTCCGTTATCTGAAACAACACAAGCATAACCTCGTCCCCACGTTATCAAATTTTTTGGACCTTCCCATTGACCTGTTTCTGGATTTTTTATTTTGACCTTTACCTTTTTCTGAAGGTTTGTCAATCCCCCTGTCATTCCTTGAACGTGCCTAACCACTGGGGGTACTGTTTCACCATCAGCAAGGCGCAAAAAGTTCAACACATAAATTGCTTTGTATAATTTCTCTTGTGGTGCAAGCTGAGGCTCTCCCCCTTTTTGTTCTTGTAACTGCCGTTTTAAGGTTTGATTCATGCGTTCTATAATAGCTTGTCCAGTTGGTGAATGTGGGGTTCCTGTGACATGTGAGACGCCCCATTGGGGTAAGAATTGTTTAAAAGATCTGGCAATATAACATGGGCCATTATCTGTCAATGCGTTGTGGCACCCCCAGGGCCGCAAAAGCAGCTCGCAGATGTCTTTGCACATGGCAGCTGGTTTCTCCTGATTGTGCAGTTGCCCAAACTGCTGCTGAAAAACAGTCAACCGCAACATGCACATATTTCAATTTTCCAAATTCCGCTATGTGAGTGACATCCATTTTCCACAGTTGCAGTGAGTGAAGTCCCCTAGGGTTGACGGCTAGAGGCACGGTTGTGTTTAAACGTTGACAATCTGAGCATGATTGTACAATACGTTTTGCGTCTCCCACGGGAATATGAAATTGTTTTGCTAATACCTTTGCCAATTGATGAAAAAACTGATGCGAGCGTACAGCTTGTGCAAACATATCAGGCGGTGGTCCTGCCCATACTGCGGTAGTCAGCCGATCAGCTCTTGCATTTCCTTCCATCAATTCCCCTGGAAGGTTGGTATGGCTGCGTATATGCATAACATAATAAGGATGTCGTCTTTTCTGCAATAAAACCCAAAGCATTCTAAATTGTTGATATAGCTGTTCCTGCTGTACTTGTCTGAGGATTGAACCTTCTAATCTTTGGACTACTCCAGCTACATATAAGGAATCAGTAATTATATTCACAGGTTCTTCAGACCATAATTTAAAGGCTTCAATTACTGCCTGTAGTTCTACCTTTTGAACTGATCCTGGCACGACAAGTACCCGTTCTTTCCATTCTCCATGCTCTCGCCATACTATTGCTGCCTTGCCTGTTTTCCCACCACCATCCATAAACACTGTAGCACCTTGAACTGGATATTGACTACACTTTGATTTTTCTTCTACTTCATAGTTCTTAAAAAAAGTAAACATTCTGTGTGATGCCTTCAAATCCTGCTAATGCAGTTTGCAAGGGAACAGAGTGCTGCAAAGCCCAAGTCAAATATTCTTGTTGCAATGGTATTAAAACCGTTTTCGGGTCCTTTGCCGATATATCAATAATTCTGTTGCGCTCTTTCATAATCAAATTTGCAAAACACTCTGCTTTCGTGGTGATGGTTTTTCTGTGCTGCTGAGGCAAAAAGACCCACTCTAAAATTCTCAATGGGTCCGCTTTTGATTCTAGCTTTGTCATCCACTGCTTTGTCATCCACAGCTTCCCCCCCCCTCCCCCGGCCAGCGGAGCAGGCTCCTAACGAGCGGCAGCTCTGACTCAGCGTGGGCGGGGCCCAGGGCGGTGGCGGCCAAAACCCCTCGCCTACAAGAGCAGCCCCCAGGAGAGCGAGCGACCCAGAGCGCGGCGAACAGGGCGGGCAAACAGGGCGTGGCGCGTCAGGAGGCCGTAGCGCGTCGGTTTGCGCGGCAGTCCGCACAGGCAGGGCGTGCAGGGAAGGCGTGTGGGCGGGGTACAGTACAAGTGGCCATCGTCCTCCCAGAGGAGGCTCAGCCATGGTCGCCACTCAGCTGAAAACCGGGGCCAGAAAGACTGTGGCGACACAGACAGAGCTCCCGCTCAGGCACGCGGCTGTCCAAGTATCCGGCTGCAAAGAGTGCCTGAGCCTGTCGGTTGTTCCAGAGACCGACGGAGACACTACCTGCATGTGGTGCGACCAGGTGAAAGACCTGCTCAGCCTGGTGGCAGAGCTGAAAAAGGAAGTGGAGAGGCTGAGGAGCATTAGGGAGTGTGAGAGGGAGAGAGATTGGTGGAGCCACACCCGGCCAACCCTGAAGCAGGGGCAGCTGGTGGAGGCTCCACAAGCAGCAGAGGATCCCCTGTCCTCTTGCTGCTGGGCAGAAGGAGAGGACCTAAGAGATGAAGGGAAATGGAAGCAGGTTCCTCCTCAGAGAGGTCGGCGAATCCCCTCCCGGCCTCCCTCACCGTCCCAGCTGCCCTTACACAACAGGTATGGGGCTCTGGAACATGAGGGACAGGAACATGAGGACCCTGACAAAGGTCTGTCCAAGGGGGTGCCTAGGGTGAGTCAACCAGCCCCACGCGTCAAGACGTCCTCTGTTAAGAAAAAAAGGAGGGTGATTGTCGTAGGCGACTCCCTTCTGAGGGGTACAGAGGGCCCAATATGTCGACCAGACCCAACTCACAGGGAAGTCTGCTGCCTCCCCGGGGCCTGGGTGAGAGACGTCACCAGGAAACTCCCTGGTCTGGTTCGGCCCACTGATTACTACCCACTGTTGGTCATGCAGGTTGGCAATGACAAGGTTGCGCTAAGAAGCCCAAAGGCAGTCAAAAAGGACTTGAGAGCACTGGGGCGACTGGTCAATGGAGCAGGAGCACAGGTAGTGTTTTCATCAATCCCTTCAGTGACAGGGAAGAACGCTGAAAGGAACAGGAAAGCACACCTGATCAACACATGGCTTAGGGGCTGGTGCCGTCGTCAGAATTTTGGGTTTTTTGACCACGGGGCGGTTTACACGGCACCGGGCCTGCTCGCAGCTGATGGAGCGCAACTGACGCCAAGGGGCAAAAGGATTCTTGCTCATGAGCTGGCAGGCCTCATCGAGAGGGCTTTAAACTAGATTTGGAGGGGGGAGGGGATAAAACCAGGCTCACTAGAGTTGAACCTAGGGGTAGGTTCAACGTGCCAGAGTTGAAATCGATAGCCCAGCTCAGGTGCATCTACACCAATGCACGCAGCATGGGCACCAAACAGGAGGAGCTGGAAGCCATTGTGCAGCGCGACAGCTATGACGTAGTTGCCATCACAGAAACATGGTGGGATGCTTCTCATGACTGGAGTGCTGCAATGGATGGCTATAAGCTCTTCCAAAGGGATAGGCAGGGAAGGAGAGGCAGTGGGGTGGCTCTGTATGTTAGGGAGTGTTTTGATTGCATAGAAATCAAAGATTGTGAAGACCAAGTAGAGTGCTTGTGGGTAAGGATGAGGGGGAAGGCCAATGAGGCAGATATCCTGCTGGGAGTCTGTTCCAGACCACCCAACCAGGACGAAGAGACAGATGAGACATTCTATAAGCGACTGGCAGAAGTCTCGCACTCACTGGCCCTTGTTCTTGTAGGGGACTTCAACCTACCGGACATCTGCTGGAAGTATAACACGGCAGAGAGGAAACAATCTGGGAGGTTCCTGGAGTGTGTGGAGGATAACTTCCTGACACAGCTGGTGAGTGAGCCCACCAGGGGAGATGCCTTACTGGACCTGCTGTTTACAAACAGAGAAGGACTGGTGAGAGATGTGGTGGTCGGAGGCTGTCTTGGGCTTAGCGACCACGACATGATAGAATTCTCGATTGTGAGGGAAGTAAGGAGAGGGGTCAGCAAAACTGCTATCATGGACTTCCGGAGGGCAGACTTTGGCCTGTTCAGGTCACTGGTTGAGAGAGTCCCTTGGGAGACAGTCCTGAAGGACAAAGGGGTCCAGGAAGGCTGGACAGTCTTCAAGAAGGAAATCTTAAAGGCGCAGGAGCAGGCGGTCCCCATGTGCCGTAAGAAGAGCTGGCGGGGAAGGCGACCGGCCTGGCTGAACAGGGAGATTTTGCTGGGACTCAGGGAAAAGAGGAGAGTTTATCACCTCTGGAAGAAGGGGCAGGCAACTCACGAAGAGTACAAGGATCTCGTTAGGTCAAGCAGGGACAAAATTAGAAAGGCAAAAGCCCAGCTAGAGCTCAGACTGGCCACGGTCGCAAAGGATAATAAAAAATGTTTTTACAAATATATTAACAACAAAAAGAGAGGCAAGGAGAATCTCCATCCCCTACTGGATATGGTGGGGAACATTGTCTCCAAGGACAAGGACAAGGCTGAGATACTTAATGCCTTCTTTGCCTCAGTCTTTAATAGCCAGTCCAGGTATCCACAGGGTATTCAGCCCCCTGAGATGGAAGACGGGGATGGAGAGCACAATGTACTCCTCATAATCCAGGAGGAAGCAGTCAAGGACATGCTAAACCACCTGGACACCCAGAAGTCTATGGGGCCTGATGGGATCCACCCGAGAGTACTGAGAGAGCTGGCGGAGGAGCTTGCCAAGCCACTCTCCATCATTTATCAGCAGTCCTGGTTAACAGGGGAGGTCCCAGAAGACTGGAGGCTTGCCAATGTGACGCCCGTCTACAAGAAGGGCCAGAAGGAGGATCCTGGGAACTACAGGCCTGTCAGCCTGACCTCTGTACCGGGGAAGATTATGGAGCGGTTGGTCTTGAGAGTGCTCACAGGGCATGTGCAGGACAACCAAGGGATCAGGCCCAGCCAGCATGGGTTCCTGAAAGGCAGGTCCTGCTTGACCAACCTGATCTCCTTCTATGACCAGGTGACCCGCCTAGTGGATGAGGGAAAGGCTGTGGACGTTGTCTACCTGGACTTTAGTAAAGCCTTTGACAGCGTCTCCCACAGCATTCTCCTGGAGAAACTGGTGTCTCGTGGCTTGGACGGGTTTACTCTTCGCTGGGTGAGGAACTGGCTGGATGGCTGAGCCCAGAGAGTTGTGGTGAACGATGTTAAATCCGGCTGGCGGCCAGTCACAAGCGGTGTTCCCCAGGGCTCGGTTCTGGGGCCGGTCTTGTTCAATATCTTTATTGATGATCTGGATGAGGGAATTGAGTGCTCCCTCAGTAAGTTTGCAGATGACACCAAGTTGGGTGGGAGTGTTGATCTGCTGGAGGGTAGGAGGGCTCTGCAGAGGGATCTGGACAGGCTGGATCGATGGGCAGAGGCCAACTGTATGAGGTTTAATAAGGCCAAGTGCAGGGTCCTGCACTTTGGCCACAACAACCCCATGCAACGCTACAGGCTTGGGGAGGAGTGGCTAGAGAGCAGTCCGGCGGAAAGGGACCTGGGGGTGCTGGTTGACAGCCGGCTGAACCTGAGCCAGCAGTGTGCCCAGGTGGCCAAGAAGGCCAACAGCGTCCTGGCCTGTATCAGGAATAGTGTGGCCAGCAGGAGTAGGGAAGTGATTGTGCCCCTGTACTCGGCACTGGTGAAGCCGCAGCTTGAATCCTGTGTTCACTTTTGGGCCCCTCACTACAAGAAGGATGTTGAGGTGCTGGAGCGTGTCCAGAGAAGGGCAACGAAGCTGGTGAGGGGTCTGGAGCACAAGTCTTATGAGGAGCGACTGAGGGAACTGGGGTTGTTTAGTCTGGAGAAGAGGAGGCTGAGAGGAGACCTTATCGCTCTCTACAACTACCTGAAAGGGGGTTGTGGCGACGAGGGTGTTGGCCTCTTCTCCCAAGTAACTAGTGATAGGACAAGAGGAAATGGCCTCAAGTTGCACCAGGGGCGGTTTAGATTGGATATTAGGAAACATTTCTTCACTGAGAGAGTGGTCAGGCATTGGACCAGGCTGCCCAGGGAGGTGGTGGAGTCGCCATCTCTGGAAGTGTTCAAAAAACGTGTGGATGTGGCACTTCAGGACATGGTTTAGGGGACATGGTGGTGCTAGATTAATGGTTGGACTTGATCTTGAAGGTCCTTTCCAACCTAGTGATTCTGTGATTCTGTGATAAGTGCATAGGGATGTCGCTCGTGATTGATTACTGTCAAAGTGATCCCTATCGAGGGATCTACCCTAGAACTAAATGCTTGAGTCACCTTATGGCGGACCAATATGCGGTTTCTGTCTTAAAGATTTCACGGTTCCGAGGAACCCACACCTTTTTTGGTACAACGGCTTGAACATGCCTCGATATGGAGTGGACCCCAGAAAAGACCAAGATATGGTGCAGGCGCAAGGACCTGTTCCCGTAAAGCAGAGATACGGTACCTGCGCACTGACTGGTTCCTGCAGAGCAGAGATATGGTGAGAGGAGACACCAAGGCCTGCAGATGTACCGTTGCCTGATTGAATCAGCCTGTTGCATATGCATGAAGTACGGAGATTCTGGGACTCGGACTGTATAAAAATGACACCATCAGAAGCAAAAAGCGGGACCTCCACCACCAAGGAGCATCAAGAGGACCAACGGGATTCCGCTGGATAGCATAACGTGTACATATGAAAAAGGCTTGAACGTAACCTTTACCTGCAATCAGATCGTATGGGGAACATCTGATTTGCGACCCTGGGGAAGAGGAACTAACATCCTACAATATAATCAACCCATAAATACAACGTGGTGTATGCAATGGAATAGAGGACAAGATTGTCCCAAGAAAAAGAAGAAAATTCCCAATAAGGGTTGTGTCTGGCTTGGATTAAACAGACAGAGTTTTACGCCATTCAAACCAGGATTTTCTTTTGGCTCAGTATCAAACAAGTCAGCGTTGTGGTCCTGTCAAAATGTAATAAATTGTTCTAACTGGAAACAATACGATTGGGTTAAATATTATTGGCCAGTTTATACCACCTTAAAAATGGGCTGTTTATGTCAAAATCATAGTGTATCATATAAATCAGTGAGTGCAGATTTTGCACCTTGCAATGATTGTCATGTTGCCTCTGGTGACGCTCCGGCTGGTTTGATTTAGGCCTGTAGCGATGGCAATATGTACACTTCTTTATGGGCAGGACTACCTGAACTTCAATGTACTTTGGGTCTCCCGACATTATGTCCCATGTGGAAGCAAACCCCTATTCGACCCCACTGGATAACCCGCATGAAGCAGCCAAAAGTGACACTGGACGGAGAGGTAGAGGGGTGGCAAGACCCAGGGGCCGCCACCCGCATAGCCTGGGGAATGGAAGGATTCTGGGGATTTGGGAGTGCTACCGTGCGGATGCGATTATGGTTAAGTAGGTTAGCTTATCAAGTAGAAAAACTAGCTAATACTACTGAAACTAGCATACAGCTGCTTAATCAACAATTGCAAGCTACATCAAAAATGGCTCTTCAAAACCGCATGGCACTAGACTTAATGTTGGTATATCAAAATGGTCTTTGTGGTTATTTGAATCTTTTGGATACTGATTGTTGTATTCATATCCCTAACGTTAGCGAAGGACACCCATGAGCTCCAAGAATCAATGAGTGTTAGCTGGCTTTCAAAGGTATTTAGTTGGTTTGGATTTGGTGTCACTGGTTGGGTCCAAAGTTTGATACAGTCTGTAATGATATTTATTGTAATTGTAATTATCATAGGTGTAGCGCTATCTTGTATAAAATCAGCTATAATGAAAGCTGTTAACATACGAATGGTCCAGCTAACTAATTATACACCCTTGCAGGAAGTTGAGGAAAACTTAATCGATGTCCCTAATTCTGAAATAGCAATTTAAGATCAGATGGTCTCACAGGGTGAGGGGAGGTGAATACAGCAAATATTGTTGATAATTTGTATTGGAATTGAAACAACGAAATGGGAAGGCGGGAAAAATCCGTGACGAGAGTACCCAGACCCAAACCACACATGTGCTCTGGGCTGGAGGCGTGGAAATCTGTTTTTCTTGCTGCATATGCAGACCCCAACTCCAATGCGCCAGGGTAGCGTGGCCATCAGCCTCTGTACTGACCACGAGGACCCCAACCGACAACAACGACCAGCTTCGTATTGCTGAAAACCCGAGACCAACGCAAAAAAGGTACTCTCCCATCATGACAAAGACACCATCCATGAACTCTATTACCAGAAGAATCACAAGAGGAGAGGACAAAATAGCCGAAATATGCCTAGTCATTACACTTTATTTTGCGGCGTTAATTTTGTTAACTATTGCTGTAATTGTTCTTCTGATATATGTGTGTTTACCTTGTGATTATCATTGTGGACAATCACCTCCTGCTTCTAATCCCCCCAAGCCGTAAACAAGTTCTCAAACTTGGCATGGGACATGTTTCTGTTATGTAGAATCTGTTAGATTTAGATATATTATAGTTAAAAGGAGATGTTGTGAACCAGTTAAAAATAGTTGTAGTTACCGTGTGCATGCATTGTCACTTCGACCTTTTCTTTTTCCTTTTTCTCTCCCTTCTAAACTTAACTTCATATCACACCCGTGGACAAGACTTTCGATCAATGTTTAAGCCACCGGGTGATGTGGCGGACCAATATGCGGTTTCTGTCTTAAACATTTCACGGTTCCGAGGAACCCACAACAGCTTGAACATGCCTCGATATGAAGTGGACCCCAGAAAAGACCAAGATATGGTGCAGGCGCAAGGACCTGTTCCCGTAAAGCAGAGATACGGTACCTGCGCACTGACTGGTTCCTGCAGAGCAGAGATATGGTGAGAGGAGACACCAAGGTCTGCAGATGTGCCGTTGCCTGATTGAATCAGCCTGACCGGTTCCTGCATGTTGGTGTCACCGAAATCGGGAATAAACCTCGTAACACCAATGTAGTGTTAAAAGGCAGGCATTCTTTATTCACAGCGCCGGGAACACGGGGGATAGCTCCTCCTAAATCGTGTTCATCGATCGGTTCAAAAATCAAACATTTATAGGCAAGATTAATACATATTCATCAAGTGTCCATACAATGATTGGTTAAGTATTCCTCGCCTACCATGTAAATGACCACGCATGCTCACTATAATTTCTCGGGATTTTACTTCCTTAATCTTTTGAGTCGGAGGGTTTCTTGAGTGGGTGGTCTCTGAGTCGGTGGTCGCGATCTCCCCCTGCCGGAATTACCTTTCCCTCTAAGTTCATTTAAACTTGGCAACACTAAATAGATCTTCACGGGCTATCGGTCCAATATGCAATCATTCACCCCACAGTCCTTTGTTTTAAGACAAGACTATAGAATGAATAATTACCCACCCACCGGACCGTAGAACTGACCAAGGTGTTCCTTCTTTCTGACTACTTGTTATTAGAACAAAACATAATACCATGATCACAATGTTACACTTAACTCCTTGATCATTAAATCAAGATGGGAAGGGTTAGGTGGGTTCTCGAGCAGCATTGCTGGTGCATAATGTTCTTATAGTTACAACTTGCTACAAATTCACAAACCTATTTTCTAACCCTATTTTATTTTAATTCCCTACCACCTTGGTTACATTTCCCCCCTTTGGAAGTTTTGAAATAATTTCTTTTCAATACTTCCATTACAAATTAATTTCCTTATTAACATTCAATCACTTTATTGTATGATGGTAGGAGCATTATTAGTTAGTCCATTTAAATTTTGGTGTTTTGTAGTCAATGCAAGTCTAATTCTGTTATCAATGGTAGCTCTTTTTGTAAATTCCTTTTTCAAACAATGATAAATGAATAATATTCCCAAAGATATTAATAATAATAATAACACAGTACCAATTAAGGACTTCACCCAAGAACTCAAGTTTCATCCCTATCCACTGAAAATTTTATCAAACCAATTTTCTTGCGTGTCTTGTTGTATTTCCTGAGTATCCTTTTCTATTTTTCTCAATAAGTCCAAATCATATTCAACATCGTGAGTAACATTTGGGATATGTATGCAACAATGATCTATCCTATCCCTCAGGTATCCACAAACTCCATGTTCTTTTAGTAAGAGCATATCTAGAGCCATCGTATTTTGTAGGGTCATCTTCAAAGTGGTTTGTAACTGTAAATTTAGTTGTTTAAATCCTTTCCTCGTTATTTTGGCTAATCTTTTCACTTGACCTGTCAACTTATATAACCAATCTCTATTCCTGTAAGTTGCCAAGGGAGTCAATAAGGATTCTAAGGTTCATCCAAGTTTCACTCCTGTCGAGGGTTCATTCCAATCATCATCATCAATTTGTGATCTTTTTGTCCATATTAAATTTAAATTTTCAGAATCTCCCCTAAAGGGAGCTTTCTTTCAGATTGGACATAATGTTGGCATTCCTAAAGTAATTTGTTTTACTTTCCCATCCACCGGTAAATGGGTGGTCCAAGTTCCATCACTCATTGCCCAAACTAAATGTCCTGGGCTCTGAACTGTAGATCTTCTACAACTAAATATTGATCCCTTTCTAATTTTATATACACTAGTCAAATTTAAATCGTTCTTGAGTCCTTTGCACCAATACCCATATTTCAATGCAGCTGCTAAGGGAGGGATTTCTTGAACTGCTCTATAAACTGTACTGCAATTACATATCTTTTTACAATTCCACCAGGGTACTATATCCTCCTTTTCCTTGGATGTGGTTCTCTTGTCATTAACTGATGGGAAAACTGTAAAGACTGTTCCATCCCAGGCAAAACACCATGAAGTATTAGCCATATATTGAAATTGAGATAAAATATCCATAGACCACACTGAATCCCATGCAACCTCTGCCTCTCACTTAGTTTGATTTTCACAATTATGGACTACTCGTCCAGCTTCCTCGGGATCATGTACAGGGAGGCCTCTACTTATTTCTTTGCATAATTATTCATCCCTTGTGCTTACTGCACTCAAATTTGTTGTTAAGATTCCCCATGGAATTGATTCACCTACTGCTCTTGGAATTGGAAGACATGCGGTTATTTGGGTTACATTTTGTAAATTTGCAAATTCTTTTATCAATCCTACCATTAAATTTTCTTCTGGAGTTCTCCTTGGAATGTATATTAGCTGCTCTGCTTCACTCTCCCTTCCAATTGATCTATTATCATCTCAAATAATGCTCCCAACATCATCAGTTTCCAAATCAAAACCCATTTTTCCACATTTTCCAATGATAATTTCTTAAACATGTTTTAAAGTCAACTTTGTAGTCTCTGAATCCCTATTGATGACCTTCCATGCCGGGGCTTTCTTCACTCGGGTGTAGTGTATCCCCGGTTCCACTCCTCCAACCTTGATTGCAGTATGAGTTGTTAACAGTACCTAGAATGGTCCCTTCCACTTTTCCTGCAGTGGTTCAGAGTTCCAAGTTTAAAGATCACCTGGCTGATACTGACGTACAGGCGTATCCAAGGCAAGTGACCTAGTCAGCACAATATATCTCCAAAGTGCTCCAAGGACTTTTCCTAAAGAAATTAGATACACTTTCAAATCAGTTTCCCCAGCTACCTTCATATCCCCTGGGATTAAAGGAGTCTGGTACAGTTTACCATACAGGACTTCATATGGACTTATACCGTCTCTTGATCTTGGTTGGATCCTGATTCTCAAGAGAGCTAGTGGTAAAGCCTGTGGCCACTTCAAAGATGTTTCCTGACAAATTTTACTTATTTGTCTTTTCAACATTTGATTCAATCTCTCAATTTTTCCACTCGATTGTGGCCTCCAGGGGGTATATAAGTCCCATTTTATACCCAAAATTTTACTGATCTGTTGAACTACATCTGCCACAAAGTGTGGTCCCCTATCAGAAGACATTCCCAATGGCATTCCAAATCTTGGTATTATTTCCTTCAACAACACTTTAACTACCTCTCTAGCTTTGTTGGTGCGGTAAGGGAAGGCCTCCGGCCATCCAGAAAATGTATCAATTAGTACTAATACCTGTATCCATTCTGACTGGGTAACTCAGAGAAATCAATTTGCCAATAATCTCCTGAAGAATTTCCTTGTTTTATCATTCCGAGAGGTGGCCTCTTTTGGTTCATGGGGTTATTTTTAAGGCAGATCGGACATCTAGCTATTATTGATTTAACTATTCCTGTCATTCCTACACATACTACAGATGTTTTTAAACTTGAAACCATTGCATCTACTCCCCAATGTGTTTGTTCATGTTTTTCCTCTGCGAGTTATGTCATAATTTGCAGGGTTACTATCACCTGTTTTTTTTGTTTTACTGGTACTAGTGCAAGGATACCTCGTTCTGTGACCTCTTTTGCAGCTTTGTCTGCCAATCAGTTACCTACATTTACAGCCGTCTGACAAAATTGATGAGCTTTACAATGCATTACCGCCACTTCTTTCGGTCTCTGCACATCTTCCAGGAGTTGGAGAATTTCTTCTTTATACTTTATTGATGTTCCTTGGGCTGACAGCAATCCCCTTTCTTGCCAGAGGGCTCCATGAGCATGGATCACACCAAATGCATATTTAGAATCAGTCCAAATATTTACCCTTTTTCCTTCTGCTATTTGCAGAGCCCGCCTCAATGCCACCAATTCTGCTTTCTGTGCTGAGGTACTTACAGGTAGTGTCCTTGATTCCAATACCTCAGAGGTGGTGACGACAGCATATCCAGCCATTCGTTTTCCTTCTTGTACAAAACTGCTTCCATCTGTGTATAACTCCAGATCAGGCTTTTCCAGAGGTTCATCTCTCAGGTCTGGTCTACTGGAATAAACTTGTTCAATAGTTAACAAACAATCATGTTCCAAATTTCCTGTTGGATTCTCTGTTGACAAAAATATTGCTGGATTAACAATCGGTGTGGTTTTCAATTCCACATCATCTTGTTCCAATAGGACAACCTGATACTTCAGCATTCTGCTGGGGGATAGCCAGTGACCCCCCTTTTGCTCTAGAACAGTTATTACCATATGCGGTACATACACCATCATCTTTTGACCCATGGTCAATTTTCGAGCTTCTTGGATCAGCAATACTGTTGCTGCCACAGCGCGTAAACATCCTGGCCATCCTTTACTCACGTTGTCAAGTTGTTTAGAGAAGTACCTCACTGGTCGTCTCCAGGGTCCCAGCTGTTGCGTCAGCACTCCAAGAGCCAGATGTTGCCTTTCATGTGCAAACAACTCAAAAGGTTTGGTCACATCAGGTAATCCCAGAGCAGGTGCCATCATTAATGCCTTTTTCAGTTCTTTGAATGATTTCTGACATTGAGGTGTCCAAGTCAGATACTGATCCTTGGATTCCTTTAAAGCCTCATACGGTGGCTTTACATACAATCCATAATCCAAAATTCAAAGTCAGCACCACCCAATCATTCCCAGAAAAGTTCTCAATTCTTTCGGGCTACTTGGTTCAGGAATTTGACAGATAGCTTCTTTTCTTTCATTTCCCAATTGTCTCTGTCCTTGGGATATTTCAAATCCCAAATTAATTACTGTTTCTGTTCCTATTTGGGCCTTATTTCTGGAGACTCTATATCCTCCTTGGCCTAGAAATTTAGTAAACTGATAGCAGAACACTTCCCTTTTGGTCCTGTCTCTTCCATATCTCTAATTCCTTGGCCAATTGATTCCCAAATATCATAGGGCTATTTTTGAATCCTTGTGGAAGTACAGTCCATGTCAATTGGGTCTTTTGCCCTGTGGCCAGACTTTCTCACTCAAAAGCAAATATGTTTTGGCTGCCTATATCTAGAGGTATGCAGAAGAAGGCATCCTTTAAATCTAGTACAGTAAACCATTTATGTTCCTCTTTTAAGGAAGTCAGTAAAATATATGGATTAGCCACTACTGGGTGTATATCTTGGACTATCTGATTTATAACTCTTAAATCCTGAATCAATTGGTATTCCTTGCCTCCAGATTTCCTTACTGGTAATATGGGAGTGTTATATTCTGATTCACACTCTACCAATAGTCCACATTCTAAAAATTTTGTAATCAACCCCTTTAATCCTTTTCGAGCCTCCCACTTAATAGGATATTGTTTTTGTCTTACCGGTTTGGCTCCAGGTTTTAAAATCACCTTTACCAGCTCTGCCAATTTAGATCGTCCCAGAATTCCACTCGCCCAGACCAAAGGAATAACTGCATTTTCCACTTCTTCTGGAATCTGTTCTTCCCTGTAGGAATCCTGTAACATAAACACTCTTGCCTCTATGGCTTTTGATTCTGGTATTAACAATTTAATCTCTCCGTCTTTGAAAGTTATTTGTGCATCTAATTTACTCAATAGATCTCGTCCCAACAAAGGCAGTGGACATTCAGGCATATACAGAAACTGGTGAGTTACCCATTGTTTTCCCAATTTAAACTTTAATGGCTCTAAAAATGGCCAATTTTCCTTCCGCCCTGTCGCACCAACAACATCTACCGATTTGTGACTAAATTTCCCTTTACATGTATACAATACTGAGTAAGTAGCTCCAGAAACTCTATTTCTTCATTCCCTAGCTTCAATGTAACCAGACGTTCAGCTAGGGTTGATTCCCCCAGTCTCCTTCATAGTTCTTCATCCAGAGTCATTAATTTAATTGCCTGGAGAGCCGGATCTAACTCTCCTGCCTTAGGACATTCTCTTTTCCAGTGCCCACACTTCTTGCAAACAGCACATTGATCTTCTGCCAATCGGGGCTTATTTTCCTTCTCTCTCTGATATTCATTCCTCGTCCTCTCCCTCTGCCTATCCTGTTATTCCCTGCCAAAACTGCTAGTAGCTTTCCACCCCTTCGGGCTTGCCTCACCTATTTTTCTTTTACTCTATTGTTATATACAGCCTAAGCAATTTCAAGCATTTTACCTTAGCCACCCTTTCGGGATCCTCCTGATAGGTACCTGCAGTCTCTTTCCATGATCTTAAATCAGTAATTGAAAAAGGAACTTTCACCACCACTGTTTCGAGTTCTCATCACATTTTCCCTTTTTCACAATCTTTACCATGGGATCATACAGATGTATTCCACACTGTCTCTGCCATTCTGGATGATTTTGTAGTGTAAAGAATAAATCAACATAAGCCATTTCTTCCCATTTACCCTCCTTTTTACAAAACAACATTAATTGCAAGATGGTGCTATGTTGCAATGTCCCATTTTCTGGCCATTTCTCCCCACTGTCCAACCTTGGACATACATTGGCCACCAATGATTGCAATATTCAATTAATTGCTTCCGAGTCAGAGGATCACCTCCCAGATCTTTGCAATGCCTCAAAATACATCCCAAAGGTGTTTTTTTTTGTGGGATAGATCTTTTACTCGGAAATGTTCCCATCTTCCCAAGACTAGTGGGTGTGATTGTGCACTATCACAGGCACTAGTCGGAGGGACCCCTACTCTCCTCGAGGGTCCCTCTGGATCTTCTAGCCCCCTGCTAGAAATCCCCCAACCTCCTTACCTGGGCCCCTAGCCCAACCTTGCGAGGCTTTCGCCACGTCTTATAGGCAGGCATTCCTTGTGAGGGTCTCGTACCCTCACCCTTTCCAGAGGTACCTTTCAGCCCTACTCTGCGTAGCTTTCGCCGCGCCTTACGAGCGAGCTAGTGGGACTCGAACCCACGTTACTTCAATCCTTGAAAGAATGCCTTATTACCTTTCCAGGGGACTTGCTCAGAATTCTTCGGTCCGGGGATCAGAGGTTCTCCCCGAGAATCCCTCGGTGCCGGCTGGAGGGCCTGTGATCCCGCGGATCCGTTGAGATTCACAAGCAGTGTCCCATCTGGGTCGCCAAAACTGTCACCGAAATCGGGAATAAACCTCGTAACACCAATGTAGTGTTAAAAGGCAGGCATTCTTTATTCACAGCGCCGGGAACACGGGGGATAGCTCCTCCTAAATCGTGTTCATCGATCGGTTCAAAAATCAAACATTTATAGGCAAGATTAATACATATTCATCAAGTGTCCATACAATGATTGGTTAAATATTCCTCGCCTACCATGTAAATGACCATGCATGCTCACTATAATTTCTCGGGATTTTACTTCCTTAATCTTTTGAGTCGGAGGGTTTCTTGAGTGGGTGGTCTCTGAGTCGGTGGTCGCGATCTCCCCCTGCCGGAATTACCTTTCCCTCTAAGTTCATTTAAACTTGGCAACACTAAATACATCTTCACGGGCTATCGGTCCAATATGCAATCATTCACCCCACAGTCCTTTGTTTTAAGACAGGACTATAGAATGAATAATTACCCACCCACCGGACCGTAGAACTGACCAAGGTGTTCCTTCTTTCTGACTACTTGTTATTAGAACAAAACATAATACCATGATCACAATGTTACACTTAACTCCTTGATCATTAAATCAAGATGGGAAGGGTTAGGTGGGTTCTCGAGCAGCATTGCTGGTGCATAATGTTCTTATAGTTACAACTTGCTACAAATTCACAAACCTATTTTCTAACCCTATTTTATTTTAATTCCCTACCACCTTGGTTACATTGGGATCACCCTGCAAGGGCTCGACCTTAAGGAGAAGGAGCTGTGGCATTGATCTGCACAGCTCGACCTTAAGGAGAAGGAGCTGTGGCATTGAGAAGCTGGTAAACAGCTGGACATCTGCAGGGCTCGGCCTTGAGGAGAAGGAGCTGTGGTAAACAACTAAGCAGCAGCAAAGGAGTGCAGGAACACCTGCAAGCAGCGAATCCTGACTGTGTGAGAGGCGCATGGACAGCGCGTGATATTTTGTATGTAGCCAATTGCCATAATGTGTGTAACAAGCTGTAACCAATCATGAGTGTGTGCGCAGTGACTAAGCAAAAATTATGATATATATTGGAGTCAGACAAGACAATAAACGGCATTGACCTGATCATATTGGTCGTATACGTCGTGTCCGTGACTTCCGCGTCACCTGCAGAGCAGAGATATGGTGAGAGGAGACACCAAGGCCTGCAGATGTACTGTTGCCTGATTTAATCAGCCTGTTGCATATGCATGAAGTACGGAGATTGTGGGACTCGGACTGTATAAAAATGACACCATCAGAAGCAAAAAGCGGGACCTCCACCACCAAGGAGCATCAAGAGGACCAACGGGACGCCGCTGGATCCACGGGTGGTGATATCTTCTTTGTCATCTTTCTCTCTCTCTCTCTCCCCTCTCCCCTCCCCCCTCCCATCTCTTTCTCTCTCCTCTCTTTGTTGAAGTGTAAAAGATGTGCTGTAGGGGACTTGTTTGTTTAGTTGAATTACTTAGAGTAGTTGCCATTGAGTCATTTATGTAACCTCATGCCTTGCATTTTGTATTATTAAATTGTTAAATTGGTTGGTTAGTGTCATTTCACCTTAATTCAGTCCAGGGGGATCACGAATTTGGTCGTTGGTCTCACGGGGAAGGAGGTCGTCCTGAATGACTCCTTTCGGGCCGCGACACACCTTTTCAGAAATGTTTGCTACTGCTTCCCGGGCTTCCTTGGTCAATTGCTGAGGAGAGTTTAACCTGCTATCCCCTCGCAAGAGCTGAACCAAGGGCTCCATATCTTGGTTTGTGATCCCACAAATAGGTCGAATCCAATTAACGTCTCCTACCAATTTTTGCACATCATTTAATGTTTTAAACTGAGTTCTTAATTCAACTTTCTGGGTGGTTGCCGATGTTTCGGTGATCTTCCACCCCAAGTACCTCCAAGGCGCTTCAGTTTGTATCTTTTCTGGTGCCACTTGCAGCCCACTTTGCCTCAAAAGCTCAACGAGCTCCCCGATCATTTCTTCCGGATTTAATTGATCATCGGCCAACAGTATGTCATCCATATAATGATAGATGAGATACTGAGGCCACCTTTTTCTGATTGGCTGTAAAGCCCAATTTACATAAATTTGACACATTGTGGGTGAATTTTTCATGCCTTGTGGCAATACTGTCCAATGATATCTTTGCATGGGTTGCGCCTTGTTTGTACTTGGGACTGAGAATGCAAAATGTTTGGCATCGTCTTAATGCAGCGGGATTGTAAAAAAACAATCTTTGAGATCTATAATCAAAAGCTTCCAATACTTCGGTATCATACAGGGAGATGGTAGCCCTGGTTGCAAGGCTCCCATGTCCACTATAACCTTATTGACCTCTCGCAAGTCATGTAATAGTCTCCATTTTCCACTTTTCTTTGGGATCACAAAAACAGGTGTGTTCCAAGGACTAGTGGTTGGCACGATATGGCCTTTTTCTAGCTGTTCTTTTGCCAAATCTTCCAGGTGGGCGACCTTTTCCGTGGTCAGCGGCCATTGATTTACCCACACTGGATCATCGGTTTTCCATTCCAGTTTGAGCACAGGTCGCATTTCAATGGCCGCTACCAAAAACCCTGCGGATTGCTAGAGTGATACGTTCATTTGACTCAGTACATCCTGCCCAAGCAGACTTAATGGTAATACGGCTACATATGGTCGTACTGAACACACTAGCCCGTCTGGATTTTCACAGGTTACGGTTGTTACGCTCTGTTGTGTTGCAGAAAACCCACCAACCCCTACAAGTCCGTGAGCTGGAGACTGAGCCAGCCAGCCTGGCGGCCACTCTCGCTGACTGATTATGGTCACATCAGCTCCTATGTCCACCAACAAATCGATGGTCCATTGTCGCGGTCGTGCGGCGGGGTCAGGATGCCTAAACTTCATTTTCAAAGTCGGTTTTCTTCTGCTGATATCTAATGCTAGAAAGATTTGTGGTCTTCCTGTTGAGCCAAACCCTCCATCCCCCCTCACTGATTGCGTTGCCTGAGGTACAGAAGCAGTAGAACACCAGCCAACCAATTGGCTACAGACAAGCCAACCAATGTAACAATTTAATAGTAAACTAAACAATCTAACTAGACCAACAAGTCCCGTGCAACACATCTTTCGCAATTTGACAAAGAGATGAGGAGAAAGAGACAGACGGAGACAAAGAAGATATCACCACCCGCGGATCCAGCGGCGTCCCGTTGGTCCTCTCGATACTTGTTGTCCCTTGGTGGTGGGGGTCCCCCCAGGCACTGTGAACGCGGCCTTTTATACTTTTCAGTCCCGACTTTTTCACTCCTGTTGCCCAAGGAAAGGGCACGTTTTTACTGCCCACCCGACACATTCTTATCGCATGCTTGGGGGAGGGTCCTTGCTTGTCTGGTGCCCTCGTTAAGTGCTGTACTTAAGCCTCCATTCAGGATTCGGATCTTATCATGATGCATTGTTCCCTGGGCGGAGCCGTTGTTGCAGCTCCTCCCATCTCTGTATAGAAAAGGATCTGTCGAGGGTGGTTCTTTCCAAGGCTAGGAAAGATCAGAGCCAAAGTTTTGGTGTATCTCTGAATGTGCTGCAAGGGAAAGTGAGGACAAGCAGTAGAAGACCTTCCTAGCCCCTTCCTTGTGGGAGCAGTCAGGGGAAGTTCTCCAATCTGCAGATTGAGAGTGCGGGAGACTGACACAAGAAACATAGTGGCTGTTTCCAAGGCTAGGAAAGATCAGAGCCCAAGTTTTGGTGTGTGTCTGAATGGGCTGCAAGGGAAAGTGAGGAACAGCAATAGCAGTCCTTCTTAGCACCTTCCTTATGGGAGCAGTCAGGGGAAGTTTTCTGTTTTGCAGATTGGTAGTGTGAGAGTGAGAGAAAGTATCAGTCAGATTTCTCTGACTGAGAGTGAGGACCAGCAGTAGAAGACCTTCCTAGCCCCTGCCTTGTGGGACCAGTCAAGGGAAGTTGTCCAATCTGCAGATTGGGAGTGCAGGAGACTGATACAAGAAGCATAGTGGCTGTTCCCAAGGCTGGGAAACAGCAGAGCCCAAGTCTTTGTCTTTTTCTGAAAGGCATGCAAGGAAAAGTGAAGCCCAACTATAGAAATCCTTCTTAGCACCTTCCTTTTGGGAGCAGTCAGTGGAAGTGTCCAATTCAGCTGATTGGTTATGCGAGAGGGAGAGAAAGCATTCTGGCTCTTTCCAAGGCTCGAAAAGAACAGAGCCCCAGTTACTGTGTCTGCCTGAAAGCGCTGCAGGGGAAAGTGAGGACCAGGAATACCAGTTCTTCCTAACACCTTCCTTGGCAGAGCTGACAGTGGAAGATTTAATGCAGCAGACAGGGAGTGCGAGAGAGAGACAAACCATAGTGGCTGTTTCCAAGGCTAGGAAAGAGCAGAGACCCAAATTTTGTGTGTCTCTGAAAGTGCTGCAAGGGAAAGTGAGGACCAGTAACAGCAGTTCTTCCTAACACCTTCCTTGTGGGAGCTGTCAGTGGAAGTGTCCAGTTCTGCAGACTGGGAGTGCAAGAGTGAGAGAAAGCATTCTGGCTCTTTCCAGGGCTCAGAAAGAACAGAGCCCCAGTCTTGGTGTTTCACTGAAAGGGCTGCAAGGGGAAGTAAGGACCAGCAATAGAAGTCCTTCCTAGCACCTTCCTTGTTGAAGCAGCCAGTGTAAGTGTCCCATTCAGCAGATTGGGTGTTCAAGAGTAAGAAAAATCCTACTGGCTGTTTCCAAGGCTAGGAAAGAGCAGAGCCCCAGTCTTGGTTTGCCTCTGAATGTGCTGCAAGGATAAGTGAGGACCAGCACTAGAAGTCCTTCCTAGCAAGGATGCTTTATGCATCCAGATTGCAAGGGTAATGTTCAGGGCTAACAAGGTGAGTCGGCCCAGGGTACATGGCCCACCTTTGATGGCTCGTGGTACTCCTGGCCAGGCTCGGTCACCACATATCAAAAACAGTCCCTGTGGCAAAGACATATGTGTGGAAAAACTTAGCGTAATACTGTTGGAGGTGGTGTTACACCAGCACGATGCGTTGGAATATCCTGGTAGAGTGGCATTAGCCCACCACGATGCACTCTCTTTACCTGTGTAATTAAAATAGGTAGACCAATCTGCATCCAGGGACCTCAGTCTGCAGTTCCTGGGGTGGCAATGAAGGTGAATGTCCGATTCGTGGAAACCAGGCATTCCAGTCCGTTGGATTTATGGCTGGCTGTATGGCAGCCGTCGACAGACCTTTGAACTCCGTTGATGACAGCGGAACCCCTATTAGACATGTGGAAAAGGGATTATTTGGTGTTGCTGTACTGAGACACAAGGAATCTTGTCTGACCACGTTAGCCAAAGTCACCCAGATGTTTTCCTTGGGTTGCAACGGTACCCACGACTGTGTCCATCTGTGAACACAAGAGAGGGGGTGAAAACACGGCCTATACCCTATTCCTGCCACGTTAAATGCTGTGCTGGCATGTGCCGCCACGCAGATTCTCCCTGCACTATGATAGTTACAGCTTGTGAGTCATCAGCAGCTATAACCTCAGCCGCAACTGGTTGTCCTAACGGGGGTCGATACCATACTCGCATCCCAGCGAACTACCATGTGGTCTCTTTAACCGGTGGTGCACTCAGGACATGGTATACCAAAACCCATGGGGTGGCAGGCAAGACCACCGCCCATGAGGAGGTATTTTTAATTCCAAATATAAGTGGTTTTTGTCCAGACTCCTGACTTGGGTTCAGTAATACAAGGTCCTGGGCCAAGAGCCCTGGCGTTAAGCACAGTAAACGTAGACAGTTGCCGGAGGCTGGATACAGCGTCCAAAAGCCTACTACTGTGCCGAAGAGGTGATTTCCCCTCCTCCCCCTGGAGATGCGCCCACTGCCACCCCGGCACATCTCCAGCTCCCCACAGAACGGAGAGCCAGGCACAGAGCTCTTCCTGATGCCCTTGCCTGCTGTCTCCAGCGCTCCATTGCTCCTGCTAACTGTGTGTTTCCCTTCCCACCCAGGCTTCCAGGCAGCACGTGAGGATCCAGAGCTACAGCTGGACAGGCAGACACGCAGCACCTCCTGGCCTAAGGAGCCCAGGGATGAGGCGATGGTAATGAGCTCCTCCCGTGCTGGGGGTCTTGGCCATGGAGCTGGCAGGAAGCTTGGATGAACCAGTGTATCAGCCCCCGGCACCCTCCTTCAGCCCACAGGGCAGCTCTGTCTCCACACCCCCAGAGCTGAACCAGCCCAGACCAGCCCCTGCGGCCGGCACTTGTCCTGAGGCAGGGAGCCAGCGCTGCCTCCAGTTTCTCGCTGCGGAGCCGCCCCTGCTGCTCAGCTCTGCCCCGCCACAAGTGCACTCAGTGCGACACCTCTTCCCTGCCTCAGATATTTGGGAGCTTCCTCCTCCCGACCGAGAGGGACAGCTTCATCCTCACGGTCTTGAGAAGCATGATGCACCCAAGGGTCTCCAACATCCAGATAGTGGCCAACGTGCTGGAGGCGGTCTTGAGAGACCCGCAGTCGGAGCTCAACAAGGTAGGTCGTCTGCAGCCGGACGGCCCTGTGCATGTGCCCGCTGGGGGCCGCTCCCCCTGCCCCGAGTCCAGGACTTGGGAGCACCCGACGGGCAGCCTTTGAGGCCACCAAAAAGTGATGGGAGGGAAGCGGTTCTTGGTGGCAGCTGGGGCCATGGCTGCGCTCCTTCCCACTCCATGCCCCTGCCTCTGCCAGGTGGACAAGGTTGTGAAGACCATCTATAGGCAGCTGGTGAGGGTCACCCAGGAGCCGTTCTGGGACATCCTGAGGAGGACCCTTCTCCAGGTGGCCCAATTGTACCCTCAGAAGGTGACCATTGTCCTGCTGAAGGCTTCCCTGCTCTGTGACAGGTACATGGCCCATCAGCCTGAGGGGCAGCTCAGCACCTCCGGGGCCTGCCCAGGCATAAGGGGTGTTGGCCGAGGTGGCCCCACTGACAGTGCGCTCTGCCTCTGCAGCACTGCCAGGGCCACATGGAACATGCTGGTCTCTGAGCCCTGCCTCACACACGACGTGCTGAAGACGCTGCTGCAGGTCCAGCAGAACGGCATCAGGTGGCACAACTCCAAGGGAAAATGCAACTGCTCCCATTTGCTGGCTGTGAGTGTCCGGTGGAGGCCTGCTGCACTCTGCCCGGGGCTGCGTGCCCCTCTCCAGCCCCTCCTCCCCTCTCTGCCTGCCCCCAAACCTGGACCTCCCGCGGGGTCCCTGGCCAGGGGCGTCGGGGCCACAGCCAGGCAGGGCAGCGCATGCTGCTTGGCCCCGCGGTGCACCAGCAGGCAACCTGACCCTGCCCCTGCCACTGCCCCGCTGCCCTCAGCGGTCCTCCCCGCTCGGCAGCTGGGAAGCCTGAGGCAGGGCAGCTGCCTGGCCAGAGCAGGCTGCGTGGCCGGGGAGAGGGAGCCCCGGCCAGCCGGCAGGGCCCATGTGGCTGGCTGGGCTCTTCCCTCCGGGCCACGAAGGCTTGCCTGCCCGTGCTACAAATGGGAGTTGAGCCCTGAGTACCACCACGGGTGGGCTCCAGGCCAGGCAACTGGGCTGGGCTCTGCCCTGGCATCTCCCTCGGCTCAGTGCAGCGCCTGAGCCCCACCCAGCCCCGGGCAATGCGGCAGGCACATCTCTGCAGTGACAGCAGTCCCCGGGTGTTTTCCACAGGTAGCCAGTGCCATGCAGAAGACCTTCCCGTTGCCCTCCAGTGAACGCTGCATGCGGTTGCTTTTAGACCAGCTCTTCGTGGAAATGGTCATACAGATCTCCTTCAGCGTGAAGGGCTCACAGCAGGGCTGCTGCAGCTCTGGCAGTCAGAGCAGGGGCACCAAGCATCCTACAGTCTACCTGCTCAGGTGCTCTGTCCCTGCTCCCTGATCTCTGCCCCGGGCCCAGAGCTGGGGCCAGGGCTCCGCGTGTGACCGCACTTTGCCCCGTGTGCAGGAGCGCCGTGAGCATCATGCAAGCTCTGTTCCGTCACCTGGGCGGCGACGCCCTGGTTGAAGACATCGGGAGGCAGGGTGCCTGGGACCTGCTCATGAGATCTGAGACGTACCACACTGCTATCGCCATGCTGACTAGGTGAGAGCCTCATCAGTCGTCCTTGTCTGCCCCGGCGATTCTCCCCTGCAGAGGAAGGGCCCCCCGCACGACCCCCTTCCTCGTGGGTGGTGGGGCACAAGCAGGCAACGCAAGGCGCAAGCCCAGCCGTACTGCGCGTGGCCTGGCCCGCGGGGTAGTGGTTGGGGCTGACAGCGCAGGCCCGGAGAAGTTTGCCTGCCCAGCTCGGTGCCGCCAATGCCTTCTTCCCCTGGCCAGGGTGCTGCAGCGTGAAGCACCGGCCTGCTGCGTCTCCATGTCTGAACTGGCGGTCATAGGCCTCCTGCAGAGACAGGATTACCAAGACATCGGTGCCATGACTGTCTTTGTCGAGGTGGGCCTGGTGGCAAGCGCCGCCTCTCAGGGGGCAGGCGGGGGGAAGCGGGGCTGCGTGCCTGAGGCAAAGGGCAGAGGGGAGGCGGCGAGGGCCCTCTGCGGGCCCGGCTGCCTCCCACCTGGGCTGTGGCTGGCCCTGGTGCCGTGCCCAGATCTGTCCGGGAGCTCTGCTGGCTGTGCCGGCCTCTCACTCTGCTGCCGGGTGACTTTCAGCTCCTGGACTACACTGACTGTAAGCACGTCAACAGCAAAGTTTGGCACGTCATCCAGTCTCACCTGCAGAGCCAGAGCGTGGTGCTGCACAGGCTGGCAGTCAGAAGCCTCGTCACGCTGTCTGGAAGACCCCAGCAGGTGAGCAGGGGCAGCCAGGCACAGTGAGGGCATCTGCCTGGGGTGGTGGTGCACGCAGCGGCTTGCCAGGAATCGGGAACGGACCAGCGGAAAGGGTGCCCACTGCCCCTGCTGCCCTCTTCAGCGGCCCCTGAGCACCTCAGGCCAGGCCCTGGGCTGTGCTGCACGGGAGGAGATCTCTGTCTGACCAGCGCTGCGCCCACTACATGCAGAGTGGTTTTGCGTCACAGCGCGAAGTCGTGTGTTTCCCATAGGCAGCAAACCTGCAAGGCCTGCTGCCAGACGTCATGCGGCGACTGCAGGATGATGACTGCAACATCAGGACGGCGGCCCTGACTGTCCTCAGCAACATGCTCTGCCTGCTGGACAGGCAGGTGGCTGTCCCCGTCACTCTGCAGCTGGTGGAGATGCTCCTGCCACTCTTTGAGAATGTAAGGTGGCCGGAGAGCAGAGGCTTGTTTAGCATGCCTGGGGGGGGGCACGTGTGTGTGGCCCGGGGTGGCGTGTCCCTCTCTGCACATGCCCCCTGGCCCGTGAGCTCTTCCCCTCACTGCAGAGGGAGAGCCACAAGCATTCGTCTCCTCCCCATGGGCTTGGAGGAGCCAGGACTGAGGTCCTCCCCTCTTCCTTCTCTCTTCCTAGGAGTCCAGCTGCGTGCAAGAGCGCTCCATCCTCCTCTGCAGAGATGCGATGCAGGTTGCAGTCAGCATCCACAAAAAGCAGATGAGGGAGGTCATGCAGAGGAGCCTGATGCCCCTGTTCTTCCACCTGCATGACATGGACCACAGTGTGTCTCAGGTGGGGATTTCTAAGCCCTTTGAATGTGCCTCAGTTGGGGCCCAACCTCTGGAGTCCCTGAGTTGGGCTCAGAGCCCCTCCCTGCCTGTGGCCGCAGAGCTGGCAGCAGCTGAGAAGGTGGGCGGGGACGTTTCCTACACCTGCCCTGCCCGATCCAGCAGAACTCAGCAGCAGTGCGCGGCCACAAAGACCTTGGCGCTGGAGCCCCCGTGGGCTTCCCAGCGGCGCCTGCAGGTGTCTGAGGCCAGGCATTGGAGCCCCAACCCTTGCTGCCCCCCTGCTCCGCCCAGGGACGCCCAGGTCCTGTCCCCTGGCTGGCGGTGCCATCTCCTGGTCTCTGCTGCTCTGCAGGCCTCTCGGGAAGCCCTCCTTGGAGCTGCCAAGTTGCTGAAGCGGAGGCAGCTCAGGAAGCTGCTGGAGACAGAGCAGACATGGAGGGTCAGCGAGTGCCTGGTAAGGGTGGCCCCGAAGCTCCACACCCAGCCTGGAGAAGCCCCTCTGCCCCAATGCGTGGGGCTAGCAGCTGTGCCCCTGCCCACTGTGGCAGCCCAGCACTGCCTGCCTGCACCGCATACAGGCTCCCTTTGGCTCCAGAGGCCAGGAGTGCTGACGGAGCCCCCACCCAGCTGGGCTGTGGCAGCAGGGTGGCACTGCAGCACCCCAGGGAGCACCGTGCCCTCTGCTGCCTCCGAACCCCGGCACCAGCCGTCCACTGGCTGGGCGTCCTGGGTGGCAGGGCTGGGGAAGGCAGGGGAGGCCAGTCCTGGGTGCAGGGGGAGGATCTGTGCCAACGCTGGCCCCCTGTGCTCTCTCCAGCTCCTGGAGGACGGTGGCAGAGTGGAGGAGCACCTGCAGCAGAGCCTGCAGTACCTGCAAAGCCCACAGGAGCCCTTGCGTGAGGTGGCCATCAGGTTCATTGGTGAGCCACAACCCCGCCGGGGGTGCGTCTCTGCCCCGCGGCAGCTTATCCCCAGCCACGGTGGCTGCTGAATCCAGCGAGCGGCTGCAGAGCCCGGACTGCCTGATGCTTGAGCTGACAGGCTCCCTGCTGCCCTCTCACACCCCTGCCTGGTCGCGGGGACTGGTGGGAGCCTTCTTGGGTCCCTCGCAGCCGCCGTGGCCTTCACGCTCAGGGGACCGCCCTGGGTTCAGCCTTGCCCAGGGGGAGGAGGCCACGTGGCCAGGCCTGCGGGGCTGGTGGCGGGGAGCTGGGCTGCTGGGGCAGGCAGGCCAGTGGGATCTGTGACGGGCTGTGTGTGCCTAGGGCTCGCCGGGCTGCAGCTGAGGGATGGGTACCCGGAGAAGCTCCAGGTCATCTACAGGGGTGAGTGAGGGCAGTGGGGTGTCCGCAGGGGCTGGCGGAGAGAGGGAAAGACCCTGGGAAGGAAGCTCCAACGCCTGCCCCAGCTGGGCAGGGCACTGCTCCCTGCACACATGAGGGGCGGCGTGGGCAGAGCAGAGAGAGATTTCAGGGGGGTGTGGGGCATTGGTGGCAGCACCTTCCCGCTCATCCCGGCACTCCTGCCTCCTGCCTGGCCATGGGAAGAGCTGGGGGCTTGGGGGGGTGCTGGCCAGAGGGGCTCTGCAGATGCCCTGCAGATGCGGGCTCTGACCTCGGCTCTGCTCCTTTCCGTGCCAGCCCTTCAAGACAAGGCAAGAGACAGCAGCGCCTGCATCTCTTCCCTGGCAACTCAAACCCTGCTGGTCCTGGACGCTGCAGCGAAAAAGCCTCCCTCCGGATCCCACCTGCAAGCGCTGTGCTCCTGGCTCCGGAGGGCATGGAGGAGGAGGACCCCTGCCCCAGGAGGCGGCTGGCTGTGCTGCTGGAGCTGTGGGCAGAGCTGATCCCGGGGTGCTCTGCGCACTGGCACCCCCTGAGCAGCTGGACCTGCCCCCTTGCCAGCAGCCCGGGGCCATGCAGGATGCACCACGCCCTGCGTCATGGCCCCAAGGCACCAGCTGCTCTGCCAAGCTGTGAAACCCAGAGGAACGGTGAAGGAAAGCTTTTGCCTGCTCTGCCCTCTCCAGGGAGATCCCAGCCTGGATGGTGCCCGCCCTCTGCACCGCTCCCATTTCGTGGCGAAGGGGACAGGTGGGCCGTGGGCCGTGGCTCTAGTGGGTGTGCTGGCCATCAAGCCTGAAGAAGCAGCCAAAGGGCAGCGAGAGGAACGCTTCAGATGGTGACCCAGGATGGAAACGGGCGTTCTGCAGGCCGCAGGCAGAGACCTTAGCACAGCCGGCCTGCCTGTGCCTCCCAGCCATCGATAAAGGCTGCGGAACTTGACGTGCTGTTTTGAGCTCTTCTTCCCCGCCCCGCGCTGCCCCTCAGACACCCGGAGGGTTCCTATTCTGACAGGCCCCCCACGCACCCCTGCGGACCCTGCCGCCCCCCAGGCAGCTGTGGGGGCCGCGTTGGGTCCCGCTTGCGCCCCTGGGGAGCCCTGCTGCCCCCCAGGCCCCCCCAAGGGCCCCGGGAGGGCCTGTACATAGCCCCGTGGAGCCTTGCTGTTCCCCAGACAGCTGGAGGGGCTCTGCTGCGCCCCGCGTGGAGCCCCAGGTAGCCGTGCTGCTCCCCAGGCCTTCGCAGCGGCCCTACAGCGCCTTCCACGGTGCCCTGCGAGGCCCGGGAGAGCCTCTGGGGCTCTCTGGAGGGGCTGCTTGGCCCCACATGTGCCCCTGGGAGGCCTGTCAGAGGCCCTGGGGTTCTCTGGAGGGCAGCAGGGCCCTGCCCGGGCCCCAGCCAAGCCTGGCAGCTCTATCCGGGTAGGAAATGGGCCATGATGGAGCCTGTCCCTTCTCCACCTTCTGCTGCCCAGGGCGGCAGTTCCTCCTTCAATTTCAGTTGATCAGTTGAGCAGAATACAGATGGTCTTGAGTGGCCAGGGGCTGAACAAAGGGGGCACAAGGATGGCCTCAGAAGGCATGATGATGAGAGCTGAGAGTGAGAGACAGAAGACGACTCTGGGGCACAATGCAAAACTCAAAAGGGTGTCCCAGCAATGTACAGATGTCCTCATGGAATGAGTGACTGGATAGACTAGATGTCCTAGATGGCAGTGAATAAAGGTAAGAGAGCTCTGGGGCACAGAGAAAGCCTGAGGAATGGATCTGGCTGAATAAGAGAGAGACAAAGAGGGCTGCAGAGCTTGAAGGGTGCCATGGCACACCAGAACAGTCTCAGGAGGCATCATGACAGAGATGAGAGGACTCTGGGGGTGGGGGATGTTGGGGAAGAGGGAGACAAACAAAAGATTGGTGACACAATGAGGTGTTCAGGAGGGGATATGAACAGAGTACAGATACCCTCAGGAGAGCAGGGACCAAACAAAGGCATTGTAGATGGCAGACAGGAAGGTAAGAGTGCTCTGGGGCACAATGAAAGCCTGAGGGCTTCTGGAGGAAGAAGAGCGCTACAAAGCTTGCTATAGACCCTAAAAAGAGCTGTGGGGCTATTGTGGTTTAGCCTCAGCTGGCAACTAAGCACCACGCAGCCGCTCACTTGCCTCCTGCCCATCCCAGGTGGGATGGGGGAGAGAGCTGGAAAAAAATACTCATGGGTTGGGTTAAAAACAGCTTAATAGGACAGCAAAGGCAGAGGAAATAATCATCATCATCATCATAATATCACTGATAAAGGAATATACAAAAATAAGTGATGCACAATGCAACAACTGCTCACCACCCACCCGGTGTGATCAATAGCCCATCCCTGAGCAGTGATTCCCACCCCCTGGCCAACTCCAGTTTTATATACTGAGCATGTCGTTATATGGTAGGGAATATCCTTTTGGTCAGTCTGGATCAGCTGTCCTGGCAATGCCCCCTCCCAGTTTCTTGTGCACCTCCCCGCTGGCAGCGCATGCGAAGATGAAAAGTCCTTGACTTAGTATAAGCACTACACAACAACTAAAAATATCAGTGTGTTATCAACATTACTCAATGTCCTGGTTTCAGCTGGGGTAGAGTTAATTTTCTTCATAGAGACTAATGTGAGGCTGTGTTTTTGATTTGGGATGAAAAATGTGGATAACGTGCTGATGTTTTGGGTTGTTGCTAAGCAGTCAAGGACTCTCCAGCTTCTCATGCTGGCCTGGCAGCGAGAAGGCTGGGGGTGCTCGGGGAGCTGGGAGGGGGCACAGCCAGGACAGCTGACCCAGGCTGGCCAAAGAGATATTCCATACCATATGACGTCATGCGTGGTATATAAAGCTGGGACGAAGGAGAAGGAAGGGGTGTGGGGACGTTCAGAGTTATGGCGTCCGTCTTCCAAGAAACCATTACGTGTGATGCAGCCCTGCTTCCCTGGAGATGGCTGAACACCTGCCTGCCCATGGGGAGTGGTGAATGGATTCCTCGTTCTGCTCTGATCGTGTGCATGGCTTTTGCTTTACCTGGTAAACTGTCTTTATCTCAAACCACAAGTTTCCTCAGTTTCACTCTTCCAATTGTCTCCACTGTCCCACCATGGGGGAGTGAGCGAGTGGCTGTGTGGTACTTAGCTGCTGGCTGGGGTTAAACCACAACACAAATAAAAAAGACATAGAAAGAAAATACAAAAAGAAATAGGGTACAGGACAGACAAGAAAGAATTGAAAAATAAAGACAGTGAACTGGATAAAAGTAGACATTTCTAAAAAATTTAAAAGCAACACGGTACAGGACAGACAGGAAAATATTAAAAATTAGGGATAGACAGCTTGGTAAAGGTAGATGTAGAAAGACAGTTTTAAAAGCAGTGGGGTTCAGAACAGAAAGGAAAAAAAAATTAAAAATAAAGACAGCTAACTGGATAAAAGTAAAAATGGGAAGAAAATTTTAAAAGCAATGAGATTAAGGAAATAAAGGAAAAAATTAAAAAATAGGGACATCAAACTAAATAGATAAAGACATAGAAAGAAAAATTAAAAAGTGATGGAGTAGAGAATAAAAAGAAAAAAATTTAAAAATAAAGACAGTGAACTGGATAAAAATAGGCATAGGAAAAAACTGTAAAAGCAACAGGGTACATGACAGAGAGGAAAGAATTAAAAAATAGGGATAGCAAACTCAATAAAAGTACACATTGAAACAAAATTTTAAAAGCATAGGGATTAAGAAAAGACAGTAAAAAGGACAGAAAACTAAATAAACTGAGGCACAGAAAGAAAATTTTAAAAGCGACAGGGTACCAGACAGAAAGTAAAGAATTAAAAAATAGGGCAGCAAACTGGATATATACACATAGGCAGAAGATTTAAAAAGCAACAGGATTAAGGAAATAAAGGAAAAACATAAAAAATAAGGACAGCAAACTAAATAAATGAAGACAGAAACAAAACTTTAAAAGCAACGTGGTTCGGGATAGAGTTGCAAGGATAGTCACCACCATGGATCTGCAGTGTCCCGGGGTCCAAGTCTCTCAATGTTTTCGGTGGTGGGTGATCGCGCTCGGCGGCAGCCGGCACAAGGGCTCGTCTTGGCAGTCCTTTTTATTCTCGTTCAAGGCCTGCAATTTAGCACATCTTCGCATTGCTGCGTATGCACATACACTTCACGGTGGGTGGCTCCAGCCCCGCTCCTCACAGGACTGTCTTCACACGACTATCGCATGTCTTGTAGCCGTCATCTTGGCAGGGTGTTTCTCATCAACCGGAGATCTCTGTGGCCATGTGACCACCCTTATCAGCCAAAGGAATTTTCGCTTAGATAAACAATCTTTGAGACAAATGTTTTATGGTTCAGTCTCTCACACAAGATCACAACATAGCGTTCTGGTGATGTTGGGGTTATTGAGTGCTAAAGTTTAAGTGGGATATGGTTAAAGAGTATCAGCTGGGGGGGGTAGGGTTTTGGACTGGTGTGGTTTAGTTGGTTTTGCCTTACCAGGAGTGTTTCATAGTCTTTTTTATTTCAGGGTGTTGTCTTTCCTCTTGTTGTCTGTCCTGGGGTCAGGATAGGGGTGTAGGATGTGTGTTTGACATTACTTCTGGGTGTGTACTTGTTTTGTTTTATATTCTAATTCTGGTGTTTTATCTGTTAGTTCCGGTCGAGTATGACTGACTTCTGGCAGCTCCGTTTTTTCCTTCTGGGAGTTCCAAGTCTCCTCTGGTGATTATTCTACCACATATGTTCAAGTTCTGTCAACTTTTTGTGGTGGAGAAGACATTTCCACAGTGGTTGCTTTGTTTTGTTAACTTTTAGTTATTTTTGTGGTTAATTTTGGACAATTTTCCATAGTTTTGGAGGAGTGCTGTTACATAGAGTGTGACTTCCAGAGGTCTGATGGGCATTCTGGCCCGAACCCGAACCCAAACCCTAACCCGAACCCCTAACCCGAACCCAAACACTAACCCGAACACTAACCCTAACCCGAACCCGAACCCGAACCCGAACCCGAACCCTAAGGGGAGGGGAGGGTTAAGGTTTGTGTTCGGGTTAGAGTTAGGGTTCCTATATATGCCTGTATGAGGTTTAATAAGGCCACGTGCCGGGTCCTGCAATTCGGTCACAACAACTCCATGCAATGCTACAGGCTTGGGGAGGAGTGGCTGGAGAGCTGCCCAGCGGAAAAGGACCGGGAGTGCTGGTTGACAGCCGGCTGAACATGAGCTGGCAGTGTGCCCAGGTGGCCAAGAAGGCCAACAGCGTCCTGGCCTGTATCAGCAATAGTGTGCACACTGTGGACTTGGGCTCCACCAGCTCTGTTGTCATCGCAGAGGACAAGGAGGACATCCTTGCTATGAGTGGCTATCAACAGGACCCCAGGGGACCACCTCCGGCCTCGGGATGGAGAGCAGGGCAGGGAGAGGCAGCTGGGCTGGCAGGAGGCAGCGGTGCTGCAGGGCTGGCACCTTCCCACCCTGCTGCCAGCGGCTTCCTGGAGGAGACAGAGCCTCAGCACCCTGGCCCAGGACTTGCCGTGTGCAGGGCAGCAGGTGCAGGGCTGCAGAGAGGGCCTCTCTCGTCCCTCTACCTCCTACCCTGCCTACAGCTCTCCTCACTCTTGCTCTTCATCAGGTGAAGCCGATACCGCCTCCACCTGCCAGACGGAGGAGAAAGAGAAGGAAGCCTACGACTACTTATTGGCCTTTCTCGACAGCACCAAAAGGGTAACTGCAGCCTTTGTCAGCAAGTCCCTGCCTGCTGCTCCCAGCTGGGTGCTGCCATGTCTGCTGCCTGCGCACGGGCTCTCAGAGCGCTGCTGGCCGTGCAGAGCTGCGCCCCTGCCGGCCCCCTGCACCATCGAGGCAGCCTGCTGGCCGTGCCTCTGCCCCCTCAGCCTCCCTCTGTCTCTCTTCTCCCTGACTGTCAGGACCTCCTCCAAGGAAGGTGCTAGACAGGAATTGTCTTGCTGGTCCTCAACTTGCCTTTGCACTCATTGCAGATAAACAGCAAGACTGGGGCTCTGCTCCTTCCTAGCCTTGAAAACACGGACTCTGCATTTTCTCACTCTCGCACTCCCAACTGCGAGACTGAAACATTGCACTCGCTCTCCTCCAAGGAAGGTGCCAGGCAAAAATTGTCTTGCTGGTCCTCACTTGCCCTTGCACTCATTGCAGATAAACATCAAGACTGGGGCTCTGCTCTTTCCTAGCCCTGCAAACAGCCAATGCGGTTTCTCTCATTCTCAAACGCCAAACTCCGAAATTGAAACGTTGCACTCTCTCCTCTCCAAGGAAGGTGCTAGGAAGGAATTGTCTTGCTGGTCCTCACTGGCCCTTGCACTCATTGCAGATAAACAGCAAGACTGGGGCTCTGCTCTTTCCTAGCCTTGAAAACACGGACTCTGCATTTTCTCACTCTCGCACTCCCAACTGCGAGATTGAAACATTGCACTCGCTCTCCTCCAAGGAAGGTGCTAGGCAGCAATTGTCTTGCTGGTCCTCACTTCCCCTTGCAATCATTGCAGATAAAAAGGAAGACTGCGGCTCTGCTCCTTCCTAGCCTTGAAAACAGGCAAACTGCTTTTTCTCACTCTTGCGCTCCTGCCTGCGACATTGAAACATTGCACTCTCCTCCAAGGAAGGTGCTGGGAAGGAATTGTCTTGCTGGTCCTCACTTCCCCTTGCAATCATTGCAGATAAAAAGGAAGACTGCGGCTCTGCTCCTTCCTAGCCTTGAAAACAGGCAAACTGCTTTTTCTCACTCTTGCGCTCCTGCCTGCGACATTGAAACATTGCACTCTCCTCCAAGGAAGGTGCTGGGAAGGAATTGTCTTGCTGGTCCTCACTTCCCCTTGCAATCATTGCAGATAAAAAGGAAGACTGCGGCTCTGCTCCTTCCTAGCCTTGAAAACAGGCAAACTGCTTTTTCTCACTCTTGCGCTCCTGCCTGCGACATTGAAACATTGCACTCTCCTCCAAGGAAGGTGCTGGGAAGGAATTGTCTTGCTGGTCCTCACTTGCCCTTGGAGTCATTGCAGATAAACAGCAAGACTGGGGCTCTGCTCTTTCCTAGCCTTGCAAACAGGCACTCTGCTTTTTCTCACTGTTGTGCTCCCAACTGCGAGATTGAAACGTTGCACTCTTTTTTTTCTCCAAGGAAGATGCTAGGCAGGAAGTGGCCAGCTGTTCCTCAGTGCAGGTAAGGAGCCAGGCGCCCTCCAGCCAGGCTCTCTCCCCTTCCCCGCACACGGGAGCAGCCTGCAGCTCAGAGATGCCTGCGAGGCAAGCCTGGGCACCAGCTGAGGCATTCAGCAAGGCTCTGTCCTGGAGCAAGGGTCTTGGTTTCTTTCTTTTTCCCCATGGTCTTCTCCTCCCAGATGCCAGGAGCCGTCTCGGCCCCCAGTCCTGTGCAGGACAGGACTGCCCAAGGAGCATGGCGGGAGCCCAGGCCTGGCAGCTCTCCCTGCCCTGCTGCCCAGCTAGCTGCTTTGGGAGGGCCCTCCAAAGCGCCAGCTCACCGGGGATATCCTTCCCCAGGCAGACTCTTGGGCTCAGGCCTTTGGTCTGAAAAGGCGTCTAAGCTATAGTGATTCAGATTTAAGGAGAACTGAGTTTCTTTTAGAACAAGGAGAAACTGCATGGACAGTACCTGCTGAGATACTACTGTGCAACAAACTTAAGCAGAACAGTGGTGAGGAATGTTCTGCCACAGGTGAACAAAAGCTGCAGTTGGATTTAAACAAAGAAGCATTAGTGCGTAATACATGCATGTTCTGGAGTGAAGGTAAATTTAATTTGCATGGACGAAAAGATGGATCCTCACTTTATAACAGACAGAACTCCACCAAAGAAGTACAACGCAGCAGAACCTTTTCTTCAGGTCTAGCATCTATCCATAATACCACGGAACCTGGAACGCCAAGGCACAATTTTACCAATGAGATTGGTCATAGAAAAGACCACAAGACTAATATGTATAGCAGAAGAGTCTATGTGTCTGAGGACTCTGATTCTTCTTCTAAAGTGAACTTTTCCATTGGATGTGAAAACCAAGGTAGCAAAGATGTGTCAGAGGCAATTCCACACATTGTTCTGCAGTCAGAATTAAGTTTGGAAGCCCGAAGAGTTTTGGCAGCAAAAGCACTTGCAGATATAAATGAATTTCTGGGAGAGGATGAAGTGAAGCAGAATGTAGAAATGTGGCAGGTAAGTTTTAACTTGATTCAATGGGCTCTGCATATTTCACCTAGGTTAATTCCTAGAATAGCAAAAACGCCATCTTGTGCTTTGAAATTACACATTGGGACACCACTTTATACTGTAGTTCAGGAAATGATTGTATTTGTCAGTTATGGCCGAGTTCTTTCAAAAGCAAGCAAAAATGCAGCTACAAATTTTGGTCTCTAGGAGGAGCTTAGAACATTGGTTCTGGTTGTTTTCATTCATTTTGCTAACTAATGAAAATTGATATAATTATCTGTGGTTGTAACTTGGCTGCTGGTAGCATAAAAGTACTACAGATTTTAAGGTAGAGCTGCATTGTTTTTAATCAGTGCTTTCTCAGAACTAATCAGAAGATTCTGTGTGTAAAATCAAAAGAATAGTAGAAACTTAACTGCTTATCCTCAAAACCAAATCCTCCTAGCAACATTTGCTTTGAAGTTGGAATCTAAAGCCGTTTTATGTATGCTAGTAGACAATTGGGAGGTTCTGAGATGCACTGTTTATGTCATCCTTCTGTTTTAAAGAATCACTTCTATCACTGCTGATTAATGTTCATGCTTTGGAAAAAACTATGCCTGTCAAAATCAAGCATGGGCACATCAGCCCTGAAACAGGAACTCTGCCTCTCCTCTCCATAAGTTTAAAAATGCCAGGCTCACCACACCCCACAAAACCCAAATGGAAACACCACTCCAAAGCATCAGCCATAAAAGTAACCCACCACTTTATCAAGAAAAAAAATAAGCTGCTCAAATTATTGAAATTAAGGTGTCTGCCATGACAGAGTAGCCTATAAAAACTGAGAAAATTGATTTCTTGTCGTGTATTAGACCACAGGCCACACTACGCAAATTAGTTTGGGAAGTGTGAGAATTTAATATTATTCTCCTTGCCAGCAGACCAAAACCAAGTCTTAATGATGACGAAAACATGGATTCAGAGCACAATCCTGAGATTTTTTTTTTTTTCTCCTTTGCAACCACACTGCTCCCTCCCAGCTACCTCCTGCAACAGCTTGCAGGATTGAAGTCCTCAGGCCACCAGTCAGCAACGGACTGCGGCATTTACTGGGAACTAATATGACGTGCAGTTTTTCCACAAGTAAAAAGGGTAGCTCTCATCTGGTTCCTTTTCCAGGATATTGAATTCTATGATGCCACAAGCAGCAGTTAAGCTGACACTAGTAAAACATCATCAGAAAGACATCCGAATCACTGCTTAGTTTTTTAGAAACGTAGAATAAAATTTCTATGATGCTGAATCAAATACATTGTACATACAACATCTATGTTTTAGTGGAAAATATATTAGGTTAATGTTGGGGAAATTAACACAAGGCTACATTGATTGGAATTAAGTGCAGTGGGTAGAAAAAAGTGTGAGATGGTGTTTTACATACGCCTCTTGATATTCCACTCACTGGCTCAGTCTGACATCTGGAAGAAGAAATAAAAGTGATCAGAACTTAAAAGAAAGCCCTTGTGCCCAACATACAGCAATGAAAACAGATTACAGAACTTGAACATCAAAACGTGATGTTCTGATAGTCTAGTGCATGTGGAAACGTATTCATATACATAAATGGTTCTCTCTTGGTACCTTCAGTGCAACTAAAAAAACCCCCAAAAGCCCATTTCTACTTTGTCAGAAAATTACTCTAAGACTTACAGAAATAGAACACAAAAGTGCCTCAGATATTTTGTCTCTGCTACGTAAGTATCAAAAATATGAAGTCTGTACTACAGTTTTGTGTCTTAAACATGGTGACTAAAAATAGTAGTAGAAATGTCACCTGAAGGCAGTGCCTAGGATTTTCTGCGATTTAGGAGTCCTGTAGGGAAATAAAAAAAAAAAAAAAAAGGACTTAATTGCAAGAATTTGCTTTAAGATAACCTTGAAAATGCTACAGTATTTGGGGAAATATTTATTACATCTGGGAACTTGCTGAGATTCCACATACTCATTGATCTGTATCTGCATGCAGATCATCATGAATGAGACATGCAGCCATCGATATAGTTAACAAATAATTCCTGCATCATCCCAAGTGTCCCATCAGCAGAGCTGGCAACCCTTGGTCTTTCCCCTCTAGCTAGTATGCAAAAACACCAGATTTGGGGCATAAGAATACCTGCCGTATGCCACCCCCCCTGCCCCAAATGCAAAAAATAGACGGATTCGCAGAAACACTGAGAATCAGACTCTTCTGAGATGGGAACAAATTCTAAGTTTACACTCCAATGTGTACCTGTCTTCACTCTAAAAGCAAGGCAAGCAAACATGTATAACAAGGAATCTCTCCACGTAGAGGAAACAGCATCTACAACTTGGCGCTCAGAAAAAACAACCCCAAGATCAAGCCAAATAGAATCATTCTTAAAAGTTACCATTGTTGGAGTTTGAACCCCATGTCCCAGCAGGCCGAAAAGCATAAGTTTACTTTGGGACAGGAACAATAAAATCTACCGCATTACAACAAAAAGTAACAGCAGCTTTAACAAGAAAGATACAATCTGAGTGCCTCTGGAAACGAATATCAATTAGAAAAGGTAACACACCCAAACCACTAACACAGAACACAGTGCTTTATGGATACCTACAGAACGTATGTTTTGCTGGTAGCTTTAACTCCTCCGACAGGGATTCTTCTCACAATTACTGACGAGTTCTTAGGAATCAGGGCATTAGCCTCTGTGTATTCTGAAAACAACATAAACACAGAAAAAGACATTAGTCAATTCAAAAGAATGTATATGAATATGTAATTACACAGCACAGCAGAGAGGGAAGCCCTTTGCAGATAGAAAAGCCAGATTTCAGATGTAAGGGTGCATTTTTATCGTCTCAGCACACTAGCAGTACATTCCAAGAAATCTTCAGGTTTGAGAACCAAACGCAAGCTGCACAATCTTTTCCATTTTTTTTGAGAGAGCGTGAATGCCAACAGCAAAATGCTCCCAAAGGTCACTAAAGGAGAGTCTGCTAACGCATGAGGTTCTGTCCTGATCTAGCTTAAGTGGCATTTGCTTCTGTTAGGCTACAAAACCAAGAGATCTTTGGAGAAAAACAAAGCACAGCCAAGTCTCACCTGCGTAAAGCAGATCTAAAGTCGGACAAGCTTGCCCTGCTACAAAACAGGCCCTTAGCTAAAGCATGAAATCTCTGCGCCGTTGCTTTCATAGCTGTTCACTAAAAGCGATTCAGCCACGCTGCTGGTGCTCAAGGCCGATGGAACACAGAAGACAGCCGGCCACCTCTGCCTATGGCTTGCAGCTTAATCCACCAACAACCACACTTCTCAGCTGCTTGGTGCTTTACAATGAAATGGAAACAGAACTGGCAGTGCTAGAACTAGAATGTGGATCACAGAAATTCGGAGGGGGGGGTTGAGCGTGCTTTCACAAGTAGGGCAGAATTAGATCTCTCCTCTTAAGCTAATCATCTGGTCTGAATTAACCAAAGGGACATGAATCCTTTGGATTCCCTTCCTGCACAGCAGAGACAGACTCCAATGAAATTACTGATGAAGACAGCCTTTAAAAGCCAGTCAAAACCAGCATGTGCCCGAAGCTCTCCACGCTTTCATGATCTGCCTACAGTTTTACATGTTAAAAGCCCTCACCTTTGCAGACTGAAACAGAACAATGATCTAAAAACCAAAGATGCTGTCTATCTAGACAAGCTCTGTCAGGGTGGTTTTGCTCAGTGATCACACACAAAACAGGACTCTCTCACAATTCAGGCTCCATTTTTCAGTAGATTATTCCTACAGGCAGGAACCTCTCATGGACCAAAACATACCTACCACAAGACATTACTTCAGCCATGAAATGAAAATTCTACTTCTATTTCTGGATGACAGAAGGCTTCTTCAGAAAAGTGAGAAAGCATTTAGCCGAAACTAGCTCCTGATCTTCCCCGCCCCGGGAACCGAACAGCAAGCTTCCTCGGGACTTGAGAGTAGTTTCAAACTGTAGGAGAAAGGACTGCTAATAACAAAACCAGAAGCTCTTACACAAGTCACATCCTGAAACCAGCCCCTAGAGCTCTTCTCAAAAGGAAAATCCAACCAGTACACAGCCATCTGTCAAGAAAGGCCTGCGCTGCACTTGTTCATGGAGAAGGAGCTCAAACCGTACTGAGGCCCAGACAAACAACTGGCAGGTCACACCAGCCGCAGTTCTAGAAGCCCAAAGCAGCTGCTTCTGCCTGCAGGACGGAGTCATACAGAGTATCCTTCTGGTACAGATCACAAACCACTGGAGTGACCTTTCAGAGATCTGGGCTAAGCGACAGCGGCTCCACAAAAAGGCAGGAGATTGTAATGCCTGTGCTGAACTGAGGATTGTGGTAGCTCTGCAGAAGGTTACAAGTGGCAGCACCTCCTGTGATATGCTTGTTTACAGTCTGCTTGTTCAGTGCAGAGTGAAGAGAGCTCCAGCCACCCGAGAGCAGACCGATAGCCACAGGAATTCCCCTTAGAAGTCAATCAGCACACTTTGAAAGGCATCAGCTGTAGAGGGACAATAGCTTGGGGAAGTAAAGGCTTTCTTTGCATAGGACACTTGCACATACTTGTATTTGGTACTTGAAGTACCCCACCAGCTTGGTCACCGTGTCAGAGAATTTGCGGAAGGGTGTTTACCTACGGCAGAGAACATTGCTGAGTGAGTTCTGTGAAGGGACATGGTAGCAGTTGGCTTTAATACACTTCTATTTCCTTCACCTCAATTAACTGAATTCATTTTGGTTGATGGCACCTTAATAAATGTGAAGTCAAACAACGTAGACTAAAAAGTTAACTTTCTTTTTCTTCTTTTAATAGGAAAGGAATAAAGCTGGAGCACTATTCCTGAAGTGCCTGGAAATTTTTGTTTGCTTGATTTGAATTTAACAGATGCCAGCTTAGTCTAGCAGCTCTCAGACAAAACTGGCATCTCCCAGCAGGAACCTTTTCCTCCTGGGCAGCAACATCCCCGAGCAGAGACTTGGCAACAAATCTATTTCTGAAAAGTCACACCCCAAGGTCTGTAATCACATTCAAACTTGTCAAGTCAGCAGCTTACCAAACTGAAATACCATACTAAGTACCACGAAACCATTATCATCTCTGAGAATCAAGCACCATTTTTTAGGTTTAAAAGAATTTATGACTCCTCTAAGAACGTTTCTTACGTATAGTCACCATAAATGTTCTGCCGGAAAAGTTCAGTACTGCCCTGATATGGTTCACACGTAGTACCAGGGAAAAAAAACGCTTGGAGACAAATGGTGAAATGATGCTCGATAGCACCTGAACGACAAAGTCTTTGGTGTAGAAAAGAAGCGATATTAACAAGAAATTCCAAGGTGTCATTTAGATACGGAGAACACCCATGGCAGAGATGCCATTAAAGGGTCTGCATAGATGGTAACTCACAGCTACACTCTTGATCCAAAGTGTTGCTAGCGAGCAGTTTCTGCAACAGCCACCAAACCAGTTTTCCAGTGCAGTGGAGTAAAGCAAGGTGATCACAAAACGAAGTCACCAAAGACAATTTATTTCTTCAAAGTAGCCACCTGTTCTATTCCCATCCCTTTCAGCTTTCTCCACCTGATTTCCAAGACATCTGGAGAGGTTATTAATATAAGATATCCTCCCATATTTCCTTATCATTTTACCTAGAAGAATTCCAGGAAAGCAAAAATTTGTAAGCCCTGTACATCACACATCAACCACACATTCTTCTATGCCTGCTCTGTGCCCAAAGCACAGATCTGAAGGTAGTTGTCAGAACAGCAACTACAAAAGAACAGCCCTGAGGCCCCCAACACAAGCCACAGCTACCGAGCGTGGCCGAATCACATTATCGCTTCCCACCCCATGTAAGCCCCTGCGCCGCTTGCCCTACCAGTCCCCCCGCAGGCTGGCAAGATGGGCCTCAGGCTGACTCAGGCTACGTGGGGACGAGCCACAAAGAGCAGAGCGTGGCTCCCGCAGGCCATGGCAATCACAGGGTGGCCTGTGACACTGCCAGCTGGGCAGTCCCCAAGCCCCCATGCCCGCCGCCCCCACGCACCTTCTTTGGTCTGGGCGTTGGTGATCTGCAGGTCACAGCTGGCTGCCTTCAGCTTCTCCCGGCCCATGATCTGGCGCTTGAGGTCGCACAGGGAGATGTGGAGGCCGGTGAAGGTGACCGTGTCATAGCTCAGCTTGGAGGAGAACTTGTAGTGGACGCACGACATGGTCGGGGCCTGCTCCACGACAGCGTCTAGAGCAGCAGACCGAGGGGGCCGGGGCGAGCAGCGTGGGCTGAGCTCACCCCCGCAACAAGTCCGGCCTGCGGCCCTCAGCGACGGGCGGGCGGGCGGACGACAGGGAGAGGCCCCCGCGGCCCCGGCTCGGCCTCTGCTCCCGCTCTCACGCAGCGCTCCCAGGCCCAACCACTCGCTGTGGGCACTCGGGCACCTCTGCCTCAGCGTTCCGTTAGGGGTTTACCGGACGCCAACCGCAGGGGCTGCCCTGATCGCATCACTGCGCATGCCCAACGGAACACTGCACCCCCCCACGCCTCACCTGGCCTGTGGTGTCCCTCCTGTCACACCCCTGGCCAGTCATTGCTCAGTGTCTTGTCACCCCCCAGGCTTGTGGTGACCCTCCTGTCACCCCCCAGGCCTGTCACTGCCTGCTGTTCCTCCTGTCACCCCCAGGCTGTCATCACCCGCTGTCCCCTCCTGGCAGCAGCCAGCCAGGACAAGACAGCCTGGGGAAGATGCAGTGGGCTTTGCCGTGCGGCGCTTGGCTGCCCGTGCCCAGGCCCAGCGAATGGAGGGGACATCTCAGGGTGTCTGAGTGTCTCTTCTTGCATTTACAGGAAGTTCGGTCAAAGAGCCAATGGCCATTGATGGTTATTGCCATAAACCCATCTGCTTGTACTGGTACCGCTTCCACAAAAAGAAGACGACAGGTCATTGTCAGAGGAGACTCCCTTCTGAAGGGCACAGAAGGCCCCATATGCAGACCGGACCCACTTCTTAGGGAAGTCTGCTGCCTCCCTGGGGCCCCAGTTAAAGGTGTGAAGAATAAGCTTCCTACCCTGGTATGGCCTCAGATTATTCTCCATTATTGATTTTTCACATAGGTAGTGACAAAGTTGCAGTAAGAAGTTCAAGGGCAATCAAGAGAGACTTCAGGGCCTTGGCACGACTGGCTAAGGGATCAGGAGCACAGGTAGGTTCTCCTCGGACCTTCCAGTTGCAGGAATGCTGAGGGAAGGAACAGGAAGAGCCAGCAGCTTGAGCCCGGTGACACCGGCAGAATTGGTGGGTTTTTGATCATGAGCTGGTCCACACGACACCAGGCCTGCTGGTGACAGGCGGGGTACATGTGTCTCAAAGGGGGAAAAGGGTCTTTGCTCAGGACTTAGCAGGGCTCAATGAAAGAGCCTTAAACTAGATTCGAAGGGGGAAGGGGATAAAACCAGGCTCACTAGAGATAAGCCTGGGGGCAGCACGCCGATGTTTGAGGGATGGTGCTAGCGAGGTGCTGCAGTCTGCCAGCTCAGTGGAGGTAGCGAGGATGGAGAGCTGTGTGACAGCAAAGACGCAAGGGTTATTGATGTGTTAGAAACCACGGAAGCGCCTGAGAATGGTCACGTAGGAATTAGGGCTTCTCCCCCCAAAAAGGTGGGGGGATCAATAGCCACCTGAAGTGCATCTGCACCAATGCATGCAGCATGGGCAACAAACAGGTGGAGCTGGAAGCCATTGTGCAGCAGGAAAACTATGACAGAGTTGCCATCATGGAATCATGGCGGGATGACTCACACAACTGAGGTGCTGCAACGGACGGCTATAAACCCTTCACAAGGGACAGGCAAGGAAGGAGAGGAGGCAAAGTAGCCCTGTATGTTAGGGAGTGTGTTGACTGTCTAGAGCTTAATGATGGTGACAATGGGCTTGGCTGTTTATGGGTAAAAATCAGGGGGAAGGCCAACAAGGCAGATAGCATGGTGGGAGTCTGCTATAGACCACCCAATCAGGATGAAGAGGCAGATTAAATATTCTATAAGCGGCTAGGAGAAGTCTCACGATCACTAGCCCTTTTTCTCGTGGGAGACTTTACTCACCAGATGTCTGCTGGAAACATCATATAGAGCAGAGAAAACGGTCCAGGATGTTCCTGGAGTGTGTGCAACAGAAGATCCTGACACAGATAGCAAGTGAGCCAACTACGGATGGTGCCCCGCTGGACCTGTTGTTTGTGACCTGAGAAGGACTTGTGGATCATGTGACACTTGGAGGCCACCTTGGGCATAGCAATTGGAAAATGGTAGAGTTTTCGATTCTTGGAAAAGTAAGGAGAGGGATCAGCAGAGCTGCCCCTTTGGACTTCCGGAGGGCATACTGGAGTCACTGTGTTCAGCCAGCTGGGGAGAGGATGGGGAATCCCCCATATGATGCGTCCTGTCTGCCTGGTGGGCATGTCCCAGGGAAGGCAGGGTGCGCTTCCAGGAGTCTCTCGCTCGCTCGCTCTCCCTGATAGCCTCAACCTAGTCACCTCCTCCCGGAGCTCTGTCACTATGTGGAAGAGTTCCTCTCCCTGGGTGCACCTCCCACAGCTGTGCTCACTGCTGCCATCCATGAGCATTGCATCCGTCTGTTGCCTCAGCCAAAGACACTGGGACGGACAGAGCGAGCGAGGGTAGGTCAGTTGAGGTATGAATGACAGTGGCAACACAAAGACTGGAACTAAACAAGAAGCCAAAGCCAAACAAGCTAATGGTCTAATTCAAGAACAGCCCAAGCATCCTGCCTTCCTACTGCCAAAACAGGACGGTGGTTCATGCCTTAAAGGCTACATAGCCCTTTGAGGACCGGACCTAGACATGAAGACTACAGAGCTAAGCTGTTTTACTGGTTTTTTCCTTTTTTTTTTTTTTTTCTTAAACACTGGGTGGGTGTTGCTTCACTTGCTGTTTTGACTGTCACAATTTCAAAGTGAGTGTACAGCTTATTCACAGGGTGAGAAGGAAGGGGTCCTTCCAACTGAATTTGCTTTCCCTTGGAAATGGCTGAGGCAGGCAAGCATTTGTGGTCATTACCTCTCTGTCTTAAGCCCTGTTTCGTCTTAAAAATAAATTCAGGAGCCAGAAAGCAGGAAGAAGAGAAACAGTCATTTTTTACTCCTTGAGGGACTGGGTTGTTCTCCCTCCTACCACCATGACTGTGACCATTGGCTTCTTCATCCATCCACCTGTCCCACAGCACAAGTGTTGAGGTTCTGTAGAGTTTTATTCTCAGTCCTGCTCTGAGCTGGCATGGGAGAAAGCCGGCCTGAAGCACTAGTGGCTGCTGCCGTTCTTATTTGCTTCCCTTGCTTCAGTGATCAGCGGCGTCAGGCTGGAGAGAGGCTTGGCTAATTTTAGGAATGGATGCTGTGCAAAGGAAAAAAAGAAATGAACCATTACTTTCCAAACTCAGGTACTCACAGCCTCAAGCAGCATTTCTCTGGTTATGGGGAATACGCTGAAACAGGACTGAGGGGACCATCTGCACCTGCGTCTTCATGTCCAGTACCTTGCTATCACAGGCAAACAGGGCCCAAAATCCCGTTAATCCCTTTATCAAGTTGTCTTCAGCGTGCTGGGATTTCTGCCCTGCCAGCACTCTGGGAATGCTGTTTGCTCTCCCAGGGCCTTGTTCCTTTCAGGAAACGCAAGCTACTTACTTAGGTTCCTGTTTTCTAAAGACATGGGCTATTTGAGTTGTCAGAAAAGATCAGAGGCATAAGCCGTTCCTTAGGGAACTCCAATACCTCTAGGAAATGTTTATGCCAGGAGTATCTAGGCCCATGTGTTCTTCTGAAGGCCACGGAGGTACAGGTTTTCAGCACCAAGACAAGAGCAGGGACACCAGTGACAGTGCTGACAGACTCAGCTCTGGGTTGCAGTGAGAGCAGTGGCTACCATCCCATTTGCCACTATGTACAGCTGAATATACTACCAAAATTCAACACAGGGCCGCAAAAATGATCAGAGGGACAGAACACCTCTCCTAGGAGGACAGGCTGAGAGAGTTGGGGTTGTTCAGCCTGGAGAAGAGGAGGCTCCGGGGAGACCTTTTTGCAGCCTTCCAGTACTTAAAGGGGGCTTCTAAAGAAAGATGGGGACAGGTTTTTTAGCAGGGTCTCTTGCAACAGGACAAGGGGTCATGGTTTTAAACGACAAGAGGGTAGATTCAGGCTGGATCTAAGGAAGAATTTTTTTGCAATGAGGTGGTGAAACACTGGCACAGGTTGCCCGGAGAGGTGGTAGATGCCCCACCCCTGGGAACATTCCAGGCCAGGTTGGACGGGGCTCTGAGCAACCTGCTCTAGTTGAAGATGTCCCTGCTCACTGTACGGGGGTTGGACTAGATGACCTTTAAAGATCCCTTCCAACCCAAACCATTCTATGATTCCACTTATTTTCCTTTTGAAAAGCACCAAGACTGGAGACTAATATGAGGGGGTTCCGTCTCATGCCTTTGAGTTTAGCTGGTGAGAAAACCATTACATAGAACAGCTGTTTCGCTTGCAGCCGCGTCCCATTTTACCTGCAGAAGTTCCTTGGCAGACCCTCGCCTGTCCACATCCACCTCCAGGCAGCAGCTCAGAAAGTCGCGAAACACCGCGGACAATCGCTCAGGGTTCTGCAGCTCTGGTGTCCCGTTCGTAGCTATCAGATGCAGCGCCTAGAGAAAAAGGGAACATGAGACTCCACCTGTTTCCTTCATATCCATAACTGCTCAGATAGACCCCATTTTTTAAGGTTCGGTCTCCAGTGGCAGTTTCTTCCCTGGCAGGGGGTCAGACAGGATTTTTCTATAGCTACATAAAAAACCTTGAGGCAGCCACAGCTCTTCCAACATCAAAATGATCTTGCCTTGACAGCTGATTTCACTGAGAGGGTGGTCAGGCATTGGAACAGGCTGCCCAGGGAGGTGGTGGAGTCGCCATCTCTGGAAGTGTTCAAAAAACGTGTGGATGTGGCGCTTCAAGACATGGTTTAGGGAACATGGTGGCACTGGATTAATGGTTGGACTTGATGATCTTGAAGGCCCTTTCCAACCTAGTGATTCTGTGATTCTGTGAACTACATCAGCAAAAGCACATTTTGCTTCTCCAAGTAGTGACAGGCTTGTGACAGTGACAGTTTACAGGCTCTTTTAAAGAGTGAATTTGGCCTAACGCTATTATTTCAGAGGATTACTACAGAAAATGCATCTCGGCGGGGCTCACTGTTCCCTAAAGTACAGCTTCCATAAAGCAAAGGTAGACAAGTTTTTTGCTCTGCTCTTGATAAAAATGGTAACCAGATGGGAAAAAAGGAAATCCATCAGCTTAGCCCTTGGATAAAGAAACAGAAACATTGGGAACCTTTTTTTCAACACAGACACATAAGTTGCATGCACAAATATCTTATGAAGAAAATGCATCTTTGGGCAGACGGGAGCCAGCTGCAACAACGTCTTTCAGCAGTCTCCAAATTCCAGATCAGCGTCACTTATGTGTTAAAAGAAAAACTTTTAATGCTTGCTATCAGAAAAAGGAGTAATTCCATCGCTATGGTAACACTCCGCTACCTCAGAATTGGGAGTATTCACCTGTGTTAAGGGTTGAGGGCTCTGTGGATTCCCCTCCATGTTGTGCATAAATGTCCAGCTGCTCATCTGAATGCACAGTCATTCTGTGCACACAAGCCTAGCCAAACACTTGAAAATTCCAGCCTTTCTCCTCCTCAACAGCATCCAGCCGAAGCTAAGCTCAAGTTTCCTAAGCAAAGCCAAGGAAGTTCACTGCCAAGCAGCTGACGGTGTTCATGCAGCTGAGCAAGTCTTCCTGATATTCCTCAGGCCAAGGAAGTACAACGTCATTTTGCAAAACATAGGGTGAGCAGTAGCCAGCGTGGTTCGCTTGTAACCAAGGTCTAACATGCTGAGAAGCCAGCGAGATGAGTTCATTGAGCTTTTGCAAGATATTATGTAGAAACGTAAGACAAACCCTTTGAAATATTCAGACATAAACTTGCAGAATATGCCTAAAATACACAGCAATAATGATAGAAATAGACCGTGGGGGTCTTCCATTAAAACGTTGTCGTGGTTTAGCCCCAGCCAGCAACTATGCACCACGCAGCCGCTCGCTCACTCCCCCACGGTGGGATGGGGGAGAGAATCGGAAGAGTAAAAGTGAGGAAACTCATGGTTTGAGATAAAGACAGTTTAATAAGTAAAGCAAAAGCCGTGCACGCAAGCAAAGCAAAACAAGGAATTTGTTCACCACTCCCCATGGGCAGGCAGGTGTTCAGCCATCTCCAGGGAAGTAGGGCTCTGTCACGCGTAATGGTTTCTTGGGAAGACAGATGCCATAACTCCGAACGTCCCTCCACCCCTTCCTTCTTCTTCGTCCCAGCTTTGTATACCAAGCATGACGTTATATGGTAGGGAATATCTCTTTGGCCAGCCTGGGTCAGCTGTCCCGGCTGTGTCCCCTCCCAGCTTCCCGTGCACCCCCAGCCTGCTCATGCAGGCCAGCATGAGAAGCTGGACTGTCCTTGAGTACTTAGCAACAACTCAAAACATCAGCACCTTATCAACATTTTTTCATCCCAGATCCAAAACATAGCCTCACGCTAGCTTCTATGAAGAAAATTAACTCTACCCTGGCTGAAACCAGGACAAACGTCTGCCATTAGAACAGCTCTGTGCTACTGGCACTTAACTAGACCGGGACCACATTGACTTTGCTATTGTCCTCTTCAATACAGAGGAAAATTTCCAAGCCTAAAAAGACAAAGAAACGATCCTAGAGTAAAAACAATAAAAGGAAGCTTCTTTACTTTTCCCACAACATAAATGTCACAAAATCAGTCTGATCTTGTCCATCTGCAGCTGACCTCAGCCACCGGACACAGTGGTGAGCTGGAGTGCCTGTCCTCACTACGCTTCAATTGCACTACCCGAGGGATGATACTGCTCCTGCGGTAAAGGACTACAGCACCGATGGCAGCTTTGGGGGTTTTACTGCAGCCACATTCACCTGAGTGTGAAACAGGAGTGCCAGGACAAATGGAGCTCTTTTAGTTACTTGTTTCTTCTCAGAACATGAATCATGAGGAAGAGTCATCTTCAGCTCGGTACGGCCCCTTTTCAATATTTCTACCAGAACAGGAAAAGGTCTACGGAAAGCTGAAGTACCTTCTTATCACATATCTTTTGGTCTCCTATGATATGCAGCTGGCAAAGAAAAGCAAGTACTGTAGAAAGGAAATGAGTGTTTGCAGTAGCTGCAAATGGGCAATAAGCTCATTAATTTGTTTCACATGCCAAGAAACAAGAAAGGCTTCAGCAGACCATTACAGCTGCAGTCTGTGAAAGCAAGATCCTAAAGGTATCCAGGCCACCCAGATATGTGACAGAACAACATACAGATGATTAAGAAGCCTGAAACTGTAGAAGATCTGCAGCATTTGAAAAAAATGCTACAGTTTTGAGGCAAATTGATGCGCTGTGGTTAAGAAATGAAAAAGAAATGCTTAAGGGTTTGTTTTGTTTCTGTGTGTTTGGGGTGATTTTTTTAATTGAAATCAGGAGGAGGCCCAACCTGCATTTCAAAGGGTTTTTATCACACCAGTGTTTGTCCCCCAGGCCCTAGGCATGCGCCGGATGGAAGGAAATCACTGTGAGAGGAAACAAATACCATCACAGACACATCCAGGACACACATGGCTCGAAAATTGTTCATTCCTGTGAGTTCTGCATCAGCTGGAAAGAACGTGAGCAGCATGGGATGCGCCTGCTCTACACGTGGAAAACAACACTGCATCTACATGAAGACTGCTGCTAACTCTAGGATTAATGAGCCTTTCATGCCCTTACAATTTATTTAGGTCTTTAAGTAACGGAAGCTCCTGTGTGCCTTCCATTATTAAAACAATCCTTCATAAAAATGAAAGAGCATCCTTTTGTTTCCAGGCTTTGCAGAATTCCCTGAACGTTGTCTAAACATGACTATTAAAGCCAACAACTACTGTGTGCCACCAGCTAAAAACCTTTGCTGTCAAAACAGGCCCTGCTCATAAGCTCTCCTGTTTGGGCGCAGCCGAGACCTCTCACTGAAGTCCCTGATTCCACATACAACAGCAGATGGATCCTGTCCCTGTTGGGGTTGATTGACCTTAATAAAACTAGCTGATAACTGGGGAACTTCAGGCAGTCCATCACAGGCTGTTCACTGTTCCTAGCTCAGGGGCAACAACCTCTGAAAAAGAGCCCAGGAAGCCAATGCAGAGGGAAGCAACTTCAGGTGCCTGATTTTCATCTACCACAGTTTTACTAAGACACCTGAAGATGCCTTGAAGCTCTAAGTGTCCAAGCTGATCTTATCTCCAGCAGGAGATGAGGCATGTATGGAGAAAAAAAGCATCTCAAAGAATCTGGGTGAGGGCAGGAAGAGCTGAATGTGACTTTGGTCAGAGAGAAGAAATCCAGTGATCTTTCTCACAAACAGTTGACCTGAGGCTTCTCGAGGAGCCCTAATCAGCATTTGAGGTTAAGGAGGCAGGGAACTTTCAGCATCCCGACCAGTCATGCTAATGCTCTTCACGGGTTTTTGCTGCCTTATGCAAGGCAAATGCATTTTTTGCAAGGGTCTCCCAGGGAAGCAGGTGAAGTATGGGCTCCTCTCTTTGCTTGGCCAGGGATATTTCCTGACCATTCTCTTGTTTCTTCTTTCAGTCTGCAGTACGCAGTCGGGGTGCCACAGACCAGAGAGAGCGCAGCCTTACTGCTATGAGAAAAGCTAAAAGTCAGGCTCTATTTTAATTCTAGCCTTAATAAGAATTGCATATGTATACGCATAGAGCAAAATTAATTTCCTCCTGAATTCCTGCATCCTGTCAGGAATTAACTGTGCAGCATTGAGCTCTGTTTCAGCTCTCAGTCATGAGGTGTTATCTTGGCAGACGTTCTTCCACTATGACACGCTCCTTTGGTATAAGAACTGGTCATTTCATTTTAAGGAATTAGGACAAAACTGGAAACTTCAAAACATCAAAATACATTAGCTTACTACAAGTATCTGTGCTAAAACATACTTGTAGAAATGCATTTGCTAAGAAGTAATTATGGCGTTACTAGAACCAGTGACACTTCCTGAAAGGCGCAGGTGAGCAATCGGCACTGATCTGAGTTTGGAAAGACTTCTCCTGCAGGTACAGTTGAAATACTTGTCATAAAAATTCCCCAACTGGAGGATCTTGCTGCTGAAAAATTCTTGTCATTCAGAGATACAGCTCAAAGAGAGTTCCAAAAGCGCATGAGAAATCTCAAGCATCGTTGAGGGCAAAAATGACACATCTCTGAACGGGCTACATGTCACTTCTCTTTTAAGGTTCTCCCATTGACATAACGACAGCGACAGTATATGCCGATATGCTCCAGTGACATTTTTAGAAGCAGCCCTTGGTGGAACTAGTTCAAGCTGGTGTAACTGGGATTTTGTCTCATGGGAGACAAAACATGGGGCAGGTTAGAAAGACGGTGGTATCTGGTTTTATTTGCACCTTACCCTGAGAGGATGAGCATTAACGTAAGGAGGTTCTCCTTGCACCATTTCTATTGCCGTGATCCCAAGCGACCAGATGTCCACTTTGGGCCCGTATGCGTTTCCCGACACCACTTCTGGTGCCATCCAGTAAGGAGACCCGACCATCGTGCTCTGTTGACTCTGCTCAGGGGTGATCTGAGCACACAAGCCAAAATCAGCTGAGGAAAAAACCAAGTACTGTTAAAGGCAGCTTGATTTATGAAACCAAGCAAAAGAAATCCCGTCCAGATGCCTCAGAAGGCGTTGTTGAATCTATCTGGTAAAGCGGCCGTGCTCTGTTTACTCAGTGCTCGAGCCGAGGAAATACTGAATTGGCCACTTAAAAAACCCCTCAAGTTTCATGCAGTGGCTTTTATTCACTTGAAGCTTTAGATTATTCTTTATTACTGTCCCTTCTGGAAGGGACCTACACAAACCGAAACCACTCTTTACACCTTTTTCCTTTCTGTACCTCTCTGGACGTTGGCACTGTACTCTTAGCTCGCACCAGTGGTCTGCCAGTGCACTACCACAGGCATCGCTTTTGGGTAACGGGCAGTCAGTCAAAAGCAGCCCCACACCACGTCCTGGGAATGCTGCACCTGACCAAGGATACCTACCCAGTTTGACAGATCCATCCATTCCAAGGAGGATATTGTCACTTTTGATGTCTCTGTGGATCACTTGGTTGGAATGAAGGCAATCCAGAGCTTGCAGGCACTCATAGATAAAAAAGAAACATGAGGGTAAAACTTACTTAGTGACCAGATTTCATCACACAAGAAAAGAAATGGCTCTAAAGGATTTAATTTCTAGTTGAATTGGGAGTAATGGCAGAATATTGTGCTCTCAAGAGGAATAGCTTGCTGCTTCAACACAGAGTAATAACTTCCTAAATGAAGGCGTAGTAGCTTTTGAAACAGAAATGTCAATTCTTGCCACAGACTGTCCCCTGAAAGCACACACGGAATGACTGCTGCTGCAGGGAATGTGCTATCTCCACCCAGGTGACAAACTATGGTTTGCCAAAAACCAAAAAGTCCCTTCCTTCTGTATAAGATGGATCACTTTTGGGTCGGAGGTCGCATGAGAAAGATTTTATTGTTAGGCTTGACGGCAGATCTGGAAATAGCGCGTTAGTCATTTTTCAGGAGCAACCACCATTTTGGGTGGAGTGCTATTCTTTTAAGCCGAGGACTGTGATGAAGGAGCCCCTATTTTTCTCTGCTGGTATTTTAAAATTCTGTCACCAGCATGTTTGCTTGTACACGAAAGGAATGCAGTACAGGCATGCTCCAGGCAAAGGTTTAGAGAGGCAAAGTTGAGAAGAGTAAAACTAAAAACAAACAAAAAAGAAGTAGTACAATAAAATTATATGAATAAAACAACAGAGTGTAATAAGTGCAGCGATACTGGCAGGCAGTTCACTTAAGATGCTCTTTCTTCTCCGTATCATAAAAGCAACACAGAAACAAAGCTCTGAACATGAAACCTCTCATCTTCTTACCACCTGCTTAGAAGTACCATCCTGTCCCAGTAATCGGAAGCACAGGCGGGATCCCTTACCTCCCTACAGACAGCTGCTATCTGTCCTTCATCCATACATGTCTCCTCAAGAACATCATTTAAAGAGCCTCCAGCTAAGTATTCCATAACCACCCTGAGTGTGTGTCGTGTCCTGAAACCAGGACAGTGTGTCACCGACGAGGTAGCTGAAAGAAGAAAACAATGGCACTGAGATGAATGTGCACGGCTAAATTACCTCAGGAAAAAGGCTACAGCTGATTTTGTTTCCAGGTCATTCTTACATGAGAACAGGATAACATGAATAGACATTCCCTCCAGGCTACACAGGACTTAGAATCTGTGCGGTCTAAATGAGGAAGGCCCATAAGTGAACAATTAGAGGTCCGAGCTGGCAAGCAAGTGAAAAATTGAAGTTCAGTAATGGGAAAGATAAATCTTGGAGCAGGACATATCCCATCATCTGGTTCACCATCTTAACACGCACATTCCATGATCAGCTCCAGGAACAAGGCAACACAACTTCCATCATTGTCCATGCTAGGAGGGTGTGTACCAGTGAGGACAGGAATTGGTCAACAGTTTGGAAAACCTACCAGAAAATACATCCAAGAACAGGAAAAACAATTTAAAAAGTGGCAAATTACGTGTTTCTGCAAACAAGTACTTCGCCTTCCTCATATTCACAGCAATGGAAAATAGCAGGAACGGCCCAAAGGAAGTAATTTCGATGAGGATTTATCAGCACTTATGATAAGACACAGAAAAGATGACCAACTTAAAAAAACACAAAACCAAACAAGCCAACAACAAAACAACATGGAGGTAGGCTGAGATGGCTGTGCCAGGTCCTTGAAAACAGTCTTAAACAATATATGCCAGAAAAGATTAATGCAGACAAAATGCAGTCTCCTCCCATACACTGGCTATGAGTAGATAAACAATAGAGGTCAATTTTCTGCCAGCGACCAAAGGGGTTTTTAAAAAGGTTTGGCTTGCAGCATGTAAATGAACATTCACGTGATCATACCAGAACTACTCACCTGTCTAAATAGTTCACAATATTGGAGCTCTTGTTTTCTCTCATGATGAGGATTTCGTTAACAATTAGTTCCTTTTTGGGCTGTTGTTGGAGATTAATTTGCTTTATGGCCACCTAAAACGACATTGAAAGCCATTAACTTGAGTAGTCTGTTGCACAAGGTCCCAATGAACATGGAGCGAGTGGTTTTGGAATGACATAGCAGAGCTGTGCCAAACTGTCTTGGTATCAGACCAAAGAGCTCAGTAACTTACATTACAACACCCGATTTCTCTGCTAGCCTGGGTGCTAGTTACAGGACACATGGCCATATACATTTTGTCTTGTAAAATCTGTACAAATGCTCTTTAAACTATCAAGCACGCATCTCTAACAACACTCTCTGGATCGACATTCTTCTCAGACGGTCTTAGTTTACCACCACTATTATTGTTGATGCACATTTTGCAAGCAGGAAGTGATTTTGTTACTGCCAAGATACACAAAAACTGCTGGTAATGCTTTAGTAATTGTACGATTTGTCATCATTATTTCAGCAACTGCTGTTACTCTTGACTTGACTGCATAACAGAGAGAAAACACAGACGTACATTACATTTAAAAAGCCATACTAAAACAATCATTAAGGTTACACACACAAAAAATACAATCCTGGCACTTCCTAGCTTCTTGAATCTTGATTTTGCAACTCGAAATACACATTCCTTAACACAGTTTAGATTGGCAATTACTTTGAGGGTTTCAAAAAAATAATCCATTCTATGTCATTTTATGGATACACCCCGGGTTCTAAGCAGGGGTAGACCTCTATCTAAGAGCGGTTATAAAGTGCCTCTGTCTAGTCCTGCTCTCAACATGGCACGAAAGAGACCACCCCTCCGCTCCCATTCCTGGGTTTCTAGCCACATTTTCAGGCAGGGTTTGTATAGGTTCAAGAACGCTTGCCTTGGAAAAGGAAAGGAATGTGAAGAGGCCGCTTTAAATCGGCCACTACAGGGACTGTCAAAGCTAACGCCGCTTTCCTTCAAGATTCGTTTCTCACCCTCCTGGCCCCCACTTCCCTGCGAGCACTTCACAGGGTGTAATGGGCTGTCACCGACACCAGACTTAAACACGACTGTTTGGTTTGGGAGAGATCTTTGCTCTTGATATACGTCTTCTCATCTGGCAGACGAGAGAATGATTTCTAAACCAATACATTGATGCTGGCAATAAAAATGATACTGTTTTTATCAGTCCCAAAAGCTTGCTGGGATTTCTGAAGGCTGAAGGCAGCAGATGATGTATTTTGCCAGCTGACACTAGCCTGTGCTTCAGAGGAACCGCCTTGGCAGTAAAGATCTACTGGCCACCCAAAAACCCCATCCACCCTTTGCACCAGAGGGGAGAGCACTAAAGACCTGCAAAATCGGCTGGGACTGTAGACACTTACCTCTTGTCCTGTGGTGATGTCGATCGCCATGTAAACAGTTCCTGACGCCCTAGAAACAAAACAGCAGCAAAGAAAGGAGCACTTTAGTCCCTAGGAGTGAAAGCAAGCCCAGACAGGAGATCTCTGCTGCCTGTAGGGTTTAAAAAACACCGTTGTTCACCCACCCCTTCAGGCAGCAGCGCACAGCGCAGCAGCCCACCAGCCCTCTGCCACACAGGGTATCCAAGAGAAAACTTATGCCCATCATGAAGAACAAGGGATGTCCAACATGAGGAAAGGATCCAGACACAGCTTTCTCCAGCATAGCAAAGCAAGGAAACTATTCTCCAGCCATCCTACGAGGTCACAGCTAGAGCAGGTTAAGGCATGTTGTGCTCCAAACAGGGGAACCTTAGACAGCTTCTTTAGGTGTCAAGAGCCGTCAGCAGCTGCTTCTGTTAGGTGCACCGGACACGTGAAGGACTCTTCATGGTATCTGTATTTTCCTCCTGTGGCAGACACAGGTCGTGTTGTAGAGCCACCAGAAAGAAATGGTGCTCTCATCTGTGGACTAGGCAGTGTGGCGTTTTGTTTGCCATCTGCCTCTCGTTAAAAGAGGTTCTTCCCCTGTAATGATGTGAAGGGCCTGAAAGGCCACGATCAGAGGAAACCCCTTTGGGTTTAAAGTAACTGCAGGCTTGTAAACCCCATTAGTGTTCCTTGTGAGCTAAGCACAGGTTTACACTGCCATCATGTCAAAGCTGACGTCTGCATGGGCAGTGAGGCAAGGGAGAGCCAGGGAAGGAATTTTGAGAAGTGGGAACACCCATCCGGCAAGTGTCCCACTGACTGACAATGCCAAAATCAGTTTGCTCCTTTTCACCTGATCCCCCAGCTTGTTTGTGTACCTGCAGGCTGAAATATGTCTGAAGCACTGGAATCCAACAGGCACCAGAAATTATTTTTTTCTGGAGGATCTTTCCCCATCACTACAAATTGACCTGCGGCATGACAGTCACGAGCTGGAGGAAATCATTTGAGAGACCCTTTTAGGCCAGATATTAGCCACTTCCCACCAGCTGCTGAGGCACCTTTGTACCAGCTCACTCCTAGGATGGGCAAAACAAAAGACTGTGAGGGCGATGGTCCTACTGTCACGGTCACATGTGCTTCACACGTATGTTTCTTCTGGCTCTCACTTTTTCAGTCGACACGTATCTTTTCAGAGCCTGGCACAGCTCTAAGTGTCCACTGACATTTTACCAATGACAATGAGAACCAAACCTTCGGGTACAACGCAAGCGGCAATCCCAGAAAGGGTTTTTATACAATGAATGGAGCAGAAACACCTTCCCACAAGTGCCCCACCAAACAAGAAGTGTCTACGATAAAGCCTGCCAGAGAAAGAGCATGAGTGCGTCTGGCTTTCTGCAGCATCTATCAGTTCTAGGTCAGCAACGTGCTACCCTGACTTCAAACCTCACAAGCAGTCACGGTTTCTTTACAAACACTAAGGTCACCTGCCTTAACAGGCAGGAAAACATCTCCCAATGTCAGAGAACAGCTTCTGTCAGACACTGACAGCAGCGTGATCCTGGTGCTACACAATGGCGCTGGCCCTCCCGGAACTACGACACAGCCACAGAAACTTTGACCGAGCAGGGAGTCTGTCTGTATTTAAAAGGCAAGTCAGATACCTAATTTTGATGTCATTTATTTTGTTCTTGCCTCCTCACGTCGGAACCATTTCAAATCAATCCTAGTTACAGTAAGCACGGTTGGGTTTCAAAGGGAAATAGCCTGATGGGGTTTTTTCTGTAAACTCCTAAAACCTGCAGGATCCACGAGTGGTCTGCCATCAGGAAGAAGATGCATTTTCTCATCGAGTACTTTGTGCTTCAACTCTCTGTTTATTACTGAATTTTTGTTCTTTACTGCCTCGGCTAGAAAAGAGAGCTTATTATTTAATCTCTGGGTTCTGTTGCTAAACTATGTGGTTATAATCCAGATCACTGAATATCTTTTTAAGCAAAATATTTGAAAGAAATGGTATTGAGAACTGTTATCCATCTGACAACTAGCAGGTGCTAAGTGGCTCTTTTAGGCAACAAAGTTTTTTTGCCATTCTTTAGCGTGGCCAGATTATTTTGCGACATACAAAAAAACTATTCCCCCTAAGAAAATAAGCAAACAGGGGCCACACACTTGAGGGACAGTAGACCTTCCCGGTCCTGCTCCTTGCTGCAGACAAGACATTGGCTCCATCAGGCTGTCTTTGGCCGTGCCTTCTGACCACACTTATAAATTCGATCCATACTGAGAGACAGGAGAATCTAAATCCAGGGTTGTCTGAACACGTCTGGAGCTTGCCCGACTTCACGCTTGATATTACACCAGCAAAATACCTGGCCCATTTTTCGTGTCAGTAACTGTGGTCGGACTTACCCTTGGCCAATTTGCTCCAATTCAGTATATTTCTTCTTAGGATCTCCCATGCTCACAACGCTCCCTGAAAGAAACAAAATTAAAGATGCTCACTGCAAACTGGAGATACCAACTTTCAGCAGGTCAGAAATGCAGCTCCACTGTCTGGGCTTGTGAGTCGTTTGTAGCCACTTGGGGAACAACAACAACAATAACTTGGGCACACAGGCAGCTCCATAGCAGAAACAACCTCCGCAAAGACGGATTTTCTACAGTCCTTTGGAGAGTTACCTTGACAGCAAACTAAGAGCATGGAGAAACATTCACAGCAGACAGGTATCGGAAAAGAACAAGCACCAATGCAAGTGTTTGTTGTCGAGAAACACTAATGAGCGCTGGAACAACAGAGCCTTTATTTCCTTAGGAATAAATACTCTGTGTGATTCAACAGAAGGTTTAATACTTCCAAAGATTACATGCACCTTGGGTTCTGGAATCAATTTTGATGAACAGGTGCCATTTTCAGAACAGGAAAAATATTGCAGAGTGTTTCCAAGAGGGGATCTTCTCAACCTTTCAGCAGTTTGCCGGAAGAATGCCTTTATGTTTTTAAAGAACAGCTTCTCATGTTATAACCAGGAATGATGGGGTTTTAAGAACTATCACCATCATCACTCATTACCAGGCTAAGTTCTGAAGACCTTGCTTATGCCACTTTAAGAACCACACTGCTTGTTTGCAACCTGACTGGGATTGACACGCATTTGCCCTGCACTCTCAACACTGCACGCATGTCGATCTCCACAGAATCACAGAATGGTAGGGGTTAGAAGGGACCTCTGAAGATCATCTGGTCCAACCCCCCTGCCAAGGCAGGATCACCGAGGGCAGCTTGCACAGGAACGCGTCCAGTCGGGTTTGGAAGGTCTCCAGAGAGGGAGCCTCCACAACCTCTCTGGGCAGCCTGTTCCAGTGCTCCATCATCCTCACAGTAAAGAAGTTTTTCCTCATGTTGAGGTGGAACTCCTGTGCTGCAGTTTATGCCCATTGCCCCTCGTCCTGTCACTGGGCACTACTGAAAAGAGACTGGCTCCATCCTCCTGACAGCCACCCTGCAGATATTGATAGACATTGATAAGGTCCCCTCTCAGTCTTCTCTTCTCCAGACTAAACAGCCCCAGGTCTCTCAGCCTTTCCTCATACAAGAGATGTTCCAGTCCCTTAATCATCCTCGTAGCCCTCCGTTGGACTCGCTCCAGGAGTTCCCTGTCTCTCTTGAACTGGGGACCCACAACTGGACGTAATAGTCCAGATGAGGCCTCACCAGCGCAGAGTAGAGGGGGAGGATAACCTCTCTCGACCTGCTGGCCACACTCTTCTTAATGCACCCCAGGATACCATTGGTCTTCTGGGCCACCAGGGCACAGTGCTGTCCCATGGATAACTTACTGTCTACCAATATTATGCTTATTCACAAATAAGCACAGCCGTGGTGGACAGCACGAACAGCAATATTCCTCAGGCTGCCGCATTACACAGGCAGCTGCACAAACGAGATGCTGATCATTCCAGCAGTAAGGCTCAGAAGCCAGGCCAGATGGGGTGCTGCCGCCTCCCGGAAGCTCTGCGCTGCAGCAGCGAGAAGGCAGGGCCGGCGCGTCCAGCACAGGGCATGGGACAGTCCGGGTCCATCAGCCGCTGTGCAGCTCATGTGCTACTGACAGCTAAAATTAAGGCATGCACTGCTTGACGGCTTCTTGCCCACTCAGAGGTGTAGGCAGTCTGCACGGGAGGGGAAGAAAGCAGTAATTAGGATACTCTGGGTGTGTCGAATGAGAGCGCCAAGATCTGATGAACTCAAACAAATCTGAAGGAACAACTGAAAAAATAATATTGTTTTTTCTGGTCCGGTAGATTCCTAGACAAAATACAAACAATGAAGCAGAGGTGATGGCTCAAAGCAAATCTTCAGTAGTTTTTCAAAAGATGTTCAATTAAGGCAACAGGCAAGAGAACGGATGAGCCCACTAGCTATGATTACGAGCAACCAATGGATTTTGTATCTTTCTACTCTACATGTAATTAACAAAGACACAAGATTATCAGATTGGGACCCATCTGATCTGGTAATGCCTTCAGGTCCTACTTCTACCAATGGTGGATACATGAGACATGCACTCTTGTTTCATTCTTGTAAGCAAGCAATTATGGAGAGGAATACACAACCGAAGCTCTATCCTCATGTCCCACTGTTCTTCCTTAGAAAAATGTACATTTTAGAACCTTCTTAGAACACCAAGACACTACCTTATGTCTCCAGCCATGTCTTAAATGTTTTGAGTTTGCTTTGTCCTCCTTCTTTAGGCGCTGAAATCTAAGTCCTAACAGCTCCACACTAGATCACTTTTCTGTTTTTCACGTGTCATACAATGGAACCTAGAAGAGAGGTCTCCAAGGGAAGTGCCAAACACAGAGGCACTGGGCTGGGAGCAGTGTAGCTGTGTCAATATGGCACTGTGCTCAAAGCCAAAATCAGTACAACCTATTGTCAGCCAAGCTGCTCTCTCTGCAAGGTATAATTTCATGTCCTACTGACAAAAGTAGAACATGACAGTGCCTTGCAATTTTTGAAACGCAAAATATTGCATGGGATAGACATGTCTGTTGTCCTTGCCGTTTGCAGTAATGTGGATTTGAAGGAAGACCGAGAGGGCACTCTTCAAAGAGTCAACATGTAATGAATAAGAAGAGGGGAAAAAGAAGTCCCAGAAGTAAGGGTCAAACATATTAGCTTTCTGCGCAGTACAGACTGCTTGTTTCCTTTAACAAAATTTGGTTCTGATGCAAGTACAGTTGAACAGGAGAGATCACAGATTATTCACTCATTTAGCAAGGATTTAGCTGTTCCTTCCATTAGTCACCATAAAGAATTCTGCAGTTTTTGGGGTGGAGGGAGGAAGGAAAGAATAGGGAAAGAAGTGATGAGGTACCTGGTGTAATCTACGAGAGTTGAATGAGAGCCATCAGCTCCTGTTACTTCTCACTTTTCCCTTTGCTTTTTCTTGTTTCACATTGCTGCTGCTCGGCTCATGTTTCTCAACAGGTTCTTTTGCGGGTGGCACATTTTCTCCACTCACCATCTTTTTGCCAGTTTCTTAGTTAAGTTGAATCTTATTGAAGATTGTTAAGGCTTAAGGTTGTTAAGAAAAGCAGATTTATCCTTTGCTGGAGTTCGTGCTCCTTTTTCACCATCAGGCTTTGTCTTCCACTTCCATGATGTGTTTGATTCAGCACTTTCTGCTTTAGAGGCCTTCATGGAAGTGGCTTCACGATCTTTGTCAACCTTTTCATCACCTTTTATTTCTTTTTTTTCAGGTTTCGCATCAGAAGTTTTGCTTTTTTCAGTAGTTTTTTTTGACTTGTCCTCTTTGTTGGAGGGCTGCTCTGACTTGATTTCTTTTGGATGATCTTTCTTTGCCTTTTCCTCCACAGCTGGTCTATTTTCTGGGTGATCTTCTGTCACTTTTGGATGAATTTTCCATGGGGTACCAAGAGCCTTCTCATCCTTTTGAGAGGAAGATGTTTAAACATTGTCTGTCTTTGGCACGTCCTCCTTCACTTGTTTCACAGGAGGTTCCATTCGAGGAGACTTTTCACGATCATTATCCACCTTCTCTTGGGAAGCTTTAGCTGGTTTTCTTATATTGTCCTTCTGAGGAGGAACAGCCACTTCTGCTTCCCGCTTTGTCTTGCCAGTTTTTGATTTTGGCTCCTTCTCTTTCTTCTCCTTTTCAGACACCGGCTTGAACGTGTTGTGGTTTAGCCCCAGCCGGCAACTAAGCGCCATGCAGCCGCCTGCTCACTCCCCTCTCCCCCAGTGCGACGGGGGAGAGAATTGGGAAAAAACTCGTGGGTTGAGTTAAAAACAGTTTAATAGGACAGCAAGAGAGAAGGAAACAACAATGATAACAACCATAATAATACTGAAAAAGGAACATACAAGAACAAGTGATACCCAATGCAGCAATTGCTCACCCCCCGGCGATCGATAGCCCGTCCCCAAGCAGTGATTTCTGCCCCGCCGGCTAACTCCAATTTGTGTACTGGGCATGATGTTGTATGGTAGGGAATATCTCCTTGGCCAGCCTGGGTCAGCTGTGCTGGCTGTGTCCCCTCGCAGCTTCCCATGCACCCCCAGCCTTCTTGCTAGCAGGCCAGCACGAGAAGCTGGACTGTCCTTGACTACTTAGCAACAACTCAAAACATCAGCACGTTATCAACATTTTCTCATCCCAAATCCAAAACATAGCCTCACGCTAGCATCTGTGAAGAAAACCAGCTCTATCCTGGCTGAAACCAGGACAGGTATGCATCTAGTGAGGTTGAAAGTACCTACTTTGACTTTTTTGGGTTGTTTTTGCACTCTTTGTCAATATCTCCTGAAAAGTCTACTTCAGCAAAAGAAGAAGAAATCGCTTCTCATTTCTGTGTCTGACTAAGAACTAACCTGATCATACAGAGAACCAATGTGAAGAGCCATTGGTTGTCGTTACTGGGTACCACATCTGACTTGTCGTGATTTCCCTGTCAGGTGGTGGTTTGTGCGTGGCACTGGTCTGTGCTGCTGGGTCCACATCCCTGTTGGTTGCCAGATGCAAGGCAAAGGGCTTATCCTTGTTTAAAATTACTGGTCTACTTTCAGAAACTGTCTCCATAGACTTAAAAAAGAAATTCTTCCTCATCTCTTTGTGCACTAGGAGAGAAGCAGTGGGGGGGTTTCAGGGCAGTGCCCGTAAAAGAGCCTTTAGGAGGTCCTGTCCCTTGCCTGTCAGATGGCGCAATGAAGAGTTTGAGAAAGTCATGAGTGTTTTGGTGTCCACCAAAGCAGGTGGGTTTGGGGTTTTTTTGTTTGTTTGTTTTGTAGCATTTATAGCTTGTGTTTCGTACATAGGAGAGCTGGGAGGCTGGGAGGAAAGCCTGTAGGTAGCAGAGGATGTGCTTAGTTACATATCAAAGGAAGATGAAATAAATAACTATGTAAGGGTCAACATAAGTATTGAGACGTTTTGCTGTTTAAATGTCGACATAAACTTTCACTGAAATGGATTTGCTTGCACTTTTCTTCTCTCCTAGTTCATGTGTGGGTAGAAGAAAGAAGGCAGCAGACATACACACTGGCTAAAACCACTTTTTATTGCCGGCTGTAAAGGTGCCTCTTGGCTGTAAGCCTGAGAAGGACCCCGCGTTACAATTCTCGATGCCTCATATGCAATTTTAAGGCTACTCACATATTCATTTTTGCAGGCTAAAAAACCCATTGGCTTTGGCCACGACATGTTACTGTTTGCTTTTGTGTATTTGTGCGCACAACCTGCCCCGTTCAAGCATGCTTAATGCATATTTATTAGCTGAGTTGGCACTATCTCGTTGCAACTTTGCTGCTTTCAGCTGGTTTCTGTCTGGTTTCTTCTAATGCTAGGCCCACTTGTATAGGCGAGGCCACTGTTGGTCAAGTTCTCTTGTGCATGTCTTCAGAGCTACCTTTACACAGGAGCTTTTTCTTATGTAGCACAATGGGCTGATCAGCTTTGTCACCAGGGCTAGTTCAAAGCCTACGCAGCAGGAAGCAACTGCTGCCTGACAAGACTTCTTTATATCCCACGGGAGCTCAGTGGTTGTAACACACTTTCTGGTTTTCCTTGGGAGACAGGGGGGACCAAAGCTCTTGCATGAGAGCGTACCTTGGTCGGGGGAGGCAGGGTAAAAACGGTGTGGCCATCACAGGCATGGCTGTCCTGGGCTGTGAGATGTGCAAATGCTTGCAGAAAGCTCTGGGAATGCTTTTTACCTGTGCCAAAGTGTTCCTGCTGCTACCCCAAGAGTGACCTGCCCGAGCTCTGACATCTGGAGACAGGGGAAGGTAGAGCTGCCTCCGGTGTGACAGGAGGCTGCCACGCTTTGGAGCAGACATGCTCTGGTGGGCTCAGAGCAGGTGCCTTTGCTGACTCCTAGACTTCATGTGGTTCCCATGCTCATGGACAACCCCATCTCTGTTGATAGTCCTTCATAAATTTGAAGGATGCCATGAAGTACATGAATTCTGCCCCTCCACTCCGCTGTGGCAAGACCCCAGCTGGAGTACTGTGTCAGGACCCTGCACTTGGCCATGCTGAACCTTAGGAGGTTCACACGGGCCCATTCCTCGAGCTTGTCCAGGTCCCTCTGGATGGCATCCCATCCCTCAGGCGTGTCAACTGCACCACTCAGCACAGTCCACAGTCCATCAAATCTCTCTCTCTCCAATTTAGAGAGAAGGCTGTTGTGGGGACTGTCTCAAAGGCCTTACAGAACTCCGGATAGATGACGTCGGTTGCTCTTCCCTTGCCCACTGATGTGGTCACTGCATCACAGAAGGCCACTAGGTTGGTCAGGCAGGACTTGTCCTTGGTGAAGCCGTGCTGACTGTCTCGAATCACCTCCCTGTCGGTAGGTAAGTTGACATCTAGCTGCGAAAGAGGCAGTGTCAGGCCCCAAAATGAGTCAGACCCACGTTCAAAAATCAGGTGGTCAAGCAGCAACCTTAAAAACTTCCACCTTGTGGAATACTCCTGAAATGAATTCTCTTTCTCCTTTTGTCCCCTAAATGGCATTGAAACTGTGACTTTTCTTCTCTTGTTTTTTTTTAGAACGAAAGAAGATAGTAGGTGGAGCAATGATTACCATTTTTCCGGAGAAGCATTAGTGGCCAAAGGTCATGTTTACTTTTGTTTCTTTGCATCCTTGCTCCTTCACGGTGTTCAGATTTGGGTACAGTGTATACTTGTTTTGTGCATTTTATGAGTTATTCTTGGATCCTTTGAGCAACAGGTTATGGACTATGAGGATTTTTTTGTGGTGTTTTGTGATAGAGGAGAATTTTCAAGGATTTCTTGCATTAGCTGTAGAGAAGATGTGGTGGGTTGACCTTGGCTAGATGCCAGGTGCCCACCAAAGCTGCTCTGTCTCTCCCCCTCCTCAGCTGGACAGGGGAGAGAAAATATAAGGACAAGCCTGTGGCTCGAGATAAGGACAGGGAGAGATCATTCAGCAATTATCATCACGGGCAAAAACCAACTCAACTTGGGGAAATTTGTTTAAGTTCTTGCCAATCAAAATCAGAGTAGGATAATGGGGAATATGACGAAATCTTAAAACACCTTCCTGCCACCCCTCCCTTCATCCTGGGCTGTCACAGATGGATAATTTCGGCTGCTTAAAGAATCACTGCCGAAGATATCAGAAAGCGAATGATTTTAATCTAGATTTGTAAAAAGCGCGACTCTACAGAAGTCGATGGCAAGGTCCACTCTATTCCATATTCAACGTGGAAAAGCTGTGCAGAGAGAAGCCAGATTACAATTAAACTGGAATGATTTACTCGTCTATCGAATCGAGTTAATGTGTATATTGAGGAGAGAAAGTAGCGGAGACCCTCCCGTTGAGTCACAAGGCCCAGAGTGGACCGAAATCCACCCCTAGTCCTGGACTTGGTCAACGGTTTATGACTTAAGGTTAGGTAAAGAAAGTAAAGGAATGCCCTCCTGTTGAGTCACGAGGTTCAGGGTGGACCCCCATGCTTTCTAAAGTCCTTTTCAGAGAGGAGTCTAGGTGCGGCTGAATCCACTCCTAGTCCCAGACTTGGTCAACGGTTTATGAATAAAGGGATAGAGTATCAGGGATTCTGGTGTAGTGATATAGTCCATGATTTTGTGCTTCCTGTAACTTAAAGATGGCAATTTATCCAATACAAAATAGCAGCAATCACATTCACTAACAATGCTGAGATAAGTCACAGTATGAAATCATATAAAACTTAGCAGCATAATCCACTGAAACTTACTATGAGAATTCTTTTTCAAAATATTTGTTCTGCGGTCTTTCTCTTTATTGTTTTCTAACAGGAGCTTCCATGAACTTGTGATACCTGTTTGGATAGGTACACAGTCCCACTAACAAGCTGAAAATAGCACCTACCAGACACCGACAACACGGTGTTTTTCCTGCTGCCCAGCCCAGCCCAGGATTACGGCAGTGGTTGGTTTAATACTGCAGGGTCCCATGGGGATCCCTGTCTGGGGGCTGGTTAAGCTCGGCAGCGTGAGCGGGAGGGTACGCTTTCTCATCTGATGAGGAGAGGAAGAAGGCATTGAACCTCCCCCTGTTCCCGCACCCTGGCCTGAACATACAAAACCAGTAAGTCCCAGCGTTGGTTAGCTCTGTATACGGGGTAATTCAGAGCTACATGTTTCTGGTCAGACAGCACTTGTGGGTGAAGACTCTGCGGGCCGCAGTCCTACCATGACAGTGCTTCACCCAGGCCACTGACACCATGACAATCGGGTTTGAACTTTCCCATTTAGTCATGAGTTTCCTGTGATTCTGATAGGGTCTGTGAATTTATCTTAGTAGCAGAGAAAGGTATTGTTGTGTCTTTTACCACTACTGCTGTAACAGTGAGCAGCTTTGCCCAAAGTATCTGTGTAGGCTCTCTGTCATCAGTGGAGAGAGCGGTCATCAGACGCAGTTCACACCCTTGCAGGTTACTTGTCGGAGAAACTGTTCCCTGGAGGTCCCTGTCCCTCTGCACAGCCTGTACTAGTAGAAAAGCGAACAGCTCTAGACCATGCTCAGTGAGGAATGCAGTGTGCCAGTGTGACAGAGTGCCACCCTTGTAGGCTGAAGGAAAATCAACCGTAGTGTCTTTGCAACGGGCTGTATCCTACCTTTCTGTTTAAGCACTTTTAAACAGATGAAAATCTGCTTTTACAGAGAGAAGCTTGCCTTTCTATAGGGTTAAGATGACTCCTCAGTGGGAGACTGGCCTGATATAAGATGACATTGTATATGTTTTAGCTGCACAATTTAGCACTGTCAGACCAAGCGTAGAGCCCAGTGGGAAACATAGTTCTAGGCATTTGACATGACAGGAGGGCGATTATTCCCTGCTTTATTTTTCCCTTAATCATCTTCTATCCCCAGGTAAGCAAAGTGCTAGCAATGCATGGAAAGCCATGCACTGATCTAACGCATGGCAAAGGAACATTCCCCTTCCCATTAGGGCACCCCTGGCTTGAGAGAGTTGGCCCTTAATCCGGTGTTCAGGATGTCTGACGTCTCGCTCCCTCCTTTGGCCAGTTCAGTACCTGTTGCACTGTTTCTCTTTACACGTTGGGCAACAGCGCTGAGTCTCTCAGAAAATACAGGACGCTGTCTGTGTGCGTGTGTATCTCTGTGACAGTGTGTCCAAGTACAGGTGACTTAAGGCACATAAATTTGTGAGAACGTGCCCCTGCATCTGCATAGCAGCTGGGACTGGTGGGGGGGTTCAGCTCACCGAACTTCAAGGATCTGCACTGTAGGCTTCAGTTTACACGTCGCCAACGGATCAGCCAGACTTCCCTTGCCTGCCCCACATCTGGAGTCTGCCTGAAGGTCACCTACACCCTGGCGGTGGCTTTTATTCTCCACCGCCTGTAACGGGAGCCCGGGTGAGCAGTCGGGATGCCTGCCTGGCAGCCCCAGGCAGGTCGGCAGGACGCGCCTTGCTGCCGAGAGGGCTGCATTCCCTCTGGGCTCCTGCTGCGGTGAGACACAGTCAAACAGGAGAAAGATCACTGTGTGAACTTACGAGCAAGCAAAGAGGAGGTTGGTGCTGAAAAAGGAGAGGGAAGAGAGGGAAGTTCAGCACCATGGAAACAGACAATATGATTAGCCCATGGCTAAAACAGTAAAGAAACAAATAGCCATCTCTCCAAAAGCAAATTCCCAACAAGACTACGCAGCGGGCTTTGCCCTTTGATGTGCATTGATTAACGTAGCCAGTAGACATCTGTTAGCTTAATTAACTCTTACCATGTCTGTAGATACAATGCCAAAGCAATTAAGCAGCAACTAGATGTGACTTCTAGTGATATATCCAAGCATGGCATTTTGTGAAATTAGACTTTGACTAAGCACAGGCACGGTTTACTTGTTTTCAGCAAGAATGCAAAACGCCAAGACAACTTAACAAAACAGCAGGGTCATTTGTAACCTTTAAATTGTGCTGTGCCACGTGTAACTTAGCACTGGGGCTTGTAGAACTACAGGCATGTCTACTTTGGTTCCTGAAGATGTCTGAGCAGACCCAAGTGGTGTGTAATTATCACACCTCCCAAGTGCCAAAGTGGTGACTGTCGCTCATGCTCCCGTCTGTCCACAGAGCACAAAACCAGCATGTGAACCCCGCCAGCTCCGCCTGTTTCTGAAGAAGAGGATGAAGGTGATGAGGAGGAGGAAGGCGGCGGCATTGAACCTCCCTCTGTTCCCGCACCCTGGCCTGAACACACAAAACCAGTAAGTCCCAGCGTTGGTTAGCGCTGTATTTGGGGTAATTCAGAGCTGCATGTTTCTGATCAGACAGCACTTGCAGGTGAAGACTCTGCACGCTGGAGTCCTATCATGACAGTACTTCACCCAGGCCACTGACACCACGACAATCGGGTTTGAACTTTCCCATTTAGTCATGAGTTTCCTGTGATTCTGATAGGGTCCGTGAATTTATCTTAGTAGCAGAGAAGAGGCATCTTCCTAAGCATTTGCATTTGCAATATGATCTCAGGGGCATCTCTGCAAGCCACCTTTCTGACACAAAGTCATTTCTTGTCACAGATCTACACACGCTCTGTAACTGAACCTGCCGCTGCACTGGCACCAGCTAAAGTGGCCACCACTCTCCAACGTGGACAATCAAACGCTTTGTCCAGAAACACAGATCGGCAGGAGACAAAATCTGAGCTGGCAGATGAGGAGATCCTAGAGAAACTGAGTACGTATTCTCTATTTCTTGTCTGATGAGGCAGCGTACTGTCTGCACCTCTCAGGTTTGTATGTACCAAGTGTTCATCCTCAGTTTAGTGTCACTGAGGCACTTACGACTCCCTATACAAAGTGTTGTTGTGCTTAGAGGAAGCGGGAGAGCACTCTGGGTATTCCTTCTGCCTCTGCGGGCAGCTATGACTGGGTTGGAGTTGCCTGAGCTTCCTTCCATGCTCAAGGCAAAAGCAGATGGGTTGTGGTTGAGCAGAAGGCTATGACCTAGTGAACGACTTCGTGAACTCCTGTGTGCTGATGGCCAAACTGAACAGAATATTTGGGTTGCTAAATTCTCTGTAGACTCCTGACTCCTCACCAATCATCAGAGCCAAAATACTTTGCAGAAATCTGTTGGGCAGTTTGTGGGGGTTGTTTTTGTGTGTTTAGTTTTGGTTTTGTGGTGTTTTTGGGGGGTTTGTTTTGTTTTTTTGCCCAGTAGACAACTACAGCACTAAGTGGATTCCTTCAGCCTCAAGGAGCTCTCCTGCCCCAGATGTTCAACTGGTGTCATTTTTATGCTTGTTGTTACGACTACGGCTTCTTCTAATATCAGAGTTCATTTTTACAAGAATTCTATGTTTCTGTGAGAGAGAACTCCTTTGAAAGAACATCAGTTGACACCATGGAGAGAGAGGAAGAGGTGTTTTCCATGTGTCCCAAGAGAAAAAAACCCAGTCTTTCATAAAAATCCTTATTTTATTTCTCAGCTTTCTGCTTTTAAAGATGTATCAGAGGGACACAGCTATGTGGCATGACCAGGTAAAAGTGCCCTGCAAGGAAAACACGTCAAGCCCTTTGTGATTCTGCTGTACAACCAACCGAATCTGCTTCTTGCACGTCATATCTGCTGGTGCTGTGTTCTCAGATAATAAATTGTTGGGGTCATAAGAGAGCCCAGCTCCTTAGGTAGATCCTCCAACTCTTGCAGGCTGGCACAGCAGGGAAGGACCACTTCAGGCTACTCGAGACTGTGTCAGCATCCTCCGGCAGCAGGCAGGCGCTAACCCTGCCATCAGCAGTGAGCCCTGGCTGGCGTTGCTGGAGTGCCAGGTGAGGGGAGCGAGTCCCGCGGGGCAAAGGAAACCTGTTCTCCTACAGCTCCCATTAGCCATTTTGCCAAGGCCAGCAAAATAGTTTCATCAGGGAGTGTACCAGATGGTGTTGATGCCCCGTCTTCTTGCCGTGCTGGCAGGCGGGATTCCTGGCTAGGCACGCAGTCAGGTGCCCCTTTGGATGCTAAAGCCCTCTGCTGCAGAGAAATGGCCTGGGCCGGCGAGAGAGGTGTTTGTTACTCCTTACAGTGAAGAGAACATCACCTAGTTTTGTTTCGGATGCACAGGGGAAGAAGCAAGTATGTGATTGTCGTTGTGATACAGGAATATTGCCAGATCAGTCAAACAAAATCTCTGTGAAACTTCGGAAGTCTTTCCTCCTGAACTAATCTTCTGGAAGCATCTCAGTGTTGTACGTTCCAAGTTAAATCTTTAGGAGTCATTTGCTTTGAGCCATCACCTCTGCTTCATTGTTTTTATTTTGTCTAGGAATCTACCGGACCAGAAAAAACAATATTATTTTTTCAGTTGTTCCTTCAGATTTGTTTGAGTTCATCAGATCTTGGCGCTCTCATTCGACACACCCAGAGTATCCTAATTACTGCTTTCTTCCCCTCCCGTGCAGACTGCCTACACCTCTGAGTGGGCAAGAAGCCGTCAAGCAGTGCATGCCTTAATTTTAGCTGTCAGTAGCACATGAGCTGCACAGCGGCTGATGGACCCGGACTGTCCCATGCCCTGTGCTGGACGCGCCGGCCCTGCCTTCTCGCTGCTGCAGCGCAGAGCTTCCGGGAGGCGGCAGCACCCCATCTGGCCTGGCTTCTGAGCCTTACTGCTGGAATGATCAGCATCTCGTTTGTGCAGCTGCCTGTGTAATGCGGCAGCCTGAGGAATATTGCTGTTCGTGCTGTCCACCACGGCTGTGCTTATTTGTGAATAAGCATAATATTGGTAGACAGTAAGTTATCCATGGGACAGCACTGTGCCCTGGTGGCCCAGAAGACCAATGGTATCCTGGGGTGCATTAAGAAGAGTGTGGCCAGCAGGTCGAGAGAGGTTATCCTCCCCCTCTACTCTGCGCTGGTGAGGCCTCATCTGGACTATTACGTCCAGTTGTGGGTCCCCAGTTCAAGAGAGACAGGGAACTCCTGGAGCGAGTCCAACGGAGGGCTACGAGGATGATTAAGGGACTGGAACATCTCTTGTATGAGGAAAGGCTGAGAGACCTGGGGCTGTTTAGTCTGGAGAAGAGAAGACTGAGAGGGGACCTTATCAATGTCTATCAATATCTGCAGGGTGGCTGTCAGGAGGATGGAGCCAGTCTCTTTTCAGTAGTGCCCAGTGACAGGACGAGGGGCAATGGGCATAAACTGCAGCACAGGAGTTCCACCTCAACATGAGGAAAAACTTCTTTACTGTGAGGATGATGGAGCACTGGAACAGGCTGCCCAGAGAGGTTGTGGAGGCTCCCTCTCTGGAGACCTTCCAAACCCGACTGGACGCGTTCCTGTGCAAGCTGCCCTCGGTGATCCTGCCTTGGCAGGGGGGTTGGACCAGATGATCTTCAGAGGTCCCTTCTAACCCCTACCATTCTGTGATTCTGTGGAGATCGACATGCGTGCAGTGTTGAGAGTGCAGGGCAAATGCGTGTCAATCCCAGTCAGGTTGCAAACAAGCAGTGTGGTTCTTAAAGTGGCATAAGCAAGGTCTTCAGAACTTAGCCTGGTAATGAGTGATGATGGTGATAGTTCTTAAAACCCCATCATTCCTGGTTATAACATGAGAAGCTGTTCTTTAAAAACATAAAGGCATTCTTCCGGCAAACTGCTGAAAGGTTGAGAAGATCCCCTCTTGGAAACACTCTGCAATATTTTTCCTGTTCTGAAAATGGCACCTGTTCATCAAAATTGATTCCAGAACCCAAGGTGCATGTAATCTTTGGAAGTATTAAACCTTCTGTTGAATCACACAGAGTATTTATTCCTAAGGAAATAAAGGCTCTGTTGTTCCAGCGCTCATTAGTGTTTCTCGACAACAAACACTTGCATTGGTGCTTGTTCTTTTCCGATACCTGTCTGCTGTGAATGTTTCTCCATGCTCTTAGTTTGCTGTCAAGGTAACTCTCCAAAGGACTGTAGAAAATCCGTCTTTGCGGAGGTTGTTTCTGCTATGGAGCTGCCTGTGTGCCCAAGTTATTGTTGTTGTTGTTCCCCAAGTGGCTACAAACGACTCACAAGCCCAGACAGTGGAGCTGCATTTCTGACCTGCTGAAAGTTGGTATCTCCAGTTTGCAGTGAGCATCTTTAATTTTGTTTCTTTCAGGGAGCGTTGTGAGCATGGGAGATCCTAAGAAGAAATATACTGAATTGGAGCAAATTGGCCAAGGGTAAGTCCGACCACAGTTACTGACACGAAAAATGGGCCAGGTATTTTGCTGGTGTAATATCAAGCGTGAAGTCGGGCAAGCTCCAGACGTGTTCAGACAACCCTGGATTTAGATTCTCCTGTCTCTCAGTATGGATCGAATTTATAAGTGTGGTCAGAAGGCACGGCCAAAGACAGCCTGATGGAGCCAATGTCTTGTCTGCAGCAAGGAGCAGGACCGGGAAGGTCTACTGTCCCTCAAGTGTGTGGCCCCTGTTTGCTTATTTTCTTAGGGGGAATAGTTTTTTTGTATGTCGCAAAATAATCTGGCCACGCTAAAGAATGGCAAAAAAACTTTGTTGCCTAAAAGAGCCACTTAGCACCTGCTAGTTGTCAGATGGATAACAGTTCTCAATACCATTTCTTTCAAATATTTTGCTTAAAAAGATATTCAGTGATCTGGATTATAACCACATAGTTTAGCAACAGAACCCAGAGATTAAATAATAAGCTCTCTTTTCTAGCCGAGGCAGTAAAGAACAAAAATTCAGTAATAAACAGAGAGTTGAAGCACAAAGTACTCGATGAGAAAATGCATCTTCTTCCTGATGGCAGACCACTCGTGGATCCTGCAGGTTTTAGGAGTTTACAGAAAAAACCCCATCAGGCTATTTCCCTTTGAAACCCAACCGTGCTTACTGTAACTAGGATTGATTTGAAATGGTTCCGACGTGAGGAGGCAAGAACAAAATAAATGACATCAAAATTAGGTATCTGACTTGCCTTTTAAATACAGACAGACTCCCTGCTCGGTCAAAGTTTCTGTGGCTGTGTCGTAGTTCCGGGAGGGCCAGCGCCATTGTGTAGCACCAGGATCACGCTGCTGTCAGTGTCTGACAGAAGCTGTTCTCTGACATTGGGAGATGTTTTCCTGCCTGTTAAGGCAGGTGACCTTAGTGTTTGTAAAGAAACCGTGACTGCTTGTGAGGTTTGAAGTCAGGGTAGCACGTTGCTGACCTAGAACTGATAGATGCTGCAGAAAGCCAGACGCACTCATGCTCTTTCTCTGGCAGGCTTTATCGTAGACACTTCTTGTTTGGTGGGGCACTTGTGGGAAGGTGTTTCTGCTCCATTCATTGTATAAAAACCCTTTCTGGGATTGCCGCTTGCGTTGTACCCGAAGGTTTGGTTCTCATTGTCATTGGTAAAATGTCAGTGGACACTTAGAGCTGTGCCAGGCTCTGAAAAGATACGTGTCGACTGAAAAAGTGAGAGCCAGAAGAAACATACGTGTGAAGCACATGTGACCGTGACAGTAGGACCATCGCCCTCACAGTCTTTTGTTTTGCCCATCCTAGGAGTGAGCTGGTACAAAGGTGCCTCAGCAGCTGGTGGGAAGTGGCTAATATCTGGCCTAAAAGGGTCTCTCAAATGATTTCCTCCAGCTCGTGACTGTCATGCCGCAGGTCAATTTGTAGTGATGGGGAAAGATCCTCCAGAAAAAAATAATTTCTGGTGCCTGTTGGATTCCAGTGCTTCAGACATATTTCAGCCTGCAGGTACACAAACAAGCTGGGGGATCAGGTGAAAAGGAGCAAACTGATTTTGGCATTGTCAGTCAGTGGGACACTTGCCGGATGGGTGTTCCCACTTCTCAAAATTCCTTCCCTGGCTCTCCCTTGCCTCACTGCCCATGCAGACGTCAGCTTTGACATGATGGCAGTGTAAACCTGTGCTTAGCTCACAAGGAACACTAATGGGGTTTACAAGCCTGCAGTTACTTTAAACCCAAAGGGGTTTCCTCTGATCGTGGCCTTTCAGGCCCTTCACATCATTACAGGGGAAGAACCTCTTTTAACGAGAGGCAGATGGCAAACAAAACGCCACACTGCCTAGTCCACAGATGAGAGCACCATTTCTTTCTGGTGGCTCTACAACACGACCTGTGTCTGCCACAGGAGGAAAATACAGATACCATGAAGAGTCCTTCACGTGTCCGGTGCACCTAACAGAAGCAGCTGCTGACGGCTCTTGACACCTAAAGAAGCTGTCTAAGGTTCCCCTGTTTGGAGCACAACATGCCTTAACCTGCTCTAGCTGTGACCTCGTAGGATGGCTGGAGAATAGTTTCCTTGCTTTGCTATGCTGGAGAAAGCTGTGTCTGGATCCTTTCCTCATGTTGGACATCCCTTGTTCTTCATGATGGGCATAAGTTTTCTCTTGGATACCCTGTGTGGCAGAGGGCTGGTGGGCTGCTGCGCTGTGCGCTGCTGCCTGAAGGGGTGGGTGAACAACGGTGTTTTTTAAACCCTACAGGCAGCAGAGATCTCCTGTCTGGGCTTGCTTTCACTCCTAGGGACTAAAGTGCTCCTTTCTTTGCTGCTGTTTTGTTTCTAGGGCGTCAGGAACTGTTTACATGGCGATCGACATCACCACAGGACAAGAGGTAAGTGTCTACAGTCCCAGCCGATTTTGCAGGTCTTTAGTGCTCTCCCCTCTGGTGCAAAGGGTGGATGGGGTTTTTGGGTGGCCAGTAGATCTTTACTGCCAAGGCGGTTCCTCTGAAGCACAGGCTAGTGTCAGCTGGCAAAATACATCATCTGCTGCCTTCAGCCTTCAGAAATCCCAGCAAGCTTTTGGGACTGATAAAAACAGTATCATTTTTATTGCCAGCATCAATGTATTGGTTTAGAAATCATTCTCTCGTCTGCCAGATGAGAAGACGTATATCAAGAGCAAAGATCTCTCCCAAACCAAACAGTCGTGTTTAAGTCTGGTGTCGGTGACAGCCCATTACACCCTGTGAAGTGCTCGCAGGGAAGTGGGGGCCAGGAGGGTGAGAAACGAATCTTGAAGGAAAGCGGCGTTAGCTTTGACAGTCCCTGTAGTGGCCGATTTAAAGCGGCCTCTTCACATTCCTTTCCTTTTCCAAGGCAAGCGTTCTTGAACCTATACAAACCCTGCCTGAAAATGTGGCTAGAAACCCAGGAATGGGAGCGGAGGGGTGGTCTCTTTCGTGCCATGTTGAGAGCAGGACTAGACAGAGGCACTTTATAACCGCTCTTAGATAGAGGTCTACCCCTGCTTAGAACCCGGGGTGTATCCATAAAATGACATAGAATGGATTATTTTTTTGAAACCCTCAAAGTAATTGCCAATCTAAACTGTGTTAAGGAATGTGTATTTCGAGTTGCAAAATCAAGATTCAAGAAGCTAGGAAGTGCCAGGATTGTATTTTTTGTGTGTGTAACCTTAATGATTGTTTTAGTATGGCTTTTTAAATGTAATGTACGTCTGTGTTTTCTCTCTGTTATGCAGTCAAGTCAAGAGTAACAGCAGTTGCTGAAATAATGATGACAAATCGTACAATTACTAAAGCATTACCAGCAGTTTTTGTGTATCTTGGCAGTAACAAAATCACTTCCTGCTTGCAAAATGTGCATCAACAATAATAGTGGTGGTAAACTAAGACCGTCTGAGAAGAATGTCGATCCAGAGAGTGTTGTTAGAGATGCGTGCTTGATAGTTTAAAGAGCATTTGTACAGATTTTACAAGACAAAATGTATATGGCCATGTGTCCTGTAACTAGCACCCAGGCTAGCAGAGAAATCGGGTGTTGTAATGTAAGTTACTGAGCTCTTTGGTCTGATACCAAGACAGTTTGGCACAGCTCTGCTATGTCATTCCAAAACCACTCGCTCCATGTTCATTGGGACCTTGTGCAACAGACTACTCAAGTTAATGGCTTTCAATGTCGTTTTAGGTGGCCATAAAGCAAATTAATCTCCAACAACAGCCCAAAAAGGAACTAATTGTTAACGAAATCCTCATCATGAGAGAAAACAAGAGCTCCAATATTGTGAACTATTTAGACAGGTGAGTAGTTCTGGTATGATCACGTGAATGTTCATTTACATGCTGCAAGCCAAACCTTTTTAAAAACCCCTTTGGTCGCTGGCAGAAAATTGACCTCTATTGTTTATCTACTCATAGCCAGTGTATGGGAGGAGACTGCATTTTGTCTGCATTAATCTTTTCTGGCATATATTGTTTAAGACTGTTTTCAAGGACCTGGCACAGCCATCTCAGCCTACCTCCATGTTGTTTTGTTGTTGGCTTGTTTGGTTTTGTGTTTTTTTAAGTTGGTCATCTTTTCTGTGTCTTATCATAAGTGCTGATAAATCCTCATCGAAATTACTTCCTTTGGGCCGTTCCTGCTATTTTCCATTGCTGTGAATATGAGGAAGGCGAAGTACTTGTTTGCAGAAACACGTAATTTGCCACTTTTTAAATTGTTTTTCCTGTTCCTGGATGTATTTTCTGGTAGGTTTTCCAAACTGTTGACCAATTCCTGTCCTCACTGGTACACACCCTCCTAGCATGGACAATGATGGAAGTTGTGTTGCCTTGTTCCTGGAGCTGATCATGGAATGTGCGTGTTAAGATGGTGAACCAGATGATGGGATATGTCCTGCTCCAAGATTTATCTTTCCCATTACTGAACTTCAATTTTTCACTTGCTTGCCAGCTCGGACCTCTAATTGTTCACTTATGGGCCTTCCTCATTTAGACCGCACAGATTCTAAGTCCTGTGTAGCCTGGAGGGAATGTCTATTCATGTTATCCTGTTCTCATGTAAGAATGACCTGGAAACAAAATCAGCTGTAGCCTTTTTCCTGAGGTAATTTAGCCGTGCACATTCATCTCAGTGCCATTGTTTTCTTCTTTCAGCTACCTCGTCGGTGACACACTGTCCTGGTTTCAGGACACGACACACACTCAGGGTGGTTATGGAATACTTAGCTGGAGGCTCTTTAAATGATGTTCTTGAGGAGACATGTATGGATGAAGGACAGATAGCAGCTGTCTGTAGGGAGGTAAGGGATCCCGCCTGTGCTTCCGATTACTGGGACAGGATGGTACTTCTAAGCAGGTGGTAAGAAGATGAGAGGTTTCATGTTCAGAGCTTTGTTTCTGTGTTGCTTTTATGATACGGAGAAGAAAGAGCATCTTAAGTGAACTGCCTGCCAGTATCGCTGCACTTATTACACTCTGTTGTTTTATTCATATAATTTTATTGTACTACTTCTTTTTTGTTTGTTTTTAGTTTTACTCTTCTCAACTTTGCCTCTCTAAACCTTTGCCTGGAGCATGCCTGTACTGCATTCCTTTCGTGTACAAGCAAACATGCTGGTGACAGAATTTTAAAATACCAGCAGAGAAAAATAGGGGCTCCTTCATCACAGTCCTCGGCTTAAAAGAATAGCACTCCACCCAAAATGGTGGTTGCTCCTGAAAAATGACTAACGCGCTATTTCCAGATCTGCCGTCAAGCCTAACAATAAAATCTTTCTCATGCGACCTCCGACCCAAAAGTGATCCATCTTATACAGAAGGAAGGGACTTTTTGGTTTTTGGCAAACCATAGTTTGTCACCTGGGTGGAGATAGCACATTCCCTGCAGCAGCAGTCATTCCGTGTGTGCTTTCAGGGGACAGTCTGTGGCAAGAATTGACATTTCTGTTTCAAAAGCTACTACGCCTTCATTTAGGAAGTTATTACTCTGTGTTGAAGCAGCAAGCTATTCCTCTTGAGAGCACAATATTCTGCCATTACTCCCAATTCAACTAGAAATTAAATCCTTTAGAGCCATTTCTTTTCTTGTGTGATGAAATCTGGTCACTAAGTAAGTTTTACCCTCATGTTTCTTTTTTATCTATGAGTGCCTGCAAGCTCTGGATTGCCTTCATTCCAACCAAGTGATCCACAGAGACATCAAAAGTGACAATATCCTCCTTGGAATGGATGGATCTGTCAAACTGGGTAGGTATCCTTGGTCAGGTGCAGCATTCCCAGGACGTGGTGTGGGGCTGCTTTTGACTGACTGCCCGTTACCCAAAAGCGATGCCTGTGGTAGTGCACTGGCAGACCACTGGTGCGAGCTAAGAGTACAGTGCCAACGTCCAGAGAGGTACAGAAAGGAAAAAGGTGTAAAGAGTGGTTTCGGTTTGTGTAGGTCCCTTCCAGAAGGGACAGTAATAAAGAATAATCTAAAGCTTCAAGTGAATAAAAGCCACTGCATGAAACTTGAGGGGTTTTTTAAGTGGCCAATTCAGTATTTCCTCGGCTCGAGCACTGAGTAAACAGAGCACGGCCGCTTTACCAGATAGATTCAACAACGCCTTCTGAGGCATCTGGACGGGATTTCTTTTGCTTGGTTTCATAAATCAAGCTGCCTTTAACAGTACTTGGTTTTTTCCTCAGCTGATTTTGGCTTGTGTGCTCAGATCACCCCTGAGCAGAGTCAACAGAGCACGATGGTCGGGTCTCCTTACTGGATGGCACCAGAAGTGGTGTCGGGAAACGCATACGGGCCCAAAGTGGACATCTGGTCGCTTGGGATCACGGCAATAGAAATGGTGCAAGGAGAACCTCCTTACGTTAATGCTCATCCTCTCAGGGTAAGGTGCAAATAAAACCAGATACCACCGTCTTTCTAACCTGCCCCATGTTTTGTCTCCCATGAGACAAAATCCCAGTTACACCAGCTTGAACTAGTTCCACCAAGGGCTGCTTCTAAAAATGTCACTGGAGCATATCGGCATATACTGTCGCTGTCGTTATGTCAATGGGAGAACCTTAAAAGAGAAGTGACATGTAGCCCGTTCAGAGATGTGTCATTTTTGCCCTCAACGATGCTTGAGATTTCTCATGCGCTTTTGGAACTCTCTTTGAGCTGTATCTCTGAATGACAAGAATTTTTCAGCAGCAAGATCCTCCAGTTGGGGAATTTTTATGACAAGTATTTCAACTGTACCTGCAGGAGAAGTCTTTCCAAACTCAGATCAGTGCCGATTGCTCACCTGCGCCTTTCAGGAAGTGTCACTGGTTCTAGTAACGCCATAATTACTTCTTAGCAAATGCATTTCTACAAGTATGTTTTAGCACAGATACTTGTAGTAAGCTAATGTATTTTGATGTTTTGAAGTTTCCAGTTTTGTCCTAATTCCTTAAAATGAAATGACCAGTTCTTATACCAAAGGAGCGTGTCATAGTGGAAGAACGTCTGCCAAGATAACACCTCATGACTGAGAGCTGAAACAGAGCTCAATGCTGCACAGTTAATTCCTGACAGGATGCAGGAATTCAGGAGGAAATTAATTTTGCTCTATGCGTATACATATGCAATTCTTATTAAGGCTAGAATTAAAATAGAGCCTGACTTTTAGCTTTTCTCATAGCAGTAAGGCTGCGCTCTCTCTGGTCTGTGGCACCCCGACTGCGTACTGCAGACTGAAAGAAGAAACAAGAGAATGGTCAGGAAATATCCCTGGCCAAGCAAAGAGAGGAGCCCATACTTCACCTGCTTCCCTGGGAGACCCTTGCAAAAAATGCATTTGCCTTGCATAAGGCAGCAAAAACCCGTGAAGAGCATTAGCATGACTGGTCGGGATGCTGAAAGTTCCCTGCCTCCTTAACCTCAAATGCTGATTAGGGCTCCTCGAGAAGCCTCAGGTCAACTGTTTGTGAGAAAGATCACTGGATTTCTTCTCTCTGACCAAAGTCACATTCAGCTCTTCCTGCCCTCACCCAGATTCTTTGAGATGCTTTTTTTCTCCATACATGCCTCATCTCCTGCTGGAGATAAGATCAGCTTGGACACTTAGAGCTTCAAGGCATCTTCAGGTGTCTTAGTAAAACTGTGGTAGATGAAAATCAGGCACCTGAAGTTGCTTCCCTCTGCATTGGCTTCCTGGGCTCTTTTTCAGAGGTTGTTGCCCCTGAGCTAGGAACAGTGAACAGCCTGTGATGGACTGCCTGAAGTTCCCCAGTTATCAGCTAGTTTTATTAAGGTCAATCAACCCCAACAGGGACAGGATCCATCTGCTGTTGTATGTGGAATCAGGGACTTCAGTGAGAGGTCTCGGCTGCGCCCAAACAGGAGAGCTTATGAGCAGGGCCTGTTTTGACAGCAAAGGTTTTTAGCTGGTGGCACACAGTAGTTGTTGGCTTTAATAGTCATGTTTAGACAACGTTCAGGGAATTCTGCAAAGCCTGGAAACAAAAGGATGCTCTTTCATTTTTATGAAGGATTGTTTTAATAATGGAAGGCACACAGGAGCTTCCGTTACTTAAAGACCTAAATAAATTGTAAGGGCATGAAAGGCTCATTAATCCTAGAGTTAGCAGCAGTCTTCATGTAGATGCAGTGTTGTTTTCCACGTGTAGAGCAGGCGCATCCCATGCTGCTCACGTTCTTTCCAGCTGATGCAGAACTCACAGGAATGAACAATTTTCGAGCCATGTGTGTCCTGGATGTGTCTGTGATGGTATTTGTTTCCTCTCACAGTGATTTCCTTCCATCCGGCGCATGCCTAGGGCCTGGGGGACAAACACTGGTGTGATAAAAACCCTTTGAAATGCAGGTTGGGCCTCCTCCTGATTTCAATTAAAAAAATCACCCCAAACACACAGAAACAAAACAAACCCTTAAGCATTTCTTTTTCATTTCTTAACCACAGCGCATCAATTTGCCTCAAAACTGTAGCATTTTTTTCAAATGCTGCAGATCTTCTACAGTTTCAGGCTTCTTAATCATCTGTATGTTGTTCTGTCACATATCTGGGTGGCCTGGATACCTTTAGGATCTTGCTTTCACAGACTGCAGCTGTAATGGTCTGCTGAAGCCTTTCTTGTTTCTTGGCATGTGAAACAAATTAATGAGCTTATTGCCCATTTGCAGCTACTGCAAACACTCATTTCCTTTCTACAGTACTTGCTTTTCTTTGCCAGCTGCATATCATAGGAGACCAAAAGATATGTGATAAGAAGGTACTTCAGCTTTCCGTAGACCTTTTCCTGTTCTGGTAGAAATATTGAAAAGGGGCCGTACCGAGCTGAAGATGACTCTTCCTCATGATTCATGTTCTGAGAAGAAACAAGTAACTAAAAGAGCTCCATTTGTCCTGGCACTCCTGTTTCACACTCAGGTGAATGTGGCTGCAGTAAAACCCCCAAAGCTGCCATCGGTGCTGTAGTCCTTTACCGCAGGAGTAGTATCATCCCTCGGGTAGCGCAATTGAAGCGTAGTGAGGACAGGCACTCCAGCTCACCACTGTGTCCGGTGGCTGAGGTCAGCTGCAGATGGACAAGATCAGACTGATTTTGTGACATTTATGTTGTGGGAAAAGTAAAGAAGCTTCCTTTTATTGTTTTTACTCTAGGATCGTTTCTTTGTCTTTTTAGGCTTGGAAATTTTCCTCTGTATTGAAGAGGACAATAGCAAAGTCAATGTGGTCCCGGTCTAGTTAAGTGCCAGTAGCACAGAGCTGTTCTAATGGCAGACGTTTGTCCTGGTTTCAGCCAGGGTAGAGTTAATTTTCTTCATAGAAGCTAGCGTGAGGCTATGTTTTGGATCTGGGATGAAAAAATGTTGATAAGGTGCTGATGTTTTGAGTTGTTGCTAAGTACTCAAGGACAGTCCAGCTTCTCATGCTGGCCTGCATGAGCAGGCTGGGGGTGCACGGGAAGCTGGGAGGGGACACAGCCGGGACAGCTGACCCAGGCTGGCCAAAGAGATATTCCCTACCATATAACGTCATGCTTGGTATACAAAGCTGGGACGAAGAAGAAGGAAGGGGTGGAGGGACGTTCGGAGTTATGGCATCTGTCTTCCCAAGAAACCATTACGCGTGACAGAGCCCTACTTCCCTGGAGATGGCTGAACACCTGCCTGCCCATGGGGAGTGGTGAACAAATTCCTTGTTTTGCTTTGCTTGCGTGCACGGCTTTTGCTTTACTTATTAAACTGTCTTTATCTCAAACCATGAGTTTCCTCACTTTTACTCTTCCGATTCTCTCCCCCATCCCACCGTGGGGGAGTGAGCGAGCGGCTGCGTGGTGCATAGTTGCTGGCTGGGGCTAAACCACGACAACGTTTTAATGGAAGACCCCCACGGTCTATTTCTATCATTATTGCTGTGTATTTTAGGCATATTCTGCAAGTTTATGTCTGAATATTTCAAAGGGTTTGTCTTACGTTTCTACATAATATCTTGCAAAAGCTCAATGAACTCATCTCGCTGGCTTCTCAGCATGTTAGACCTTGGTTACAAGCGAACCACGCTGGCTACTGCTCACCCTATGTTTTGCAAAATGACGTTGTACTTCCTTGGCCTGAGGAATATCAGGAAGACTTGCTCAGCTGCATGAACACCGTCAGCTGCTTGGCAGTGAACTTCCTTGGCTTTGCTTAGGAAACTTGAGCTTAGCTTCGGCTGGATGCTGTTGAGGAGGAGAAAGGCTGGAATTTTCAAGTGTTTGGCTAGGCTTGTGTGCACAGAATGACTGTGCATTCAGATGAGCAGCTGGACATTTATGCACAACATGGAGGGGAATCCACAGAGCCCTCAACCCTTAACACAGGTGAATACTCCCAATTCTGAGGTAGCGGAGTGTTACCATAGCGATGGAATTACTCCTTTTTCTGATAGCAAGCATTAAAAGTTTTTCTTTTAACACATAAGTGACGCTGATCTGGAATTTGGAGACTGCTGAAAGACGTTGTTGCAGCTGGCTCCCGTCTGCCCAAAGATGCATTTTCTTCATAAGATATTTGTGCATGCAACTTATGTGTCTGTGTTGAAAAAAAGGTTCCCAATGTTTCTGTTTCTTTATCCAAGGGCTAAGCTGATGGATTTCCTTTTTTCCCATCTGGTTACCATTTTTATCAAGAGCAGAGCAAAAAACTTGTCTACCTTTGCTTTATGGAAGCTGTACTTTAGGGAACAGTGAGCCCCGCCGAGATGCATTTTCTGTAGTAATCCTCTGAAATAATAGCGTTAGGCCAAATTCACTCTTTAAAAGAGCCTGTAAACTGTCACTGTCACAAGCCTGTCACTACTTGGAGAAGCAAAATGTGCTTTTGCTGATGTAGTTCACAGAATCACAGAATCACTAGGTTGGAAAGGGCCTTCAAGATCATCAAGTCCAACCATTAATCCAGTGCCACCATGTTCCCTAAACCATGTCTTGAAGCGCCACATCCACACGTTTTTTGAACACTTCCAGAGATGGCGACTCCACCACCTCCCTGGGCAGCCTGTTCCAATGCCTGACCACCCTCTCAGTGAAATCAGCTGTCAAGGCAAGATCATTTTGATGTTGGAAGAGCTGTGGCTGCCTCAAGGTTTTTTATGTAGCTATAGAAAAATCCTGTCTGACCCCCTGCCAGGGAAGAAACTGCCACTGGAGACCGAACCTTAAAAAATGGGGTCTATCTGAGCAGTTATGGATATGAAGGAAACAGGTGGAGTCTCATGTTCCCTTTTTCTCTAGGCGCTGCATCTGATAGCTACGAACGGGACACCAGAGCTGCAGAACCCTGAGCGATTGTCCGCGGTGTTTCGCGACTTTCTGAGCTGCTGCCTGGAGGTGGATGTGGACAGGCGAGGGTCTGCCAAGGAACTTCTGCAGGTAAAATGGGACGCGGCTGCAAGCGAAACAGCTGTTCTATGTAATGGTTTTCTCACCAGCTAAACTCAAAGGCATGAGACGGAACCCCCTCATATTAGTCTCCAGTCTTGGTGCTTTTCAAAAGGAAAATAAGTGGAATCATAGAATGGTTTGGGTTGGAAGGGATCTTTAAAGGTCATCTAGTCCAACCCCCGTACAGTGAGCAGGGACATCTTCAACTAGAGCAGGTTGCTCAGAGCCCCGTCCAACCTGGCCTGGAATGTTCCCAGGGGTGGGGCATCTACCACCTCTCCGGGCAACCTGTGCCAGTGTTTCACCACCTCATTGCAAAAAAATTCTTCCTTAGATCCAGCCTGAATCTACCCTCTTGTCGTTTAAAACCATGACCCCTTGTCCTGTTGCAAGAGACCCTGCTAAAAAACCTGTCCCCATCTTTCTTTAGAAGCCCCCTTTAAGTACTGGAAGGCTGCAAAAAGGTCTCCCCGGAGCCTCCTCTTCTCCAGGCTGAACAACCCCAACTCTCTCAGCCTGTCCTCCTAGGAGAGGTGTTCTGTCCCTCTGATCATTTTTGCGGCCCTGTGTTGAATTTTGGTAGTATATTCAGCTGTACATAGTGGCAAATGGGATGGTAGCCACTGCTCTCACTGCAACCCAGAGCTGAGTCTGTCAGCACTGTCACTGGTGTCCCTGCTCTTGTCTTGGTGCTGAAAACCTGTACCTCCGTGGCCTTCAGAAGAACACATGGGCCTAGATACTCCTGGCATAAACATTTCCTAGAGGTATTGGAGTTCCCTAAGGAACGGCTTATGCCTCTGATCTTTTCTGACAACTCAAATAGCCCATGTCTTTAGAAAACAGGAACCTAAGTAAGTAGCTTGCGTTTCCTGAAAGGAACAAGGCCCTGGGAGAGCAAACAGCATTCCCAGAGTGCTGGCAGGGCAGAAATCCCAGCACGCTGAAGACAACTTGATAAAGGGATTAACGGGATTTTGGGCCCTGTTTGCCTGTGATAGCAAGGTACTGGACATGAAGACGCAGGTGCAGATGGTCCCCTCAGTCCTGTTTCAGCGTATTCCCCATAACCAGAGAAATGCTGCTTGAGGCTGTGAGTACCTGAGTTTGGAAAGTAATGGTTCATTTCTTTTTTTCCTTTGCACAGCATCCATTCCTAAAATTAGCCAAGCCTCTCTCCAGCCTGACGCCGCTGATCACTGAAGCAAGGGAAGCAAATAAGAACGGCAGCAGCCACTAGTGCTTCAGGCCGGCTTTCTCCCATGCCAGCTCAGAGCAGGACTGAGAATAAAACTCTACAGAACCTCAACACTTGTGCTGTGGGACAGGTGGATGGATGAAGAAGCCAATGGTCACAGTCATGGTGGTAGGAGGGAGAACAACCCAGTCCCTCAAGGAGTAAAAAATGACTGTTTCTCTTCTTCCTGCTTTCTGGCTCCTGAATTTATTTTTAAGACGAAACAGGGCTTAAGACAGAGAGGTAATGACCACAAATGCTTGCCTGCCTCAGCCATTTCCAAGGGAAAGCAAATTCAGTTGGAAGGACCCCTTCCTTCTCACCCTGTGAATAAGCTGTACACTCACTTTGAAATTGTGACAGTCAAAACAGCAAGTGAAGCAACACCCACCCAGTGTTTAAGAAAAAAAAAAAAAAAAGGAAAAAACCAGTAAAACAGCTTAGCTCTGTAGTCTTCATGTCTAGGCCCGGTCCTCAAAGGGCTATGTAGCCTTTAAGGCATGAACCACCGTCCTGTTTTGGCAGTAGGAAGGCAGGATGCTTGGGCTGTTCTTGAATTAGACCATTAGCTTGTTTGGCTTTGGCTTCTTGTTTAGTTCCAGTCTTTGTGTTGCCACTGTCATTCATACCTCAACTGACCTACCCTCGCTCGCTCTGTCCGTCCCAGTGTCTTTGGCTGAGGCAACAGACGGATGCAATGCTCATGGATGGCAGCAGTGAGCACAGCTGTGGGAGGTGCACCCAGGGAGAGGAACTCTTCCACATAGTGACAGAGCTCCGGGAGGAGGTGACTAGGTTGAGGCTATCAGGGAGAGCGAGCGAGCGAGAGACTCCTGGAAGCGCACCCTGCCTTCCCTGGGACATGCCCACCAGGCAGACAGGACGCATCATATGGGGGATTCCCCATCCTCTCCCCAGCTGGCTGAACACAGTGACTCCAGTATGCCCTCCGGAAGTCCAAAGGGGCAGCTCTGCTGATCCCTCTCCTTACTTTTCCAAGAATCGAAAACTCTACCATTTTCCAATTGCTATGCCCAAGGTGGCCTCCAAGTGTCACATGATCCACAAGTCCTTCTCAGGTCACAAACAACAGGTCCAGCGGGGCACCATCCGTAGTTGGCTCACTTGCTATCTGTGTCAGGATCTTCTGTTGCACACACTCCAGGAACATCCTGGACCGTTTTCTCTGCTCTATATGATGTTTCCAGCAGACATCTGGTGAGTAAAGTCTCCCACGAGAAAAAGGGCTAGTGATCGTGAGACTTCTCCTAGCCGCTTATAGAATATTTAATCTGCCTCTTCATCCTGATTGGGTGGTCTATAGCAGACTCCCACCATGCTATCTGCCTTGTTGGCCTTCCCCCTGATTTTTACCCATAAACAGCCAAGCCCATTGTCACCATCATTAAGCTCTAGACAGTCAACACACTCCCTAACATACAGGGCTACTTTGCCTCCTCTCCTTCCTTGCCTGTCCCTTGTGAAGGGTTTATAGCCGTCCGTTGCAGCACCTCAGTTGTGTGAGTCATCCCGCCATGATTCCATGATGGCAACTCTGTCATAGTTTTCCTGCTGCACAATGGCTTCCAGCTCCACCTGTTTGTTGCCCATGCTGCATGCATTGGTGCAGATGCACTTCAGGTGGCTATTGATCCCCCCACCTTTTTGGGGGGAGAAGCCCTAATTCCTACGTGACCATTCTCAGGCGCTTCCGTGGTTTCTAACACATCAATAACCCTTGCGTCTTTGCTGTCACACAGCTCTCCATCCTCGCTACCTCCACTGAGCTGGCAGACTGCAGCACCTCGCTAGCACCATCCCTCAAACATCGGCGTGCTGCCCCCAGGCTTATCTCTAGTGAGCCTGGTTTTATCCCCTTCCCCCTTCGAATCTAGTTTAAGGCTCTTTCATTGAGCCCTGCTAAGTCCTGAGCAAAGACCCTTTTCCCCCTTTGAGACACATGTACCCCGCCTGTCACCAGCAGGCCTGGTGTCGTGTGGACCAGCTCATGATCAAAAACCCACCAATTCTGCCGGTGTCACCGGGCTCAAGCTGCTGGCTCTTCCTGTTCCTTCCCTCAGCATTCCTGCAACTGGAAGGTCCGAGGAGAACCTACCTGTGCTCCTGATCCCTTAGCCAGTCGTGCCAAGGCCCTGAAGTCTCTCTTGATTGCCCTTGAACTTCTTACTGCAACTTTGTCACTACCTATGTGAAAAATCAATAATGGAGAATAATCTGAGGCCATACCAGGGTAGGAAGCTTATTCTTCACACCTTTAACTGGGGCCCCAGGGAGGCAGCAGACTTCCCTAAGAAGTGGGTCCGGTCTGCATATGGGGCCTTCTGTGCCCTTCAGAAGGGAGTCTCCTCTGACAATGACCTGTCGTCTTCTTTTTGTGGAAGCGGTACCAGTACAAGCAGATGGGTTTATGGCAATAACCATCAATGGCCATTGGCTCTTTGACCGAACTTCCTGTAAATGCAAGAAGAGACACTCAGACACCCTGAGATGTCCCCTCCATTCGCTGGGCCTGGGCACGGGCAGCCAAGCGCCGCACGGCAAAGCCCACTGCATCTTCCCCAGGCTGTCTTGTCCTGGCTGGCTGCTGCCAGGAGGGGACAGCGGGTGATGACAGCCTGGGGGTGACAGGAGGAACAGCAGGCAGTGACAGGCCTGGGGGGTGACAGGAGGGTCACCACAAGCCTGGGGGGTGACAAGACACTGAGCAATGACTGGCCAGGGGTGTGACAGGAGGGACACCACAGGCCAGGTGAGGCGTGGGGGGGTGCAGTGTTCCGTTGGGCATGCGCAGTGATGCGATCAGGGCAGCCCCTGCGGTTGGCGTCCGGTAAACCCCTAACGGAACGCTGAGGCAGAGGTGCCCGAGTGCCCACAGCGAGTGGTTGGGCCTGGGAGCGCTGCGTGAGAGCGGGAGCAGAGGCCGAGCCGGGGCCGCGGGGGCCTCTCCCTGTCGTCCGCCCGCCCGCCCGTCGCTGAGGGCCGCAGGCCGGACTTGTTGCGGGGGTGAGCTCAGCCCACGCTGCTCGCCCCGGCCCCCTCGGTCTGCTGCTCTAGACGCTGTCGTGGAGCAGGCCCCGACCATGTCGTGCGTCCACTACAAGTTCTCCTCCAAGCTGAGCTATGACACGGTCACCTTCACCGGCCTCCACATCTCCCTGTGCGACCTCAAGCGCCAGATCATGGGCCGGGAGAAGCTGAAGGCAGCCAGCTGTGACCTGCAGATCACCAACGCCCAGACCAAAGAAGGTGCGTGGGGGCGGCGGGCATGGGGGCTTGGGGACTGCCCAGCTGGCAGTGTCACAGGCCACCCTGTGATTGCCATGGCCTGCGGGAGCCACGCTCTGCTCTTTGTGGCTCGTCCCCACGTAGCCTGAGTCAGCCTGAGGCCCATCTTGCCAGCCTGCGGGGGGACTGGTAGGGCAAGCGGCGCGGGGGCTTACATGGGGTGGGAAGCGATAATGTGATTCGGCCACGCTCGGTAGCTGTGGCTTGTGTTGGGGGCCTCAGGGCTGTTCTTTTGTAGTTGCTGTTCTGACAACTACCTTCAGATCTGTGCTTTGGGCACAGAGCAGGCATAGAAGAATGTGTGGTTGATGTGTGATGTACAGGGCTTACAAATTTTTGCTTTCCTGGAATTCTTCTAGGTAAAATGATAAGGAAATATGGGAGGATATCTTATATTAATAACCTCTCCAGATGTCTTGGAAATCAGGTGGAGAAAGCTGAAAGGGATGGGAATAGAACAGGTGGCTACTTTGAAGAAATAAATTGTCTTTGGTGACTTCGTTTTGTGATCACCTTGCTTTACTCCACTGCACTGGAAAACTGGTTTGGTGGCTGTTGCAGAAACTGCTCGCTAGCAACACTTTGGATCAAGAGTGTAGCTGTGAGTTACCATCTATGCAGACCCTTTAATGGCATCTCTGCCATGGGTGTTCTCCGTATCTAAATGACACCTTGGAATTTCTTGTTAATATCGCTTCTTTTCTACACCAAAGACTTTGTCGTTCAGGTGCTATCGAGCATCATTTCACCATTTGTCTCCAAGCGTTTTTTTTCCCTGGTACTACGTGTGAACCATATCAGGGCAGTACTGAACTTTTCCGGCAGAACATTTATGGTGACTATACGTAAGAAACGTTCTTAGAGGAGTCATAAATTCTTTTAAACCTAAAAAATGGTGCTTGATTCTCAGAGATGATAATGGTTTCGTGGTACTTAGTATGGTATTTCAGTTTGGTAAGCTGCTGACTTGACAAGTTTGAATGTGATTACAGACCTTGGGGTGTGACTTTTCAGAAATAGATTTGTTGCCAAGTCTCTGCTCGGGGATGTTGCTGCCCAGGAGGAAAAGGTTCCTGCTGGGAGATGCCAGTTTTGTCTGAGAGCTGCTAGACTAAGCTGGCATCTGTTAAATTCAAATCAAGCAAACAAAAATTTCCAGGCACTTCAGGAATAGTGCTCCAGCTTTATTCCTTTCCTATTAAAAGAAGAAAAAGAAAGTTAACTTTTTAGTCTACGTTGTTTGACTTCACATTTATTAAGGTGCCATCAACCAAAATGAATTCAGTTAATTGAGGTGAAGGAAATAGAAGTGTATTAAAGCCAACTGCTACCATGTCCCTTCACAGAACTCACTCAGCAATGTTCTCTGCCGTAGGTAAACACCCTTCCGCAAATTCTCTGACACGGTGACCAAGCTGGTGGGGTACTTCAAGTACCAAATACAAGTATGTGCAAGTGTCCTATGCAAAGAAAGCCTTTACTTCCCCAAGCTATTGTCCCTCTACAGCTGATGCCTTTCAAAGTGTGCTGATTGACTTCTAAGGGGAATTCCTGTGGCTATCGGTCTGCTCTCGGGTGGCTGGAGCTCTCTTCACTCTGCACTGAACAAGCAGACTGTAAACAAGCATATCACAGGAGGTGCTGCCACTTGTAACCTTCTGCAGAGCTACCACAATCCTCAGTTCAGCACAGGCATTACAATCTCCTGCCTTTTTGTGGAGCCGCTGTCGCTTAGCCCAGATCTCTGAAAGGTCACTCCAGTGGTTTGTGATCTGTACCAGAAGGATACTCTGTATGACTCCGTCCTGCAGGCAGAAGCAGCTGCTTTGGGCTTCTAGAACTGCGGCTGGTGTGACCTGCCAGTTGTTTGTCTGGGCCTCAGTACGGTTTGAGCTCCTTCTCCATGAACAAGTGCAGCGCAGGCCTTTCTTGACAGATGGCTGTGTACTGGTTGGATTTTCCTTTTGAGAAGAGCTCTAGGGGCTGGTTTCAGGATGTGACTTGTGTAAGAGCTTCTGGTTTTGTTATTAGCAGTCCTTTCTCCTACAGTTTGAAACTACTCTCAAGTCCCGAGGAAGCTTGCTGTTCGGTTCCCGGGGCGGGGAAGATCAGGAGCTAGTTTCGGCTAAATGCTTTCTCACTTTTCTGAAGAAGCCTTCTGTCATCCAGAAATAGAAGTAGAATTTTCATTTCATGGCTGAAGTAATGTCTTGTGGTAGGTATGTTTTGGTCCATGAGAGGTTCCTGCCTGTAGGAATAATCTACTGAAAAATGGAGCCTGAATTGTGAGAGAGTCCTGTTTTGTCTGTGATCACTGAGCAAAACCACCCTGACAGAGCTTGTCTAGATAGACAGCATCTTTGGTTTTTAGATCATTGTTCTGTTTCAGTCTGCAAAGGTGAGGGCTTTTAACATGTAAAACTGTAGGCAGATCATGAAAGCGTGGAGAGCTTCGGGCACATGCTGGTTTTGACTGGCTTTTAAAGGCTGTCTTCATCAGTAATTTCATTGGAGTCTGTCTCTGCTGTGCAGGAAGGGAATCCAAAGGATTCATGTCTGTCGTGGTTTAGCCCCAGCCGGCAACTAAGCACCACGCAGCCGCTCGCTCACTCTCCCTCCCACAGCGGGACGGGGGAGAGAATTAGGAAAAACCTCGTGGGTTGAGATAAACACGGTTTAATAGGACAGAAAGAAAGAAGGGAACAATAATGATAATACCAACAAAGGAATGTACAAGAACAAGTGAGGCCCAATACAGCGATTGCTCACCACCCCGTGATCGACAGCCCGTCCCCGAGCAGCGATTTCCGCCCCCCCGGCCAACTCCAGTTTATGTACTGGGCATGACGTCGTATGGTAGGGAATATCTCTTTGGCCAGTCTGGGTCAGCTGTCCCGGCTGTGTCCCCTCCCAGCTCCCCGTGCATCCCCAGCCTGCTCGCTGGCAGGCCAGCACAAGAAGCTGGACTGTCCTTGACGGCTCAGCAACAACCCAAAACATCAGCACATTATCAACAGTTCCTCATCCCAAATCCAAAACACAGTCTCACACTAGCTTCTGTGAGGAAAACCAGCTCTATCCTGGCTGAAACCAGGACAGTATCCACCCCTTATTCCATACCATTTACGTCATGCCCAGGTCCTATACTTTTCAATACATTCCAATTATTCATTATTACTCTTCCTGTCCTTTAATATATACACACAGATATCACTCTCTTAGTCCATGGGCCATCACTTAAAATGTCTATGGAGTTCAGTCAGTCCATGACTCTGGGCTTCATCCATCATAGCAGTCTCTCAGGGCAGGGGAGATGGTATGTGGTGTTGGATTGTCATCTGGCACGGTCCATGTCCATGATCTGCAGGTCGAAGATGTCGATCTCGAGGGATTTGTTGGGCGCAAGCTGCTGAAGCCAGTTCTGGTTTCATCACTGCTGCACGTTGCTTGGTTTCAGTGAAGCTCATTCTTCATCAGTCTGGGTGATTCTTACTATAATACCATTGATATGGTAGATAGCAGCCATAGTAGTAATGTCATTCTGAACAATTAACATAATACAATTCAAATCATTGACTGTTTTCACCCAAAATCAAGTCTCCTTGAGGTACACATCGGACTTCCCCATCCTTCCGCATTACCCACCAAGTGCACCCAGGTCCCTGGGCAAAGGCAATCCCACGAATGGGTTTGCCTTTTCCTAATGCAGGAGTAACCCAGACTGTCTTCCCCAGCATGTTTCTCACATGCACCACAGGGACTTTATCCCCTTCTACAGTACGTAGAAGTTTTGATTGGGCAGGGCCGGCTCTATTAGTAGATCCCCTAGTGTTGACTAACCAGGTGGCTTTGGCTAAATGTTTATCCCAATTTTTGAATGTCCCATCACCCATTGCTCTCAGTGTAGTCTTTAACAGTCCATTGTATCGTTCAATTTTTCCGGAAGCTGGTGCATGATAGGGGATATGATACACCCACTCAATGCCGTGCTCTTTGGCCCAGGTGTCTATGAGGTTGTTTCGGAAATGAGTCCCATTGTCTGACTCAATTCTTTCGGGGGTGCCATGTCGCCATAAGACTTGCTTTTCAAGGCCCAGGATAGTGTTCCGGGCGGTGGCATGGGGCACAGGGTATGTTTCCAGCCATCCGGTGGTTGCTTCCACCATGGTAAGCACATAGCGCTTGCCTTGGCGAGTTTGTGGAAGTGTGATATAGTCAATCTGCCAGGCCTCCCCATATTTATATTTCAACCATCGTCCTTCATACCAGAGAGGCTTTAACCGCTTGGCTTGTTTGATCGCAGCACACGTTTCACATTCATGGATAACCTGTGCAATAGCATCCATGGTCAGGTCCACCCCTCGATCCCGAGCCCATCTATATGTTGCATCTCTTCCCTGATGGCCTGAGGTGTCATGGGCCCACCGAGCTATAAATAATTCACCCTTATGTTGCCAGTCCAGATCCACCTGAGCCACTTCAATCTTAGCAGCCTGATCCACCTGATGGTTGTTTTGATGTTCTTCGGTGGCCCGACTCTTGGGTACGTGAGCATCTACGTGACGTACTTTTATGACGAGATTCTCTAGTCGGGCAGCAATATCTTGCCACAATTCAGCAGCCCAGATGGGCTTGCCTCTGCGTTGCCAGTTGCTCTGCTTCCATTGCTGCAGCCACCCCCATAGAGCATTTGCTACCATCCATGAGTCAGTATAAAGATAGAGTACTGGCCATTTTTCTCGTTCAGCAATATCTAAAGCCAGCTGGATGGCTTTCACCTCCGCAAACTGACTTGATTCACCTTGTCCTTCAGCCACTTCTGCAACTCGTCGTATAGGGCTCCATACAGCAGCTTTCCACCTTCGATGTTTGCCTACAATACGACAGGACCCATCAGTAAACAGGGCATATTGCCTTTCGTTCTCTGGCAGTTCATTATATGGTGGAGCCTCTTCAGCACGCGCCACCTCCTCTTCCGGTGATATTCCAAAATCTTTGCCTTCTGGCCAGTCCATGATCACTTCCAAGATTCCCGGGCGATTAAGATTTCCTATTCGAGCCCGCTGTGTAATAAGCGCGACCCACTTACTCCACGTAGCATCAGTCGCATGATGTGTAGAGGGGACCCTCCCTTTGAACATCCAGCCCAGCACCGGCAGTCGGGGTGCCAGGAGGAGCTGTGCTTCAGTACCAACCACTTCTGAGGCAGCTCGAACTCCTTCATATGCCGCCAATATCTCCTTTTCAGTTGGAGTATAGCGGGACTCAGATCCCCTATATCCTCGACTCCAAAACCCTAGAGGTCGACCTCGAGTCTCTCCTGGTGCCTTCTGCCAGAGACTCCAGGTAGGGCCATTCTCCCCGGCTGCCGTGTAGAGCACATTTTTAACATCTTGTCCTGCCCGGACTGGCCCGAGGGCTACGGCATGAACTATCTCCTGTTTGATTTGTTCGAAGGCTTGTCGTTGCTCAGGGCCCCATTTAAAATCGTTCTTCTTCCGGGTCACTTGATAAAGAGGGCTTACAATCAGACTGTAATTTGGAATATGCATTCTCCAGAAACCCACAACACCCAGAAATGCTTGTGTTTCTTTTTTGCTAGTTGGTGGAGACATAGCTGTTATTTTGTTGATCACATCCGTTGGGATCTGTCGACGTCCATCTTGCCATTTTATTCCTAAAAACTGGATCTCTTGTGCAGGTCCCTTGACTTTACTTTGCTTTATAGCAAAACCAGCTTTCAGAAGGACTTGAATTATTTTCTTCCCTTTCTCGAAAACTTCTTCTGCTGTGTTGCCCCATACGATGATGTCATCAATGTATTGCAGATGCTCTGGAGCTTCACCCTGTTCCAGTGCAGTTTGTATCAGCCCATGGCAAATGGTAGGGCTGTGTTTCCACCCCTGGGGAAGTCGATTCCAGGTGTATTGGACACCTCTCCAAGTGAAAGCAAACTGTGGCCTGCACTCTGCTGCCAAAGGGATCGAGAAAAACGCGTTAGCAATATCAATGGTGGCGTACCACTTGGCTGCCTTTGACTCCAGTTCATATTGAAGTTCTAGCATGTCCGGCACAGCAGCGCTCAGTGGCGGCGTGACTTCATTCAGGCCACGATAGTCTACTGTCAGTCTCCACTCTCCATTAGACTTTTGCACTGGCCATATGGGGCTGTTGAAGGGTGAGTGAGTCTTGCTGATCACTCCTTGGCTCTCCAGCCGACGAATCAGCTCATGGATGGGGATCAGGGAGTCTCTGTTGGTGCGATATTGCCGCCGGTGCACTGTTGTGGTAGCGATCGGCACCTGTTGTTCTTTGACCCTGAGCAACCCCACCACAGAAGGGTCCTCTGAGAGACCAGGCAAGGTGGACAGCTGTTTAATTTCTTCCGTCTCCAAGGCAGCTATACCAAAAGCCCACCGGTACCCTTTTGGATCCTTGAAATACCCTCTGCTGAGGTAGTCTATGCCCAGGATGCACGGAGCCTCCGGGCCAGTCACAACGGGGTGCTTCTGCCACTCATTCCCAGTTAGGCTCACTTCAGCCTCCAGTACAGTCAGCTGTTGGGATCCCCCTGTCACTCCAGAAATACAGATGGGTTCTGCCCCTATATGGCTTGATGGCATCAGGGTACATTGTGCACCGGTGTCCACTAAAGCCTTATATTCCTGTGGGTCTGACGTGCCAGGCCATCTAATCCACACAGTCCAATAAACTCGGTTGTCCCTCTCCTCCGCCTGGCTGGAGGCAGGGCCCCTCTAATCCTGCTCATAGTACTCGTTACCCACTTCTTGTAAATAGGAATCAGAAGTCCCTTCAAGAGGATCAGAGGTGAGATCAGCTCTTCTATTCTTTCTGGGAAGCTGCCCACTGGAAAGTGGAGCGACGATTTTCCTCGAGGAACCTGAACCCCCTTTTGTAATTGTTTTTCCTTGCAGCTCGCGTATTCGTGCCTCTAGGGTCGAGGTAGGTTTTCCATCCCACCTCCTCATGTCCTCTCCGTAGTCACGCAATTGAAACCACAGGGTGGCTCGTGGTGTGTATCCTCTATATCTTCTCTCTTGAACAGAAGAGCGCTTACTCCTAATGGCTGAGACACTGGTCCGTATGGGTGGAGGGTAGGGCATATCCTCTTTGAATTGCCGGAACTCTCGGGACAGTTTCTCTATAGCAGAGACGCAGGCCCGTAGGGAGGAAGAGAGACTTTCTTCGTATTGCCGGAGTTGGCCAGCCAATTCATCCACCGTTGGTCTCTCTCCGTCCTTCCAGGCCATTACTGCTAATGAGTTGGCATATGATGATGGTGCACTCCGTACAAACTTCCGCCACATAGGTTGCGTGCAATTGACTTCATCTGGATCTTTGGATGATTGTCCATTGTCCAAGTCACCATAAATCACTTCCAGCACCGCTAGCTCCCTCAGGTACTGGATACCTTTCTCCATGGTGGTCCACTTGCCTGGGTGACATAGAACATCTTCCTTGAAGGGATACCTTTCCTTCACACCCGACAGGAGTCGTCTCCAGAGGCTGAGGACTTGTGCACCTTTTCCAATTGCTTTGTCAATGCCCCCTTCCCTAGAAAGGGATCCCAGCTGCTTGGCTTCCCTACCCTCTAATTCCAGGCTACTGGCCCCATTATCCCAGCATCGGAGCAGCCAGGTGACAATGTGCTCACCTGGACGACGGCTGAAATCCTTTCGCATATCTCGCAATTCACTCAGGGATAGAGATCGGGTAGTTACCGTCTCTTTTATGAGTTCTTCCTCTTCCTCCTCTTCAAGCGATGACTCGCTCTCTTCCCTCTTCCGTGCTTGTGATGGCCCTGCTTCAGAGCACTCTGCCTCCTTCTTAGCAGGATCTTCCTCCTCCCTTACTAAACGAGCTGACTTCCGCTTCCAAGATTTCTTCTTTTGTACAGGGGCAACTGATACCGGGATGGGCTGGTCCTCTGGTTCAGCTGCAACAGTCTGAGTAGCTACAGTGCCCGCCGTGGGGGTTGGAGTAGTGGCAGTGCCCGCCGTGGGGGTTGGAGTAGTGACAGTGCCTGCTACAGACGTTGGAGTAGTCACAGTGCCTGCCACATTGCCATCAGACCCAGAGAGCCCCTCTCCCCTTTGCACAGTGTTAAATAGGGTTCGGTAGGCATGGGCCAGGCCCCAGCACATGGCAATGATTTGTGTCTCCTTGGAGCTGCCAGGCTGACAGCATACTTCTTCCAGATATTCTGCTAGTTTATCAGGATTCTGCACTTGTTCGGGAGTGAAGCTCCAAAACACCGGAGGTGCCCACCGCCCCAGGCATTTGCCCATGCTGTTCCACACACCCTGCCATTCATAACTATCCAGCCTTGGGGCAGATCTCCGGGTGATATTCTTAAATTGCTTGCCAACCTTAGACAAAACTGAAACCATGTTCCCCAGAAGTAGCAATAGAGGTATTTTAACCAGCCAAGGGTGTTCAAAATACTGAAAAATTATTGTGATGAAGGAGGAAATGTTATGATAGAGGGTATCAAAGGTACCATTCTGCATTTCCTCCATAAAAAACCTTTCAGAGGCAGAAGTATAATTGCTAATCGTCTCCACAAGACTGTAGCCAAAATACAGTAACGGCTTTAGTACAGAGCTCAGATGATACCACATTAAGCTCAAGGTCACTGCTCTAAAAACAAAATTCACAGGCGAGACATTACTAATCATTGCAGAGTACAGCAGCCCGCAGAAACCAACACCGATCCTTAACATGTACAGCAAAGACGAGAGCATGATGCAAATCAAACTGATATTGTGACCTGCAACCGTTATTATCTCAAGCCTCGGGCCCCACGTTGGGCGCCAAAAAGGACTGTCGTGGTTTAGCCCCAGCCGGCAACTAAGCACCACGCAGCCGCTCGCTCACTCTCCCTCCCACAGCGGGACGGGGGAGAGAATTAGGAAAAACCTCGTGGGTTGAGATAAACACGGTTTAATAGGACAGAAAGAAAGAAGGGAACAATAATGATAATACCAACAAAGGAATGTACAAGAACAAGTGAGGCCCAATACAGCAATTGCTCACCACCCCGTGATCGACAGCCCGTCCCCGAGCAGCGATTTCCGCCCCCCCGGCCAACTCCAGTTTATGTACTGGGCATGACGTCGTATGGTAGGGAATATCTCTTTGGCCAGTCTGGGTCAGCTGTCCCGGCTGTGTCCCCTCCCAGCTCCCCGTGCATCCCCAGCCTGCTCGCTGGCAGGCCAGCACAAGAAGCTGGACTGTCCTTGACGGCTCAGCAACAACCCAAAACATCAGCACATTATCAACAGTTCCTCATCCCAAATCCAAAACACAGTCTCACACTAGCTTCTGTGAGGAAAACCAGCTCTATCCTGGCTGAAACCAGGACAATGTCCCTTTGGTTAATTCAGACCAGATGATTAGCTTAAGAGGAGAGATCTAATTCTGCCCTACTTGTGAAAGCACGCTCAACCCCCCCCTCCGAATTTCTGTGATCCACATTCTAGTTCTAGCACTGCCAGTTCTGTTTCCATTTCATTGTAAAGCACCAAGCAGCTGAGAAGTGTGGTTGTTGGTGGATTAAGCTGCAAGCCATAGGCAGAGGTGGCCGGCTGTCTTCTGTGTTCCATCGGCCTTGAGCACCAGCAGCGTGGCTGAATCGCTTTTAGTGAACAGCTATGAAAGCAACGGCGCAGAGATTTCATGCTTTAGCTAAGGGCCTGTTTTGTAGCAGGGCAAGCTTGTCCGACTTTAGATCTGCTTTACGCAGGTGAGACTTGGCTGTGCTTTGTTTTTCTCCAAAGATCTCTTGGTTTTGTAGCCTAACAGAAGCAAATGCCACTTAAGCTAGATCAGGACAGAACCTCATGCGTTAGCAGACTCTCCTTTAGTGACCTTTGGGAGCATTTTGCTGTTGGCATTCACGCTCTCTCAAAAAAAATGGAAAAGATTGTGCAGCTTGCGTTTGGTTCTCAAACCTGAAGATTTCTTGGAATGTACTGCTAGTGTGCTGAGACGATAAAAATGCACCCTTACATCTGAAATCTGGCTTTTCTATCTGCAAAGGGCTTCCCTCTCTGCTGTGCTGTGTAATTACATATTCATATACATTCTTTTGAATTGACTAATGTCTTTTTCTGTGTTTATGTTGTTTTCAGAATACACAGAGGCTAATGCCCTGATTCCTAAGAACTCGTCAGTAATTGTGAGAAGAATCCCTGTCGGAGGAGTTAAAGCTACCAGCAAAACATACGTTCTGTAGGTATCCATAAAGCACTGTGTTCTGTGTTAGTGGTTTGGGTGTGTTACCTTTTCTAATTGATATTCGTTTCCAGAGGCACTCAGATTGTATCTTTCTTGTTAAAGCTGCTGTTACTTTTTGTTGTAATGCGGTAGATTTTATTGTTCCTGTCCCAAAGTAAACTTATGCTTTTCGGCCTGCTGGGACATGGGGTTCAAACTCCAACAATGGTAACTTTTAAGAATGATTCTATTTGGCTTGATCTTGGGGTTGTTTTTTCTGAGCGCCAAGTTGTAGATGCTGTTTCCTCTACGTGGAGAGATTCCTTGTTATACATGTTTGCTTGCCTTGCTTTTAGAGTGAAGACAGGTACACATTGGAGTGTAAACTTAGAATTTGTTCCCATCTCAGAAGAGTCTGATTCTCAGTGTTTCTGCGAATCCGTCTATTTTTTGCATTTGGGGCAGGGGGGGTGGCATACGGCAGGTATCCTTATGCCCCAAATCTGGTGTTTTTGCATACTAGCTAGAGGGGAAAGACCAAGGGTTGCCAGCTCTGCTGATGGGACACTTGGGATGATGCAGGAATTATTTGTTAACTATATCGATGGCTGCATGTCTCATTCATGATGATCTGCATGCAGATACAGATCAATGAGTATGTGGAATCTCAGCAAGTTCCCAGATGTAATAAATATTTCCCCAAATACTGTAGCATTTTCAAGGTTATCTTAAAGCAAATTCTTGCAATTAAGTCCTTTTTTTTTTTTTTTTTATTTCCCTACAGGACTCCTAAATCGCAGAAAATCCTAGGCACTGCCTTCAGGTGACATTTCTACTACTATTTTTAGTCACCATGTTTAAGACACAAAACTGTAGTACAGACTTCATATTTTTGATACTTACGTAGCAGAGACAAAATATCTGAGGCACTTTTGTGTTCTATTTCTGTAAGTCTTAGAGTAATTTTCTGACAAAGTAGAAATGGGCTTTTGGGGGTTTTTTTAGTTGCACTGAAGGTACCAAGAGAGAACCATTTATGTATATGAATACGTTTCCACATGCACTAGACTATCAGAACATCACGTTTTGATGTTCAAGTTCTGTAATCTGTTTTCATTGCTGTATGTTGGGCACAAGGGCTTTCTTTTAAGTTCTGATCACTTTTATTTCTTCTTCCAGATGTCAGACTGAGCCAGTGAGTGGAATATCAAGAGGCGTATGTAAAACACCATCTCACACTTTTTTCTACCCACTGCACTTAATTCCAATCAATGTAGCCTTGTGTTAATTTCCCCAACATTAACCTAATATATTTTCCACTAAAACATAGATGTTGTATGTACAATGTATTTGATTCAGCATCATAGAAATTTTATTCTACGTTTCTAAAAAACTAAGCAGTGATTCGGATGTCTTTCTGATGATGTTTTACTAGTGTCAGCTTAACTGCTGCTTGTGGCATCATAGAATTCAATATCCTGGAAAAGGAACCAGATGAGAGCTACCCTTTTTACTTGTGGAAAAACTGCACGTCATATTAGTTCCCAGTAAATGCCGCAGTCCGTTGCTGACTGGTGGCCTGAGGACTTCAATCCTGCAAGCTGTTGCAGGAGGTAGCTGGGAGGGAGCAGTGTGGTTGCAAAGGAGAAAAAAAAAAAAAATCTCAGGATTGTGCTCTGAATCCATGTTTTCGTCATCATTAAGACTTGGTTTTGGTCTGCTGGCAAGGAGAATAATATTAAATTCTCACACTTCCCAAACTAATTTGCGTAGTGTGGCCTGTGGTCTAATACACGACAAGAAATCAATTTTCTCAGTTTTTATAGGCTACTCTGTCATGGCAGACACCTTAATTTCAATAATTTGAGCAGCTTATTTTTTTTCTTGATAAAGTGGTGGGTTACTTTTATGGCTGATGCTTTGGAGTGGTGTTTCCATTTGGGTTTTGTGGGGTGTGGTGAGCCTGGCATTTTTAAACTTATGGAGAGGAGAGGCAGAGTTCCTGTTTCAGGGCTGATGTGCCCATGCTTGATTTTGACAGGCATAGTTTTTTCCAAAGCATGAACATTAATCAGCAGTGATAGAAGTGATTCTTTAAAACAGAAGGATGACATAAACAGTGCATCTCAGAACCTCCCAATTGTCTACTAGCATACATAAAACGGCTTTAGATTCCAACTTCAAAGCAAATGTTGCTAGGAGGATTTGGTTTTGAGGATAAGCAGTCAAGTTTCTACTATTCTTTTGATTTTACACACAGAATCTTCTGATTAGTTCTGAGAAAGCACTGATTAAAAACAATGCAGCTCTACCTTAAAATCTGTAGTACTTTTATGCTACCAGCAGCCAAGTTACAACCACAGATAATTATATCAATTTTCATTAGTTAGCAAAATGAATGAAAACAACCAGAACCAATGTTCTAAGCTCCTCCTAGAGACCAAAATTTGTAGCTGCATTTTTGCTTGCTTTTGAAAGAACTCGGCCATAACTGACAAATACAATCATTTCCTGAACTACAGTATAAAGTGGTGTCCCAATGTGTAATTTCAAAGCACAAGATGGCGTTTTTGCTATTCTAGGAATTAACCTAGGTGAAATATGCAGAGCCCATTGAATCAAGTTAAAACTTACCTGCCACATTTCTACATTCTGCTTCACTTCATCCTCTCCCAGAAATTCATTTATATCTGCAAGTGCTTTTGCTGCCAAAACTCTTCGGGCTTCCAAACTTAATTCTGACTGCAGAACAATGTGTGGAATTGCCTCTGACACATCTTTGCTACCTTGGTTTTCACATCCAATGGAAAAGTTCACTTTAGAAGAAGAATCAGAGTCCTCAGACACATAGACTCTTCTGCTATACATATTAGTCTTGTGGTCTTTTCTATGACCAATCTCATTGGTAAAATTGTGCCTTGGCGTTCCAGGTTCCGTGGTATTATGGATAGATGCTAGACCTGAAGAAAAGGTTCTGCTGCGTTGTACTTCTTTGGTGGAGTTCCGTCTGTTATAAAGTGAGGATCCATCTTTTCGTCCATCCAAATTAAATTTACCTTCACTCCAGAACATGCATGTATTACGCACTAATGCTTCTTTGTTTAAATCCAACTGCAGCTTTTGTTCACCTGTGGCAGAACATTCCTCACCACTGTTCTGCTTAAGTTTGTTGCACAGTAGTATCTCAGCAGGTACTGTCCATGCAGTTTCTCCTTGTTCTAAAAGAAACTCAGTTCTCCTTAAATCTGAATCACTATAGCTTAGACGCCTTTTCAGACCAAAGGCCTGAGCCCAAGAGTCTGCCTGGGGAAGGATATCCCCGGTGAGCTGGCGCTTTGGAGGGCCCTCCCAAAGCAGCTAGCTGGGCAGCAGGGCAGGGAGAGCTGCCAGGCCTGGGCTCCCGCCATGCTCCTTGGGCAGTCCTGTCCTGCACAGGACTGGGGGCCGAGACGGCTCCTGGCATCTGGGCGGAGAAGACCATGGGGAAAAAGAAAGAAACCAAGACCCTTGCTCCAGGACAGAGCCTTGCTGAATGCCTCAGCTGGTGCCCAGGCTTGCCTCGCAGGCATCTCTGAGCTGCAGGCTGCTCCCGTGTGCGGGGAAGGGGAGAGAGCCTGGCTGGAGGGCGCCTGGCTCCTTACCTGCACTGAGGAACAGCTGGCCACTTCCTGCCTAGCATCTTCCTTGGAGAAAAAAAAGAGTGCAACGTTTCAATCTCGCAGTTGGGAGCACAACAGTGAGAAAAAGCAGAGTGCCTGTTTGCAAGGCTAGGAAAGAGCAGAGCCCCAGTCTTGCTGTTTATCTGCAATGACTCCAAGGGCAAGTGAGGACCAGCAAGACAATTCCTTCCCAGCACCTTCCTTGGAGGAGAGTGCAATGTTTCAATGTCGCAGGCAGGAGCGCAAGAGTGAGAAAAAGCAGTTTGCCTGTTTTCAAGGCTAGGAAGGAGCAGAGCCGCAGTCTTCCTTTTTATCTGCAATGATTGCAAGGGGAAGTGAGGACCAGCAAGACAATTCCTTCCCAGCACCTTCCTTGGAGGAGAGTGCAATGTTTCAATGTCGCAGGCAGGAGCGCAAGAGTGAGAAAAAGCAGTTTGCCTGTTTTCAAGGCTAGGAAGGAGCAGAGCCGCAGTCTTCCTTTTTATCTGCAATGATTGCAAGGGGAAGTGAGGACCAGCAAGACAATTCCTTCCTAGCTCCTTCCTTAGAGGAGAGAGAAAGTGCAACGTTTTAATGTCGCAGTTGGGATTGCGAGAGTGAGAAAAAGCAGAGTGCCTGTTTGCAGGGCTAGGAAAGAGCAGAGCCCCAGTCTTGCTGTTTATGTGCAAGGACTGCAAGGGCAAGTGAGGACCAGCAAGACAATTGCTGCCTAGCACCTTCCTTGGAGGAGAGCGAGTGCAATGTTTCAATCTCGCAGTTGGGAGTGCGAGAGTGAGAAAATGCAGAGTCCGTGTTTTCAAGGCTAGGAAAGAGCAGAGCCCCAGTCTTGCTGTTTATCTGCAATGAGTGCAAGGGCCAGTGAGGACCAGCAAGACAATTCCTTCCTAGCACCTTCCTTGGAGAGGAGAGAGTGCAACGTTTCAATTTCGGAGTTTGGCGTTTGAGAATGAGAGAAACCGCATTGGCTGTTTGCAGGGCTAGGAAAGAGCAGAGCCCCAGTCTTGATGTTTATCTGCAATGAGTGCAAGGGCAAGTGAGGACCAGCAAGACAATTTTTGCCTGGCACCTTCCTTGGAGGAGAGCGAGTGCAATGTTTCAGTCTCGCAGTTGGGAGTGCGAGAGTGAGAAAATGCAGAGTCCGTGTTTTCAAGGCTAGGAAGGAGCAGAGCCCCAGTCTTGCTGTTTATCTGCAATGAGTGCAAAGGCAAGTTGAGGACCAGCAAGACAATTCCTGTCTAGCACCTTCCTTGGAGGAGGTCCTGACAGTCAGGGAGAAGAGAGACAGAGGGAGGCTGAGGGGGCAGAGGCACGGCCAGCAGGCTGCCTCGATGGTGCAGGGGGCCGGCAGGGGCGCAGCTCTGCACGGCCAGCAGCGCTCTGAGAGCCCGTGCGCAGGCAGCAGACATGGCAGCACCCAGCTGGGAGCAGCAGGCAGGGACTTGCTGACAAAGGCTGCAGTTACCCTTTTGGTGCTGTCGAGAAAGGCCAATAAGTAGTCGTAGGCTTCCTTCTCTTTCTCCTCCGTCTGGCAGGTGGAGGCGGTATCGGCTTCACCTGATGAAGAGCAAGAGTGAGGAGAGCTGTAGGCAGGGTAGGAGGTAGAGGGACGAGAGAGGCCCTCTCTGCAGCCCTGCACCTGCTGCCCTGCACACGGCAAGCCCTGGGCCAGGGTGCTGAGGCTCTGTCTCCTCCAGGAAGCCGCTGGCAGCAGGGTGGGAAGGTGCCAGCCCTGCAGCACCGCTGCCTCCTGCCAGCCCAGCTGCCTCTCCCTGCCCTGCTCTCCATCCCGAGGCCGGAGGTGGTCCCCTGGGGTCCTGTTGATAGCCACTCATAGCAAGGATGTCCTCCTTGTCCTCTGCGATGACAACAGAGCTGGTGGAGCCCAAGTCCACAGTGTGCACACTATTGCTGATACAGGCCAGGACGCTGTTGGCCTTCTTGGCCACCTGGGCACACTGCCAGCTCATGTTCAGCCGGCTGTCAACCAGCACTCCCGGTCCTTTTCCGCTGGGCAGCTCTCCAGCCACTCCTCCCCAAGCCTGTAGCATTGCATGGAGTTGTTGTGACCGAATTGCAGGACCCGGCACGTGGCCTTATTAAACCTCATACAGGCATATATAGGAACCCTAACTCTAACCCGAACACAAACCTTAACCCTCCCCTCCCCTTAGGGTTCGGGTTCGGGTTCGGGTTCGGGTTAGGGTTAGTGTTCGGGTTAGTGTTTGGGTTCGGGTTAGGGGTTCGGGTTAGGGTTTGGGTTCGGGTTCGGGCCAGAATGCCCATCAGACCTCTGGAAGTCACACTCTATGTAACAGCACTCCTCCAAAACTATGGAAAATTGTCCAAAATTAACCACAAAAATAACTAAAAGTTAACAAAACAAAGCAACCACTGTGGAAATGTCTTCTCCACCACAAAAAGTTGACAGAACTTGAACATATGTGGTAGAATAATCACCAGAGGAGACTTGGAACTCCCAGAAGGAAAAAACGGAGCTGCCAGAAGTCAGTCATACTCGACCGGAACTAACAGATAAAACACCAGAATTAGAATATAAAACAAAACAAGTACACACCCAGAAGTAATGTCAAACACACATCCTACACCCCTATCCTGACCCCAGGACAGACAACAAGAGGAAAGACAACACCCTGAAATAAAAAAGACTATGAAACACTCCTGGTAAGGCAAAACCAACTAAACCACACCAGTCCAAAACCCTACCCCCCCCAGCTGATACTCTTTAACCATATCCCACTTAAACTTTAGCACTCAATAACCCCAACATCACCAGAACGCTATGTTGTGATCTTGTGTGAGAGACTGAACCATAAAACATTTGTCTCAAAGATTGTTTATCTAAGCGAAAATTCCTTTGGCTGATAAGGGTGGTCACATGGCCACAGAGATCTCCGGTTGATGAGAAACACCCTGCCAAGATGACGGCTACAAGACATGCGATAGTCGTGTGAAGACAGTCCTGTGAGGAGCGGGGCTGGAGCCACCCACCGTGAAGTGTATGTGCATACGCAGCAATGCGAAGATGTGCTAAATTGCAGGCCTTGAACGAGAATAAAAAGGACTGCCAAGACGAGCCCTTGTGCCGGCTGCCGCCGAGCGCGATCACCCACCACCGAAAACATTGAGAGACTTGGACCCCGGGACACTGCAGATCCATGGTGGTGACTATCCTTGCAACTCTATCCCGAACCACGTTGCTTTTAAAGTTTTGTTTCTGTCTTCATTTATTTAGTTTGCTGTCCTTATTTTTTATGTTTTTCCTTTATTTCCTTAATCCTGTTGCTTTTTAAATCTTCTGCCTATGTGTATATATCCAGTTTGCTGCCCTATTTTTTAATTCTTTACTTTCTGTCTGGTACCCTGTCGCTTTTAAAATTTTCTTTCTGTGCCTCAGTTTATTTAGTTTTCTGTCCTTTTTACTGTCTTTTCTTAATCCCTATGCTTTTAAAATTTTGTTTCAATGTGTACTTTTATTGAGTTTGCTATCCCTATTTTTTAATTCTTTCCTCTCTGTCATGTACCCTGTTGCTTTTACAGTTTTTTCCTATGCCTATTTTTATCCAGTTCACTGTCTTTATTTTTAAATTTTTTTCTTTTTATTCTCTACTCCATCACTTTTTAATTTTTCTTTCTATGTCTTTATCTATTTAGTTTGATGTCCCTATTTTTTAATTTTTTCCTTTATTTCCTTAATCTCATTGCTTTTAAAATTTTCTTCCCATTTTTACTTTTATCCAGTTAGCTGTCTTTATTTTTAATTTTTTTTTCCTTTCTGTTCTGAACCCCACTGCTTTTAAAACTGTCTTTCTACATCTACCTTTACCAAGCTGTCTATCCCTAATTTTTAATATTTTCCTGTCTGTCCTGTACCGTGTTGCTTTTAAATTTTTTAGAAATGTCTACTTTTATCCAGTTCACTGTCTTTATTTTTCAATTCTTTCTTGTCTGTCCTGTACCCTATTTCTTTTTGTATTTTCTTTCTATGTCTTTTTTATTTGTGTTGTGGTTTAACCCCAGCCAGCAGCTAAGTACCACACAGCCACTCGCTCACTCCCCCATGGTGGGACAGTGGAGACAATTGGAAGAGTGAAACTGAGGAAACTTGTGGTTTGAGATAAAGACAGTTTACCAGGTAAAGCAAAAGCCATGCACACGATCAGAGCAGAACGAGGAATCCATTCACCACTCCCCATGGGCAGGCAGGTGTTCAGCCATCTCCAGGGAAGCAGGGCTGCATCACACGTAATGGTTTCTTGGAAGACGGACGCCATAACTCTGAACGTCCCCACACCCCTTCCTTCTCCTTCGTCCCAGCTTTATATACCACGCATGACGTCATATGGTATGGAATATCTCTTTGGCCAGCCTGGGTCAGCTGTCCTGGCTGTGCCCCCTCCCAGCTCCCCGAGCACCCCCAGCCTTCTCGCTGCCAGGCCAGCATGAGAAGCTGGAGAGTCCTTGACTGCTTAGCAACAACCCAAAACATCAGCACGTTATCCACATTTTTCATCCCAAATCAAAAACACAGCCTCACATTAGTCTCTATGAAGAAAATTAACTCTACCCCAGCTGAAACCAGGACATTGAGTAATGTTGATAACACACTGATATTTTTAGTTGTTGTGTAGTGCTTATACTAAGTCAAGGACTTTTCATCTTCGCATGCGCTGCCAGCGGGGAGGTGCACAAGAAACTGGGAGGGGGCATTGCCAGGACAGCTGATCCAGACTGACCAAAAGGATATTCCCTACCATATAACGACATGCTCAGTATATAAAACTGGAGTTGGCCAGGGGGTGGGAATCACTGCTCAGGGATGGGCTATTGATCACACCGGGTGGGTGGTGAGCAGTTGTTGCATTGTGCATCACTTATTTTTGTATATTCCTTTATCAGTGATATTATGATGATGATGATGATGATTTCCTCTGCCTTTGCTGTCCTATTAAGCTGTTTTTAACCCAACCCATGAGTATTTTTTTCCAGCTCTCTCCCCCATCCCACCTGGGATGGGCAGGAGGCAAGTGAGCGGCTGCGTGGTGCTTAGTTGCCAGCTGAGGCTAAACCACAATAGCCCCACAGCTCTTTTTAGGGTCTATAGCAAGCTTTGTAGCGCTCTTCTTCCTCCAGAAGCCCTCAGGCTTTCATTGTGCCCCAGAGCACTCTTACCTTCCTGTCTGCCATCTACAATGCCTTTGTTTGGTCCCTGCTCTCCTGAGGGTATCTGTACTCTGTTCATATCCCCTCCTGAACACCTCATTGTGTCACCAATCTTTTGTTTGTCTCCCTCTTCCCCAACATCCCCCACCCCCAGAGTCCTCTCATCTCTGTCATGATGCCTCCTGAGACTGTTCTGGTGTGCCATGGCACCCTTCAAGCTCTGCAGCCCTCTTTGTCTCTCTCTTATTCAGCCAGATCCATTCCTCAGGCTTTCTCTGTGCCCCAGAGCTCTCTTACCTTTATTCACTGCCATCTAGGACATCTAGTCTATCCAGTCACTCATTCCATGAGGACATCTGTACATTGCTGGGACACCCTTTTGAGTTTTGCATTGTGCCCGAGTCGTCTTCTGTCTCTCACTCTCAGCTCTCATCATCATGCCTTCTGAGGCCATCCTTGTGCCCCCTTTGTTCAGCCCCTGGCCACTCAAGACCATCTGTATTCTGCTCAACTGATCAACTGAAATTGAAGGAGGAACTGCCGCCCTGGGCAGCAGAAGGTGGAGAAGGGACAGGCTCCATCATGGCCCATTTCCTACCCGGATAGAGCTGCCAGGCTTGGCTGGGGCCCGGGCAGGGCCCTGCTGCCCTCCAGAGAACCCCAGGGCCTCTGACAGGCCTCCCAGGGGCACATGTGGGGCCAAGCAGCCCCTCCAGAGAGCCCCAGGGGCTCTCCCGGGCCTCGCAGGGCACCGTGGAAGGCGCTGTAGGGCCGCTGCGAAGGCCTGGGGAGCAGCACGGCTACCTGGGGCTCCACGCGGGGCGCAGCAGAGCCCCTCCAGCTGTCTGGGGAACAGCAAGGCTCCACGGGGCTATGTACAGGCCCTCCCGGGGCCCTTGGGGGGGCCTGGGGGGCAGCAGGGCTCCCCAGGGGCGCAAGCGGGACCCAACGCGGCCCCCACAGCTGCCTGGGGGGCGGCAGGGTCCGCAGGGGTGCGTGGGGGGCCTGTCAGAATAGGAACCCTCCGGGTGTCTGAGGGGCAGCGCGGGGCGGGGAAGAAGAGCTCAAAACAGCACGTCAAGTTCCGCAGCCTTTATCGATGGCTGGGAGGCACAGGCAGGCCGGCTGTACTAAGGTCTCTGCCTGCGGCCTGCAGAACGCCCGTTTCCATCCTGGGTCACCATCTGAAGCGTTCCTCTCGCTGCCCTTTGGCTGCTTCTTCAGGCTTGATGGCCAGCACACCCACTAGAGCCACGGCCCACGGCCCACCTGTCCCCTTCGCCACGAAATGGGAGCGGTGCAGAGGGCGGGCACCATCCAGGCTGGGATCTCCCTGGAGAGGGCAGAGCAGGCAAAAGCTTTCCTTCACCGTTCCTCTGGGTTTCACAGCTTGGCAGAGCAGCTGGTGCCTTGGGGCCATGATGCAGGGCGTGGTGCATCCTGCACGGCCCCGGGCTGCTGGCAAGGGGGCAGGTCCAGCTGCTCAGGGGGTGCCAGTGCGCAGAGCACCCCGGGATCAGCTCTGCCCACAGCTCCAGCAGCACAGCCAGCCGCCTCCTGGGGCAGGGGTCCTCCTCCTCCATGCCCTCCGGAGCCAGGAGCACAGCGCTTGCAGGTGGGATCCGGAGGGAGGCTTTTTCGCTGCAGCGTCCAGGACCAGCAGGGTTTGAGTTGCCAGGGAAGAGATGCAGGCGCTGCTGTCTCTTGCCTTGTCTTGAAGGGCTGGCACGGAAAGGAGCAGAGCCGAGGTCAGAGCCCGCATCTGCAGGGCATCTGCAGAGCCCCTCTGGCCAGCACCCCCCCAAGCCCCCAGCTCTTCCCATGGCCAGGCAGGAGGCAGGAGTGCCGGGATGAGCGGGAAGGTGCTGCCACCAATGCCCCACACCCCCCTGAAATCTCTCTCTGCTCTGCCCACGCCGCCCCTCATGTGTGCAGGGAGCAGTGCCCTGCCCAGCTGGGGCAGGCGTTGGAGCTTCCTTCCCAGGGTCTTTCCCTCTCTCCGCCAGCCCCTGCGGACACCCCACTGCCCTCACTCACCCCTGTAGATGACCTGGAGCTTCTCCGGGTACCCATCCCTCAGCTGCAGCCCGGCGAGCCCTAGGCACACACAGCCCGTCACAGATCCCACTGGCCTGCCTGCCCCAGCAGCCCAGCTCCCCGCCACCAGCCCCGCAGGCCTGGCCACGTGGCCTCCTCCCCCTGGGCAAGGCTGAACCCAGGGCGGTCCCCTGAGCGTGAAGGCCACGGCGGCTGCGAGGGACCCAAGAAGGCTCCCACCAGTCCCCGCGACCAGGCAGGGGTGTGAGAGGGCAGCAGGGAGCCTGTCAGCTCAAGCATCAGGCAGTCCGGGCTCTGCAGCCGCTCGCTGGATTCAGCAGCCACCGTGGCTGGGGATAAGCTGCCGCGGGGCAGAGACGCACCCCCGGCGGGGTTGTGGCTCACCAATGAACCTGATGGCCACCTCACGCAAGGGCTCCTGTGGGCTTTGCAGGTACTGCAGGCTCTGCTGCAGGTGCTCCTCCACTCTGCCACCGTCCTCCAGGAGCTGGAGAGAGCACAGGGGGCCAGCGTTGGCACAGATCCTCCCCCTGCACCCAGGACTGGCCTCCCCTGCCTTCCCCAGCCCTGCCACCCAGGACGCCCAGCCAGTGGACGGCTGGTGCCGGGGTTCGGAGGCAGCAGAGGGCACGGTGCTCCCTGGGGTGCTGCAGTGCCACCCTGCTGCCACAGCCCAGCCTGGTGGGGGCTCCGTCAGCACTCCTGGCCTCTGGAGCCAAAGGGAGCCTGTATGCGGTGCAGGCAGGCAGTGCTGGGCTGCCACAGTGGGCAGGGGCACAGCTGCTAGCCCCACGCATTGGGGCAGAGGGGCTTCTCCAGGCTGGGTGTGGAGCTTCGGGGCCACCCTTACCAGGCACTCGCTGACCCTCCATGTCTGCTCTGTCTCCAGCAGCTTCCTGAGCTGCCTCCGCTTCAGCAACTTGGCAGCTCCAAGGAGGGCTTCCCGAGAGGCCTGCAGAGCAGCAGAGACCAGGAGATGGCACCGCCAGCCAGGGGACAGGACCTGGGCGTCCCTGGGCGGAGCAGGGGGGCAGCAAGGGTTGGGGCTCCAATGCCTGGCCTCAGACACCTGCAGGCGCCGCTGGGAAGCCCACGGGGGCTCCAGCGCCAAGGTCTTTGTGGCCGCGCACTGCTGCTGAGTTCTGCTGGATCGGGCAGGGCAGGTGTAGGAAACGTCCCCGCCCACCTTCTCAGCTGCTGCCAGCTCTGCGGCCACAGGCAGGGAGGGGCTCTGAGCCCAACTCAGGGACTCCAGAGGTTGGGCCCCAACTGAGGCACATTCAAAGGGCTTAGAAATCCCCACCTGAGACACACTGTGGTCCATGTCATGCAGGTGGAAGAACAGGGGCATCAGGCTCCTCTGCATGACCTCCCTCATCTGCTTTTTGTGGATGCTGACTGCAACCTGCATCGCATCTCTGCAGAGGAGGATGGAGCGCTCTTGCACGCAGCTGGACTCCTAGGAAGAGAGAAGGAAGAGGGGAGGACCTCAGTCCTGGCTCCTCCAAGCCCATGGGGAGGAGACGAATGCTTGTGGCTCTCCCTCTGCAGTGAGGGGAAGAGCTCACGGGCCAGGGGGCATGTGCAGAGAGGGACACGCCACCCCGGGCCACACACACGTGCCCCCCCCCAGGCATGCTAAACAAGCCTCTGCTCTCCGGCCACCTTACATTCTCAAAGAGTGGCGGGAGCATCTCCACCAGCTGCAGAGTGACGGGGACAGCCACCTGCCTGTCCAGCAGGCAGAGCATGTTGCTGAGGACAGTCAGGGCCGCCGTCCTGATGTTGCAGTCATCATCCTGCAGTCGCCGCATGACGTCTGGCAGCAGGTCTTGCAGGTTTGCTGCCTATGGGAAACACACGACTTCGCGCTGTGACGCAAAACCACTCTGCATGTAGTGGGTGCAGCGCTGGTCAGACAGAGATCTCCTCCCGTGCAGCACAGCCCAGGGCCTGGCCTGAGGTGCTCAGGGGCCGCTGAAGAGGGCAGCAGGGGCAGTGGGCACCCTTTCCGCTGGTCCGTTCCCGATTCCTGGCAAGCCGCTGCGTGCACCACCACCCCAGGCAGATGCCCTCACTGTGCCTGGCTGCCCCTGCTCACCTGCTGGGGTCTTCCAGACAGCGTGACGAGGCTTCTGACTGCCAGCCTGTGCAGCACCACGCTCTGGCTCTGCAGGTGAGACTGGATGACGTGCCAAACTTTGCTGTTGACGTGCTTACAGTCAGTGTAGTCCAGGAGCTGAAAGTCACCCGGCAGCAGAGTGAGAGGCCGGCACAGCCAGCAGAGCTCCCGGACAGATCTGGGCACGGCACCAGGGCCAGCCACAGCCCAGGTGGGAGGCAGCCGGGCCCGCAGAGGGCCCTCGCCGCCTCCCCTCTGCCCTCTGCCTCAGGCACGCAGCCCCGCTTCCCCCCGCCTGCCCCCTGAGAGGCGGCGCTTGCCACCAGGCCCACCTCGACAAAGACAGTCATGGCACCGATGTCTTGGTAATCCTGTCTCTGCAGGAGGCCTATGACCGCCAGTTCAGACATGGAGACGCAGCAGGCCGGTGCTTCACGCTGCAGCACCCTGGCCAGGGGAAGAAGGCATTGGCGGCACCGAGCTGGGCAGGCAAACTTCTCCGGGCCTGCGCTGTCAGCCCCAACCACTACCCCGCGGGCCAGGCCACGCGCAGTACGGCTGGGCTTGCGCCTTGCGTTGCCTGCTTGTGCCCCACCACCCACGAGGAAGGGGGTCGTGCGGGGGGCCCTTCCTCTGCAGGGGAGAATCGCCGGGGCAGACAAGGACGACTGATGAGGCTCTCACCTAGTCAGCATGGCGATAGCAGTGTGGTACGTCTCAGATCTCATGAGCAGGTCCCAGGCACCCTGCCTCCCGATGTCTTCAACCAGGGCGTCGCCGCCCAGGTGACGGAACAGAGCTTGCATGATGCTCACGGCGCTCCTGCACACGGGGCAAAGTGCGGTCACACGCGGAGCCCTGGCCCCAGCTCTGGGCCCGGGGCAGAGATCAGGGAGCAGGGACAGAGCACCTGAGCAGGTAGACTGTAGGATGCTTGGTGCCCCTGCTCTGACTGCCAGAGCTGCAGCAGCCCTGCTGTGAGCCCTTCACGCTGAAGGAGATCTGTATGACCATTTCCACGAAGAGCTGGTCTAAAAGCAACCGCATGCAGCGTTCACTGGAGGGCAACGGGAAGGTCTTCTGCATGGCACTGGCTACCTGTGGAAAACACCCGGGGACTGCTGTCACTGCAGAGATGTGCCTGCCGCATTGCCCGGGGCTGGGTGGGGCTCAGGCGCTGCACTGAGCCGAGGGAGATGCCAGGGCAGAGCCCAGCCCAGTTGCCTGGCCTGGAGCCCACCCGTGGTGGTACTCAGGGCTCAACTCCCATTTGTAGCACGGGCAGGCAAGCCTTCGTGGCCCGGAGGGAAGAGCCCAGCCAGCCACATGGGCCCTGCCGGCTGGCCGGGGCTCCCTCTCCCCGGCCACGCAGCCTGCTCTGGCCAGGCAGCTGCCCTGCCTCAGGCTTCCCAGCTGCCGAGCGGGGAGGACCGCTGAGGGCAGCGGGGCAGTGGCAGGGGCAGGGTCAGGTTGCCTGCTGGTGCACCGCGGGGCCAAGCAGCATGCGCTGCCCTGCCTGGCTGTGGCCCCGACGCCCCTGGCCAGGGACCCCGCGGGAGGTCCAGGTTTGGGGGCAGGCAGAGAGGGGAGGAGGGGCTGGAGAGAGGCACGCAGCCCCGGGCAGAGTGCAGCAGGCCTCCACCGGACACTCACAGCCAGCAAATGGGAGCAGTTGCATTTTCCCTTGGAGTTGTGCCACCTGATGCCGTTCTGCTGGACCTGCAGCAGCGTCTTCAGCACGTCGTGTGTGAGGCAGGGCTCAGAGACCAGCATGTTCCATGTGGCCCTGGCAGTGCTGCAGAGGCAGAGCGCACTGTCAGTGGGGCCACCTCGGCCAACACCCCTTATGCCTGGGCAGGCCCCGGAGGTGCTGAGCTGCCCCTCAGGCTGATGGGCCATGTACCTGTCACAGAGCAGGGAAGCCTTCAGCAGGACAATGGTCACCTTCTGAGGGTACAATTGGGCCACCTGGAGAAGGGTCCTCCTCAGGATGTCCCAGAACGGCTCCTGGGTGACCCTCACCAGCTGCCTATAGATGGTCTTCACAACCTTGTCCACCTGGCAGAGGCAGGGGCATGGAGTGGGAAGGAGCGCAGCCATGGCCCCAGCTGCCACCAAGAACCGCTTCCCTCCCATCACTTTTTGGTGGCCTCAAAGGCTGCCCGTCGGGTGCTCCCAAGTCCTGGACTCGGGGCAGGGGGAGCGGCCCCCAGCGGGCACATGCACAGGGCCGTCCGGCTGCAGACGACCTACCTTGTTGAGCTCCGACTGCGGGTCTCTCAAGACCGCCTCCAGCACGTTGGCCACTATCTGGATGTTGGAGACCCTTGGGTGCATCATGCTTCTCAAGACCGTGAGGATGAAGCTGTCCCTCTCGGTCAGGAGGAGGAAGCTCCCAAATATCTGAGGCAGGGAAGAGGTGTCGCACTGAGTGCACTTGTGGCGGGGCAGAGCTGAGCAGCAGGGGCGGCTCCGCAGCGAGAAACTGGGGGCAGCGCTGGCTCCCTGCCTCAGGACAAGTGCCGGCCGCAGGGGCTGGTCTGGGCTGGTTCAGCTCTGGGGGTGTGGAGACAGAGCTGCCCTGTGGGCTGAAGGAGGGTGCCGGGGGCTGATACACTGGTTCATCCAAGCTTCCTGCCAGCTCCATGGCCAAGACCCCCAGCACGGGAGGAGCTCATTACCATCGCCTCGTCCCTGGGCTCCTTAGGCCAGGAGGTGCTGCGTGTCTGCCTGTCCAGCTGTAGCTCTGGATCCTCACGTGCTGCCTGGAAGCCTGGGTGGGAAGGGAAACACACAGTTAGCAGGAGCAATGGAGCGCTGGAGACAGCAGGCAAGGGCATCAGGAAGAGCTCTGTGCCTGGCTCTCCGTTCTGTGGGGAGCTGGAGATGTGCCGGGGTGGCAGTGGGCGCATCTCCAGGGGGAGGAGGGGAAATCACCTCTTCGGCACAGTAGTAGGCTTTTGGACGCTGTATCCAGCCTCCGGCAACTGTCTACGTTTACTGTGCTTAACGCCAGGGCTCTTGGCCCAGGACCTTGTATTACTGAACCCAAGTCAGGAGTCTGGACAAAAACCACTTATATTTGGAATTAAAAATACCTCCTCATGGGCGGTGGTCTTGCCTGCCACCCCATGGGTTTTGGTATACCATGTCCTGAGTGCACCACCGGTTAAAGAGACCACATGGTAGTTCGCTGGGATGCGAGTATGGTATCGACCCCCGTTAGGACAACCAGTTGCGGCTGAGGTTATAGCTGCTGATGACTCACAAGCTGTAACTATCATAGTGCAGGGAGAATCTGCGTGGCGGCACATGCCAGCACAGCATTTAACGTGGCAGGAATAGGGTATAGGCCGTGTTTTCACCCCCTCTCTTGTGTTCACAGATGGACACAGTCGTGGGTACCGTTGCAACCCAAGGAAAACATCTGGGTGACTTTGGCTAACGTGGTCAGACAAGATTCCTTGTGTCTCAGTACAGCAACACCAAATAATCCCTTTTCCACATGTCTAATAGGGGTTCCGCTGTCATCAACGGAGTTCAAAGGTCTGTCGACGGCTGCCATACAGCCAGCCATAAATCCAACGGACTGGAATGCCTGGTTTCCACGAATCGGACATTCACCTTCATTGCCACCCCAGGAACTGCAGACTGAGGTCCCTGGATGCAGATTGGTCTACCTATTTTAATTACACAGGTAAAGAGAGTGCATCGTGGTGGGCTAATGCCACTTTACCAGGATATTCCAACGCATCGTGCTGGTGTAACACCACCTCCAACAGTATTACGCTAAGTTTTTCCACACATATGTCTTTGCCACAGGGACTGTTTTTGATATGTGGTGACCGAGCCTGGCCAGGAGTACCACGAGCCATCAAAGGTGGGCCATGTACCCTGGGCCGACTCACCTTGTTAGCCCTGAACATTACCCTTGCAATCTGGATGCATAAAGCATCCTTGCTAGGAAGGACTTCTAGTGCTGGTCCTCACTTATCCTTGCAGCACATTCAGAGGCAAACCAAGACTGGGGCTCTGCTCTTTCCTAGCCTTGGAAACAGCCAGTAGGATTTTTCTTACTCTTGAACACCCAATCTGCTGAATGGGACACTTACACTGGCTGCTTCAACAAGGAAGGTGCTAGGAAGGACTTCTATTGCTGGTCCTTACTTCCCCTTGCAGCCCTTTCAGTGAAACACCAAGACTGGGGCTCTGTTCTTTCTGAGCCCTGGAAAGAGCCAGAATGCTTTCTCTCACTCTTGCACTCCCAGTCTGCAGAACTGGACACTTCCACTGACAGCTCCCACAAGGAAGGTGTTAGGAAGAACTGCTGTTACTGGTCCTCACTTTCCCTTGCAGCACTTTCAGAGACACACAAAATTTGGGTCTCTGCTCTTTCCTAGCCTTGGAAACAGCCACTATGGTTTGTCTCTCTCTCGCACTCCCTGTCTGCTGCATTAAATCTTCCACTGTCAGCTCTGCCAAGGAAGGTGTTAGGAAGAACTGGTATTCCTGGTCCTCACTTTCCCCTGCAGCGCTTTCAGGCAGACACAGTAGCTGGGGCTCTGTTCTTTTCGAGCCTTGGAAAGAGCCAGAATGCTTTCTCTCCCTCTCGCATAACCAATCAGCTGAATTGGACACTTCCACTGACTGCTCCCAAAAGGAAGGTGCTAAGAAGGATTTCTATAGTTGGGCTTCACTTTTCCTTGCATGCCTTTCAGAAAAAGACAAAGACTTGGGCTCTGCTGTTTCCCAGCCTTGGGAACAGCCACTATGCTTCTTGTATCAGTCTCCTGCACTCCCAATCTGCAGATTGGACAACTTCCCTTGACTGGTCCCACAAGGCAGGGGCTAGGAAGGTCTTCTACTGCTGGTCCTCACTCTCAGTCAGAGAAATCTGACTGATACTTTCTCTCACTCTCACACTACCAATCTGCAAAACAGAAAACTTCCCCTGACTGCTCCCATAAGGAAGGTGCTAAGAAGGACTGCTATTGCTGTTCCTCACTTTCCCTTGCAGCACATTCAGAGATACACCAAAACTTTGGCTCTGATCTTTCCTAGCCTTGGAAAGAACCACCCTCGACAGATCCTTTTCTATACAGAGATGGGAGGAGCTGCAACAACGGCTCCGCCCAGGGAACAATGCATCATGATAAGATCCGAATCCTGAATGGAGGCTTAAGTACAGCACTTAACGAGGGCACCAGACAAGCAAGGACCCTCCCCCAAGCATGCGATAAGAATGTGTCGGGTGGGCAGTAAAAACGTGCCCTTTCCTTGGGCAACAGGAGTGAAAAAGTCGGGACTGAAAAGTATAAAAGGCCGCGTTCACAGTGCCTGGGGGGACCCCCACCACCAAGGGACAACAAGTATCGAGAGGACCAACGGGACGCCGCTGGATCCGCGGGTGGTGATATCTTCTTTGTCTCCGTCTGTCTCTTTCTCCTCATCTCTTTGTCAAATTGCGAAAGATGTGTTGCACGGGACTTGTTGGTCTAGTTAGATTGTTTAGTTTACTATTAAATTGTTACATTGGTTGGCTTGTCTGTAGCCAATTGGTTGGCTGGTGTTCTACTGCTTCTGTACCTCAGGCAATGCAATCAGTGAGGGGGGATGGAGGGTTTGGCTCAACAGGAAGACCACAAATCTTTCTAGCATTAGATATCAGCAGAAGAAAACCGACTTTGAAAATGAAGTTTAGGCATCCTGACCCCACCGCACGACCGCGACAATGGACCATCGATTTGTTGGTGGACATAGGAGCTGATGTGACCATAATCAGTCAGCGAGAGTGGCCGCCAGGCTGGCTGGCTCAGTCTCCAGCTCACGGACTTGTAGGGGTTGGTGGGTTTTCTGCAACACAACAGAGCGTAACAACCGTAACCTGTGAAAATCCAGACGGGCTAGTGTGTTCAGTACGACCATATGTAGCCGTATTACCATTAAGTCTGCTTGGGCAGGATGTACTGAGTCAAATGAACGTATCACTCTAGCAATCCGCAGGGTTTTTGGTAGCGGCCATTGAAATGCGACCTGTGCTCAAACTGGAATGGAAAACCGATGATCCAGTGTGGGTAAATCAATGGCCGCTGACCACGGAAAAGGTCGCCCACCTGGAAGATTTGGCAAAAGAACAGCTAGAAAAAGGCCATATCGTGCCAACCACTAGTCCTTGGAACACACCTGTTTTTGTGATCCCAAAGAAAAGTGGAAAATGGAGACTATTACATGACTTGCGAGAGGTCAATAAGGTTATAGTGGACATGGGAGCCTTGCAACTAGGGCTACCATCTCCCTGTATGATACCGAAGTATTGGAAGCTTTTGATTATAGATCTCAAAGATTGTTTTTTTACAATCCCGCTGCATTAAGACGATGCCAAACATTTTGCATTCTCAGTCCCAAGTACAAACAAGGCGCAACCCATGCAAAGATATCATTGGACAGTATTGCCACAAGGCATGAAAAATTCACCCACAATGTGTCAAATTTATGTAAATTGGGCTTTACAGCCAATCAGAAAAAGGTGGCCTCAGTATCTCATCTATCATTATATGGATGACATACTGTTGGCCGATGATCAATTAAATCCGGAAGAAATGATCGGGGAGCTCGTTGAGCTTTTGAGGCAAAGTGGGCTGCAAGTGGCACCAGAAAAGATACAAACTGAAGCACCTTGGAGGTACTTGGGGTGGAAGATCACCGAAACATCGGCAACCACCCAGAAAGTTGAATTAAGAACTCAGTTTAAAACATTAAATGATGTGCAAAAATTGGTAGGAGACGTTAATTGGATTCGACCTATTTGTGGGATCACAAACCAAGATATGGAGCCCTTGGTTCAGCTCTTGCGAGGGGATAGCAGGTTAAACTCTCCTCGGCAATTGACCAAGGAAGCCCAGGAAGCAGTAGCAAACATTTCTGAAAAGGTGTGTCGCGGCCCGAAAGGAGTCATTCAGGACGACCTCCTTCCCCGTGAGACCAACGACCAAATTCGTGATCCCCCTGGACTGAATTAAGGTGAAATGACACTAACCAACCAATTTAACAATTTAATAATACAAAATGCAAGGCATGAGGTTACATAAATGACTCAATGGCAACTACTCTAAGTAATTCAACTAAACAAACAAGTCCCCTACAGCACATCTTTTACACTTCAACAAAGAGAGGAGAGAGAAAGAGATGGGAGGGGGGAGGGGAGAGGGGAGAGAGAGAGAGAGAAAGATGACAAAGAAGATATCACCACCCGTGGATCCAGCGGCGTCCCGTTGGTCCTCTTGATGCTCCTTGGTGGTGGAGGTCCCGCTTTTTGCTTCTGATGGTGTCATTTTTATACAGTCCGAGTCCCACAATCTCCGTACTTCATGCATATGCAACAGGCTGATTAAATCAGGCAACAGTACATCTGCAGGCCTTGGTGTCTCCTCTCACCATATCTCTGCTCTGCAGGTGACGCGGAAGTCACGGACACGACGTATACGACCAATATGATCAGGTCAATGCCGTTTATTGTCTTGTCTGACTCCAATATATATCATAATTTTTGCTTAGTCACTGCGCACACACTCATGATTGGTTACAGCTTGTTACACACATTATGGCAATTGGCTACATACAAAATATCACGCGCTGTCCATGCGCCTCTCACACAGTCAGGATTCGCTGCTTGCAGGTGTTCCTGCACTCCTTTGCTGCTGCTTAGTTGTTTACCACAGCTCCTTCTCCTCAAGGCCGAGCCCTGCAGATGTCCAGCTGTTTACCAGCTTCTCAATGCCACAGCTCCTTCTCCTTAAGGTCGAGCTGTGCAGATCAATGCCACAGCTCCTTCTCCTTAAGGTCGAGCCCTTGCAGGGTGATCCCAATGTAACCAAGGTGGTAGGGAATTAAAATAAAATAGGGTTAGAAAATAGGTTTGTGAATTTGTAGCAAGTTGTAACTATAAGAACATTATGCACCAGCAATGCTGCTCGAGAACCCACCTAACCCTTCCCATCTTGATTTAATGATCAAGGAGTTAAGTGTAACATTGTGATCATGGTATTATGTTTTGTTCTAATAACAAGTAGTCAGAAAGAAGGAACACCTTGGTCAGTTCTACGGTCCGGTGGGTGGGTAATTATTCATTCTATAGTCCTGTCTTAAAACAAAGGACTGTGGGGTGAATGATTGCATATTGGACCGATAGCCCGTGAAGATGTATTTAGTGTTGCCAAGTTTAAATGAACTTAGAGGGAAAGGTAATTCCGGCAGGGGGAGATCGCGACCACCGACTCAGAGACCACCCACTCAAGAAACCCTCCGACTCAAAAGATTAAGGAAGTAAAATCCCGAGAAATTATAGTGAGCATGCATGGTCATTTACATGGTAGGCGAGGAATATTTAACCAATCATTGTATGGACACTTGATGAATATGTATTAATCTTGCCTATAAATGTTTGATTTTTGAACCGATCGATGAACACGATTTAGGAGGAGCTATCCCCCGTGTTCCCGGCGCTGTGAATAAAGAATGCCTGCCTTTTAACACTACATTGGTGTTACGAGGTTTATTCCCGATTTCGGTGACAGTTTTGGCGACCCAGATGGGACACTGCTTGTGAATCTCAACGGATCCGCGGGATCACAGGCCCTCCAGCCGGCACCGAGGGATTCTCGGGGAGAACCTCTGATCCCCGGACCGAAGAATTCTGAGCAAGTCCCCTGGAAAGGTAATAAGGCATTCTTTCAAGGATTGAAGTAACGTGGGTTCGAGTCCCACTAGCTCGCTCGTAAGGCGCGGCGAAAGCTACGCAGAGTAGGGCTGAAAGGTACCTCTGGAAAGGGTGAGGGTACGAGACCCTCACAAGGAATGCCTGCCTATAAGACGTGGCGAAAGCCTCGCAAGGTTGGGCTAGGGGCCCAGGTAAGGAGGTTGGGGGATTTCTAGCAGGGGGCTAGAAGATCCAGAGGGACCCTCGAGGAGAGTAGGGGTCCCTCCGACTAGTGCCTGTGATAGTGCACAATCACACCCACTAGTCTTGGGAAGATGGGAACATTTCCGAGTAAAAGATCTATCCCACAAAAAAAAACACCTTTGGGATGTATTTTGAGGCATTGCAAAGATCTGGGAGGTGATCCTCTGACTCGGAAGCAATTAATTGAATATTGCAATCATTGGTGGCCAATGTATGTCCAAGGTTGGACAGTGGGGAGAAATGGCCAGAAAATGGGACATTGCAACATAGCACCATCTTGCAATTAATGTTGTTTTGTAAAAAGGAGGGTAAATGGGAAGAAATGGCTTATGTTGATTTATTCTTTACACTACAAAATCATCCAGAATGGCAGAGACAGTGTGGAATACATCTGTATGATCCCATGGTAAAGATTGTGAAAAAGGGAAAATGTGATGAGAACTCGAAACAGTGGTGGTGAAAGTTCCTTTTTCAATTACTGATTTAAGATCATGGAAAGAGACTGCAGGTACCTATCAGGAGGATCCCGAAAGGGTGGCTAAGGTAAAATGCTTGAAATTGCTTAGGCTGTATATAACAATAGAGTAAAAGAAAAATAGGTGAGGCAAGCCCGAAGGGGTGGAAAGCTACTAGCAGTTTTGGCAGGGAATAACAGGATAGGCAGAGGGAGAGGACGAGGAATGAATATCAGAGAGAGAAGGAAAATAAGCCCCGATTGGCAGAAGATCAATGTGCTGTTTGCAAGAAGTGTGGGCACTGGAAAAGAGAATGTCCTAAGGCAGGAGAGTTAGATCCGGCTCTCCAGGCAATTAAATTAATGACTCTGGATGAAGAACTATGAAGGAGACTGGGGGAATCAACCCTAGCTGAACGTCTGGTTACATTGAAGCTAGGGAATGAAGAAATAGAGTTTCTGGAGCTACTTACTCAGTATTGTATACATGTAAAGGGAAATTTAGTCACAAATCGGTAGATGTTGTTGGTGCGACAGGGCGGAAGGAAAATTGGCCATTTTTAGAGCCATTAAAGTTTAAATTGGGAAAACAATGGGTAACTCACCAGTTTCTGTATATGCCTGAATGTCCACTGCCTTTGTTGGGACGAGATCTATTGAGTAAATTAGATGCACAAATAACTTTCAAAGACGGAGAGATTAAATTGTTAATACCAGAATCAAAAGCCATAGAGGCAAGAGTGTTTATGTTACAGGATTCCTACAGGGAAGAACAGATTCCAGAAGAAGTGGAAAATGCAGTTATTCCTTTGGTCTGGGCGAGTGGAATTCTGGGACGATCTAAATTGGCAGAGCTGGTAAAGGTGATTTTAAAACCTGGAGCCAAACCGGTAAGACAAAAACAATATCCTATTAAGTGGGAGGCTCGAAAAGGATTAAAGGGGTTGATTACAAAATTTTTAGAATGTGGACTATTGGTAGAGTGTGAATCAGAATATAACACTCCCATATTACCAGTAAGGAAATCTGGAGGCAAGGAATACCAATTGATTCAGGATTTAAGAGTTATAAATCAGATAGTCCAAGATATACACCCAGTAGTGGCTAATCCATATATTTTACTGACTTCCTTAAAAGAGGAACATAAATGGTTTACTGTACTAGATTTAAAGGATGCCTTCTTCTGCATACCTCTAGATATAGGCAGCCAAAACATATTTGCTTTTGAGTGAGAAAGTCTGGCCACAGGGCAAAAGACCCAATTGACATGGACTGTACTTCCACAAGGATTCAAAAATAGCCCTATGATATTTGGGAATCAATTGGCCAAGGAATTAGAGATATGGAAGAGACAGGACCAAAAGGGAAGTGTTCTGCTATCAGTTTACTAAATTTCTAGGCCAAGGAGGATATAGAGTCTCCAGAAATAAGGCCCAAATAGGAACAGAAACAGTAATTAATTTGGGATTTGAAATATCCCAAGGACAGAGACAATTGGGAAATGAAAGAAAAGAAGCTATCTGTCAAATTCCTGAACCAAGTAGCCCGAAAGAATTGAGAACTTTTCTGGGAATGATTGGGTGGTGCTGACTTTGAATTTTGGATTATGGATTGTATGTAAAGCCACCGTATGAGGCTTTAAAGGAATCCAAGGATCAGTATCTGACTTGGACACCTCAATGTCAGAAATCATTCAAAGAACTGAAAAAGGCATTAATGATGGCACCTGCTCTGGGATTACCTGATGTGACCAAACCTTTTGAGTTGTTTGCACATGAAAGGCAACATCTGGCTCTTGGAGTGCTGACGCAACAGCTGGGACCCTGGAGACGACCAGTGAGGTACTTCTCTAAACAACTTGACAACGTGAGTAAAGGATGGCCAGGATGTTTACGCGCTGTGGCAGCAACAGTATTGCTGATCCAAGAAGCTCGAAAATTGACCATGGGTCAAAAGATGATGGTGTATGTACCGCATATGGTAATAACTGTTCTAGAGCAAAAGGGGGGTCACTGGCTATCCCCCAGCAGAATGCTGAAGTATCAGGTTGTCCTATTGGAACAAGATGATGTGGAATTGAAAACCACACCGATTGTTAATCCAGCAATATTTTTGTCAACAGAGAATCCAACAGGAAATTTGGAACATGATTGTTTGTTAACTATTGAACAAGTTTATTCCAGTAGACCAGACCTGAGAGATGAACCTCTGGAAAAGCCTGATCTGGAGTTATACACAGATGGAAGCAGTTTTGTACAAGAAGGAAAACGAATGGCTGGATATGCTGTCGTCACCACCTCTGAGGTATTGGAATCAAGGACACTACCTGTAAGTACCTCAGCACAGAAAGCAGAATTGGTGGCATTGAGGCGGGCTCTGCAAATAGCAGAAGGAAAAAGGGTAAATATTTGGACTGATTCTAAATATGCATTTGGTGTGATCCATGCTCATGGAGCCCTCTGGCAAGAAAGGGGATTGCTGTCAGCCCAAGGAACATCAATAAAGTATAAAGAAGAAATTCTCCAACTCCTGGAAGATGTGCAGAGACCGAAAGAAGTGGCGGTAATGCATTGTAAAGCTCATCAATTTTGTCAGACGGCTGTAAATGTAGGTAACTGATTGGCAGACAAAGCTGCAAAAGAGGTCACAGAACGAGGTATCCTTGCACTAGTACCAGTAAAACAAAAAAAACAGGTGATAGTAACCCTGCAAATTATGACATAACTCGCAGAGGAAAAACATGAACAAACACATTGGGGAGTAGATGCAATGGTTTCAAGTTTAAAAACATCTGTAGTATGTGTAGGAATGACAGGAATAGTTAAATCAATAATAGCTAGATGTCCGATCTGCCTTAAAAATAACCCCATGAACCAAAAGAGGCCACCTCTCGGAATGATAAAACAAGGAAATTCTTCAGGAGATTATTGGCAAATTGATTTCTCTGAGTTACCCAGTCAGAATGGATACAGGTATTAGTACTAATTGATACATTTTCTGGATGGCCGGAGGCCTTCCCTTACCGCACCAACAAAGCTAGAGAGGTAGTTAAAGTGTTGTTGAAGGAAATAATACCAAGATTCGGAATGCCATTGGGAATGTCTTCTGATAGGGGACCACACTTTGTGGCAGATGTAGTTCAACAGATCAGTAAAATTTTGGGTATAAAATGGGACTTATATACCCCCTGGAGGCCACAATCGAGTGGAAAAATTGAGAGATTGAATCAAATGTTGAAAAGACAAATAAGTAAAATTTGTCAGGAAACATCTTTGAAGTGGCCACAGGCTTTACCACTAGCTCTCTTGAGAATCAGGATCCAACCAAGATCAAGAGACGGTATAAGTCCATATGAAGTCCTGTATGGTAAACTGTACCAGACTCCTTTAATCCCAGGGGATATGAAGGTAGCTGGGGAAACTGATTTGAAAGTGTATCTAATTTCTTTAGGAAAAGTCCTTGGAGCACTTTGGAGATATATTGTGCTGACTAGGTCACTTGCCTTGGATACGCCTGTACGTCAGTATCAGCCAGGTGATCTTTAAACTTGGAACTCTGAACCACTGCAGGAAAAGTGGAAGGGACCATTCTAGGTACTGTTAACAACTCATACTGCAATCAAGGTTGGAGGAGTGGAACCGGGGATACACTACACCCGAGTGAAGAAAGCCCCGGCATGGAAGGTCATCAATAGGGATTCAGAGACTACAAAGTTGACTTTAAAACATGTTTAAGAAATTATCATTGGAAAATGTGGAAAAATGGGTTTTGATTTGGAAACTGATGATGTTGGGAGCATTATTTGAGATGATAATAGATCAATTGGAAGGGAGAGTGAAGCAGAGCAGCTAATATACATTCCAAGGAGAACTCCAGAAGAAAATTTAATGGTAGGATTGATAAAAGAATTTGCAAATTTACAAAATGTAACCCAAATAACCGCATGTCTTCCAATTCCAAGAGCAGTAGGTGAATCAATTCCATGGGGAATCTTAACAACAAATTTGAGTGCAGTAAGCACAAGGGATGAATAATTATGCAAAGAAATAAGTAGAGGCCTCCCTGTACATGATCCCGAGGAAGCTGGACGAGTAGTCCATAATTGTGAAAATCAAACTAAGTGAGAGGCAGAGGTTGCATGGGATTCAGTGTGGTCTATGGATATTTTATCTCAATTTCAATATATGGCTAATACTTCATGGTGTTTTGCCTGGGATGGAACAGTCTTTACAGTTTTCCCATCAGTTAATGACAAGAGAACCACATCCAAGGAAAAGGAGGATATAGTACCCTGGTGGAATTGTAAAAAGATATGTAATTGCAGTACAGTTTATAGAGCAGTTCAAGAAATCCCTCCCTTAGCAGCTACATTGAAATATGGGTATTGGTGCAAAGGACTCAAGAACGATTTAAATTTGACTAGTGTATATAAAATTAGAAAGGGATCAATATTTAGTTGTAGAAGATCTACAGTTCAGAACCCAGGACATTTAGTTTGGGCAATGAGTGATGGAACTTGGACCACCCATTTACCGGTGGATGGGAAAGTAAAACAAATTACTTTAGGAATGCCAACATTATGTCCAATCTGAAAGAAAGCTCCCTTTAGGGGAGATTCTGAAAATTTAAATTTAATATGGACAAAAAGATCACAAATTGATGATGATGATTGGAATGAACCCTCGACAGGAGTGAAACTTGGATGAACCTTAGAATCCTTATTGACTCCCTTGGCAACTTACAGGAATAGAGATTGGTTATATAAGTTGACAGGTCAAGTGAAAAGATTAGCCAAAATAACGAGGAAAGGATTTAAACAACTAAATTTACAGTTACAAACCACTTTGAAGATGACCCTACAAAATACGATGGCTCTAGATATGCTCTTACTAAAAGAACATGGAGTTTGTGGATACCTGAGGGATAGGATAGATCATTGTTGCATACATATCCCAAATGTTACTCACGATGTTGAATATGATTTGGACTTACTGAGAAAAATAGAAAAGGATACTCAGGAAATACAACAAGACACGCAAGAAAATTGGTTTGATAAAATTTTCACTGGATTGGGATGAAACTTGAGTTCTTGGGTGAAGTCCTTAATTGGTACTGTGTTATTATTATTATTAATATCTTTGGGAATATTATCCATTTATCATTGTTTGAAAAAGGAATTTACAAAAAGAGCTACCATTGATAACAGAATTAGACTTGCATTGACTACAAAACACCAAAATTTAAATGGACTAACTAATAATGCTCCTACCATCATACAATAAAGTGATTGAATGTTAATAAGGAAATTAATTTGTAATGGAAGTATTGAAAAGAAATTATTTCAAAACTTCCAAAGGGGGGAAATGTAACCAAGGTGGTAGGGAATTAAAATAAAATAGGGTTAGAAAATAGGTTTGTGAATTTGTAGCAAGTTGTAACTATAAGAACATTATGCACCAGCAATGCTGCTCGAGAACCCACCTAACCCTTCCCATCTTGATTTAATGATCAAGGAGTTAAGTGTAACATTGTGATCATGGTATTATGTTTTGTTCTAATAACAAGTAGTCAGAAAGAAGGAACACCTTGGTCAGTTCTACGGTCCGGTGGGTGGGTAATTATTCATTCTATAGTCCTGTCTTAAAACAAAGGACTGTGGGGTGAATGATTGCATATTGGACCGATAGCCCGTGAAGATGTATTTAGTGTTGCCAAGTTTAAATGAACTTAGAGGGAAAGGTAATTCCGGCAGGGGGAGATCGCGACCACCGACTCAGAGACCACCCACTCAAGAAACCCTCCGACTCAAAAGATTAAGGAAGTAAAATCCCAAGAAATTATAGTGAGCATGCGTGGTCATTTACATGGTAGGCGAGGAATACTTAACCAATCATTGTATGGACACTTGATGAATATGTATTAATCTTGCCTATAAATGTTTGATTTTTGAACCGATCGATGAACACGATTTAGGAGGAGCTATCCCCCGTGTTCCCGGTGCCGTGAATAAAGAATGCCTGCCTTTTAACACTACATTGGTGTTACGAGGTTTATTCCCGATTTCGGTGACACCAACATGCAGGAACCGGTCAGGCTGATTCAATCAGGCAACGGCACATCTGCAGACCTTGGTGTCTCCTCTCACCATATCTCTGCTCTGCAGGAACCAGTCAGTGCGCAGGTACCGTATCTCTGCTTTACGGGAACAGGTCCTTGCGCCTGCACCATATCTTGGTCTTTTCTGGGGTCCACTCCATATCGAGGCATGTTCAAGCTGTTGTGGGTTCCTCGGAACCGTGAAATGTTTAAGACAGAAACCGCATATTGGTCCGCCACATCACCCGGTGGCTTAAACATTGATCGAAAGTCTTGTCCACGGGTGTGATATGAAGTTAAGTTTAGAAGGGAGAGAAAAAGGAAAAAGAAAAGGTCGAAGTGACAATGCATGCACACGGTAACTACAACTATTTTTAACTGGTTCACAACATCTCCTTTTAATTATAATATATCTAAATCTAACAGATTCTACATAACAGAAACATGTCCCATGCCAAGTTTGAGAACTTGTTTACGGCTCGGGGGGATTAGAAGCAGGAGGTGATTGTCCACAATGATAATCACAAGGTAAACACACATATATCAGAAGAACAATTACAGCAATAGTTAACAAAATTAACGCCGCAAAATAAAGTGTAATGACTAGGCATATTTCGGCTATTTTGTCCTCTCCTCTTGTGATTCTTCTGGTAATAGAGTTCATGGATGGTGTCTTTGTCATGATGGGAGAGTACCTTTTTTGCGTTGGTCTCGGGTTTTCAGCAATACGAAGCTGGTCGTTGTTGTCGGTTGGGGTCCTCGTGGTCAGTACAGAGGCTGATGGCCACGCTACCCTGGCGCATTGGAGTTGGGGTCTGCATATGCAGCAAGAAAAACAGATTTCCACGCCTCCAGCCCAGAGCGCATGTGTGGTTTGGGTCTGGGTACTCTCGTCACGGATTTTTCCCGCCTTCCCATTTCGTTGTTTCAATTCCAATACAAATTATCAACAATATTTGCTGTATTCACCTCCCCTCACCCTGTGAGACCATCTGATCTTAAATTGCTATTTCAGAATTAGGGACATCGATTAAGTTTTCCTCAACTTCCTGCAAGGGTGTATAATTAGTTAGCTGGACCATTCGTATGTTAACAGCTTTCATTATAGCTGATTTTATACAAGATAGTGCTACACCTATGATAATTACAATTACAATAAACATCATTACAGACTGTATCAAACTTTGGACCCAACCAGTGACACCAAATCCAAACCAACTAAATACCTTTGAAAGCCAGCTAACACTCATTGATTCTTGGAGCTCATGGGTGTCCTTCGCTACTTGTCGCATCTTCTCTAGCTGGATATTAAGATCCAGCGTAACATTAGGGATATGAATACAACAATCAGTATCCAAAAGATTCAAATAACCACAAAGACCATTTTGATATACCAACATTAAGTCTAGTGCCATGCGGTTTTGAAGAGCCATTTTTGATGTAGCTTGCAATTGTTGATTAAGCAGCTGTACGCTAGTTTCAGTAGTATTAGCTAGTTTTTCTACTTGATAAGCTAACCTACTTAACCATAATCGCATCCGCACGGTAGCACTCCCAAATCCCCAGAATCCTTCCATTCCCCAGGCTATGCGGGTGGCGGCCCCTGGGTCTTGCCACCCCTCTACCTCTCCGTCCAGTGTCACTTTTGGCTGCTTCATGCGGGTTATCCAGTGGGGTCGAATAGGGGTTTGCTTCCACATGGGACATAATGTCGGGAGACCCAAAGTACATTGAAGTTCAGGTAGTCCTGCCCATAAAGAAGTGTACATATTGCCATCGCTACAGGCCTAAATCAAACCAGCCGGAGCGTCACCAGAGGCAACATGACAATCATTGCAAGGTGCAAAATCTGCACTCACTGATTTATATGATACACTATGATTTTGACATAAACAGCCCATTTTTAAGGTGGTATAAACTGGCCAATAATATTTAACCCAATCATATTGTTTCCAGTTAGAGCAATTTATTACATTTTGACAGGACCACAACGCTGACTTGTTTGCTGGTCCTCACTTGCCCTTACAGTCATTGCAGATAAACAGCAAGACTGCGGCTCTGCTCTTTCCTAGCCTTGCAAACAGCCAATGCAGTTCCTCGCACTCTCGCACTCCCAACTGCGAGATTGAAACGTTACACTCTCTCTCCTCCAAGGAAGGTGCTAGGCAGGAATTGTCATGCTGGTCCTCACTGGCCCTTGCACTCATTGCAGATAAAGAGCAAGTCTGGGGATCTGCTCTTTCCTAGCCTTGCAAACATGCACTCTGCTTTTTCTCACTCTCGCACTCCCAACTGCGAGATTGAAACGTTGCACTCTCTCTCCTCCAAGGAAGGTGCTAGGCAGGCATTGTCTTCCTAGTCCTCACTTGCCCTTGTAGTCATTGCACATAAACAGCAAGACTGGGGCTCTGCTCTTTCCTAGCCTTACAAACAGCCAATGCAGTTCCTCGCACTATCACACTCCCAACTGCGAGATTGAAACGTTGCTCTCTCTCCTCCAAGGAATGTGCTAGGCAGGAATTGTCTTCCTTGTCCTAACTTGTTCTTACAGTCATTGCAGATAAACAGCAAGACTGCGGCTCTGCTCTTTCCTAGCCTTGCAAACAGCCAATGCAGTTCCTCGCACTCTGGAATGCCAAACTCCTGAATTGAAATGTTGCACACTCTCTCCTCCAAGGAAGGTGCTAGGCTGTAATTGTCTTGCTGGTCCTCACTTGCCCTTGCAGTCATTGCAGATAAACAGCAAGACTGGGGCTCTGGTTTTTCCTAGCCTTGCAAACAGCCAATGCAGTTCCTCGCACTCCCAATGGCGAGATTGAAACGTTGCACTCTCTCTCCTCCAAGGAAGGTGCTAGGCAGTAATTTGCGGGAGAAGGATGGACTTCACAGCTCCATGAGAGTTATATTCCGAAGCCCTTTATTGTCTTGTCTGACTCCAATATATATCATAATTTTCGCTTAGTCACTGCGCACACACTCACGACTGGTTACAGCTTGTTACACACACTATTGCAATTGGCTATATACAAAATACCACGCGCTGTCCACGCGCCCCTCACACAGTCAGGATTCGCTGCTTGCAGGTGTTCCTGTTTTCCTTGCTTCTTCTTAGTTGTTTATCACAGCTCCTTCTCCTCAAGGCCGAGCCGTGCAGATATCCAGCTGTTTACCAGCTTCTCAGTGCCACAGCTCCTTCTCCTTAAGGTCGAGTTGTGCAGATCAACGCCACAGCTCCTTCTCCTTAAGGTCGAGCCATGCAGGGTGATCCCAACATCTCCCCCTTTTTGTTTATTTATAAACAAAACCTGATGGATCATTTGCAACCCAAGGACTGTGAGGAAGATGGACCATCTGTACATTATTGTATCATCCTGTGCCGCGAACTCAGCCCAGCAGTTGGTAGGTGCCAGCTTTACGTGGGTGTCCCCACGGAGGCAACGGTGGCCTTGCCATACACCGATCCCCCTGCTCTTCGGGAAATCCCGATATTTATACATTTGCCAAGGAACGAGTTTCGACACACGTGGCCAGTGAGTGTCGGAACACGCCTCGGTTGTCACCTTTCAACACAGGGAATCTATGGCGCATGTGCCCGCTGGCCAGACGAGCTGCACGCGCCACAGCCACCCCGTCTATTGGTTCATAGGTTTTGTTCACACGGCATCTTACCATAATCCAGAGCAGAATGTTACAAGGCAAACAATTCTAGCTGTACTACTCCTAGCGATGGAAAAAGCGCCTGCACAAAGCTATGAAAACCAATAGTATATCTTACCAAAGGATTTGTAGTTATAGAGCGCTTTGCCCTAAAAGCTTTCCATGTTCCTCTCATGATACTGCTAATTTCAGTGTGATTTACCCATACATTTTCTTTTGGCTGAGGTGGCATCCAGATTGCGATGACACCTGATAGTGTCAAGATGTGTCCGACAATGACGATGGTGACTGTTTCGCCCATGGTTTTACCCATTTTGCGGGTACCTAACAAGTTCCAGAATCTGTAATGACACAAGCATAACCTCGTCCCCAGGTTAGCAGTTGAAAAGGTCCTTCCCACATATTCTTTTCCAAATTTTTAACTTTTACTTGCACATTTTGTGTTAACTCAAACAGACTTCCTGTCATTCCTTTTACATGTTTCTCCTTCTGCTAGATGGAAATAATTTAACACATATAAGGCTTTATTCAAATGTTCTTGGGGTGGTGTGGTAGCCTCTCCCCCTTTTTGTTTTTGCAATAAACACTTCAGGGAATGATTCATTCGTTCAACAATAGCTTGTCCAGTTGGGGGATGTGGTATTCCAGTAACATGCGTCACTCCCCATTGAGCAAAAAATGGTTGGGTTGACTGGGCTACATAACAAGGACTATTATTGGTTTTAATTTGTAGGGGTATACCATGGGCTGCAAATGCTTTTGTACATGCCTACTAGTTTCTCCTGCTTGTGCAGTGGCCCAAACTACTGCAGAATAGCAATCAATTGAAACATGAACATATTTCAATCTTCCAAAGTCAGCAACATGTGTCACATCCATCTGCCATAGTTGTAGCGAATGCAATCGTCGGGGACTAACTGTAATCACGATTCCTGGGCCTATTTGTTGACAATCAGCACAAGTCTGTATAATAGCTCTAGCATCACCTGCACTTAGATTAAATTGTCTCGCTAAAACTTTGGCAGATTGATGGAAAAAGGCATGAGAGGCTTGTGCTTGACCTAAACGGTCTGGGGCAGGTCCAGCCCATACTGCGGCAGTCAGCCGATCAGCTCTTGCATTTCCTTCCACCAATTCCCCTGGAAGGTTGGTATGGCTGCATATATGCATAACGTAATAAGGATGTCGTCTTTTCTGCAATAAAAACCAAAGCGTTCTAAATTGTTGATATAGCTGTTCCTGCTGTACCTGTCTGAGGATTGAACCTTCCAATCTTTGGAGTACTCCAACTACATATAAAGAATCAGTAATTATATTCACAGGTTCTTCAGACCATAATTTAAAGGCTTCAATTACTGCCTGTAGTTCTACCTTTTGAACTGATCCTGGCACGACAAGTACCCGTTCTTTCCATTCTCCGTGCTCTCGCCATACTATTGCTGCCTTGCCTGTTTTCCCACCACCATCCGTAAATACTTAGCACCTTGAACTGGATATTGACTACACTTTGATTTTTCTTCTACTTCATGTTTGGTGTTTTTTTTTTTTTTTTTTTTTAAAGGTAAACATTTTGTGTGATGGATAATGAATCTGAATGTCACCTTCAAATCCTGCTAATGCAGTTTGGAAGGGAACAGAGTGCTGCAAAGCCCAAGTCAAATATTCTTGTTGTAATGGTATTAAAATCGTTTTCAGGTCCTTTGCCGATATATCAATAATTCTGTTGCGCCCTTTCATAATCAAATTTGCAAAATACTCTGCTTTCATGGTGATGGTTTTTCTGTGCTACTGAGGTAAAAAGACCCACTCTAAAATTCTCAATGGGTCCGCTTTTGATTCCAGCTTTGTTATCTACTGTATTATAAGTGCATAGGGATGTCGCTCATGATTGACTACTGCCAAAGTGATCCCTATCAAGGGGTCTATCCTAGAACTAAATGCTTGAGTTACCTTTTCAGAAATGTTTGCTACTGCTTCCCAGGCTTCCTTGGTCAATTGCTGAGGAGAGTTTAACCTGCTATCCCCTCGCAAGAGCTGAACCAAGGGCTCCATATCTTGGTTTGTGAACCCACAAATAGGTCGAATCCAGTTAACGTCTCCTACCAATTTTTGTACATCATTTAATGTTTTAATCTGAATTCTTAATTCAACCTTCTGGGGGGTCACCGACGTTTCAGTGATCATCCACCCCAAGTACCTCCAAGGCGCTTCAGCTTGTATCTGTTCTGGCGCCACTTGCAGCCCACTTTGTCTTAAAAGCTCAACGAGCTCCCCGATCATTTCTTCCGGATTTAATTGATCACCGGCCAACAATATGTCATCCATATAATGATAGATGAGATATTGAGGCCACCTTTTTCTGATTGGCTGTAAAGCCCAATTTACATAAATCTGACACATCGTGGGCGAATTTTTCATGCCTTGTGGCAATACTGTCCAATGATATCTTTGCATGGGTTGCGCCTTGTTTGTACTTGGGACTGAGAATGCAAAATATTTGGCATCATCTTCATGCAGAGGGATTGTAAAAAAGCAATCTTTGAGATCTATAATCAAAAGCTTCCAATACTTCGGTATCATACAGGGAGATGGTAGCCCTGGTTGCAAGGCTCCCATGTCCACTATACCTTATTGACTTCTCACAAGTCATGTAATAGTCTCCATTTTCCACTTTTCTTTGGAATCACAAAAACAGGTGTGTTCCAAGGACTAGTGGTTGGCACAATATGGCCTTTTTCGTCAATGACTCCAGGGAGAACAAAAAGTCCCTGCTTTGTTGCTGAAGATCGTCCTAATAACAAAGCACTCAATCCATATCCTAATGGTCCATTTGCGTTAGTCGGGACATCATAAACCGACATGTCCCATAAGGTAACTTCTACTGTTGTTTCCACGTCCATTCCGGCGCTCCCTCTGGTTTGGGCGCTGAGGCTTGCCAAGCAGCCTGGTGGTGCTTCCCCATTTGTGTCGTCGTGTGGGGTGCCTTCGCGCTCGGTCGCCCGTTTCCCAATTTCATACCATCCCGATGATACTTTGAACAACATTCTGAGGCTTGATGACCAAATTTTTGACATTGACCACATGGTGCTCCTGCTGGGCCTATTCCTTGCTGAAAGGGTCCTTGCTGGAAGGATTTATGACCTGTCTCAATCTGCCTAGGTCCTTTCCTTGTGGCCTTGCACTGAGCTCTAAAATGGCCTGTTTTTCCACAATTAAAACATTTTTTCTCCCTTTTTCCATTTATAAATGGCTTAATTGCTGCTGCAAAGGCACTTGCGAGTGTCTCTGCCTGATGCGTGGCAGAGCCTACTCTGTTGCAGGCTTCTACCATTTGTACTAACGTTGCTTCTTTTGGCAAAGCTAACAAAATTCTTTTACAATCTACATTGGCATTTTCTACCGCTAAATTCAACAACACTGCTAGTTTTGCCTCTTCATTGGTATACACTTTATTCAAAGTGTCTCTCAGATGATCAACAAAAGACATATATGGTTCATCTCTCCCTTGTCTAATTTGAGTGTAAGATGGTTGCCTCTTTCCCTCCTCAGGGACTGTTCGCAATGCATTCAACGCTAGTCGCCCAACTAATTGCAAGGCTTCTAAGGGCAGCTCTTAGAGAGCATATGCAGCAGGAGTCTGACTATCGCCCCTTCTTCATGCGATGTGTTCTGCCCCATGCCGCCCCGGTTGCTCACCTCAGCTCACTGGGTGCTTCTCCATTGCAACGTATTCCTTTTTCTTTTTCCTTGTGTCAGTCCCGCTGACTGCAATTCTTCCAACCGGGCTTCTCCCGCGGCGTCCTCTGCGCTCGACCGGTGTTCAACGATGAGATCCCAGAGATCGTATCACGTCGGGGTCACCAGTTGCGGGAGAAGGATGGACTTCACAACTCTATGAGAGTTATATTCCGAAGCCCTTTATTGTCTTGTCTGATTCCAATATATATCATAATTTTCGCTTAGTCACTGCGCACACACTCATGATTGGTTACAGCTTGTTACACACACTATTGCAATTGGCTATATACAAAATACCACGCGCTGTCCACGCGCCTCTCACACAGTCAGGATTCGCTGCTTGCAGGTGTTCCTGTTTTCCTTGCTTCTTCTTAGTTGTTTATCACAGCTCCTTCTCCTCAAGGCCGAGCCCTGCAGGTGTCCAGCTGTTTACCAGCTTCTCAGTGCCACAGCTCCTTCTCCTTAAGGTCGAGTCGTGCAGATCAACGCCACAGCTCCTTCTCCTTAAGGTCGAGCCATGCAGGGTGATCCCAGCAGTAATTGTCTTGCTGGTCCTCACTGGCCCTTGCAGTCATTGCAGATAAACAGCAAGACTGGGGCTCTGCTCTTTCTGAGCCTTGCAAACAGGCACTCTGCTTTTTCTCACTGTCGTGCTCCCAACTGTGACATTGAAACATTGCACTCTCTCTCCTCCAAGGAAGGTGCTAGGAAGGAATGGATGCCTGGAGGGGGCTCTGCAGGCAGGTGGCTTTCAGCTCTGTTATCTTTCCTTCTGTTGCAGCCCTCCTGCTTTTGGAGAAAGACCCCGAAGTCTCAGTCTTGTCCCTGGCAGCTGAGACCGTGCTGACCCTGAGATCTCCAAGGCAGCAGCCAACATCAGGATGGACCCTGTGGGCACTGTGCTGCTGGCCCTGCAAAGCCGGGCAGAAGCGAAGGTCTCCTCAAGAAAGTGGCTCTTTTTGATTAAAGCTGGAACCACAAGGCCAAGGCCATTGTGTCCTTCACACAGGAACCACCCTGAGCAGACGGTGTTGTTCCGGCCTCTACCACTGTGTGCAGGACAGCTCACTCCCTCAGCACACCCTGGCCCCATTACTGTTTTATAATGTCAGTGAACTCTGCCTGTTCACCTCCTCTGGAAGCCTTTACTCTAGGCAGGCAGAGGGCAAAAGGCAAAAGGCGGACCCCAAAGGATCCAGGATCGTCCTGAGAGCTGCCTGATGCCGAGGCTTTCCAGCAGCCCGCGGCAGCACAGCGCACACTGCCCCAGGGTGTCTGTGCAACAAAGCCCCAGCTGCCCTGCTGGACTGCAAAACCTGGAGCTTTTGTTGTCCCAAATATGGGTTCTTCCATCCGGCGTGCAGAGAGCCGAAAACCACACAAGAGTTGAGATATTTGCTTTTATTCCAAATCTGTGCAGAGTTGTGTGATAGGTGGTAGGGTCACAAAGCTAGCACGCCTCGGTTAACACACGGAAGATACTTATACGCTTTGAGCAACAGTTATCAGTATTTTGTAACAGTTGGCTCCGTCACCCTTGTTCCCCTTGGTTCTCACAAGCCTCGTCTCCACTTAAAGTCACAGCATTCTTCTTTCTTCCCAGGCATACTCAGTGAGGAAGGGGCTTTTCTGAGGTGCTGAGTGTAGTAGTCAGGTAGACTTAGATATGCATACTGCTTCCAGGAGATTGTTTTTTTAACCTATTTACAAGCACCTGTTGCTTTGAAGCTGCCTGAGGGTCAGCATGCCCTTGCTACTGGAGGTTCTTGTTCTGTGCAGGCACTAAGACATTTCTGGCAAGAAATTATTTTAAACTGGTAAAGCACAGCAGAAAATACCGTTTGTGACATGCTGAGAATTATTCCCCAGGTAGATCAGGAAGAAGGAAACCTGGAGATTTCATGCTGGTGTTTAGACATGGCCGGCCACATCTGGCATGCTCTGGGCTTGCACATCCTTGCCCATGAGCCAGGGGAGAAGTTTCCCTGTGGAGAGGGAAGAGCTGTGCCCCCAGGGGCACCCTGCCCCACCTCCTCTGGGCTGCTGGGGCTGGGCTGCCAGCCCTTGGGGCAGTGGGCTGCTCTGGCCTTCTCCCGCCACAGCAGCAGCAGCTGTCCCCTGCCCCCGACACGTCCTGCTTGCTGATGCGACGGCATTGGCCAGACCCCAAAGGCCGCCGTTCCCCCAGCAGCTGCCAGGGATGAGCAGAGCACTGCATCCACAGGACAGGGCCAGGCCGAGCCCGGGGCCATCAGCCAGGCCGTGGGGCCAGGGTGCGCCAGGCTCCCACAGCCTCCTCCCCAAGGGCTGGGAGGAGGGAGGGCACCAAATCCCCAGCAGGAGAGAGCTCCTCACCACCCCTGGCCAGCAGCTCCCCTCTCTGGGGCCAAGCCCGGGCCGTCCCCGAGAGTCCCCAGGAAACCTCTCCACCCTGCTCCGCACCCAGCGCCCTGCGATACAGGGGCACGGTGCTGAAGGACAGATGTGGGCTGGCTGGGGGCACGCAGCCAGGATGGGCCGTAAGAAGGGTAGCCCCAGCTTCAGCCGCCCTGTGGGCCACCGGCCACTCTGGCAGGGCCACAGCAGCCATGGCCATCACATCCCATACCCCGGGCCGCTGCTGCCAGGGCCCTCGGCCAGTGTCGTCCGTCCTCGGGGCCCAGAGAGACGAGGACCCGCACCAGGACACGGCCCCTGTGCCCCTTCAGTCTTTCAGGGCTGAGCCCTGGAGCTGCACTGCAGGAGACGCCCAAGCACTGCAGGGATGGTCCCTCCCGACAGCCCAGGGCTGACAGCCTGGCCCAGGTAGGCCAGGAGACAGAGCTGGGAATGGCACCCGCTGTTTTGGTTTAAGCCCAGCCGGCAGCTCAGCACCACACAGCTGCTCGCTCGCTCCCCACTCAGGGGGATGGGGGAGAGAATCAGAAAGTTAAAGGGAGAAAACTCGTGGGCTGAGAGAAAGACAGTTTAATAGGTAAAGCAAAAGCCGTGCGTACAAACAAAGCAAAACAAGGAATTCCTTCACTACTTCCCATTGGCAGGTAGGTGTTCAGCCATCTCCAGGGAAGCAGGGCTCCATCACGCATAACGGTTACTTGGGAAGACAAGCACTGTAACTCCAGACTTCCCCCCTTCCTCCTTCCTCCCCCAGCTTTTATTGCTGTGCTCAGCGTCGACATCCTGTGACGTAGAACATCGCGCTGGTCAGTTGAGGTCAGCTGTCCCAGCTGTGTCCCCTGCCAACTTCTTGGGCACCCCCAGGCTCCTCGCTGGCCGGGCAGCACGAGTAGCAGCAAAGGCCTGGACGCTGTGTAAAGCACTGTGCAGCGATAACTGAAACATCCCTGTTACCAACACTGTTTTCAGCACAAATCCAAAGCATAGCCCCATAGCAGTTACTACAAGGAAAATTAACTCTTTCTCAGCCAAAACCAGCGCACCCGCCCAGCTGCTGGGATGGGGACTACAGCTGCCCGCATGCCATTGGGGGTGAAGGACTACAGACGAGCCGAAGAAGGAGGGGTATGAGGCAAAGCCGTGCTCACAAACCCTGTTCCAAAACAACCCGTATGTGCAGTTTCTGAGGCAAAACCGAGGCAGAGGACGGCTTTCTTGGAAGCAGTCATGCGCCGGTGGCTTTGCCTCGTGAGGTGTCTGATCAAGCGGACAACCCTGAGGGCAATTTTCTGCTGTACCTCGCACAGTTGCAAGTCAAGCACTTCGCTTAGCCATGTTCATGATGATAATGCCCTAAACGTGTGCTCGCAAGGCTCTGAAATTCAAAGCAGCATCTCCCTACCTTATAACCTGAAGCAGTAGCGCACATGCACCTGTGATTTCCAAGTTGTTGGTGGATGATAGGAGGAATTCCCAATCTTTAATATAAAATTGGGGGTTTATGGGCATTCTTAAACATAGGAACTGGACAAGAAAACAATCGTTGGTTGTCTAATGCTGTCTCCTGTGAATGTGCAGTTCTTTTCATAGTCCTTCTGAGTCCTTTTGACGAGTCTGCCTTTGAACATCAGGAGACCTTTTGGTTATTTCAGTTGAAAATGACACCTTCTGGGGAGTAAGAGCTGCCAGTTTTCTTCTCCACGCCCTCACAGTCCATTGCCATGTTATATCACCCTGCGGCCATGTCACCTCCTGGGAACCCCTGGATCAGGAACGGTGATGCTGGCACAGACACTGGTGCCTGTGGGGAGCTGGTGGCCATGACATGGTGGCCGTGATGGGGTGGGCCTTAGCCCCAGGCCCAGCTGACCCCCAGCCCCATTGGGTAGGCCCAGCAGCCCCAGGCCAGGGTCTCTGTGTGTGGATGACACTGGCGGGGTGTGTCCCGCAGTCGTTCAAACCTTCCCCTGCCCCAGCCACTGCCCTACATCGGCAGCTGGGGTTGGGGCAGTGGAACGCCTGGCCGGGACTGGGTCCCCTTTCTGGGGACTGTGGGGTAACAGGGATGCTCGAACCGCTCCAGGATGTACTGCAGGAAGAGTCACCTCTGCAGCAGCAGTTCGTCTTGGAGGCGGAAGCTGCGGGCGGCCTGGTCACCATCAGTCTCCAACTCTTGTGCATCCTGGGCCTCATACCTTTTCTGCTGTTTTACCACTACTTCTTCCAGGATTTTGTGCTGCCTAAGCTTTTCCCCAAGCTCTGTCGCCTGCTGGTTAACTGACAAAACCCTTGGTTAGGGAGGCTTGACCCCTCCTCTGTCCTCTCCGGCGTGCCCCTTCGCTGAGGTTGGGCAAGCACTCCAGGTCTGCCTGGCTGCAGAAGCAAGCTGTGCACATGCAGTACAGTCAGCGCAGCAGGTTTATTGCCTCCTGAATGAATTGAATGAATGAATATGTAAGTGGACGGAGCTACAAACACCTAAGAGTTCTTTTCCAGGCAAGCCAGAGCTGGATGAGAGCCTCTGTAAGCAGTGAGGCTGTCACCAGTGGTTGGAGGGAGGTGAACCTTCCCCCATACTCAGCACGGGTGAGGTCACACCGGGAGCACTGTGTCCACTTCTGGGCTCCCCAGTACAAGAGATACAGGGACATACTAGAGAGAGTCCATCAAAGCGCCACGAAGACGATGAAGGCACTGGAGCACCTGTCCTGTGAGGAAAGGCTGGGAGTGCTGGGACTGCTCAGCCTGGGGAAGAGAAGGCTCGCCGGGGACCTCATCAATGCGTATCAATACCCAAAGGGAGAGCACAAAGAGGATGGAGCCAGGCTCTTCCCAGCAGTCCCCAGTGCAGGACCAGAGGCAATGGGCACAAACTGAAACACAGGAGGTTCCCCCTGGACATCAGAAAATGCTTCTTTACTGCATGGATGACTGAGCCCTGGCAGAGGTTGCCCGGGAAGGCTGTGGAGGCTCCACCTCTGGAGACCCTCCAAAGCCATCTGGACACGTGCTGGGCAACCAGCTCTGGGAGTCGCTGCCTGAGTTTGACCTTTCTGAACCACCCTTTGAGCTCTCTGTCTCTTAGACTGTAGATGAGGGGACTGCTTCAAAATGTTGAGACAGGTTAGAAAAGAGAGCCTATTTTGTTCAGGTTTCCTATTCTGATAGCATCTGGTAAGCAATACCCCATGTTCTTGTTCCGTCACCAGCTGTAACACCAAGCAAGGATCGGACAAGAGCAGCAGGCGTAAACACCTTTTGCTGAAAGAGGTTTTCAGAACGGAGGAAAGGATGTGAATTGTACGATGCCAGAAATTGTAGAAATGTGAAGAGAGCATCTCATCACATCTGTGGTGAACTCTGCACTGTGGCCAGTGTAGTATCATCACAGGAATGATTGAAGATTAGCATGAGATTGCAAAAGAATTGGGAAATGTCAGTAGCAACATAAAAAGTCAGTTAGGAGAGAAACACTCGGTGAGGATACTAGCCTTGGGTTTTCTTACCTGGCTCCAAGCTTAAAGCAGAAAGTGGCGTTTCCTACTGCGCTGCAGGGGAGAAGTTTCCATATTGCTAAAAAGCAAGCGTAACACACTCCTGCCTGGAGATAACATTCCCCACAAGCCAAAACTCTCAAGCTGTAAAACTTCTGTGCAGCCCCTGCAGAAATGGGCCTCCCACTGTTCTGAAAGCTGGCAGGGGGAGAAGGCCATTAGGCAGGAGAAGTGGCCCAGAAGGTGTCCATGGAGGGTTGGAGATGGTGGTCAGCCAGCACCAGTGCCAGGATGAGCAGTTCCTGGTCATGGTCAAAAAACAGACCAAGAGAAAAACAGCAAGACGGCAATCTCCATTTCTGAAAGGTTCCCAAATCCTACAAGGGCAAACTCAGTGGCAGATGCTTAATTTTCTTTTCCCTCTTTTCTGCATGAGCTCTTCCTGTTTGGAAGAGAAGAGATGAAGCGACAAACAAGGCGACTTGTGTTAAGCTTGAGTAAACCTCAGACATGTAACATTGCCAAGGGAGAGAGGCAGGGCTCTGGGAGTGCACTGAAGGGAACAGAAGGTCCTGGAGGCACGCCGGGACGTGTGGGCACAGGGCTCTGGGACAGCTGGAGAGCAACAGGGAGGTCTCCAGGGCACATGAGGGCAAATGTGGGGCCTGGGGCACCCCAAGAGGACCCAGGGGCGAGTGGGCTTTGTGCGCCCACAAAGGGATACCCTGCCCCTCCCGGCCTGGGTGGCGGATCACAATGGTGCCCTTTGTGACCCGCCTCTGTGACAGCCCGTGGCACTGCATATGGTCAACGCAGCCACAGCCCGCAGTGTCCGGCAGGATGGCGACGGGACAGGGCGGGAGTGTGGTGCTGGCGAGGAGCCCCTGAGCACAACCCACGTCTTTCCCCACCACCCCCGGCAGCCCCACCGCGCCGAGGCATTTCGCCAAAAGTTCCCCTTTCCCCATCCCTACACCTTTCTTCCATCCTTCAGGATGGCGGAGAGACCCCCCAGCCGCCCCAGAGTGGCCTGGGAGGAGAAGAGGGCTCCCCAGGAGAGCAGCTCTCCACCGGAGCCCCATGAGGTGTGCGTGCCCAAGCTGCTGCAGACCAGTAAGTGGGGGGCCCCACCGGGCTGGGATGTGGGCAGCAAGAGGCAGCTGGCCTGGCAGCGGGGGGAAGGGAGGTGGTTGGTGTGGGATGGGGACCCTTCCAGCCTGTCTGCAAGTGAGTTCCTAAGCCCGCTGGACTCATGGCTTTCCGCGCCGCACTGCGCTCCAGCATCACAGACCATCGCCGGGCACCCTCCAGCCCAGACACCCACGAGGAGACTTGTGCACGGGGAGCGGGCACGGGGCTAGACGGAGGGCATAGCTCCGTCCTCGCCTCGTGTTTGCCTTCGGCACCACTCTACAGCCCTGCCAGCTCTCCTGCTTTACTAGGTGCCTCCTGTGCTGCGTCCAGCTGGCTGGCTCTGTACAGAAAGGAAAAAGAATCCATACAGTTCGTGCAGGCTTTTCTAAAGAGCTCAGCAAAGGTAACGGCGGCCATTTCCCCGGTAGCTGTGCCTGCGTCTCCCGACAGGGCCGCCGCCGGCTCTGGTGCCTGCTGCTGGGGCTGCTGGGGGGCTGCTGGCTGGGCAGAGCTGCTCCCCCCAGGCCTCCTGCACAGCACTGCAGCCCAAGTGCTCCAGTCCTGCTGGCCATGTGTCTACCTTCTCACGCTCCCCGTCTGTCTGTCTGTCTCCCGGCTGACAGGAGGAGGCCAACAGGGTGCGATTCCTAGAGACCATCTGCACCCTGTGCGAAGCAGCGAGGCGTGAGGGCTTGTCACAGGGCCTGAATGCGTTCTGCCACAGACTTGAGGTGGCGGAGAATATCAAGGTGAGGGGATATTCAGCCAGGCTGGGGAGTGGGGCAAGGTCCCCGGGCACCGGCACACTGTGAGGACAGTGCACGGGCAGGGGGAGGGCAGGGGCAAGCATGCCTGGACACTGAGCTGCCCCGAGGGGCCGGCTCTGCTGGCACTGGGTGCTGGTGGCTGCCAGCTCCCATCCGGGTTGTACTCTGCAGGTGCTGCTGGAAGAGGAGCCCAGGGATCACCTGCACACGGTAGTGCCACGGCAAGCCATGCTTGCCATTGCCACCTTGAGGTACCTGCCCAGCCCCTGGTTTGGCTGGCACTTCTCCACAGCCCATGGCCCTGGGCCTGGCCGGGGGCATCCCCTGTTGTGGCAGAGTCCAGTGGTGCCGTCAGAGGGCCTCTGCTTTGCCCTTCTGGCAGCTTGTTGGGAGGGCGCAGGGGAGGGCAGAGGGATGCTGCAGATCCCCACCATGTCTCGGCTCTTCCCCAAAACGGGAAGTGGAAGGCTTGCCTGCCACATCTGTCCTTTGGCCCAGGCCATGCCAGGGAGGGAGGAGGTGCCTCCTGGCAGGGCTCCCCACACACCCTCCATCCCTCTCAGGGACCCCTGCTCCGCAGGCACTGGAGGGACCAGCCGGGGTGATGCACAGCTGCAAGGCACTGAGGCACTGCTCCCAGCATCAGTGTCTGGCAGGCCCCTCCCTCTCTTTGCAGCAAAGTGGAGATGGTGCTGGAGGGAAAGAAGAAAAGCCTCTTGCAGGCCTGCTTCAGGAGTGTCTTCTTGCTTCCTCCAAAAACGGACGTGGAGGACAATGTCAATAGTCTCTGAGGTAAGTGCTGGCTGAGCTACAGGAGCCCCCCCGGGCCCTCTGGGCTGCTCCCTGGCTGCTGCATGCTCAGAGACAACTGGAGATCCAAGGCAGGGCAGGGTCTCACCTTTGCTTTCCCACCCTCAGCCCTTTGTCCCCTTCCCGTGGGCCTGGCCATGTCCAGTGCTGCAGGCTGCTCTGCCCACAGCAGCTTGTCTGCCCCGAGGCCTTCCCTGGGCACCATGAGGCAGTGTGGGTATCCTCCCTTGGCGTGGGGAGTTCAGATCCATCTCCGGGGTGAGAGGGGCTGCGGAAAGACTGCCACAATGCTTGGTCCTCCCCTTGCAGACCCTGGATGCCATGGACACCATGCTGCGGGCGTTGGTGCTCAGCTCTCCTGCCTCCAGCTTCACGGAGCTGCAGACAATCTTCCAGGTCTGGCCTTGGCAAAGAGTGGGGTTCACAGGGGCTGTTCCTCAGCCTGGAGGGAAGGGAGTGTCCACTCTTGAGTGGACGGTCCCCACCCCAGGGCCTTGCACAGAGCACACTGCGGGGAGGGTGCCCAGCTCCCTTGGGGGAGCCAGGGGTGGCCCACTGTGCTCTTCTGGGAGCCCGGTGTCCCCTGGCTGCAGACAACGTGACCTCCCCTCTGCAGCCTCCTCCTGTGTCATGGCAAAGCCTTGCCCATGGCATTGCTGGGCCAGCTCTGGCCTCAGAGCTTTCCTTGCACCAGAGCAGTGGGAGGCATTTGACCCCTCTCCTTAGGCACTGCAGGGGTGGCAGCCGGTGCTGCTCTTCCCGTACCTTGCCGTCCCTCGTACTTTCGCCCCCAGATCTGAGCAGGGCAGAGAACCACCGGGACCTGCCTGTCCTGCACAGGGAGCCCAGTCCTGAAGCTCTGCACTCCTGGCTTCCCAGGGGGTCGTATCCCCATTCCCCCACGGCAGACCCCCCAAGGCAGGCTCCTGCCCAAAAGCTCAGTCTTCATGGAGAGGGGACACAGGGCTGTGTTCTCGGGGAGGGCGGGGAAAGGAGCAGGCGCTGCCCTGGGGCTGGCATCTACCTGCCTACCTGCCTGGCCACAAGGACTGTGCGAGCCTAGCCAGGACTTCAGCAGCACTGCTTCCGCTGGCACAGGCGCCAGCTCCCGGGGCACATCAGCAGTTTCTCTCCTGCCAGATGCTGCTAACCTTCACCAACTGCCAGAGCGCAGCTGCGTGTGAGAGGGCCGTGGGGAGAATTGGGAGGCTGAGCGATTTGCTGGCCAGCTGTTCCTCAGTGCAGGTAAGGAGCCAGGCACCCTCCAGCCAGGCTCTCTCCCCTTCCCCGCACACGGGAGCAGCCTGCAGCTCAGAGATGCCTGCGAGGCAAGCCTGGGCACCAGCTGAGGCATTCAGCAAGGCTCTGTCCTGGAGCAAGGGTCTTGGTTTCTTTCTTTTTCCCCATGGTCTTCTCCGCCCAGATGCCTGGAGCTGTCTCGGCCCCCAGTCCTGTGCAGGACAGGACTGCCCAAGGAGCATGGCGGGAGCCCAGGCCTGGCAGCTCTCCCTGCCCTGCTGCCCAGCTAGCTGCTTTGGGAGGGCCCTCCAAAGCGCCAGCTCACCGGGGATATCCTTCCCCAGGCAGACTCTTGGGCTCAGGCCTTTGGTCACAGCTGCTGCCCCTCAGCCCTTTTCCCTGTCCTGCCTCCCTCGCCCAGGTCTGGAGCACCTTTGTCGGACGCGATGACAGCCCTGCCTGCCACACAGAGATCTGTTGCGTTAAGAGGCAGAGCAATTTGGCAGAAACTAAACCCCCTTGCTTTCCAGTCGATCCTCAGATATCAGAGGGACTGGGGGCGGCTGAGCTTAGGTTCTGAGTGATGCCCAAAGTCAGCGTTAGTAGTCCGGTCGCGCCCAACACCTTTGTTGGACTATCACGGGTCCGGATGCACTACTAACATCACACTACCTGCTCAGCCGGACACCTCCTGAACTAACACGGCCGCACTCAGAGGTACGGTCGCGTTCAGGGACCACACACGGCCGAGTCAATCAATAGTGCGATTTATTGAACACACGGCTGAGTCAATCAATAGTGCGATTTATTGAAGCAACAGATATACAGGTTCTTTGGATTGCCGGTGATAAATTCACTACCTATAAAGCACGTGCAAATGCTAAAACTACGAGGGACACTACTTGGCTATAAACGCGTTATAAGATGCAAAGTGACTCTATATAGAGATTTCTAAGTTTCCCGGGAAGGCACTTGGTATGACCAAGGGTTCGAATCTTACCCAACGGCGTCCCGATGGGGGGGAAGAGAGGCTCAGCCCGTCGACTGATCCCAGAAGTTAGGGTGGTACACGACGATGGTATCTTCCCTAACATCCAGCTCTTAAAACATTATTTTATAGTGTTTTACTTTGCAGGTGGAGCTTGAGTGACTCTAGTCATACATACCTTTATCAGGATTGGTGCAGAATTCTCTCGCTTTGCGTTTAAAGGTACAGACTAGGAAAAATTCAGTGCGCACACTCATTGAGGAGGGGTCGCACCTTGGGGGGGTGGTAGCTTTTGAGAGGGGTGTGCGTTTTAGTATTATAATGATATTATAATTAGCAAAGTTCACTCTAAGTACAGCACTTCATCAAAGTTGACAGGTCTTTGGCCCAGGACATCGTAAGCGCAGCTTATCAATGTACATCCTGTGCATCCCTAAACTCCCCTGTTCACAGAGCGTGACCGTGAGGTCTCCACTCCGCTCCACCCTCCATGTAATCTCTCCCAGAGTCAGCACACCAGGCGCCCCTGATGTGGCTAACATCCAAGGCCGTTCAGGGAGTCTCCATGGCACAGACCCGTTGTACATGAGTGCTACGTTCCACCTGGTTTCAAGGCTGTTCTTAGAGGGTAAATTTCCAAAGTACCCCTCAGCGATTACTCCACATTATCCACCCCGTGACTATAGTCACTCAAGCTTCACGATTCTTTTCTTTTAGAATAGATGGGAAGTGTCACATACACTCTTGCTATGAGGATCATCGAGCGCACAGATATTTTCTGGGGATATGGACAAACGTTTCAACATAATCCAAAGTCTAAAATGCAAAGCAATTGTTAAAATAAAACATGATGCGGTGAGCATTAATAAGACAACAACAGGGTGAAGCATCTCGTTGAAGATTCCTGTTGTGGTAGGTGACCATCCAAACAAAGTGTCCCACCAGTGGTGTCCTCCATCCCTTCTTACTCTTTCCAACACTTGATGTATTCTCTCTACATCATGATGGACAGTAATCAGAGTCTTTTGTCCATTTTCCCGAACTTGTTTCAACAACCGCTTCAGGTCTTCATGTTGTAATAGTTTTCTCACCAGGGTAAGATTCATTCCTACAGGGACAGGTAGCAGATCTCGAAGTAGAATATAATTTGATTGTACTAGTTGGTAAGATGTAACAGGAGCTGAATAGATAAAGTCACATCCTACAATTTTAGTAAAGTTACAAACACAAATATTTGAGTGATTGTTAGTATTCACAGTAACATTATCTACAAACACAAAATCACAAGGGGTTCTCATACAAGCGCACCCTTTTCCAATATATACAAGCACAGTTTCAAGGGTTTCATTGGGATGTATTTCAAAATGACAAATGTTTCGTTCAGTGTCAAGACAAATGTCTTGGCCTTTGATGATGTTACTTTCACAAATGAATCCCTGTTGTTCCCGTACCACACATGCAGCAACGTCAATAGTTTGCCATCTGTTTTCATTTCGTTGGGCCCATACTCTATGCTCTATAGGATAGGGTATAGTTCCGTTGTGATTTAATCCTAACGCAATGATTGGGTATATGGTATATACCGAAGCATTGCGTATTGTTAAGACAAAAGCAGTGGCTTTGCCATCAGTAGGGTTGTAGGTAAAATTGACCAAATACCACCATGATTGGAATTTTCTCTCAAATGTAGTTGCATTATCCCAAACTACCTTTCGAATTTCAGAAGGTAAGATGCCCTCTTCACCTTCTCTTATAATTGCTGCCACCACAGATTGCATCCATAGTTCAGCTTGGATGCAACTGAGAGCTAGAGAAATATTATTTTGGGCTGCACCAAGTGCATCCACAATCAATTGGTGATCCTTTTCGTTTGTTTCTCCCCACTGAGGTAACAAATCTGACACAAGCCATTGGTTAGTTCCCAGTGCTACTAGAGAAGACCGCAATGGGTGTCCTAATTTGCTTAAATCACTTGTTGTCATGCTCAGTTTATTTATGAGTATTTCAGCATCTATACTGTTTAAGACTCCCAATCCTGTCCCTATAATACCGGTTGCATCTCTCCTTTTCCATCTTGAAGAGACGAGGGTTCGCCCACGTAACCAGGCTAACCATCCTGCATGGGATATATTTAGGAATGGTGAACAGGTTGGTTTAATCGTAGAGATGTTAATTTGCATCAACATCTCCACCTGTTTGAGGGAGTATGACGGATTAAACAGCACTTGTTGCTGACCTGTATATTTGATTATGTAAGGGCCTGTGTTGAAGATGAAGGGAGTTAGACCAATGGGAGGCCGAGTTGGTACATTTTTAGATGTTTGCAGGGGTAAAGGTTTCTTATCCTTTGATGTTGCTGTATCAATCATAAATTCAAATATTAATTCCGTGCCTTCGGAACCCCAAAGGCAGTATACAATTATGGGTTTGGTCAGAGTAAAATTGTACCAACAATCCGAATTTGGTTCGGTTATTTTGTAACACTCAGTGTTGTAGTTCTTTGGTCTGGTAGAGTCAGTATGATATGCTTTGATTTCGGTTGGCCTATGGTAATTAGGTCCGTTAGTTACTCGGCAGCTGATTTGTATTGCCTGTCCTGAAATGGCTTGAAGTTCAGCCATCTGAAGAGAGTCATTCCAACTCCATCCATCCTTCGAAAACACTTCATCTCCATGTATAACTAGAGTAGAGAGATTTAAGTTCCTTTTGTTTTGTAGTGTTCCAACACTTCCACTATATCGTGACAATGCATGGTCCCAAGGGTCATTACGAGATGTCATAGTGACAATGGGTATGTTCCTAGCTCCATATTTCAGGGTGTCAAATAGGGTGGATGGAGTTAGGCCTGGTGGTGTATCTGGGTTAGGTTCAATTATGTCTATTTTGAACCGAAACAACAACCCTGTACAATGTGGTTGTGATGGCCCTGAACCTGTACAGTGTTGTTGCCACTTACAAGTCACAATAGTGGGTTCCACCAGGGTAAAGTTATACCAACAATCCCATTTGTCAGCGACACAAAACTTTGAGGCTACTGGGTTTCCATATATTGCCATTAATGTGGCTTTCTCATGGGTTGATCCGTTAATCATCCTACACCCTATCTGGATTCCTTCTCCTGCTTTTCCCTTCAGGATTGGAAGCCATCCGTTATCCCAGCTCCACTCATGTCTTGAAAACGCCTCGGCCCCATGCATAACCACAGTAGCTAAGTTTAATTTTTCTTTGACAGCACGTGTTCCTATGACTCCAGTGTGTCCGATATAGGCTTGGGACCACGGCCAACCTGGATCTTTCCAGCTATACATCAAAGGAAGTTGTATTAAAGTCAGAACTAAGCACCACATTTTTCACCAAAGTGGTTCACTTTGCAACCACAGACATCTGCCTCAATTCAGAGCCTTCTTTTCCTGGATTCCTGTGAACACAAAAAGAAATAAACGTGCTCGGTTGTATTCAACCGGCAAGGTTAGAAAGAGGGTGAGATCCACCGGGTACTAATCCGGTGTACTTTTCCTGAGCAATCTTTGGCTTCCCATGCATAGGGATTTTTTGGGGGTAGTCAGTACCATGGCTACTGTTCCAATCTGGGGCATTTTCACTAGCACAGGTTGTCCGGTGTAAAATCCTGTGGGATAGTCTCCTGGTTTAGTATGAACCTTTGGGGTGATAGTATCGGCAGATACACAGAAGGCTTTCATTTTGGGGCAGCCATCTCCGCTCCATCGATTATTCAGTTGGTAGATGGCGTCATACAATCGTAAATGCCATCCAGATTCATGAGTTTTTGCGAAACGCTTGACCAATGCATTGGTGCGCTCGACAATGCCGTTAGCCTGAGGATAGTAGGGAGTGTGGAATACCCACCGAATCCCTTCCTCTTTGGCCCAACTTTGTACCATGGCAGCTGTAAAGTGTGAGCCGTTATCACTTTGAATTTCTTCTGGTAGGGGGAGTGTGCTGAACCATCCCTTAAGGCCCTTCACCGTGTTTTCTCCGGTGGCTGACGTGAAGTCAGCAGCCATGGTGAGACCAGATATAACCTCTACTCCCACCAGAACGTATCTTTTCCCACATGACGGTCGCAATGGGCCGATGTAATCAATCTGCCAGGAGTGCCATAATGTCTTCCTGTCGCGAATGTGTAGGGGGGGCGCCTTACTCGGATGGTCTTTATTAAGCCGTAAACGACATTGTGAACAGGCAGTCACTACTTGTTCACATAGTTTAACTGATATGGGCCATCATCGGGCTATACCTTCCCGGTATAAATCAGCTCGTCCGGTGTGGCCACGCTTAACATGCAACCATTCAAGTAAACGTTCCCACTCTTGGTTATTATCTGCAACATCAATTTGTCGCAACCGCGTAAGGCTGTCTACCTGTTGGTTGAATTGAGCAGTAATAGAGTTTGATTGATCATGTCCTTTTACCCAGCCCACATATAGTGTCCGCTGTTTTCCTATTTCTAACAGTTGTTTCCAACTATCCGTTTGCCAGACTGGAACCCTGTTCACTTGCCAATCATTGACTGCCCAGTGGCCAATCCATTCAGTGGCTCCTTTAAAAACAGCATATGAATCAGCGTAGATATGGCTAGCACCGTGTTGCGCAGCTAATAGAACTGCTCTAAGTTCCCCTACTTGAGCACTGCCTTCACCGGTTTCAATCAATTTTTCTCCTGTTACCACTTCCAGTGCTACAACCGTGTACTTCCACTTGTTGTTCTCCCTATGGGATGATGCATCAGTAAACCATACTCCTGTTAGATCACTGTCTTCCTTTAGAGGAGGTGCTTCCTGAATTGGGGATGGTTTGTTTGGCGGAGCCTGGAACAACAGGGTACTATCTATGTATTTTTGTAGTTTAGATATTTTAATATTACCTTCAGTAATTGGCATAATTTCATTAATGCCCTCTAGGTATGCATACCATTTACGAACTGTGGGTTTCTGAGCAATACCAGCAGGTGGTATTGTCCCTTTACGTACTATGTCCAGGAGGCGGAAGGGTCCTCGAATAATCACGCTTTGTTCTCTCCTTATTTGTTCTGTTTGTTTCACTGCTCGCACTAGCGACAGTAAACCCTTCTCAAGATCTGAATATCTCCTTTCAGTATCGCTGAAAGAGTGAGATGTAAATTCTAGTGGCCTTTCCGGTCCTTCTAGCCCCTTTTGCCATAGGTTACAATGAGAGCCACGTTCACTGAACCCCCATTCCACATGAATAGGGTCAGTTGGATGTATGGGACCAAGTTGTTGGAATAACCTCAGCTCCTTAATTAGCAACTCTAATGCACTCGTATGTTGTTCAGTCCATTCCCATGATTTTCCTTTTTTGAGCAAACTATATAAAGGACGCGCAATAATAGCAAAACCTGGAATGTGTTTGCGCCAATAACTTAGGGTTCCCAAAACTTGTTGTAATTCCTTTACGCTAGATGGCCTTTGTCCATGCTCTATTTTTTCCAGGGTATCCTGAGGAATAGAAGCAGCTCCATTAACCCACCAGACTCCCAGGAATTTAACTTCCTGTGCAGGTCCCTGACATTTTGCGTCTGGAATTTCTAATCCTAAATCGAGCAGTGTTTTCCGAATGATTTCCATGGTGTCTCTTACACCCTCTTGGCTTTTTCCCCCTATCAGAATGTCATCGATGTACTGATATACTGTGCTATCAGATGAAACAGGAATTTCTGCTAAGATTTTAGCCAAAGCATTGTGGGCAATTGTGGGGGAATGTTTATATCCTTGTGGAAGCCTGTTAAAAGTGTATTGGATCCCTTTCCACGTGAAAGCAAACTGTGCTTTGTCCTGTTCAAGGAGAGGGATCATGAAAAACATATCTTTGACATCCAAGGCAGCCATCCAAGGATGGGCAGCGCCTTGTATCAATGTCACTATTTCTGCCATGTTAGGAACTGCAGCAGTCAAAGGTGCCGTATTAGCATTTAACTGGCGGTAATCTACCGTAAAACGCCACTGCCCGGTCGGTTTCTTTACTGGCCACACCGGTGAATTGTATGGCGAATGAGTTCGTTTAATAATGCCTCTTTCTTCTAATTCTGTTACCACCCCGTCAATTCCCATAAGTGCTGCTGCTGGCAAAGGATATTGCCGAACATTAGTGATTTTAGAGGGGGGTAAGGGTATAGATGTTTGTAACAGGCTCAGTTTCACAGTGCCTGGATCCTTTTTATTTCTTGCAAAACTCCACACAGTCCCATCTGGGAGTTTCCACATCCGCCCACGCAATATGTCAAATCCTAAAATATTAGTGTATGCAGCACCAACTAGTACTTCTGCCCGAGTTAATTTACGTTCCTCTGGCAGCCAGAGTGAAATTCTCGCAGTGGGGCCCTCCTTTTCCACACCATCGATTCCGGTTAATTTAACCCTGCGTCGTCCAGGTTTTATGCCCAGGGTTTGTGCTGTTTCATGGGTGATTACTGACATTTGGGCCCCGGTGTCGATGAGAAAGTTTACCAATATCTTCCGGGGTCCAACAGGAATGGCAATTATAGGGTCAGAGTGTTCATTAGAGAGCCATTGAATTGCTAAGACCCGCCGAGCAGGGTGGCTCACTGCCCTCCCCGGGGACAGAAGTTTTTTTTTTCTGGACTTCTGCCCTGTCAGTTAGATTACATACTGGTGCAGAAGGTACGCTTTCTTTATGGTTTGGGGGTTTCCCAGCGAGGCATTTCTCCCCTGTTGGGTTATTCCTCTTACCCAGGGATTGGACTAATGTACGGAGATCCTCTATAGAGGCGCCCCGCAAGATTTGTTGGGGTACACCCAAATCTATGGCTTTACACCACAATTCACCCCATTCTTTACTAGATTTAAATCTCTCATTGAATTTAGGGTATTTGGGGTTTTGAATGTGGACTTGGCAAACTCACCAGGCATGATCTGAGGACTTTGTACTGGACGAACCGACCCAGCCCATTCGGCGTCCGTACCTGTCTATGTCTTGTACAAATTCACTCCAGGTGGGTATGGGGGTGTGCCGATTTCGTCCACGACCGCGATCAGCATCTATACGAGCAGCTTGTATGCGATCCTGGGTATTTGCTACAAACATCTTGAGACAATCAGGGAGGCCACGAATAAGAGAGGTTAATCGGGCTGGATCAATAGGGGCTAGCATCGGGGATTTCCTTAATTCATCTCTCTCATATATTGCCTGAATGCAGGCTGCTTTCTGTACTGCTGCGGCCAGATCGGAATAGCTGGCGGTTTTAATTTCCAGTGGTTCTCCTCTCTCCTGGGGATCTATGCCACCTGTCCAGTATGCAGCTCGTGCAGTTAAGGAGTAACTATGGTCTCCTGGCCTAACAGTTAAAAATACTCCTGGTCCCCAAAAGCCTCCTGCTTCTTCCTCACTTAACATAATTTGGTCTCCTCCTTCAAGAGAAACTCGCCACACATACTCGACTTCTGATTCTCCTGACCGCCTCGAGAATTTCTCTTGTATTTTTATCAGCTCTGCTGGTGACCACGGGATTGTTCGCACAGTAGTGCGGACTTCGTCATTGTCATCAACAAGTCTCAGTTTTAACCAAAGGTCTCAAAGAAATCAATTGAGATTCAGAATCGGAGGTCTCTTCCTCCTCGTCATCATCACTATCAAACCTAATATTGCCATCCCAATTTTCAGGGTTTGTACTACGCATTAATCTACGAACCTGCCTAACTGGAGCAGAAGGCTGCATTTTATCTAACAGACGATTAACCCTTTTCAGCAATTGTTCTTTAATTTCTAGCATTTGTTTTAGATGATCGTTCTCACTTACAAGTTTATCAACTCTGATTCCCAGTTTTTTTCCTGTCTCCCTCTCAAAGGCTAATGATGACTTTAACACCTCATTTTCTGATTTTAAGGCAGTATGTTCTGCATCGGAAACTAGTTTGGGAGCAGGAGTTTCTTTAGCTTCTTGCTGAGCACAAGACAAACAGGCTCCCAACACCGCACAAATTACATCTTTACCCTTTTTTGCTCCAGTCTTTTGCGCAGCCTGACACTGCTCAATACGTTCTACCACTTTCTTTTCATCTTTCCAAAACTTTTGAGCCCACTCCTTACCAGCCTGGGAAGGGGCACATTTGTGGTTTTGCAGCAATTTATCCATGGCAATCCTGTCCGTGACACCAATTTTTTCTGTTGCGTTAAGAGGCAGAGCAATTTGGCAGAAACTAAACCCCCTTGCTTTCCAGTCGATCCTCAGATATCAGAGGGACTGGGGGCGGCTGAGCTTAGGTTCTGAGTGATGCCCAAAGTCAGCGTTAGTAGTCCGGTCGCACCCAACACCTTTGTTGGACTATCACGGGTCCGGATGCACTACTAACATCACACTACCTGCTCAGCCGGACACCTCCTGAACTAACACGGCCGCACTCAGAGGTACGGTCGCGTTCAGGGACCACACACGGCCGAGTCAATCAATAGTGTGATTTATTGAAGCAACAGATATACAGGTTCTTTGGATTGCCGGTGATAAATTCATTACCTATAAAGCACGTGCAAATGCTAAAACTACGAGGGACACTACTTGGCTATAAACGCGTTATAAGATGCAAAGTGACTCTATATAGAGATTTCTAAGTTTCCCGGGAAGGCACTTGGTATGACCAAGGGTTCGAATCTTACCCAACGGCGTCCCGATGGGGGGGAAGAGAGGCTCAGCCCGTCGACTGATCCCAGAAGTTAGGGTGGTACACGACGATGGTATCTTCCCTAACATCCAGCTCTTAAAACATTATTTTATAGTGTTTTACTTTGCAGGTGGAGCTTGAGTGACTCTAGTCATACATACCTTTATCAGGATTGGTGCAGAATTCTCTCGCTTTGCGTTTAAAGGTACAGACTAGGAAAAATTCAGTGCGCACACTCATTGAGGAGGGGTCGCACCTTGGGGGGGTGGTAGCTTTTGAGAGGGGTGTGCGTTTTAGTATTATAATGATATTATAATTAGCAAAGTTCACTCTAAGTACAGCACTTCATCAAAGTTGACAGGTCTTTGGCCCAGGACATCGTAAGCGCAGCTTATCAATGTACATCCTGTGCATCCCTAAACTCCCCTGTTCACAGAGCGTGACCGTGAGGTCTCCACTCCGCTCCACCCTCCATGTAATCTCTCCCAGAGTCAGCACACCAGGCGCCCCTGATGTGGCTAACATCCAAGGCCGTTCAGGGAGTCTCCATGGCACAGACCCGTTGTACATGAGTGCTACGTTCCACCTGGTTTCAAGGCTGTTCTTAGAGGGTAAATTTCCAAAGTACCCCTCAGCGATTACTCCACAAGATCCCTATCCCCATCCTGGGACAGCTGCTGGGACGTCTCACCCTTTGCTGCTCTTGCAAGAACTGGGAGATCAGATGGGGGGCTTTGGATGCTCTTCATTACCTCTTCAGATTCATCCTGCAGCAAAAATGTAAGAGAAGCTGTGGTGGACGGCGTTCCTCCACACGCAGACATCTCCTCATATGCCTGCTTGTTTCCCCGCGTATTGCAACGGGCCCTTCTTGTGCTTGCTCCAGTCTGCCCATGAAAGTCTGCCAGCTTCCTTGACCTGCTCTGCCCCTCACAGCTGCTTCCGCTAGCATCACAGCTCTCATTTTGCTGCAGAAGCTGATCGCTCACCAGAAGTCCAGGTCCTGTTTGTTGCTGCTCTCCTTCCCCGCTCCCCTCAGGACCTCTCAGAGCCCGGCTGTTTCATAGTCCCCACAGACAAAGTTATCACTGGTTACCACGTCCCCAAAATAATTCTGCCCTACTGAAGAACAGCAGATCCAGCTGTGCATCACCCCGGCTGGTCCCTCCAGTGCCTGCAGAAAGAAGCTGTCCCTCACGCCCTCCAGAAATCTCCCTGACTGCTTGCCTCCCGCCATCTTGCAAGCAGGCCTCGGGGACGTTAAAGGGCCCGAGGAGATTCAGGGCATGTGACACGGAGACTTCCCCACGTGCCTTCAGGAAGACTTCATCCACACCCTCTCTCTGAGTGGGGGGGTCTGCAACACACTGCCACCATGATGTCGCCAGCACTGCCTCTCCTCTGCCCCTGACCCACGTGCTCTCTCTCACACTCTCCATTGTCCCCTCTCAGAGCTGCTCCTTCAAATACAGGGCACCCCCCCGCCCCTCTTCCCCGTCTCTCCCAAACAGCTTGCATCCGTGAACAGCAGCACACCAGCCGTGCGAGCCGCCCCCCTCGCCTCAGTTATTCCAACAATGTTGTAGTTGTGCGACTGCACACAGAGCTCTAGTTCCTTTGAGTTTCCCAGGCCGTGAGCGTTTGCACACGTACACTTGAGGCAGGTGCCTCTCATGCTTCTCCAGCATCCCTGGGGTCCCTCTTGTTCCCTCCGCCTGTCACCCTTTGCTTTACACCCCTGCCCACCACCTCCTCCCCTGACTGTGGGTCATGACCTCCCTCCTCAGCCATTCCTAGCTCAAAGTGCTTCGCACCATTTGGTCAGCTTGCTGGCAGAGACAACAGCTGTGTCCTACCGACTCTTCTGTGATCCCCTCCTGTTTAGGCACGACGCTGCCAGTGTATAATCCTGAGCATCCACAGCGTCGCAGGGAATGGGAAGCTGAGAACACCTCCTGGCTTACTTTGCCCAGCACCAGCAACATTGCCACGGTAATGAGCTCCTCCCTCACTGCGCCTCTTGTCCGTGGCATCAGCCGGAGACTTGTGTGCGCAAAGGGATCCAGAGTCAGTGGGGCTGACATGGCCTCCTCACTGTCCCCGGTGAGAGGGTTGCCGCGGTCCCCGAGCAGGGACTGAAGAGGGCTGCACTGCAGTGCCCGAGCCGCGGCTCCAGCCCTCCCGGGCACCAGCAAGGCCTGGTTCTCTCTAGGGCCAGCACACTGTGCCCATGACCCCAAGCCTCCTCCCTCACCCTGAGGGCCCTCTCCTCTCCTCCTCCCCTGTGCAGCCATGGCAGGCCCTGCTTCCAGCTTTCCTGCGGGCACTGCTGCCAGCGCCGTGGGCCCATCTCTCGCCAGAGCTGCTCTCACTGCTCAGCGAAGCAGCACCATCAGGGCACTCGGTGGGACATGTCTTCCCTGCCTTCCTTCCTCCCGTAGGCTTTTGGAAAATATCTCCAGCCTTCGGAGAAGACTGACATCGTCCTCGTGGCCATTGAGGCCATGAGAGACTCAAGCGCCTATGACAAGGAGAAGGCGAGCAGCATCCTGCATGTGGCCATGAGAGAACCCGCCTCCTGGCTGGCAGAGGTAAGCGGCCTGTGGCTGCCCTGCCCTTGAGCCCGTTCAGGCAAGGTTCCTCCCTCCATCCCTCCCTCCCTAAGCCAGGTGCCTCAGGCACCTTGAAGCCATTTGAAGCCAGCAGAGTAGGATGGGAAGGGCAGCAGCTTCAGAGGCAGCTGAGGCAATGGCAGCACTCCTGTGGCAGCACCATCCTCACCTGTGTGCCCTGCAGGTGCCAAACATCGTCAGGGGCGCCTATGAACGCATGGAGTGCATCCGCATGGCATCAGCCCGGCACAGCCTGGACTTGCTGCTTCTGCTGATGACCAACCAGTGCCCCAGGGAAGTGGTCACGAGCCTGTTGAAGCTGTCTCCGTCATGTGACAGGTACCGACCCCAACAGCCCCCGTGGGCTTGTTCCATGTGTGGAGAGGGGCCAGGAGACTTTCTGGCTCCCAGAGCCACGGAAAACCGCAGGACATCCCTGAGGAGCAGGGCCCTCCACCCCACCATACTTTCCAGCACTGGTGGATCGGCCAGGCCCGCAGTAGCGAAAGCTGGCCAAGCCAGCACAGAGTCCCCACCACGAGGTTCCTCTCTGCCCCACGGGGAATGCTACCTCAGCCCTCTCCCGCTTGCCCAGGCAGGGAGCCGGGCACTCCAAACGAGAGCTCGGGAAGGGTCGGGGCTGCAGGACGGCCTGCGTCCTGTGGGGCTGGCCCAGGCACGGTGTGGTGGCCAAGGCAGCCCTGCTGACAGAGCGCTCTGGGCCTGCAGTGCTGCTCGGGCCATGTGGGAGGTGATGCTTTCCCAGCCCCACACAGTGGAGAAGGTCTTGGGGGAGCTGCTCAGCAAGCTCCAGCACCAGCAGCTGCGCAGGACGTTCAGCTCGGACACAGAGGACGCCTGCATCCATCCCTTGGCTGTGAGTGACCAGACCAGTCCTTGCTCACCCTCAGGGCTGTGCCTGCCTCTCCAGGCAAACAGGCACAGCCCTCTCCCCTCCAGTCTGCCCCCAAACAGTCACCTCCTCCGGGACACACGGACACAGCCCCTTAGGGCCAGCAGGGACCTGCCCAGCACCAGGTTCCCCCTGCGCCAGCCATGCAGGGCCACCCCATGCTGCTTGGGCCCCAGTGCACAAACACGAAGCCCAGGCAGCTCCTGCCTGCCCAGGCAGTGCTCTGCTTCCCGCCTGCCTGCATCCCCCTGCCCTGCTCTGCAGACTGGAAACCTGGGGCAGGGCAAGGGCTGTGGCAGGGGCAGAGACATGGCCTCTGTACTGGCTGAGCAGGCTGCAAGGCTGGGCACAGGAGACACTCGCCACCACTCGCGTGCCGTGCCTCCTTTGTGCCACCTCTTTGTGCCTCTCGATTGCTCCTCAGAGACGTTGAGAGGAGGAGGCTGCCGATGCTCAGAGGACAGGAGGAGCCGGCACAGACAACCATGTGGTGGCTTGGCCTGGGCTGGAAGTCAGGAGGTGGGGTGATGGCTCCAAATGCCCTTGCTGCCCCCTTCACGGGCCCCAGGGTCCTTCAGGCTCAGACCTTGCTGCTGCAGCGCAAGGAGAAAGGCTCCCTCACCCCCTGCAGGAGCTCTCACCGTCTTTCCAGGCCATTACTGCTAATGAGTTGGCATATGATGATGGTGCACTCCGTACAAACTTCCGCCACATAGGTCGCGTGCAATTGACTTCATCTGGATCTTTGGATGATTGTCCATTGTCCAAGTCACCATAAATCACCTCCAGCACAGCTAGCTCCCTCAGGTACTACATACCTTTTTCCATGGTGGTCTACTTGCCTGGGTGACATAGAACATCTTCCTTGAAGGGATACCTTTCCTTCACACCCAACAGGAGTCGTCTCCAGAGGCTGAGGACTCATGCACCTTTTCCAATAGCGTTGTCAAATGCCCCCTTCCCTAGAAAGGGATCCCAGCTGCTTGGCTTCCTTACCCTCTAATTCCAGGCTACTGGCCCCATTATCCCAGCATCGGAGCAGCCAGGTGACAATGTGCTCACCTGGACGACGGCTGAAATCCTTTCGCATATCTCGCAGTTCACTCAGGGATAGAGATGGGGTAGTTACGGTCTCTTTTATGAGTCCTTCCTCTTCCTCCTCTTCAAGCAATGACCTGCTCTCTTCCCTCTTCCGTCCTTGTGATGGCCCTGCTTCAGAGCACTCTGCCTCCTCACTCTCTTCCTCTGGCTCCTTCTTAGAAGAATCTTCCTCGTCCCTTACTAAACGAGCTGACTTCCGCTTCCAAGATTTCTTCTTTTGTTTAAGGGCAACTGATACCGGGATGGGCTGATTCTCTGGTTCAACTGCAAGAGTCTGAGTAGGTTCAGTGCCTGTTGCAGGGGTTGGAGGAGTTGCAGTGATCGTCACGGGGGTTGGAGTAATCCCAGGGCCTGTTGCAGGGGTTGTTGTAGTCGTAGTGCCCGTCACATAGTCGTCAGATCCAGAGACCCTCTCTTCTCTTTGAATAGTGTTAAATAGAGCTCGGTAGGCATGGGCCAGGCCCCAGCACATTGCAATGATTTGTGTCTCCTTGGAACTGCCAGGCCGACAGCATACTCTTTCCAAATATTCTGCTAGTTTATCAGGATTCTGCACTTGTTCGGGAGTAAAGTTCCAAAACACCGGAGGTGCCCACCACCCCAGGCATTTGCCCATGCTGTTCCACACGCCCTGCCATTCAAAACTATCCAGCCTTGGGGTAGATCTCTGGATGATATTCTTAAATTGCTTGCTAACCTTAGACAAAACCAAAACAATGTTCCCCAGAAGTAGCAATAGAGGTATTTTAACTACCCAAGGGTGTTCAAAATACTGAAAAGTTATTGTGATGAAGGAGGAAACATCACAGTAGAGGGTAGCAAAGGTGCCATTCTGCATTTCCTCCATAAAAAGCCTTTTGGAGGCGGAAGTATAATTGCTAATCGTCTCCACAAGATAGTACCCAAAATACAGTAACGGCTTTAGTACAGAGCTCAGATACCACATTAAGCTCAAGGTCAGTGTCCTAAAAACAAATCTCCCGGGCAAGACATTACTAATCATTGCAGAGTATAGCAGCCTGCAGAATCTAACACCAATCTTTAATGTGTACGGCAAAGACGAGAGCATGATGCAAATCAAATAAATAAACTGATATCGTGACCTGCAACTGGTTTTACCTCAAGCCCTTCGTGCCCCACATTGGGTGCCAAAAGGGACTGTCGTGGTTTAGCCCCATCCAGCAATTAAGTACCACGTGGGTGCTTGCTCACTGCCCCCCTCCCCCAGTATGACGGGGGAGAGAATCGGGAAAAAAACTTGTGGGTTGAGATAAAAACACTTTAATAGGACAGCCAGAGAGAAGGAAACAACAATGATAACAACAATAATAATACCAACAAAGGAATGTACAAGAACAAGTGATGCCCAATGCAGCAATTGCTCACCACCCGGTGATCGATAGCCCATCCCCGAGTAGTGATTCCTGCCCCCCGGCCAACTCCAGTTTATGTACTGGGCATGACGTTATATGGTAGGGAATATCTCTTTGGCCAGCCTGGGTCAGCTGTCCCGGCTGTGCCCCCTCCCAGCTTCTTGTGCACCTCCTCACTGGCAGAGCATGAGAATCTGAAAAGTCCTTGACTGACTTAGTATAAGCACTACAACTATTTAGCCACAACTAAAAACTTCAGTGTGTTATCAACATCATTCTCATACCAACTCCAAAGCACAGCACTATACCCACTCTCGGGAAGAAAAAACAACTCCATCTCAGCTGAAACCAGGACAGTCTTCCATGTTATTTTCAAGTCCTAAGATTCCAATGCCTATCAAAAAGTATTTTTCTTAGCATAGTGATATTTAGTCCTGCATTCAGAACTACCAAGTTTCAGCTCGTTTCTGTTGCACCAAGTCTCAAGTTCATTTGTTATTGCACTATGGCATCCCAATTTCCCAAATGGCAGAAACATTAAACAGTCCTAAAACACAGCCTGTCCTTGCCCCTCTCCAGGTCGCTCTGTTCAGACACCTTTCATGGTGCTCAGTTTCTGCATGCAGGATATATGCAAGTCAAAACTGCAATGCTGTTATCTGTTGGGTAACATGGAAGATAGTCAGGATTTAGCAAGATATTAGGATAAGCATTAGTTTGTTCATTTTCCCTCTGAGACCCCCAGGAAGTCTTCAGCCAGGGAGGCATCAGCCAGGTGGGGAAGGACTGGTTGCAGCAGCTCCTTGAGACAGGTCCTCAATGTTGTTAACTTTTTATGTTCTTAGCATGTTTTTCCAAAACACTATAATATAATAAATATATATATAAAAAATAAATTCATATCATACCTTTTACCAAAAACACTCTGGTAATTTTGTCAAAGATGAAACTGACATAACCTTTCCGTACCAAATCCATGGCACTTCTTATCCCATGATAACAGTCAGAAAGTACAAGAATAAAGGCAGGATTAAAAATAAAAAAATCAAACTGAATAGACATGGCTTATAAAAGAAATTATAAGACATAGTAAAAGATTCCTTAGCTACATAATTAAAATAATAGGAAATTAGCTGTTTGACAATAAGGACGAAGCTGAGATCAAAGATAGTTGATGCAAAAATTAAGAAACCCATTTCTTAGTTTTCCTTATAGCATATTATGCTTAAGAAAAAAAGGCTAATGGATATAACAATTGCTGATTACAATGTGGAAGGAAAACTCAGTTTAACTTGTCTTAAGGAGAAGGAACATCATCATCATTATGAAGAATTTAAAGAACAATTTCATGCAAACAGTTTTTTGAATGAAATTGGCACTAATGCCATACCTATAGAAAACAGAAGAGACTTACAGTATTATATTATTATATATTATTTATATTCCAGGACCAGAAGGGGACAGAAGGGAAAATTACTTAGGCAGCTACAGGCCTCATTATCTGACCCTGATAAAGAAATATTTTGAAATAAATAAACAAAGATATGCAGATAAAGAGCTGAATGTAGAAAGTGTATTGCATGAAGAAAAGAAATGGTGTGTAAATAAAATTTTTCATATAATGCTTCGTGGTGGCACAGACAAAATACCCTGGGGGTAAGAAAAGATGGTGTTTTAATTTAGCTTGCATGAGAAGTAGATTTGGGGTTTAGACTTGCTTTTAGACCTCATATTTATTTGATAGCTCAGTGTTTCATGAATTATCTAAAAAGGTTGTCAGCACCATAAAACTCAAACATCTGTTTGTGCAATAGAAGTAGAAAATAAGCTGTTTCTGGGTTTGAATATTACCAACCAAAACTGGAAAGGAAAGTATATTTTAGGCTCTCATGAAGCAGCTGGAATTTGGCTAACAATCTCTTTGGAAAACTTCACATTCTAGAGACAATCTACTCCCTTAACAGTATCAATTTTAAATCCTCTGAAAACAGCTATTATTAATTCACCACCATCCCTTAAGAGAAATACTATGTATGGTACAGATTTATCAAAAGATGGGATTTCTTTTATTTCTTGCAGTTGCTGTAGATGGCCACTGGGGTTGCTGGTCTGAATGGAGTTCATGCAATGCTTCCTTCAAGACGAGGACGACCTGGTAGTGTAATAACCCCTCCCAGATGAACAGCGGGAAGCCCTGTGAGTGTGAACAGGAAGAAGACAACGACTGTTATGTCTCTGTGTTCATGGACAGGTAAGAAGATGGTAGATCAAAAGATCTCCATAGTCATGGGGCAGAGTTAAGGAGCCCTCCAGAGTGGGTTTGTGACTACCAAGGAGAAACAGCAAACTGTCCTGTCTGAACTTCTGTGATGGGGACTGAGAGAAGGAGATGTCTGAAAATCTTCGCAACTTGCTTCAAGTTTGCATTTATTCATTGTTTATTCCTAGAAAATGGATGATGAATTGCATACTAAAGTATGCACGGTTTCAACTTAAAATCATAACTGCAACCCCAAACTGGCTCAGTTTCTTGCATCTTCAAGAGCAAGGCTTTGTACAGATTCAGTTTTTCTGCTGGAACCAAGACCCGAAACAGGATTTTCATCATCCCTGCTATAATGGCTACAGCGGAGATTCTGGAATGGATAGGAGAAGATGAAAAGCAATGGGCTTCACAGTTCTTTGTTGCTCATCTCATTTAGATACCACAGGCTGTACAGCTCCATGCTCGCAGAGACCAGCCTCCTTTAACCATTGCCTGATAGCAACAGTCTGGTTTTGACTACACTATCTTAAACCCAACCAAATCATGTGGACCCCTTAGAGACTTTTGTTTCAGATGTGCAAGCTAAGATTAGAGGTGTTTGCACTCCAGGACAAAAGCAGGTTCGATCTCACTGTGTTTGTATGTCTCCAGAAAAGGATTGTGGATAAGTTAAATACTTTTGTTAGAAAAAGAAAAGTTGCAGTTTTTCCACTGATAGACTAAGAGACCATTACAAACTCAAAACAGGAAGAGTAACAAAAGACAACAGTAACTTCAGGATTACTCTCTGTTCAGATATATGCCTCTATCCAGATTAGAGCCCCATTTATAGCCTATGAAATAAATGAACAATGACATTAACCAAATGGCATACCATGGTGCATCCTTCTAGTCTACATTGCCATCTGCTACTGGAGATCCCCACTCTTCCTTTTCTTCCTTTTTTTCCTCCAAATTCTATATTTTAACTGTCATCACCTTGCTATAATAGCTCATGCTCCTTGCGTTTGAGATTCACCTTTTTCAGATTAACACACTGCAAAATACACTGTATGTTTTAGTCTCCAGAGCATATAAAAATACATAAGACTCAGATTTACAGTTTCTTTACACAACATGATCTGCACAGACCTTTGAGTCTTCAAGTGAATAGAGAGGGTTACCCTGGAGGACTGGCCAGGGGGGAGGTGTGGCATGGGGCTGTATGTGGGAAAGATTTGAGCACAGATTGAATATGAACTGGGATGTTGTAGGGCTGAGATCAACACACATTCCACCACAGGGCTCCTGTGTGACCACAGGAAAGTCCCTTGTCATGGGATTCATCTCATTCATGTCAGCTCCCAAATAACCAAGTATCTTCTCTCTCTCAAGAGAGTAGAGAGAGAGCATGTTCAGAGGGTGATAGACATTGTCAAAAATGCATAGGCAGAAATAAACTAGAGAGGCTTTGATGACTAAAGCTATACGCTTAACTCAAGAGCCTAAATTAGGTGAGCTGTATTGCTCCCTCTCTCTGGGAAATGACTGAGCTCCACAACATGATGCTGCTTGGAAATGCCTGCGCTTGCTGAGAACGGATCCACTCAGGAACCAAGAGAAATACAGAAAGAAACTACAAGCAGCATGGCTGTGTTTGCCTGCCACAAGTCCCAAACTAACTGTGCCTCAGAGGCAGACTTGCACACACTGCTGCAGTGCTGCGTTAACTCAGTGAAGCCACCCCAGGGCCTATGGAAGCGTCCCACGTCTTGTGGAGTTAACAGCACCTCCTGTTTTATTATGCAGGCACATGTCCTTCACCTCCCATCTGTTGGACAGGACCAAAGCTTCCTCACCTCACAGCACTATGCTGTATCAGGTCCAGGTCCTGCAGTAGGTGGGTGTATTGTGTCTAGCTGGGAAGGAGTTAACTTTCCCCAAAACAGCCCTCATAGTGCTGTGCTTTGTATTTGTAGCTAGAAAGGTGTTGATAACACCCCAAAGGCCAGTAGGCTGAGGGTGGGCAAGAGGTTGGGAGGGGACATAGCCAGAACAGCTGACCCAAACTGACCAAAGAGATATTCCATACCATATGACGATGTGCTCAGCAATAAAAGCTGAGAAAGGACTTAAGAAGGGGAGGGAGGCGTTCATTATTAAGGTGTTTGTCTTCTGAAGCAACTGAGGCCCTACTTCCAAGATAGTGGCTGGACATGGCCTGCTGATGGGAAGTACAGAATAATAGCTTTTGTTTTCCTTTGCTTCCACACATGGCCTTTGCTTTTCTTTATTAAACTGCCTTTATCTCAACCCATGAGTTTTTCATCTTATTTTCTCCCCCCTGTCCTGCTGAGGAGGGGGAATGATAGAGTGGCTTGGTGGGCACCTGGCAGCCAGCCAAAGTCAACCCAACACAGTCCTTTTCGGTGCCCAACGTGGGGCATGAGGAATTCAAGATAAGGATAGTAACTGGGAGACGTAACGGGCAAAACATGAGAGTGGAATAATTGTGGGGAATTTCTGTTTGTTATAATTGTGGTGAAGGGACAAGGGGTGGAGTGTGTGTAAATTGTCTACTTTTGTGCCTCGTGGCTATGACACCTGCTATGACTGGGAGGACTGTCTAGGTATGACTTCTGATTTATCCAGCCCTCAGGCACTGAAAAAGAAAATATGCTGGCTCCTTCACTGCTCTAAGAATGAGATTTACAGGCACTGTGGTCCATCTGAGTAATTTACAGTGAGAGGATTATGGAAGTGTGGTCAGTCCCGTGTTCCTGCTACTATGTGTTACACCCTTTTGCCTTAGCACAAGTGGTATAGCGTCGCCACTTCCCATTAGTAAGGCACAAAAGGAACTTAAAGATTAAAAGAATTTTTTCAGGTGAATTAATATTTGAGTCTTTAATCACAGAAACATAGTGAGGCTACTATAACCAGTAGTTTGGACTTCAGGAGTTAATCTGGGCCACACCCTCAATAGTGTATAATTAAATTATGAAATTAAATTATGATACTACTTAAAAAGCAAGACTGGGGCCATCAGACTTAATGGGATTCTAATGGTAAAATTTGCAAATACCCATATGTGAAAACTGTGTTTAAGAGTTTTAATGAACTAGTTAAACTGTTTGGTGAAATCCTTAAGACAATTATTTTCTAAACACCGTTGTGCAACTTGGCTATTTATTGTGTAACCAGGTGATAAGAGCAATGGGTTTTCCTGTAAACATCTGAGGTGCTGTCTGGCTCTGTGCACATCAAGTACTTGCCAGGAAAAGGCTGAGTGGCAGCCACGCTCATTCCTCCACTTGGTTCCAGAGATAAATATGATCCTTATTGCACTTTGCTTATGATAAATAAAGCAACAGCAGTGTGCAGCAATCCTGAAACTCCATTTTGCAGATGCAAGATTTCTGCAGCACAGGATTTGAAGTAGGTGGCTGTAAAGCTACCGCACGAGGTATTAGTCCTTTTGGGGCTGAAGTAGGGGGCAGGACCAGGTCTGCCCCTCGAGGGGCATGGTGTGGTGGAGCCTCCGAGCACCTCAGGCTCCTGGAAAGGTGGTTATAATTTAAAAAAAATAAAATTTATTCCAGAGCCCCTAAGAAGCCTAGATCTGCTCCCACTGTGGAAGTGGCTTAAAGCTGGATCCTGTGCCAGCACTTTGGTGTTTTTCTCTCAAAATCCCACAGAGATTCCCTGTTCAGTGAGCAAAAATGAGGGAGTGAGCAAGAATACCAGGAGAAAAATACATTAAATAAAATAAGTTTTCATTGTGGTGCTCAAGAGGTTCGAATTGGACTTTCCTCCTTACCATCTCCACAAAAGTCCTCTTTCCCGTGAGTATGCTCAAATATCTAGGAAATGGAAGCTTTGTTTTTCCTGAGAATGAGTATCAACACAGAGGCAGAAGATACTGCAGTACCATGTGAAAGCAGCTAAACTGAGGAAAACGCATATTTTTTATGTTTTAAGAAAGGGAAGGCAGAAACTTGGCGAAGCCACCGAGGCGAAGGGCTACGGAGCGAAGGATCGCGCCGAGGGAGCCTTCCCGAGGCGGCCAAACCGCGAAGGCGGCAGCACAGGGAGCGAGAGAGTGCCCCAGCTTCCCCCCCCGACCCCCGGCCGGCGGAGCGGGCTCCTAACGAGCGGCAGCTCTGACTCAGCGTGGGCGGGGCCCAGGGCGGCGGCGGCCAAAACCCTTCGCCTACAAGAGCAGCCCCCGGGAGCGCGAGCGACCCGGAGCGCGGCGAACAGGGCGGGCAAACAGGGCGTGGCACGTCAGGAGGGCGTAGCGCGTCAGTTTGCGCGTCAGTTTGCGCGTCAGTTTGCGCGTCAGTTTGCGCGTCAGTTTGCGCGGGCAGGGCGCGCAGGGAAGGCGTGCGGGCGGGGTACAGTACAAGTGGCCATCGTCCTCCTAGAGGAGGCTCAGCCATGGTCGCCACTCGGCTGAAAACCGGGGCCAGAAAGACTGTGGCGACACAGACGGAGCTCCCGCTCAGGCACGCGGCTGTCCAAGTATCCGGCTGCAGAGAGTGCCTGAGCCTGTCCGGTTGTCCCAGAGACCGATGGGGACGCTACCTGCGTGCGGTGCGACCAGGTCAGCGACCTGCTCAGCCTGGTGGCAGAGCTGAAAGAGGAAGTGGAGAGGCTGAGGAGCATTAGGGAGTGTGAGAGGGAGATAGATTGGTGGAGCCACTCCCTGGCGGCCCTGAGGCAGGGGCAGCTGGTGGAGGCTCCACAAGCAGCAGGAGATCCCCTGTCCTCTTGCTGCCGGGCAGAAGGAGAGGACCTAAGAGATGAGGGGAAATGGAAGCAGGTCCCTCCTCGGAGAGGTCGGCGAATTCCCTCCCGGCCTCCCTCACCGTCCCAGCTGCCCTTACACAACAGGTATGGGGCTCTGGAACATGAGGGACTGGAACATGAGGACCCTGACGAAGGTCCGTCCGAGGGGGTGCCTAGGGTGAGTCAACGAGCCCCATGCATCAAGACGTCCTTAGTTAAGAAAAAGAGGAGGGTGATTGTTGTAGGTGATTCCCCCCTAAGGGGTACAGAGGGCCCAATATGTCGACCAGACCCAACTCACAGGGAAGTCTGCTGCCTCCCTGGGGCCTGGGTGAGAGACATCACCAGAAAACTCCCTGGTCTGGTTCGGCCCACTGATTACTACCCGCTGTTGGTCATGCAGGTTGGCAACGATGAGGTTGCGCTAAGAAGCCCGAAGGCAGTCAAAAAGGACTTGAGAGCACTGGGGCGACTGGTCAATGGAGCGGGAGCACAGGTAGTGTTTTCGTCAATCCCTTCAGTGACGGGGAAGAACGCTGAAAGGAACAGGAAAGCACACCTGATCAACACGTGGCTCAGGGGCTGGTGCCGTCATCAGAATTTTGGGTTTTTTGACCACGGGGCGGTTTACATGGCACCAGGTCTCCTCGCAAATGATGGAGTGCAACTGACGCCGAGGGGAAAAAGGATTCTTGCTCGTGAGCTGGCAGGCCTCATTGAGAGGGCTTTAAACTAGAATTGGAGGGGGGAGGGGCTAAAACCGGGCTCACTAGAGTTGAACCTAAGGGTAGGTTCAACGTGCCAGAGTTGAAATCTATAGCCCAGCTCAGGTGCATCTACACCAATGCACGCAGCATGGGCACCAAACAGGAGGAGCTGGAAGCCATTGTGCAGCGCGACAGCTATGACGTAGTTGCCATCACAGAAACATGGTGGGATGCTTCTCATGACTAGAGTGCTGCAATGGATGGCTATAAGCTCTTCCGAAGGGATAGAATGGGAAGGAGAGGCGGTGGGGTGGCTCTGTATGTTAGGGAGTGTTTTGATTGCATAGAAATCGAAGATTGTGAAGACCAAGTAGAGTGCTTGTGGGTAAGGATGAGGGGGAAGGCCAATGAGGCAGACATCCTGCTGGGAGTCTGTTACAGGCCACCCAACCAGGATGAAGAGACGGATGAGACATTCTATAAGCGACTGGCGGATGTCTCGCAATCGCTGGCCCTTGTTCTTGTGGGGGACTTCAACCTACCGGACATCTGCTGGAAGTATAACACGGCAGAGAGGAAACAGTCTAGGAGGTTCCTGGAGTGTGTGGAGGATAACTTCCTGATGCAGCTGGTGAGTGAGCCCACCAGGGGAGGTGCCTTGCTGGACCTGCTGTTTACAAACAGAGAAGGACTGGTGAGAGATGTGGTGGTCGGAGGCCGTCTTGGGCTTAGCGACCATGACATGATAGAATTCTCAGTTGTGAGTGAAGTAAGGAGAGGACTCAGCAAAACTGCTATCATGGACTTCCGGAGGGCAGACTTTGGCCTGTTCAGGTCACTGGTTGAGAGAGTCCCTTGGGAAACAGTCCTGAAGGACAAAGGGGTCCAGGAAGGCTGGACAGTCTTCAAGAAGGAAATCTTAAAGGCGCAGGAGCAGGCGGTCCCCATGTGCCGTAAGAAGAGCTGGCGGGGAAGGCGACCGGCCTGGCTGAACAGGGAGATTTTGCTGGGACTCAGGGAAAAGAGGAGAGTTTATCACCTCTGGAAGAAGGGGCAGGCAACTCATGAAGAGTACAAGGATCTCGTTAGGTCAAGCAGGGACAAAATTAGAAAGGCAAAAGCCCAGCTAGAGCTCAGTCTGGCAACAGTCGTAAAGGATAATAAAAAATGTTTTTACAAATATATTAACAACAAAAAGAGAGGCAAGGAGAATCTCCATCCCCTACTGGATATGGCGGGGAACATTGTCTCCAAGGACGAGGACAAGGCTGAGGTACTTAATGCCTTCTTCGCCTCAGTCTTTAATAGCCAGTCCAGGTATCCACAGGATATTCAGCCCCCTGAGCTGGAAGACGGGGATGGAGAGCACAATGTACTCCTCATAATCCGGGAGGAAGCAGTCAAGGACATGCTAAGCCACCTGGACACCCACAAGTCTATGGGGCCTGATGGGATCCACCCGAGAGTACTGAGAGAGCTGGCGGAGGAGCTTGCCAAGCCACTCTCCATCGTTTATCAGCAGTCCTGGTTAACAGGGGAGGTCCCAGAAGACTGGAGGCTTGCCAATGTGACACCCGTCTACAAGAAAGGCCAGAAGGAGGATCCTGGGAACTACAGGCCTGTCAGCCTGACCTCTGTGCCAGGGAAGATTATGGAGCGGTTGGTTTTGAGAGTGCTCACAGGGCATCTGCAGAACAGCCAAAGGATCAGGCCCAGCCAGCATGGGTTCATGAAAGGCAGGTCCTGCTTGACCAACCTGATCTCCTTCTATGACCAGGTGACCCGCCTAGTGGATGAGGGAAAGGCTGTGGACGTTGTCTACCTGGACTTTAGTAAAGCCTTTGACAGCGTCTCCCACAGCATTCTCCTGGAGAAACTGGCGGCTCGTGGCTTAGACGGGTTTACTCTTCGCTGGGTGAGGAACTGGCTGGATGGCCGAGCCCAGAGAGTTGTGGTGAATGGCGTTAAATCCAGCTGGCGGCCGGTCACGAGTGGTGTTCCCCAGGGCTCGGTTCTGGGGCCAGTCTTGTTCAATATCTTTATAGATGATCTGGATGAGGGAATTGAGTGCTCCCTCAGTAAGTTTGCAGATGACACCAAGCTGAGTGGGAGTGTTGATCTGCTGGAGGGTAGGAGGGCTCTGCAGAGGGATCTGGACAGGCTGGATCGATGGGCAGAGGCCAACTGTATGAGGTTTAATAAGGCCAAGTGCAGGGTCCTGCACTTTGGCCACAACAACCCCATGCAATGCTACAGGCTTGGGGAGGAGTGGCTGGAGAGCTACTCGGCAGAAAGGGACCTGGGGGTGCTGGTTGACACCCGGCTGAATATGAGCCGGCAGTGTGCCCAGGTGGCCAAGAAGGCCAACAGCGTCCTGGCCTGTATCAGCAATAGTGTGGCCAGCAGGAGTAGGGAAGTGATTGTGCCCCTGTACTCGGCACTGGTGAGGCCGCAGCTTGAATCCTGTGTTCAGTTTTGGGCCCCTCACTACAAGAAGGATATTGAGGTGCTGGAGCGTGTCCAGAGAAGGGCAACGAAGCTGGTGAGGGGTCTGGAGCACAAGTCTTATGAGGAGCGGCTGAGGGAACTGGGGTTGTTTAGTCTGGAGAAGAGGAGGCTGAGGGGAGCCCTTATCGCTCTCTACAACTACCTGAAAGGGGGTTGTGGCGACGAGGGTGTTGGCCTCTTCTCCCAAGTAACTAGCGATAGGACAAGAGGAAATGGCCTCAAGTTGCGCCAGGGGCGGTTTAGATTGGATATTAGGAAAAATTTCTTCACTGAGAGGGTGGTCAGGCATTGGAACAGGCTGCCCAGGGAGGTGGTGGAGTCGCCATCCCTGGAAGTGTTCAAAAAACGTGTGGATGTGGCGCTTCAGGACATGGTTTAGGGGACATGGTGGTTCTGGATTAATGGTTGGACTTGATGATCTTAAAGGTCCTTTCCAACCTAGTGATTCTGTGATTCTGTGATTCTGTGATTCTGTGAACTTAGTTTCCTGCTGTCGCAAATCCTGATCCTGCCGACTATGCAAATTTGTCATGAATGGGCGATTTAGACTGCTTAAAGAACCACTGTCAAAGGTATCAGCAAAAGTGGTTTTATTGAAATATGATGTTGTAAAAGTGAGATTTAACAAAGCTCAATGGCAAGGTTCACTCTATTACTGTACTGCACAAAGGATATAACAGTGATTCAAAACTACCGAGACAGAATCAAAGTTACCAAGACAAAATCTTAGTGCACTATAATACAAGGTTATGTGTGATATCGGTCACTTACCAAAGATCTGCAATTGGTAAGAGGTCTCTCTGCCTCAAGGAGCAACCTTGAGAGGCATCCCAGCTCAGGGGGAGATCACTGCCATGCAACCACACTGCTTATCAGGGAGAGCTCAAAGGTGGCTCGCTTAGGCTGTCATATTTATGGGATAAAGTGGTTGGCTTGTAGTCAAATTACATGCAATGGAAAAGGTATGCATGAGACTCCTTGTACCCACAATTTTCTTTGTTCCTGAAAGAGAAGAGGAGGCTGAGGGGAGACCTCATCGCTCTCTACAACTACCTGAAAGGGGGTTGTGGTGAGGTGGGTGTTGGCCTCTTCTCCCAAGTAAATAGCAATAGGACGAGAGGAAATGGCCTCAAGTTGCGCCAGGGGAGGTTTAGATTGGATATTAGGAAAAATTTCTTTACTGAGAGGGTGGTCAAGCATTGGAACAGGCTGCCCAGGGAGGTGATAGAGTCACCGTCACTGGAAGTGTTCAAAAAACGTGTAGACATGGCACTTCGGGACATGGTTTAGTGGGCATGGTGGTGTTGGGTTGATGGATGGACTTGATGATCGTAAAGGTCTTTTCCAACCTTAATGATTCTGTGAAAAGATGGAGTGAGCAATTAGAGAGAAAAAAGATAGAAAAAGGAGCCCTGTGAAGATTTAGATGGGTCACATAAACAGTGAGATGTAAGGGACTGGATGAAGCATTTGAAATGCAGCCTTCATTAATCTTTTGTCTCTCTTATCTCAGGCTAATTTATTTTATGGACATGGAGGTCTGTTCCTGCTGATGTATCAAGATGATTATCAGGCAATCTTACTGTTTTTTTGAACTGTTTCTTAATCAGGAATTCTCAAGATTTCTTGAGGCCCTGTGCTGGTTTTCTGCACTTCTCTATGTTTGAAGACATGAATCACCAAGTCACTATTATTTCTGTGCTATCTATCAGGAAATTTCCAGATTATTTTCTTTTGCCTCCAACAGCTATGGAAGCTATTGCTACCCAGTGGGCTCGTGGTCAAATCACATGTTGTGCCAGTTGCCACAAGAAAAAGGCTAGAAATTATGGACAAGGAAGTTGGGAGTAACCAAGGGGCAAACATCCAGCTGCTCTCCAAACATGCTACTCCTGAGCAACTAATACAGAGCAAATCACTGCTTAAACTAATTTCGCTTTTATTCTACTTGTTTTCATCTATAAGCTGTCTGCAAAAATTTACAATTTTCTCAATAACCAAAAAGTGCCATTAAGTTCTAGAGAGCGTAAAGGTCAGGAGAGCCTTTCAGTCAGTGCAGTGGCAACCTTGCCCTCCAACATAGCTTCCCCCAGGAGAGGGAGTCTCCAAGGGAAAGTATACCTCTCTTGTTCTGGCTTAATCCTCATTGCCAGCACCACAGAAAGCAAAGCTTTTCCAGCTGAGGTTAGGGTTTATGGGAGGAAGCATTGCACCTGTGCTTACAAATGTAGCTCATGGTGATAGCTATGACAATGTAAAATGGCGATTTTTCATTAAGCGGTTCTGTGTACAAGAAGCTGCGAGCATAGGAAGTCTTCTCATTACTTTAAGCTGGCTTTATTATTAATGCACATTGCTTTGACCTTTAAGAGCTTCAGGCACAACGGCAGGCTCAGCGCTGTGCATACTGTTTGCTCAACTGAATAAGGCACAGTAGGAAGAAGTTACATTATTAAAAGAGAAGAATCATGCGTCTTACTTTGTAAAGCCTTACTTTTTTTGGAATCTAAATCTAATCAGTGCATGCATATCTTTGTGCGGCTTTAGGAAAAATGTATTTACAATGTTAGACACTGTAATCCATCACTATAAATGCTACTTTGGTGATTGCACTTCAGGAACATTTTTTCATTCTGATGGAAATGTGAGGTAAACTTGCCAGTGCTAAGTCCAGGGCCTAAGCAAGAGCCCTGTCATGAGTGGTAGTGGCAAGAGCAGCTCTGCCTAATGAAGAGCCTCGAGCCCTGATTCAGAGCCTACCAGAGTCAATGCACAGTCTCATCAGCTACGGTGGACTTCACAGCAGAGCTTACATTTGGTAGAGCGAGGTTCAAAGTATACCCTGCCCAAGAGTTGACACATTTTGACATATCCCCTGGCAATAAGCAAAATAAACCATAACATATCTTATTAGCTCTGTGCGTTGCAGGGACTTATGCTGACAAGGGTGACAGTCTCCCCCTGGTATTTGAGCTGCCCAGCCTCGCACTTGATTATGGTCCGACAGGCAGCAGAGCTGCTCACTTCAGCACAGATCTGGATGCCTCCCTCCTTGCATAGCCCATCTTCACAAACACGGCTGTTGAATTGCACTAAGCAAAAGCACAGAGGAAAAAACGCTCAGGATGGCATCTGACTCAATGAAAACCAGACTAAAAGGTTTCCAGCAAAACCGTAGGAGTGATAGCAATTTATGAAGGGTGCTTCTCCTAAACAGAAGTAATATTAGCTGCTATTCAGGTTCAGTGCAAAAAATTAGAAGTGCAAACAAGTGGTGCACTACTGGGGCTTCCTACACTTGGAGAGGTTGGTTGTGCTTATCAGAAAAGTTTGCTCAAGGTGCCTCAGATATTGCTCTCAGACATCTCTGATGTTACTGCTTGAAATCTGCTAGCACTGGTTCATGTATCTACTGTTTCAGAGTACAGATAACATATAAGATGAGAGATCTGTCCTTGGACAGTAACAAACTGATCATGCAAACACAACCTGTATTTTTACTTATATCTAGGCAGTTTCACTAAGATCAAAGGATCTACTCTTACAAATAAATGTGCATAGTTTTATCAGTGACAATAGCTAAATAATCGAATAAAAAGAAGGTCCAATCTGAGATTTCTTGTTCAATAACTGTCTTTGTTTTGTTGTTGTATGTTTATTTTTTGCCTGTGTTTGTTGAAGCTCCAGCCAGTTTTGATTATTTTTTTTTGTTACTATTTTTGTCTGTTCAACCCTGTTAGACAAAACAGAAGAACTCCTATCAAGTAACCTTTTTTATTTTCAAAATATGACAATAACTGTGCCTTCTATCTGAGGCATTTCTAAAAACCTAATTTACTCCTTTATCTTTGCATTTCTGGCAACCCTCTATTAAATCCAATGTAGTGTAGGAGACTCAGGGAAATTAGTGATAACATTAGCATACAGGAACCCTAACAGACAATGAAGCCTTCTGTTTTCTCCTTTGTGTGGTCACATGGCAAGAGAGGTACACACCTCTGCCCATTTATTGATGACCATATATTATGTCTTCTGAGGCAGTAATCATAGAATCTTTGGGTTGGAAGGGACCTTTAAACATCATCTAGTCCAACCCCCCTGCAATGAGCAGGGACATCTTCAACTAGATCATGTTGCTCAGAGCCCCCTCCAACTTGACCTTGAATGTTTACAGGGATGGGGCATCTGCCACCTCTCTGGGCAACCTGGGCCAGTGTTTCACCACCCTCACTGTGAAAAATTTCTTCCTTATATCTAGTCTAAATCTACCCTCTTGTAGTTTAAAACCATTACCCCTTGTCCTATGGCAACAGGCCCTGCAAAAAAGTCTGTCCCCATCTTTCTTATAAGCCCCCTTTAAGTACTGGAAGGCTGCAAAAAGGTCTCCCCGGAGCCTCCTCTTCTCCAGGCTGAACAACCCCAACTCTCTCAGCCTTGCCTCATAGGAGAGGTGTTCCATCCCTCTGATCATTTTGGTGGCCCTCCTCTGGATCCACTCCAACACATCCAGGAGTGCTGAGGGCTCCAGAGCTGGACGCAGTACTCCAGGTGGGGTCTCATCAGAGAGCTCAGGAGCTCAGGTGAATGTCTGCAACTATATCAGCCCTTTGTTATTACTGGATATGTGTTTTCATTTATTGCAGTCTGATGGTTGTTGTATGTGTAGCCAGCCCAGAATCAGGGAGGGCAAAAGTCAACCCTATGGCATTTCTGTGCTAATAGCACAATGCTCTGCATCTCCATTGTCTCTCTGAAAGTTTTCAAAAGCTTGGTTTATTTGTTAAACTTTGGTTCCAGCTGGAAGATATCTATGAAAGCTCATTCCGGAAAGTTTCACAGTAGCAGTTAGAGTTAATTACTGACTTCTCAAGTAAGCTGACAAAATTTTAATGAATTTCAGATGGTCCTAAAAATGTAGTCCAAAAAGACATCCTCATAAATTCTGTTTCTTTGAAGACCTGCCTTCATTTTCTTCCCTAACTCTTCTTTATAGGAGAGGAATCTTTGTTCTGCTTATTGAAAAACATTTTTTAGGTTTTAATTTCAAGATGCTTGGAAATTTTCAGAGGGAGGCTGATGGATTTTGATGAAATATTTTTATTCAAAGTTTGCTGCTTCAAGCATTTTAGCTTTCCAACTAGTTACAATAATAATTCTAAAATATATAATGCACATATACCAATGACTCATAAAGAAACAGAAATATAAAAGCATGGGTAAGGTTGCTAATGGCTAATGTTTGACATTCTATTCACTCTACAAAGGACAATCAGAAAGAGATGATATTTTGAAAAGCATCAAGATGTCAGACTAAAAAAGACCTTCTGGATCATCAGCTCTAGATACTGCTGTCTCAGACAGTCATATAGAACTGTTTATTAAATTATTAAACTGTAAGAATTAAATTCATAGTTAAACAATATAGAAGAATACAAGAAAAAATCAACAAAAACTGAAATCATTGGATACTTGTGAAAAATTTACCTTCTCTGGCTCTGAGGACCAGTTGCACGCAACAAGCTCTGCAATCCTCAGTGTGATTTAACCTCTGATACACCCCTTTATACACTATGTGTGGTTGCGGGAGAAGGATGGACTTCACAACTCTATGAGAGTTATATTCCAAAGCCCTTTATTGTCTTCTCTGACTCCAATATATATCATAATTTTTGCTTAGTCACTGCGCACACACTCATGATTGGTTAAAACTTGTTACACACACTATTGCAATTGGCTATATACAAAATATCACGCGCTGTCCACGCGCCCCTCACACAGTCAGGATTGTTGCTTGCAGGTGTTCCTGTTTTCCTTGCTTCTTCTTAGTTGTTTATCACAGCTCCTTCTCCTCAAGGCCGAGCCCTGCAGGTGTCCAGCTGTTTACCAGCTTCTCAGTGCCACAGCTCCTTCTCCTTAAGGTCGAGCCGTGCAGATCAACGCCACAGCTCCTTCTCCTTAAGGTTGAGCCCTTGCAGGGTGATCCCAACATCTCCCCCTTTTTGTTTATCTAAAAACAAAACCTGATGGATCATTTGCAACCTAAGGACTGTGAGGAAGATGGACTATCTGTACCTTCTTGTATAGTCCTGTGCCACGAACTCAGCCCAGCAGTCGGTAGGTGCCAGCTTTACGTGGGCGTCCCCACGGAGGCAACGGTGGCCTTGCCGTACACCGATCCCCCTGCTCTTCGGGAAATCCCGGTATTTATACATTTGCCAAGGAACGAGTTTCGACACACGTGGCCAGTGAGTGTCGGAACACGCCTCGGTTGCCACCTCTCAACACAGGGAGCCTATGGCGCATGTGCCCGCTGGCCAGACGTGCTGCACGCGCCACAGCCACCCCGTCTATTGGTTCGTAGGCTTTGTTCACATGGCATCTTACTATAATCCAGCAGTCACATATCAACTATGCTTAAATTAATAGCAGAATATTACAAGGCAAACAATTCTAGTTGTACTACTCCTAGCAATAGAAGCTATAAAGCTATGAAAACCAATATTATATCTTACCAAAGGATTTGTAGTTATAGAGCACTTTGCCTTAAAAGCCTTCCATGTTTGTCTAATGATAATTCTCAAATTAGGAACTAGGACGCCCATAGCACAGTCCCCTGACCAGTTCCCGGGCAACTGTTTCCCAGCCCATTGATCTCCACACAGCCATCATGACACTTCTGGCAGATTGAAAAGGGATTGCCCGGGGAGGAAAGAGACAGACAGAAGGTGTCTTGTCCTGTTTGATTTGCTAATGTTACCCACACATTTTCTTTTGGCTGAGGTGGCATCCAGGTTGCGATGACACCTAACAGTATCAAGATGTGTCTGACGATGACGATGGTGACTGTTCCACCCATGGTTTTACCCATTTTGCGGGCACCAAACAAGTTCCAGAATCTGTAATGACACAAGCATAACCTCGTCCCCAGGTTAGCAGTTGAAAAGGTCCTTCCCACATATTCTTTTCCAAATTTTTAACTTTTACTTGCACATTTTGTGTTAACTCACATAGGCTTCCTGTCATTCCTTTTACATGTTTCTCCTTCTGCTAGATGGAAATAATCTAACACATATAAGGCTTTATTCAAACGTTCTTGGGGTGGTGTGGTAGCCTCTCCCCCTTTTTGTTTTTGCAATAAACACTTCAGGGAATGATTCATTCGTTCAACAATAGCTTGTCCAGTTGGGGGATGTGGTATTCCAGTAACATGCGTCACTCCCCATTGAGCAAAAAATCGTTGGGTTGACTGGGCTACATAACAAGGACCATTATTGGTTTTAATTTGTAGGGGTATACCATGGGCTGCGAATGCAGCTCGCAAATGCTTTTGTACATATCTACTAGTTTCTCCTGTTTGTGCAGTGGCCCAAACTACTGCAGAATAGCAATCAATTGAAACATGAACATATTTAAATCTTCCAAAGTCAGCAACATGTATCACATCCATCTGCCATAGTTGTAGCGAATGCAATCGTCGGGGACTAACTGTAATCGCGATTCCTGGGCCTATTTGTTGACAATCAGCACAAGTCTGTATAATAGCTCTAGCGTCACCTGCACTTAGATTAAATTGTCTCGCTAAAACTTTGGCAGATTGATGGAAAAAGGCATGAGAGGCTTGTGCTTGACCTAAACGGTCCGGAGCAGGTCCAGCCCATACTGCGGCAGTCAGCCGATCAGCTCTTGCATTTCCTTCCACCAATTCCACTGGAAGGTTGGTATGGCTGCATATATGCATAACGTAATAAGGTTGTCGTCTTTTCTGCAATGAAAACCAAAGCGTTCTAAATTGTTGATATAGCTGTTCCTCAGCTGTTCCTGTCTGAGGATTGAACCTTCCAATCTTTGGAAAGAATCAGTAATTATATTCACAGGTTCTTCAGACCATAATTTAAAGGCTTCAATTACTGCCTGTAGTTCTACCTTTTGAACTGATCCTGGCACGACAAGTACCCGTTCTTTCCATTCTCCATGCTCTCGCCATACTATTGCTGCCTTGCCTGTTTTCACACCACCATCCATAAATACTGTAGCACCTTGAACTGGATATTGACTACACTTTGATTTTTCTTCTACTTCATGTTTGGGTTTTTTTTTTGGTTGTTTTTTTTTTTTTTTTTTAAAGGTAAACATTTTGTGTGATGGATAATGAATCTAAATGTCACCCTCAAATTCTGCTAATGCAGTTTGGAAGGGAACAGAGTGCTGCAAAGCCCAAGTCAAATATTCTTGTTGTAATGGTATTAAAATCGTTTTCAGGTCCTTTGCCAATATATCAATAATTCTGTTGCGCCCTTTCATAATCAAATTTGCAAAACACTATACTTTCATGGTGATGGTTTTTCTGTGCTACTGAGGTAAAAAGACCCACTCTAAAAGTCTCAATGGGTCCGCTTTTGATTCTAGCTTTGTTATCTACTGTATTATAAGCGCATAGGGATGTCACTCGTGATTGATTACTGCCAAAGTGATCCTTATCGAGGGGTCTATCCTAGAACTAAATGCTTGAGTTACCTTATCAGAAATGTTTGCTACTGCTTCCCAGGCTTCCTTGGTCAATTGCCGAGGAGAGTTTAACCTGCTATCCCCTCGCAAGAGCTGAACCAAAGGCTCCATATCTTGGTTTGTGATCCCACAAATAGATCGAATCCAGTTAACGTCTCCTACCAATTTTTGTACATCATTTAATGTTTTAATCTGAATTCTTAATTCAACCTTTTGGAGGGTCACCGACGTTTCAGTGATCATCCACCCCAAGTACCTCCAAGGCGCTTCAGTTTGTATCTTTTCCGGCGCCACTTGCAGCCCACTTTGTCTTAAAAGCTCAACGAGCTCCCCGATCATTTCTTCCGGATTTAATTGATCACCAGCCAACAATATGTCATCCATATAATGATAGATGAAATATTGAGGCCACCTTTTTCTGATTGGCTGTAAAGCCCAATTTACATAAATCTGACACATCGTGGGCGAATTTTTCATGCCTTGTGGCAATACTGTCCAATGATATCTTTGCATGGGTTGCGCCTTGTTTGTACTTGGGACTGAGAATGCAAAATGTTTGGCATCATCTTCATGCAGAGGGATTGTAAAAAAGCAGTCTTTGAGATCTATAATCAAAAGCTTCCAATACTTCAGTATCATACAGGGAGATGGTAGCCCTGGTTGCAAGGCTCCCATGTCCACTATACCTTATTGACTTCTTACAAGTCATGTAATAGTCTCCATTTTCCACTTTTCTTTGGAATCACAAAAACAGGTGTGTTCCAAGGACTAGTGGTTGGCACAATATGGCCTTTTTCGTCAATGACTCCAGGGAAAACAAAAAGTCCCTGCTCTGTTGCTGAAGATCGTCCTAATAACAAAGCACTCAATCCATATCCTAATGGTCCATTTGCGTTAGTCGGGACATCATAAACCGACATGTCCCATAAGGTAACTTCTACTGTTGTTTCCACGTCCATTCCGGCGCTCCCTCTGGTTCGGGCGCTGAGGCTTGCCAAGCAGCCTGGTGGTGCTTCCCCATTTGTTTCGTCGTGTGGGGTGCCTTCGCGCTCGGTCGCCATTCTGAGGCTTGATGACCAAATTTTTGACATCGACCACATGGTGCTCCTGCTGGGCCTGTTCCTTGCTGAAAGGGTCCTTGCTGGAAGGATTTATGACCTGTCTCAATCTGCCTAGGTCCTTTCCTTGTGGCCTTGCACTGAGCTCTAAAATGGCCTGTTTTTCCACAATTAAAACATTTTTTCTCCCCTTTTCCATTCATAAATGGCTTAATTGCTGCTGCAAAGGCACTTGCGAGTGTCTCTGCCTGATGCGTGGCAGAGCCTACTCTGTTGCAGGCTTCTACCATTTGTACTGACGTTGCTTCTTTTGGCAAAGTTAACAAAATTCTTTTACAATCTACATTGGCATTTTCTACCGCTAAATTCAACAACACTGCTAGTTTTGCCTCTTCATTGGTATACACCTTATTCAAAGTGTCTCTCAAACGATCAACAAAAGACATATATGGTTCATCTCTCCCTTGTCTAATTTGAGTGTAAGATGGTTGCCTCTTTCCCTCCTCAGGGACTGTTTGCAACGCATTCAACGCTAGTCGCCCAACTAATTGCAAGGCTTCTAAGGGCAGCCGAGCTTGCAATCTAACACCCACAAACAGTCCCTGGCCTGTCATTTGTTCCATAGTAATGTTCTGGAGTGGATCGCCGTCTTGACTCTCCAGGTTTCTCAGGGCTTCTTGCATACAGAGTTTATACCATCTGTCTGCCCACAATAACCTTTGGGTTGGTGTCAACAACATATCTATCATCTGCCGACAATCCCATGGTGTAAGAATCATTCCCGTGAATATGTTATCTAATAGAGCTTGCGTGAAAGGTGATTGCAAGCCATAATTTTGTACTGCCTTCCGCACTTTCTTAATCAAGTCCCAGTGAAATGGGTCCCAGCGATTGGGCCCGTGAGGCTGTACACTAACAGGAAATGCCATCGGTAACTCTGTTTCCTCGTCTTTCATCGCTCCTAAAAAAACGTCTTTCCACCGCTCCCTAGGGTCGCCTTTCATTCTAGGCTCTTGCCTCCCTATAGTCTCTACAACAGGCTCTTCTTCTTCGTCGCTGCTATCAGGCAACGGGGGCCGTAAAGGTGGCAGGGGCTCAGCTGAGGGCTTCAAAACTACGGCTTTCGATCGGTTAAGTCTGGGTGGTTTCGGGGGTGGTGAAGCCCGCCCCATCAATCTTTCACATGGGCACACAGAGGAACATTGAGTACATTGTTCTGGGCAGCTTTGTCCCGTCTTGCCCTCACATATATCGTCATAGATCTGTTTCTCTGACTTATCTAATGCGGCCAGTTCACCCGGTGCATCTGGCACCTCAGGCGGTGCAGTCGGAGTCACTGAAGGTCCTGGACCCGCTGACTCGGTTAAGAAGGGATTGGTTGAAAGCAGTTTAACAGCCTCCTCCACATCAGCTGCAGCTTTTCTCTCTGCCTTTAAGGCTTTTAATGTGGTTAATATCAACTTCCACGCCGTCACTAACTCTGCGGTGGTTTTCTCAATACGCTCCCATAACATTTTTCCTATCTCCTCCCACGTCTCTGCCTTAAACGCCACAGACGGATCGGGGGGGTACCCTTTCTTTCGGCTCCAAATTAGAAGCCTTCTAAGTGTATATTCATCATATTTCAGTCCTCTCTTAGAGAGCATATGCAGCAGGAGTCTGACTATCGCCCCTTCTTCATGCGATGTGTTCTGCCCCATGCCGCCCCGGTTGCTCACCTCACCTCGCTGGGTGCTTTTCCGTTGCAACGTATTCCTTTTTCTTTTTCCTTGCGTCAGTCCCGCTGACTGCAATTCTTCCAAACGGGCTTCTCCCGCAGCGTCCTCTGCGCTCGACCAGTGTTCAACGATGAGATCCCAGAGATCGTATCACGTCGGGGTCACCAGTTGCGGGAGAAGGATGGACTTCACAACTCTATGAGAGTTATATTCCGAAGCCGTTTATTGTCTTGTCTGACTCCAATATATATCATAATTTTCGCTTAGTCACTGCGCACACACTCATGATTGGTTAAAACTTGTTACACACTATTGCAATTGGCTATATACAAAATATCACGCGCTGTCCACGCGCCCCTCACACAGTCAGGATTGTTGCTTGCAGGTGTTCCTGTTTTCCTCGCTTCTTCTTAGTTGTTTACCACAGCTCCTTCTCCTCAAGGCCGAGCCATGCAGATATCCAGCTGTTTACCAGCTTCTCAGTGCCACAGCTCCTTCTCCTTAAGGTCGAGCCATGCAGATCAACGCCACAGCTCCTTCTCCTTAAGGTCGAGCCATGCAGGGTGATCCCAACATGTGGTTTTGTGTCACTATTAATGCAAATGCAATAATACTTCCACTTTAGCCTGTTTCACGTGACTTTTTCTGTGTTAGCTTATTTAAAGTGCTAAAATCTTGAGACCAGCTCTATAGTTCTGTTGCGTTAAGAGGCAGAGCAATTTGGCAGAAACTAAACCCCCTTGCTTTCCAGTCGATCCTCAGATATCAGAGGGACTGGGGGCGGCTGAGCTTAGGTTCTGAGTGATGCCCAAAGTCAGCGTTAGTAGTCCAGTCGCGCCCAACACCTTTGTTGGACTATCACGGGTCCGGATGCACTACTAACATCACACTACCTGCTCAGCCGGACACCTCCTGAACTAACACGGCCGCACTCAGAGGTACGGTCGCGTTCAGGGACCACACACGGCTGAGTCAATCAATAGTGCGATTTATTGAAGCAACAGATATACAGGTTCTTTGGATTGCCGGTGATAAATTCACTACCTATAAAGCACGTGCAAATGCTAAAACTACGAGGGACACTACTTGGCTATAAACGCGTTATAAGATGTAAAGTGACTCTATATAGAGATTTCTAAGTTTCCCGGGAAGGCACTTGGTATGACCAAGGGTTCGAATCTTACCCAACGGCGTCCCGATGGGGGGGAAGAGAGGCTCAGCCCGTCGACTGATCCCAGAAGTTAGGGTGGTACACGACGATGGTATCTTCCCTAACATCCAGCTCTTAAAACATTATTTTATAGTGTTTTACTTCGCAGGTGGAGCTTGAGTGACTCTAGTCATACATACCTTTATCAGGATTGGTGCAGAATTCTCTCGCTTCGCGTTTAAAGGTACAGACTAGGAAAAATTCAGTGTGCACACTCATTGAGGAGGGGTCGCACCTTGGGGGGGTGGTAGCTTTTGAGAGGGGTGTGCGTTTTAGTATTATAATGATATTATAATTAGCAAAGTTCACTCTAAGTACAGCACTTCATCAAAGTTGACAGGTCTTTGGCCCAGGACATCGTAAGCGCAGCTTATCAATGTACATCCTGTGCATCCCTAAACTCCCCTGTTCACAGAGCGTGGCCGCGAGGTCTCCACTCCGCTCCACCCTCCATGTAATCTCTCCCAGAGTCAGCACACCAGGCGCCCCTGATGTTGCCAACATCCAAGGCCATTCAGGGAGTCTCCATGTCACAGACCCGTTGTACATGAGTGCTATGTTCCACCTGGTTTCAAGGCTGTTCTTAGAGGGTAAATTTCCAAAGTACCCCTCAGCGATTACTCCACAAGTTCATGAAATACACCCATTTTATGTATGTGCAAGCCTCTCTATTCCTGGGCAGGCATGTGAGAGCGTATAGATCTGTTGTAGACACAGTACCTCTGCTTCTGCACACAGCTGGCAGGTGAGCTCTCAGAAGAGCTTGTGCAGAAGCCCTGGCCCCTGTGAACTCTGTGGGCATGATTTTCACATTGAGAAGGACTCACGGTGGACCTAAGCCTGCTCCCAATCCTCAGTGATGAAGGCTGTTGAATATCTCACTCATATTTACTATCTACACTTTGGTTGCAGTCATTTCCAAAGACTGATGGTTTAAACCTTAGCAATTTTTTCAGCATGAAAGTGGGATGTCTCAGGGAGGCAAGTGCTAGTAATGGTAGAAATGAAAAATAATATTCAACCTCAATGAACACCTAAATCAGGCCTGTCTGGGCAACTGATTACTAGATAGGATGGTGAATTTAGATGCCACCATCATGTCCAGGAGAGTCCTGTGAAGCGATGAGCAGTGGGGTGGTCTATAACTGCTAGATGAGCAGCAACCAGAAGAGTTTGTGTGAGGTGGTGGTTCATTGGCACTTGAGCAGATGCAGTGGCTGGCTGGATCTACAAGCAGAAGGCTCTCCCTCTGCCCTCCCTCCTCTTACACCTCCCATCTCTTTTCTCTCCTCTCTGTCCTCCTTGGCTGTACACTGCCACCCTCTCCCTGGCTCTGTTGCCCACCAGACCTTCCTGGGAGATGATCTAACTCATTAAAATGACAGAAAACCACACAGATTTTTTGCTGGATTTATTTTCTGTCATTGTAATAAATTAAACTAGCTCACAGAGAAGACTGAGGTGTGCCAAAGCCAGCACCAGATGTGCAGAAGAAACACATGGTGGGGATTAGAAGTGAATGCAGGGAAGGAAATGGAAAAACAGAATAGTAACTCACCATTTTGAGCAGTTTCAAGCTGCTAAATTTGTTCACCATGTCTTATGCCCTAAGATCAGAACCTAACTCTAAAGAATAGCAATTATTTTTTTGCCCAGTGATGAACTTTGTGTACACACAGGCTGAAATGTCTATGCTCTAGACAAGTCTGATTTATTACCTATATACTACTAAAGCTCTCTGAATTTTGAATTATAACATGAGCTCTTCTCTTCCAACCCAGTTCATTCAAACCGGAACTCTCATAGCCCTTGTTTCTTTGGCGTAATTTCTGCAGCATGTGGTTTCCAGTATCTAAGGCAATATCCTTCTACGAGGTCCCCTGAGAGACAATCATTTGCATTACAGTTAGCACAGCATTAGTGCTATTTAACATATTTCATAGAAGTGACATCCCAAGGCACTGTCATTAATCCCTGAAATGTGACAAATACATTAAAAGCAAAACAGGCAATTAAAACACTTTTTGAAAAAGTGAACAAACAGAAACAAATCCAAAAACTCTCCAAGTCAATTTTACAATTTAAAACCATAATGACAAGATGCTCTTTCTTCACTCAGTTGTCACTGGATCCTTGGCATTTGGTGTTGGGATCACCCTGCAAGGGCTCGACCTTAAGGAGAAGGAGCTGTGGCGCTGATCCGCACGGCTCGACCTTAAGGAGAAGGAGCTGTGGCATTGAGAAGCTGGTAAACAGCTGGATATCTGCACAGCTCGGCCTTGAGGAGAAGGAGCTGTGGTAAACAACTAAGAAGAAGCAAAGGAGCGCAGGAACACCTGCAAGCAGCGAATCCTGACTGTGTGAGAGGCGCATGGACAGCGCGTGATATTTTGTATATAGACAATTGCAATAATGTGTGTAACAAGCTGTAACCAATCATGAGTGTGTGCACAGTGACTAAGCAAAAATTATGATATATATTGGAGTCAGACAAGACAATAAACGGCTTCGGAATATAACTCTCATAGAGTTGTGAAGTCCATCCTTCTCCCGCAATTTGGTATCCTATAAAAGGCTGGAGGTCTACAGGGAAATATCACTGATATAATTATATTCTAGCTGACCTTAGTGTGAAGTAAAATACAGACAATACCATTTCATGCTGTCTCCTGACCAGGCAGGATATCATTAGCCCAGCAAGTGAAGCATTGCATTAATAATTCTTGTGCTAGAATTATCATTTGGTGCAAGACAAGAAATGCCTTGCCTTATGGCTAACCCTTTTTGTCTCTCAAACTACTCCTCTTTTACTCCCGCAAAACTTAGTTTTTAAGCCTAAAGACAGTTTATTTCTGAATATACAGTAGAAATGTTTAGCAAGAACTTAAAGTTGCTGTGATAAAACACATTTTTAACTGCAAAATGGTTAGTAGATTGTTGCCATTTCCACTAACAGTAAAGGAAAATCAGCCCCATCTTCTCTGTAAGTTACACTCTGTCCCTCACTACTGTGCTGTCAGGGGAAGTAATTGGGGTGCTCCCTCAATTAAGCCTTTTATTATAATTTATGTTATTGTAGAAGTGCCTATCAGTCAGACGGGGACTGTGCTAGGTGCTGCATAGTGCCTTGTCACAAAATTATAGTTAATGCAACTGCACATAGACTTAAGTATCAATAACACACAAAAGTAGGAAACTATCTAAATGGTCCAGAACCTAAGTGCTAAGTAGAAAAAAGTTACTATAAGTATCCTATGAAATGAAAGAAGAATTAACCATTCACAGTCCCACTGTTGTAGAGGAGACTGAACAGCAATCCACTGCAAACCAATAAAGTGCCACGGGACCCTCGGACTTGCAGTCCTAGGAGTGACACAAGTCCAGCTCTAACCTTCCTCTATTTTGCAGCTTTTCAGTTCAGTCTCTTTGCTTTTGTTACTGATGAAGCCAGGACCAATAAGAAAGCAGGGTCCTGTTTCCAAATGTAAGAAGATAAAGTCTTTGGGCTAAGGTACTTTAAATGCATGCTAAAAGGACTATTATACAGCATCTGCCAAAGCAACATTTTTGTCTTGCTGAAATGCTTCTTGCAAGAAGATATTCCATCAATATAAACTCATTTGAATAAGATACCTGTGGAGTAAGAGGGCACGGACTCTGGTGGGGTTTCAGGCCAAAGACCTTTATTGCTACAAGTGTCCGCTTTTTATGCCGTTACAGCTCTTTCACGCGCCACAAAATACGTCCTGGTTGGTTACCACACACAGTCCACGCACTTCTCCACAGTCAGGATTCGCTGCCTGCGGGTGTCCACGCGCTCCTTTACTTCCTCTTAGCTGTTTACCACAGCTCCTTCTCCCCAAGGCTGAGCCCTGCAGGTGTCCAGCTGTTTACCAGCTTCTCAATGCCACAGCTCCTTCTCCTCAAGGCCGAGCTGTGCAGATATCCAGCTGTTTACCAGCTTCTCAATGCCACAGCTCCTTCTCCTTAAGGCCGAGCCGTGCAGATCAACGCCACAGCTCCTTCTCCTTAAGGTTGAGCCCTTGCAGGGTGATCCCAACACCTCCCCCTTTTTGTTTATCTATAAACAAAACCTGATGGATCATTTGCAACCTAAGGACTGTGAGGAAGATGGACTATCTGTACCTTCTTGTATAGTCCTGTGCCACGAACTCAGCCCAGCAGTCGGTAGGTGCCAGCTTTACGTGGGCGTCCCCACGGAGGCAACGGTGGCCTTGCCGTACACCGATCCCCCTGCTCTTCGGGAAATCCCGGTATTTATACATTTGCCAAGGAACGAGTTTCGACACACGTGGCCAGTGAGTGTCGGAACACGCCTCGGTTGCCACCTCTCAACACAGGGAGCCTATGGCGCATGTGCCCGCTGGCCAGACGTGCTGCACGCGCCACAGCCACCCCGTCTATTGGTTCGTAGGCTTTGTTCACATGGCATCTTACTATAATCCAGCAGTCACATATCAACTATGCTTAAATTAATAGCAGAATATTACAAGGCAAACAATTCTAGTTGTACTACTCCTAGCAATAGAAGCTATAAAGCTATGAAAACCAATATTATATCTTACCAAAGGATTTGTAGTTATAGAGCACTTTGCCTTAAAAGCCTTCCATGTTTGTCTAATGATAATTCTCAAATTAGGAACTAGGACGCCCATAGCACAGTCCCCTGACCAGTTCCCGGGCAACTGTTTCCCAGCCCATTGATCTCCACACAGCCATCATGACACTTCTGGCAGATTGAAAAGGGATTGCCCGGGGAGGAAAGAGACAGACAGAAGGTGTCTTGTCCTGTTTGATTTGCTAATGTTACCCACACATTTTCTTTTGGCTGAGGTGGCATCCAGGTTGCGATGACACCTAACAGTATCAAGATGTGTCTGACGATGACGATGGTGACTGTTCCACCCATGGTTTTACCCATTTTGCGGGCACCAAACAAGTTCCAGAATCTGTAATGACACAAGCATAACCTCGTCCCCAGGTTAGCAGTTGAAAAGGTCCTTCCCACATATTCTTTTCCAAATTTTTAACTTTTACTTGCACATTTTGTGTTAACTCACATAGGCTTCCTGTCATTCCTTTTACATGTTTCTCCTTCTGCTAGATGGAAATAATCTAACACATATAAGGCTTTATTCAAACGTTCTTGGGGTGGTGTGGTAGCCTCTCCCCCTTTTTGTTTTTGCAATAAACACTTCAGGGAATGATTCATTCGTTCAACAATAGCTTGTCCAGTTGGGGGATGCGGTATTCCAGTAACATGCGTCACTCCCCATTGAGCAAAAAATCGTTGGGTTGACTGGGCTACATAACAAGGACCATTATTGGTTTTAATTTGTAGGGGTATACCATGGGCTGCGAATGCAGCTCGCAAATGCTTTTGTACATATCTACTAGTTTCTCCTGTTTGTGCAGTGGCCCAAACTACTGCAGAATAGCAATCAATTGAAACATGAACATATTTAAATCTTCCAAAGTCAGCAACATGTATCACATCCATCTGCCATAGTTGTAGCGAATGCAATCGTCGGGGACTAACTGTAATCGCGATTCCTGGGCCTATTTGTTGACAATCAGCACAAGTCTGTATAATAGCTCTAGCGTCACCTGCACTTAGATTAAATTGTCTCGCTAAAACTTTGGCAGATTGATGGAAAAAGGCATGAGAGGCTTGTGCTTGACCTAAACGGTCCGGAGCAGGTCCAGCCCATACTGCGGCAGTCAGCCGATCAGCTCTTGCATTTCCTTCCACCAATTCCACTGGAAGGTTGGTATGGCTGCATATATGCATAACGTAATAAGGTTGTCGTCTTTTCTGCAATGAAAACCAAAGCGTTCTAAATTGTTGATATAGCTGTTCCTCAGCTGTTCCTGTCTGAGGATTGAACCTTCCAATCTTTGGAAAGAATCAGTAATTATATTCACAGGTTCTTCAGACCATAATTTAAAGGCTTCAATTACTGCCTGTAGTTCTACCTTTTGAACTGATCCTGGCACGACAAGTACCCGTTCTTTCCATTCTCCGTGCTCTCGCCATACTATTGCTGCCTTGCCTGTTTTCACACCACCATCCATAAATACTGTAGCACCTTGAACTGGATATTGACTACACTTTGATTTTTCTTCTACTTCATGTTTGGGTTTTTTTTTTGGTTTTTTTTTTTTTTTTTTTTAAAGGTAAACATTTTGTGTGATGGATAATGAATCTAAATGTCACCCTCAAATTCTGCTAATGCAGTTTGGAAGGGAACAGAGTGCTGCAAAGCCCAAGTCAAATATTCTTGTTGTAATGGTATTAAAATCGTTTTCAGGTCCTTTGCCAATATATCAATAATTCTGTTGCGCCCTTTCATAATCAAATTTGCAAAACACTCTACTTTCATGGTGATGGTTTTTCTGTGCTACTGAGGTAAAAAGACCCACTCTAAAAGTCTCAATGGGTCCGCTTTTGATTCTAGCTTTGTTATCTACTGTATTATAAGCGCATAGGGATGTCACTCGTGATTGATTACTGCCAAAGTGATCCTTATCGAGGGGTCTATCCTAGAACTAAATGCTTGAGTTACCTTATCAGAAATGTTTGCTACTGCTTCCCAGGCTTCCTTGGTCAATTGCCGAGGAGAGTTTAACCTGCTATCCCCTCGCAAGAGCTGAACCAAAGGCTCCATATCTTGGTTTGTGATCCCACAAATAGATCGAATCCAGTTAACGTCTCCTACCAATTTTTGTACATCATTTAATGTTTTAATCTGAATTCTTAATTCAACCTTTTGGAGGGTCACCGACGTTTCAGTGATCATCCACCCCAAGTACCTCCAAGGCGCTTCAGTTTGTATCTTTTCCGGCGCCACTTGCAGCCCACTTTGTCTTAAAAGCTCAACGAGCTCCCCGATCATTTCTTCCGGATTTAATTGATCACCAGCCAACAATATGTCATCCATATAATGATAGATGAAATATTGAGGCCACCTTTTTCTGATTGGCTGTAAAGCCCAATTTACATAAATCTGACACATCGTGGGCGAATTTTTCATGCCTTGTGGCAATACTGTCCAATGATATCTTTGCATGGGTTGCGCCTTGTTTGTACTTGGGACTGAGAATGCAAAATGTTTGGCATCATCTTCATGCAGAGGGATTGTAAAAAAGCAGTCTTTGAGATCTATAATCAAAAGCTTCCAATACTTCAGTATCATACAGGGAGATGGTAGCCCTGGTTGCAAGGCTCCCATGTCCACTATACCTTATTGACTTCTTACAAGTCATGTAATAGTCTCCATTTTCCACTTTTCTTTGGAATCACAAAAACAGGTGTGTTCCAAGGACTAGTGGTTGGCACAATATGGCCTTTTTCGTCAATGACTCCAGGGAAAACAAAAAGTCCCTGCTCTGTTGCTGAAGATCGTCCTAATAACAAAGCACTCAATCCATATCCTAATGGTCCATTTGCGTTAGTCGGGACATCATAAACCGACATGTCCCATAAGGTAACTTCTACTGTTGTTTCCACGTCCATTCCGGCGCTCCCTCTGGTTCGGGCGCTGAGGCTTGCCAAGCAGCCTGGTGGTGCTTCCCCATTTGTTTCGTCGTGTGGGGTGCCTTCGCGCTCGGTCGCCATTCTGAGGCTTGATGACCAAATTTTTGACATCGACCACATGGTGCTCCTGCTGGGCCTGTTCCTTGCTGAAAGGGTCCTTGCTGGAAGGATTTATGACCTGTCTCAATCTGCCTAGGTCCTTTCCTTGTGGCCTTGCACTGAGCTCTAAAATGGCCTGTTTTTCCACAATTAAAACATTTTTTCTCCCCTTTTCCATTCATAAATGGCTTAATTGCTGCTGCAAAGGCACTTGCGAGTGTCTCTGCCTGATGCGTGGCAGAGCCTACTCTGTTGCAGGCTTCTACCATTTGTACTGACGTTGCTTCTTTTGGCAAAGTTAACAAAATTCTTTTACAATCTACATTGGCATTTTCTACCGCTAAATTCAACAACACTGCTAGTTTTGCCTCTTCATTGGTATACACCTTATTCAAAGTGTCTCTCAAACGATCAACAAAAGACATATATGGTTCATCTCTCCCTTGTCTAATTTGAGTGTAAGATGGTTGCCTCTTTCCCTCCTCAGGGACTGTTTGCAACGCATTCAACGCTAGTCGCCCAACTAATTGCAAGGCTTCTAAGGGCAGCCGAGCTTGCAATCTAACACCCACAAACAGTCCCTGGCCTGTCATTTGTTCCATAGTAATGTTCTGGAGTGGATCGCCGTCTTGACTCTCCAGGTTTCTCAGGGCTTCTTGCATACAGAGTTTATACCATCTGTCTGCCCACAATAACCTTTGGGTTGGTGTCAACAACATATCTATCATCTGCCGACAATCCCATGGTGTAAGAATCATTCCCGTGAATATGTTATCTAATAGAGCTTGCGTGAAAGGTGATTGCAAGCCATAATTTTGTACTGCCTTCCGCACTTTCTTAATCAAGTCCCAGTGAAATGGGTCCCAGCGATTGGGCCCGTGAGGCTGTACACTAACAGGAAATGCCATCGGTAACTCTGTTTCCTCGTCTTTCATCGCTCCTAAAAAAACGTCTTTCCACCGCTCCCTAGGGTCGCCTTTCATTCTAGGCTCTTGCCTCCCTATAGTCTCTACAACAGGCTCTTCTTCTTCGTCGCTGCTATCAGGCAACGGGGGCCGTAAAGGTGGCAGGGGCTCAGCTGAGGGCTTCAAAACTACGGCTTTCGATCGGTTAAGTCTGGGTGGTTTCGGGGGTGGTGAAGCCCGCCCCATCAATCTTTCACATGGGCACACAGAGGAACATTGAGTACATTGTTCTGGGCAGCTTTGTCCCGTCTTGCCCTCACATATATCGTCATAGATCTGTTTCTCTGACTTATCTAATGCGGCCAGTTCACCCGGTGCATCTGGCACCTCAGGCGGTGCAGTCGGAGTCACTGAAGGTCCTGGACCCGCTGACTCGGTTAAGAAGGGATTGGTTGAAAGCAGTTTAACAGCCTCCTCCACATCAGCTGCAGCTTTTCTCTCTGCCTTTAAGGCTTTTAATGTGGTTAATATCAACTTCCACGCCGTCACTAACTCTGCGGTGGTTTTCTCAATACGCTCCCATAACATTTTTCCTATCTCCTCCCACGTCTCTGCCTTAAACGCCACAGACGGATCGGGGGGGTACCCTTTCTTTCGGCTCCAAATTAGAAGCCTTCTAAGTGTATATTCATCATATTTCAGTCCTCTCTTAGAGAGCATATGCAGCAGGAGTCTGACTATCGCCCCTTCTTCATGCGATGTGTTCTGCCCCATGCCGCCCCGGTTGCTCACCTCACCTCGCTGGGTGCTTTTCCGTTGCAACGTATTCCTTTTTCTTTTTCCTTGCGTCAGTCCCGCTGACTGCAATTCTTCCAAACGGGCTTCTCCCGCAGCGTCCTCTGCGCTCGACCAGTGTTCAACGATGAGATCCCAGAGATCGTATCACGTCGGGGTCACCAGTTGCGGGAGAAGGATGGACTTCACAACTCTATGAGAGTTATATTCCGAAGCCGTTTATTGTCTTGTCTGACTCCAATATATATCATAATTTTCGCTTAGTCACTGCGCACACACTCATGATTGGTTAAAACTTGTTACACACTATTGCAATTGGCTATATACAAAATATCACGCGCTGTCCACGCGCCCCTCACACAGTCAGGATTGTTGCTTGCAGGTGTTCCTGTTTTCCTCGCTTCTTCTTAGTTGTTTACCACAGCTCCTTCTCCTCAAGGCCGAGCCATGCAGATATCCAGCTGTTTACCAGCTTCTCAGTGCCACAGCTCCTTCTCCTTAAGGTCGAGCCATGCAGATCAACGCCACAGCTCCTTCTCCTTAAGGTCGAGCCATGCAGGGTGATCCCAACATGTGGTTTTGTGTCACTATTAATGCAAATGCAATAATACTTCCACTTTAGCCTGTTTCACGTGACTTTTTCTGTGTTAGCTTATTTAAAGTGCTAAAATCTTGAGACCAGCTCTATAGTTCTGTTGCGTTAAGAGGCAGAGCAATTTGGCAGAAACTAAACCCCCTTGCTTTCCAGTCGATCCTCAGATATCAGAGGGACTGGGGGCGGCTGAGCTTAGGTTCTGAGTGATGCCCAAAGTCAGCGTTAGTAGTCCAGTCGCGCCCAACACCTTTGTTGGACTATCACGGGTCCGGATGCACTACTAACATCACACTACCTGCTCAGCCGGACACCTCCTGAACTAACACGGCCGCACTCAGAGGTACGGTCGCGTTCAGGGACCACACACGGCTGAGTCAATCAATAGTGCGATTTATTGAAGCAACAGATATACAGGTTCTTTGGATTGCCGGTGATAAATTCACTACCTATAAAGCACGTGCAAATGCTAAAACTACGAGGGACACTACTTGGCTATAAACGCGTTATAAGATGTAAAGTGACTCTATATAGAGATTTCTAAGTTTCCCGGGAAGGCACTTGGTATGACCAAGGGTTCGAATCTTACCCAACGGCGTCCCGATGGGGGGGAAGAGAGGCTCAGCCCGTCGACTGATCCCAGAAGTTAGGGTGGTACACGACGATGGTATCTTCCCTAACATCCAGCTCTTAAAACATTATTTTATAGTGTTTTACTTTGCAGGTGGAGCTTGAGTGACTCTAGTCATACATACCTTTATCAGGATTGGTGCAGAATTCTCTCGCTTCGCGTTTAAAGGTACAGACTAGGAAAAATTCAGTGTGCACACTCATTGAGGAGGGGTCGCACCTTGGGGGGGTGGTAGCTTTTGAGAGGGGTGTGCGTTTTAGTATTATAATGATATTATAATTAGCAAAGTTCACTCTAAGTACAGCACTTCATCAAAGTTGACAGGTCTTTGGCCCAGGACATCGTAAGCGCAGCTTATCAATGTACATCCTGTGCATCCCTAAACTCCCCTGTTCACAGAGCGTGGCCGCGAGGTCTCCACTCCGCTCCACCCTCCATGTAATCTCTCCCAGAGTCAGCACACCAGGCGCCCCTGATGTTGCCAACATCCAAGGCCATTCAGGGAGTCTCCATGTCACAGACCCGTTGTACATGAGTGCTATGTTCCACCTGGTTTCAAGGCTGTTCTTAGAGGGTAAATTTCCAAAGTACCCCTCAGCGATTACTCCACAAGTTCATGAAATACACCCATTTTATGTATGTGCAAGCCTCTCTATTCCTGGGCAGGCATGTGAGAGCGTATAGATCTGTTGTAGACACAGTACCTCTGCTTCTGCACACAGCTGGCAGGTGAGCTCTCAGAAGAGCTTGTGCAGAAGCCCTGGCCCCTGTGAACTCTGTGGGCATGATTTTCACATTGAGAAGGACTCACGGTGGACCTAAGCCTGCTCCCAATCCTCAGTGATGAAGGCTGTTGAATATCTCACTCATATTTACTATCTACACTTTGGTTGCAGTCATTTCCAAAGACTGATGGTTTAAACCTTAGCAATTTTTTCAGCATGAAAGTGGGATGTCTCAGGGAGGCAAGTGCTAGTAATGGTAGAAATGAAAAATAATATTCAACCTCAATGAACACCTAAATCAGGCCTGTCTGGGCAACTGATTACTAGATAGGATGGTGAATTTAGATGCCACCATCATGTCCAGGAGAGTCCTGTGAAGCGATGAGCAGTGGGGTGGTCTATAACTGCTAGATGAGCAGCAACCAGAAGAGTTTGTGTGAGGTGGTGGTTCATTGGCACTTGAGCAGATGCAGTGGCTGGCTGGATCTACAAGCAGAAGGCTCTCCCTCTGCCCTCCCTCCTCTTACACCTCCCATCTCTTTTCTCTCCTCTCTGTCCTCCTTGGCTGTACACTGCCACCCTCTCCCTGGCTCTGTTGCCCACCAGACCTTCCTGGGAGATGATCTAACTCATTAAAATGACAGAAAACCACACAGATTTTTTGCTGGATTTATTTTCTGTCATTGTAATAAATTAAACTAGCTCACAGAGAAGACTGAGGTGTGCCAAAGCCAGCACCAGATGTGCAGAAGAAACACATGGTGGGGATTAGAAGTGAATGCAGGGAAGGAAATGGAAAAACAGAATAGTAACTCACCATTTTGAGCAGTTTCAAGCTGCTAAATTTGTTCACCATGTCTTATGCCCTAAGATCAGAACCTAACTCTAAAGAATAGCAATTATTTTTTTGCCCAGTGATGAACTTTGTGTACACACAGGCTGAAATGTCTATGCTCTAGACAAGTCTGATTTATTACCTATATACTACTAAAGCTCTCTGAATTTTGAATTATAACATGAGCTCTTCTCTTCCAACCCAGTTCATTCAAACCGGAACTCTCATAGCCCTTGTTTCTTTGGCGTAATTTCTGCAGCATGTGGTTTCCAGTATCTAAGGCAATATCCTTCTACGAGGTCCCCTGAGAGACAATCATTTGCATTACAGTTAGCACAGCATTAGTGCTATTTAACATATTTCATAGAAGTGACATCCCAAGGCACTGTCATTAATCCCTGAAATGTGACAAATACATTAAAAGCAAAACAGGCAATTAAAACACTTTTTGAAAAAGTGAACAAACAGAAACAAATCCAAAAACTCTCCAAGTCAATTTTACAATTTAAAACCATAATGACAAGATGCTCTTTCTTCACTCAGTTGTCACTGGATCCTTGGCATTTGGTGTTGGGATCACCCTGCAAGGGCTCGACCTTAAGGAGAAGGAGCTGTGGCGCTGATCCGCACGGCTCGACCTTAAGGAGAAGGAGCTGTGGCATTGAGAAGCTGGTAAACAGCTGGATATCTGCACAGCTCGGCCTTGAGGAGAAGGAGCTGTGGTAAACAACTAAGAAGAAGCAAAGGAGCGCAGGAACACCTGCAAGCAGCGAATCCTGACTGTGTGAGAGGCGCATGGACAGCGCGTGATATTTTGTATATAGACAATTGCAATAATGTGTGTAACAAGCTGTAACCAATCATGAGTGTGTGCACAGTGACTAAGCAAAAATTATGATATATATTGGAGTCAGACAAGACAATAAACGGCTTCGGAATATAACTCTCATAGAGTTGTGAAGTCCATCCTTCTCCCGCAATTTGGTATCCTATAAAAGGCTGGAGGTCTACAGGGAAATATCACTGATATAATTATATTCTAGCTGACCTTAGTGTGAAGTAAAATACAGACAATACCATTTCATGCTGTCTCCTGACCAGGCAGGATATCATTAGCCCAGCAAGTGAAGCATTGCATTAATAATTCTTGTGCTAGAATTATCATTTGGTGCAAGACAAGAAATGCCTTGCCTTATGGCTAACCCTTTTTGTCTCTCAAACTACTCCTCTTTTACTCCCGCAAAACTTAGTTTTTAAGCCTAAAGACAGTTTATTTCTGAATATACAGTAGAAATGTTTAGCAAGAACTTAAAGTTGCTGTGATAAAACACATTTTTAACTGCAAAATGGTTAGTAGATTGTTGCCATTTCCACTAACAGTAAAGGAAAATCAGCCCCATCTTCTCTGTAAGTTACACTCTGTCCCTCACTACTGTGCTGTCAGGGGAAGTAATTGGGGTGCTCCCTCAATTAAGCCTTTTATTATAATTTATGTTATTGTAGAAGTGCCTATCAGTCAGACGGGGACTGTGCTAGGTGCTGCATAGTGCCTTGTCACAAAATTATAGTTAATGCAACTGCACATAGACTTAAGTATCAATAACACACAAAAGTAGGAAACTATCTAAATGGTCCAGAACCTAAGTGCTAAGTAGAAAAAAGTTACTATAAGTATCCTATGAAATGAAAGAAGAATTAACCATTCACAGTCCCACTGTTGTAGAGGAGACTGAACAGCAATCCACTGCAAACCAATAAAGTGCCACGGGACCCTCGGACTTGCAGTCCTAGGAGTGACACAAGTCCAGCTCTAACCTTCCTCTATTTTGCAGCTTTTCAGTTCAGTCTCTTTGCTTTTGTTACTGATGAAGCCAGGACCAATAAGAAAGCAGGGTCCTGTTTCCAAATGTAAGAAGATAAAGTCTTTGGGCTAAGGTACTTTAAATGCATGCTAAAAGGACTATTATACAGCATCTGCCAAAGCAACATTTTTGTCTTGCTGAAATGCTTCTTGCAAGAAGATATTCCATCAATATAAACTCATTTGAATAAGATACCTGTGGAGTAAGAGGGCACGGACTCTGGTGGGGTTTCAGGCCAAAGACCTTTATTGCTACAAGTGTCCGCTTTTTATGCCGTTACAGCTCTTTCACGCGCCACAAAATACGTCCTGGTTGGTTACCACACACAGTCCACGCACTTCTCCACAGTCAGGATTCGCTGCCTGCGGGTGTCCACGCGCTCCTTTACTTCCTCTTAGCTGTTTACCACAGCTCCTTCTCCCCAAGGCTGAGCCCTGCAGGTGTCCAGCTGTTTACCAGCTTCTCAATGCCACAGCTCCTTCTCCTCAAGGCCGAGCTGTGCAGATATCCAGCTGTTTACCAGCTTCTCAATGCCACAGCTCCTTCTCCTTAAGGCCGAGCCGTGCAGATCAACGCCACAGCTCCTTCTCCTTAAGGTTGAGCCCTTGCAGGGTGATCCCAACATCTCCCCCTTTTTGTTTATCTATAAACAAAACCTGATGGATCATTCACAACCCGAGGACTGTGAGGAAGATGGACCATCTGTACATTCTTGTATCGTCCTGTGCCACGAACTCAGCCCAGCAGTCGGTAGGTGCCAGCTTTACGTGGGCGTCCCCACAGAGGCAACGGTGGCCTTGCCATACACCGGCCCACTGCCCTTCAGGAAATCCCGGTATTTACACCTTTGCAGAGGAACGAGTTTCGTCACACGTGGCCAGTGAGTGTCGGAACACGCCTCGGTTGCCACCTTTTAACACAGGGAGCCTATGGCGTATGCACCCGCTGGCCAGACGTGCTGCATGCGCCACAGCCATCCCGTCTATTGGTTCATAGGCTTTGTTCACACGGCATCTTACCATAATCCAGCGGTCACATATCAACTATGCTTAAATCAATAGCAGAATGTTACAAGGCAAACAATTCTAGCTGTACTACTCCTAGCAATGGAAGCTACTCCTAGTGATGGAAAAAGTGCCTGCACGAAGCTATGAAAACCAATAGTATACCTTACCAAAGGATTTGTATTTATAGAGCGCTTTGCCCTAAAAGCTTTCCATGTTTCTCTCATGATACCACTAATTTCAGTGTGATTTACCCATACATTTTCTTCTGGCTGAGGTGGCATCCAGATTGCGATGACACCTGATAGTGTCAAGATGTGTCCGACAATGACGATGGTGACTGTTTCACCCATGGTTTTACCCATTTTGTGGGTACCCAACGAGTTCCAGAATCTGTAATGACACAAGCATAACCTCGTCCCCAGGTTAGCAGTTGAAAAGGTCCTTCCCACATATTCTTTTCCAAATTTTTAACTTTTACTTGCACATTTGGTGTTAACTCAAACAGACGTCCTGTCATTCCTTTTACATGTTTTATTATAGGCGGTACTGTTTCTCCTTCTGCTAGACGCAAATAATTTAACACATATAAGGCTTTATTCAAACGTTCTTGGGGTGGTGTGGTAGCCTCTCCCCCTTTTTGTTTTTGCAATAAACACTTCAGGGAATGATTCATTCGTTCAACAATAGCTTGTCCAGTTGGGGAATGCGGTATTCCAGTAACATGCGTCACTCCCCATTGAGCAAAAAATCGTTGGGTTGACTGGGCTACATAACAAGGACCATTATTGGTTTTAATTTGTAGGGGTATACCATGGGCTGCGAATGCAGCTCGCAAATGCTTTTGTACATGCCTACTAGTTTCTCCTGTTTGTGCAGTGGCCCAAACTATTGCAGAATAGCAATCAATTGAAACATGAACATATTTAAATCTTCCAAAGTCTTGATAACAGATTCAACAATGGTGTCATTTCTACATTTGTTATTCCACAAATATTACGAATCCAATTCAAATCTCCCACTAATTTTTTAACATCGTTCAATGTTCTGATTTCGGTTCTCAACATCACATTCTGTGAAATTTTTTTTTTTCTTTTTTTTTTAAAGGAATTACAAATACAAGTGTATTCCATGGACTTGTAGTGGGTTTAATATGTTTCTTTTCTAATTGCTCTTTTACCAATTCCTGTAGCTTAGCGACCTTTTCTTGAGATAGCGGCCATTGATCCACCCAAACCGGTGTATCAGTTTTCCAAGTCAATTTGAGTGCTAGTCGCTCCTCAATGGCTGCTCCACAAAAGGTTCAGGAGTGATACTTAGAACACAACTCATTTGTCCCAAAACGTCTCTCCCTAGCCAATTGATTGGGGTCGGAGCTACATATGGTTTTACTGTTACTGTATACCCATCTGGGTTCTTACATTGCAAGAGTACTGAACTTTGCATGGTATTAGAGATGCCTCCGACCCCAATCAACCCATGGGCTGGATTATGTGTTGGCCAGGTTACAGTCCAGTCCCTGCTGGAAATAATGGTTACATCTGCTCCCGTACCTATTAGCATATGACAACTCCATTCTTTTGGGTCTGCTTGGTTGTTGCAAAAAGTCATTTTTGAGGTAGGTTGTTGTTGCCCTATTTCGAGCGCCCAAAAAACTTCTGGCAGATTGCAAGTTACCCAAAATTCTCTATCCCCCCAACTCTGTTACACCGTTTACACCGTGGGGAGAGCGTCTTATTGAAGTATACACTTTGATTCCCTGCAAAAGAAATGATACATTTGTGACAATAATTACGACGACATAGAACAAACCCACAACACCGTTTTACAGATATGGCATATTGAAGTTCCTGCTCTTCACCGTCCAGGGAGTGCTGCTGAGACAGTCAATGAGCCGTCATTCCCCATACAAAAGAGCGAAAGCATCAGCTGGCGGTACATCGGAGTCAACTGCGTCCGTGGGACGTGTGACAGGATCTTCTGGCCTTACTGCCGGCCGTACCGACCTGGCCGGTACCCACTTCGCTCCGTCCCCTCCCCCTCTGCCGAGGCCTCTTGTCTCATGCCTCGCCAATATCTTGACTTAGGGGAAGGATCGCCCCAGGCAGCCCCCTCCTGTTGCAGCGCGGGTGACCAGCGCTCATGTTCCAGGTCAGGAGGCGGGGGCCAAGGAGGACTTGCCACCTCCGTTGGTTGCGTTAGCGGGGGGGTGGGGGCGTGGGTGGGGGGCGCGGGCGGGGGTCGCTCGTTCTCATCATCCCCAGCTCGGCCTCCCTTCTCTCCCGAGGCTGTGGCAGTGGCAGCTGCTGCCGCCGCTGTCCGCTCTGATTTTATCGCCTTTATAGAGTCTCTGACTAATCGCCAGGTTGTTAACACTTTCGCAGCCGTATGATCCCCTTTAGAGGCTGCCTCAAACACCAATTTCCCTGCTTTGTCCCAAGTATCTAGCTCAAAAACTGTTGCAGAGTCTGCTGCTAGCCCCTGGCTCTTCAAAAATGCTAATAATCGCAAAGTTTGTTCATCATAAGTAATCCCCCTTTTCTTCAAAATTTTTACTATAATACAAAGGATTGCTTTTTCTTCTGAAGATATTTGCGGCCCCATTACTTAATGTCCCCAGCTGCTCACCTCTTTGGTGATTATTCGTCTGGACCGCAGCTCTGGTCCGCTGCTATTTTTCCCTGCAGCTCTGGTCCGCTGCTACTTTCTCCTGCAGCTCTGGTCCGCTGCTATTTTTCCCTGCAGCTCTGGTCTGCTGCTACTTTCTCCTGCAGCTCTGGTCCGCTGCTATTTTCCTTGCAGCTCTGGTCCGCTGCTATTTTCCCCTGCAGCTTTGGTCCGCTGCTATTTTCCCCTGCAGTTCTGGTCCGCTGCTATTTTCTCCTCAGGTGGGCTACTCCACCGGTTGTCTCTTCCTATGATTCGTGTCCCTGTTCGGGCGCCATTTGTGGAGTAACAGGGCACGGACTCTGGCGGGGTTTCAGGCCAAAGACCTTTATTGCTACAAGTGTCCGCTTTTTATGCCGTTACAGCTCTTTCACGCGCCACAAAATACGTCCTGGTTGGTTACCACACACAGTCCACGCACTTCTCCACAGTCAGGATTTGCTGCCTGCAGGTGTCCACGCGCTCCTTTACTTCCTCTTAGTTGTTTACCACAGCTCCTTCTCCCCAAGGCTGAGCCCTGCAGGTGTCCAGCTGTTTACCAGCTTCTCAATGCCACAGCTCCTTCTCCTCAAGGCCGAGCTGTGCAGATATCCAGCTGTTTACCAGCTTCTCAATGCCACAGCTCCTTCTCCTTAAGGCCGAGCCGTGCAGATCAACGCCACAGCTCCTTCTCCTTAAGGTTGAGCCCTTGCAGGGTGATCCCAACAGATACCCATTACTATCAATGATTTTACTACCCATTAATTAAGAGCAGACTCTCACCACAACACATGCTTTCTTTGCTAGCTGTATTTGTCCTCTTTTGAGTTTATTTGCTTGTTTTGTTTGTGAGAAAATTACAGCATAACTTTATCTTGAGGCTTATTATAGCTAAATGATGTACTTAAAGAAACTGAAATTGCTACCTAAACCATTAAAACAGCTAACTGCAGGATGAAGTCATATATCTGGAGAGATAAAATATTCATCATTTCTTACATAGGTGTCCTAGCTTCAGCCAGGATAGAGTTAATTTTCTTCACAGAAGCTGACATGAGGCCATATTTTGGATTTGGGATGAGAAAATGTTGATAACATGCTGATGCTTTGAGCTGTTGCTAGGTCGTCAAGGAGAGTCCAGTTTCTCCGGCTGGCCTGCTAGCAAGAAGGCTGGGGGTGCATGGGAAGCTGGGAGGGGACACAGCCGGGACAGCTGACCCAGACTGGCCAAAGAGATATTCCCTACCATATAACGTCATGCCCAGTACATAAACTGGAGTTAGCCGGGGGAGCGAAAATCACTGCTCGGGGATGGGCTATCGATCACCGGGTGGTGAGCAATTGCTGCATTGGGCATCACTTGTTCTTGTACATTCCTTTGTTGGTATTGTTATTGTTGTTATCATTGTTGTTTCCTTCTCTCTTTCTGTCCTATTAAACTGTTTTTATCTCAATCCATGAGTTTTTTCCAATTTTCTCCCCCGTCCCACTGGGGGAAGGGGGGAGTGAGCGAGCGCCTGTGTGGTACTTAATTGCTGGATGGGGCTAAACCATGACAGTCCCTTTTGGCACCCAATGTGGAGCAAGAAGGGCTTAAGATAAAAACGGTTGCAGGTCACGATATCAGTTTATTTGATTTGCATCATGCTCTCGTCTTTGCCGTACACATTAAAGTTTGGTGTTAGATTCTGCAGGCTGCTATACTCTGCAATGATTAGTAATGTCTTGCCCGGGAGATTTGTTTTTAGGACACTGACCTTGAGCTTAATGTGGTATCTGAGCTCTGTACTAAAGCCGTTACAGTATTTTGGGTACTATCTTGTGGAGACAATTAGCAATTATACTTCTTCCTCCGAAAGGGAAGAGAGGGTCTCTGGATCTGGCGACAACACAACGGGCACCGCGACTACTCCAATCCCCGCAAGGGGCACTGTGACTACTCCAGCCCCTGCAATGGGCACTGTAGCTACTCAGACTCTTGCACCAGGGACTACGACTACTCCAACCCCTGTGACAGGTACTGCAGCTGAACCAGAGAACCAGCCCGTCCCCGTATGTCACCCCTGTACAAAAGAAGAAATCTAAGAAGTGGAAGGCAGCTCGTTTAGTAAGGGACGAAGAAGCTTTTTCTAAGAAGGAGCCAGAGGAAGAGAGTGAGGAGGCAGAGTATTCCAAAGCAGGGCCATCACGAGGACAGAAGAGGGAAGAGAGCGGGTCATTGCTTGAAGAGGAGGAAGAGGAAGGACTCATAAAAGAGACCGTAACTACCCCATCTCTATCCCTGAGTGAACTGCGAGATATGCGAAAGGATTTCAGCTGTCATCCAGGGTAGCACACTGTCATTGGGCTGCTCCGATGCTGGGATAATGGGGCCAGTAGCCTGGAATTAGAGGGTAAGGAAGCCAAGCAGCTGGGATCCCTTTCTAGGGAAGGGGGCACTGACAACGCTATTGGAAAAGGTGCACGAGTCCTCAGCCTCTGGAGACAACTCCTGTCAGGCGTGAAGGAAAGGTATCCCTTCAAGGAAGATGTTCTATGTCACCCAGGCAAGTGGACCACCATGGAGAAAGGTATGCAGTACCTGAGGGTGCTAGCTATGCTGGAGGTGATTTATGGCGACTTGGACAATGGGCAATCATCCAAAGATCCAGATGAAGTCAATTGCACGCGGAAGTTTGTACGGAGTGCACCATCATCATATGCCAACTCATTAGCAGTAATGTCCTGGAAAGACGGAGAGGGACCAACGGTGGATGAATTGGCTGGCCAACTCCGGCAATACGAAGAAAGTCTCTCTTCCTCCCTACGGGCCTGCGTCTCTGCTGTAGAGAAACTGTCCTGGGAGTTCCAGCAATTCAAAGAGGATATGCCCTACCCTCCAGCCGTACGGACCAGTGTCTCAGCTATTAGGAGTAAGCGCTCTTCGGCTCAAGAGAGAGGATATAGAGGATACACACCGCAAGCCACCCTGTATTTTCACTTGCGTGACTACGGAGAGGACATGAGGAGGTGGGATGGAAAACCTACCTCGACCCTAGAGGCACGAATACGCGAGCTGCAAGGAAAAACAATTACAAAAGGGGGTTCAGGTTCCTCCAGAAAAATCGTTGCTCCACTTTCCAGTGGGCAGTTCCCCAGAAAGAATAGAAGGGCTGATCTCACCTCTGATCCTCTTGAAGGGACTTCTGATTCCTGTGTACAAGAAGTGGGTAACGAGTACTATGACCAGGACTAGAGGGGCCCTGCCTCCAGCCAGGCAGAGGAAAGGGACAACCAATTTTATTTGAATGTGTGCATTCAATGACCTTGCATGTCAGACCCACAGGAATATAAGGCTTTAGTGGATGCCGGTGCACAGTGTACCCTAATGCCATCAAGCCATATAGGGGCAGAACCCATCTGGATTACTGGAGTGACAGGGGGATCCCAACAGCTGACTGTATTGGAGGCTGAAGTGAGCCTAACTGGGAATGAGTGGCAGAAGCACCCCATTGTGACTGGCCCAGAGGCTCCATGCATCCTGGGCATAGACTACCACAGGACAGGGTATTTCAAGGACCCAAAAGGGTACCGGTGGGCTTTTGGTATAGCTGCCTTGGAGATGGAAGAAATTAAAAGCTGTCCACCTTGCCTGGTCTCTCAGAGGACCCTTCTGTTCTGAGGTTGCTGAGAGATGAAGAACAACAGGTGCCGATCGCTTCCAGAACAGTGCACCGGCGGCAATATCGCACCAACAGAGACTCCCTGATCCCCATCCATGAGCTGATTCATTGGCTGGAGAGCCAAGGAGTGATCAGCAAGACTCGTTCACCCTTTAACAGCCCCATATGGCCAGTGCAAAAGTCTAATGGAGAGTGGAGACTGACAGTAGACTATCGTGGCCTGAATGAAGTCACACCGCCACTGAGCGCTGCCGTGCCGGACATGCTAGAACTTCAATATGAACTGGAGCCAAAGGCAGCCAAGTGGTACGCCACCATTGATATTGCTAACGCATTTTCTCAATCCCTTTGGCGGCAGAGTGCAGGCCACAGTTTGCTTTTACTTGGAGGTGTGTCCAATAAACCTGGAATTGACTGTCCCAGGGGTGGAAACACAGCCCTACCATTTGCCATGGGCTGATCCAGACTGCACTGGAACAGGGTGAAGCTCCGGAACACCTGCAATACATTGATGACATCATCATCTGGGGCAACACAGCAGAAGTTTTTGAGAAAGGGAAGAAAATAGTTCAAATCCTTCTGAAAGCTGGTTTTGCCATAAAACAAAGTAAGGTCAAAGGACCTGCACAGGAGATCCAGTTTTTAGGAATAAAATGGCAAGATGGACGTCGACAGATCCCAACGGATGTGATCAACAAAATAACAGCTATGTCTCCACCAACTAGCAAGAAAAGAAACACAAACTTTCTTAGGCATTGTGGCTTTCTGGAGAATGCATATTCCAAATTACAGTCTGATTGTAAGCCCTCTTTATCAAGTGACCCGGAAGAAGAACGATTTCAAATGGGGCCCTGAGCAACGACAAGCCTTCGAACAAATCAAACAGGAGATCATGCAGTAGCCCTCGGGCCAGTCCGGGCAGGACAAGACGTTAAAAATGTGCTCTACATGGCAGCCGGGAAGAATGGCCCTACCTGGAGTCTCTGGCAGAAGGCACCAGGAGAGACCCGAGGTCGACCTCTAGGGTTTTGGAGTCGAGGATATAGGGGATCTGAGTCCCGCTATACTCCAACTGAAAAGGAGATATTGGCAACATATGAAGGAGTTCGAGCTGCCTCAGAAGTGGTTGGTACTGAAGCACAGCTCCTCCTGGCACCCCGACTGCCGGTGCTAGGCTGGATGTTCAAAGGGAGGGTCCTACACATCATGCTACTGATGCTGCGTGGAGTAAGTGGGTTGCACTTAACACACAGCGGGCTCAAATAGGAAACCCCAATCACCCAGGAATCTTGGAAGTGATCATGGACTGGCCAGAAGGCAAAGGTTTTGGAATATCGCCAGAAGAGGAGGTGGCGCGTGCTGAAGAGGCTCCACCATATAATGAACTGCCAGAGAACGAAAGGCAATATGCCCTGTTTACTGATGGGTCCTGTCGTATTGTAGGCAAACATCGAAGGTGGAAAGCTGCTGTATGGAGCCCTATACGACGAGTCGCAGAAGCTGCTGAAGGACAAGGTGAATCAAGTCAGTTTGCAGAGGTGAAAGCCATCCAGCTGGCTTTAGATATTGCTGAACGAGAAAAATGGCCAATACTCTATCTCTATACTGACTCATGGATGGTGGCAAATGCTCTATGGGGGTGGCTACAGCAATGGAAGCAGAGCAACTGGCAATGCAAAGGCAAGCCCATCTGGGCTGCTGAATTGTGGCAAGATATTGCTGCCCGATTAGAGAATCTGGTCATAAAAGTATGCCATGTAGATGCTCACGTACCCAAGAGTCGGGCCACTGAAGAACATCAAAACAACCATCAGGTAGATCAGGCTGCTAAGATTGAAGTGGCTCAGGTGGATCTGGACTGGCAACATAAGGGTGAATTATTTATAGCTCGGTGGGCCCATGACACCTCAGGCCATCAGGGAAGAGATGCAACATATCAATGGGTCATGATCAAGGGGTGGACTTGACCATGGGCACTATTGCACAGGTTATCCATGAATGTGAAATGGGCGCTGTGATCAAACAAGCCAAGCGGTTAAAACCCCCTCTGGTATGAAGGACGATGGTTGAAATATAAATATGGGGAGGCCTGGCAGACAGACTATATCACACTTCCACAAATCCCCCAAGGCAAGTGCTATGTGCTTACCATGGTGGAAGCAACCACCGGATGGCTGGAAACATATCCTGTGCCCCATGCCACTGCACAGAACACTATCCTGGGCCTTGAAAAGCAAGTCTTATGGCGACATGGCACCCCCGAACGAATTGAGTCTGACAATGGGACTCATTTCCGAAACAACCTCATAGACACCTGGGCCAAAGAGCACGGCATTGAGTGGGTGTATCACATCCCCTATCATGCACCAGCTTCCGGAAAAATTGAACGATACAACGGACTGTTAAAGACTACACTGAGAGCAATGGGTGATGGGACATTCAAACATTGGGATAAACATTTAGCAAAAGCCACCTGGTTAGTCAACACTAGGGGATCTACTAATAGAGCCGGCCCCACCCAATCAAAACTTTTACGTACTGTAGAAGGGGATAAAGTCCCTGTGGTGCACATAAAAAAATATGCTGGGGAAGACAGTCTGGGTTACTCCTGCCTCAGGCAAATGCAAACCCATTCGTGGGATTGCCTTTGCCCAGGGACCTGGGTGCACTTGGTGGGTAATGTGGAAGGATGGGGAAGTCCGAAGTGTACCTCAAGGAGATTTGATTTTGGGTGAAAATAGTCAATGATTCAAATTGTATTATGTTAATTGTTATACAATACAGTATGACATTACTACTATGATTGCTATCTACCATATCTGGCCAAAGAGATATTCCCTGCCATATAACGTCATGCCCAGTACATAAACTGGAGTTGGCCGGGGGGCAGGAATCACTACTCGGGGATGGGCTATCGAACACCGGGTGGTGAGCAATTGCTGCATTGGGCATCACTTGTTCTTGTACATTGCTTTGTCAGTATTATTATTGTTGTTATCATAGTTTCCTTCTCTCTTGCTGTCCTATTAAACTGTTTTCATCTCAACCCACGAGTTTTTTCACAGTTCTCTGTTGGGATCACCCTGCGTGGCCCGACCTTAAGGAGAATCCCCGCCAGAGTTCGTGCCCTGTTACTCCACAAATCGCACCTGAACAGGGACACGAATCGTGGGAAGAGAATGACCGGTGGAGTAGCCCACCTGAAAGGGGAAAATAGCAGCGGACCAGAGAGCTGCAGGGGAAAATAGCAGCGGACCAGAGAGCTGCAGTCCAGACGAATAATCACCGAACAGGTGAGCAACTGGGGACGTTAAGTAATGCGATCGCAAATATCTTCAGAAGAAAAAGCAATCCTTTGTATTATAGTAAAAAATTTGAAGAAAAGGGGGATTACTTATGATGAACAAACTTTGCGATTATTGTTAGCATTTTTGAAGAGCCAGGGGCCAGCAGCAGACTCTGCAACAGTTTTTGAGCTAGATACTTGGGACAAAGCAGGGAAATTGGTGTTTGAGGCAGCCCCTAAAGGGGATCATACGGCTGCGAAAGTGTTAACAACCTGGCGATTAGTCAGAGACTCTATAAAGGCGATAAAATCAGAGCGGACGGCGGCGGCAGCAGCTGCCGCTGCCACAGCCTCGGGAGAGAAGGGAGGCCGAGCTGGGGATGATGAGAACGAGCGACCCCCGCCCGCGCCCCCCACCCACGCCCCCACCCCCCCGCTAACGCAACCAACGGAGGTGGCGAGTCCTCCTTGGCCCCCGCCTCCTGACCCGGAACATGAGCGCTGGTCGCCCGTGCTGCAACAGGAGGGGAGTACCTGGGGTGATCCTTCCTCCAAGTCAAGATACGACCCTGCACAACATTGGCGAGGCATGAGACAAGAGGCCTCGGCAGAGGGGGAGGGGACGGAGCGAAGTGGGTACCGGCCAGGTCGGTACGGCCGGCTGTAAGGCCAGAAGATCCTGTCACATGTACCACGGATGCAGAGTCCGACTCCGACATACTGCCAGCTGATGCTTTCACTCTTTTGTATGGGGAATGACGGCTCATTGACTGTCTCAGCAGCACTCCCTGGACGGTCAAGAGCAGGAACTTCAATATGCCATATTTGTAAAACGGTGTTGTGGGTTTGTTCTATGTCGTCGTAATTATTGTCACAAATGTATCATTTCTTTTGCAGGGAATCAAAGAGTATATTTGAATAAGACGCTCTCCCCACGGTGTAAACGGTGTAACAGAGTTGGGGGGATAGAGAATTTTGGGCAACTTGCAATCTGCCAGAAGTTTTTTGGGCGCTCGAAATAGGGCAACAACAACCTACCTTAAAAATGACGTTTTGCAACAACCAAGCAGACCCAAAAGAATGGAGTTGTCATATGCTAATAGATACAGGAGCAGATGTAACCATTATTTCCAGCAGGGGCTGGACTGCAACCTGGCCAACACATAATCCAGCCCACGGGTTGATTGGGGTCGGAGGCATCTCTAATACCATGCAAAGTTCAGTACTCTTGCAATGTAAGAACCCAGATGGGTATACAGTAACAGTAAAACCATATGTAGCTCCGACCCCAATCAATTGGCTAGGGAGAGACATTTTGGGACAAATGAGTTGTGTTCTAAGTAGCACTCCTGAACCTTTTGTGGAGCAGCCATTGAGGAGCGACTAGCACTCAAATTGACTTGGAAAACTGATACACCGGTTTGGGTGGATCAATGGCCGCTATCTCAAGAAAAGGTCGCTAAGCTACAGGAATTGGTAAAAGAGCAATTAGAAAAGAAACATATTAAACCCACTACAAGTCCATGGAATACACTTGTATTTGTAATTCCTTAAAAAAAAAAAAAAAAAAAATTCACAGAATGTGATGTTGAGAACCGAAATCAGAACATTGAACGATGCTCAAAAATTAGTGGGAGATTTGAATTGGATTCGTAATATTTGTGGAATAACAAATGTAGAAATGACACCATTGTTGAATCTGTTATCAAGACTTTGGAAGATTTAAATATGTTCATGTTTCAATTGATTGCTATTCTGCAATAGTTTGGGCCACTGCACAAACAGGAGAAACTAGTAGATATGTACAAAAGCATTTGCGAGCTGCATTCGCAGCCCATGGTATACCCCTACAAATTAAAACCAATAATGGTCCTTGTTATGTAGCCCAGTCAACCCAACGATTTTTTGCTCAATGGGGAGTGACGCATGTTACTGGAATACCGCATTCCCCAACTGGACAAGCTATTGTTGAACGAATGAATCATTCCCTGAAGTGTTTATTGCAAAAACAAAAAGGGGGAGAGGCTACCACACCACCCCAAGAACGTTTGAATAAAGCCTTATATGTGTTAAATTATTTGCGTCTAGCAGAAGGAGAAACAGTACCGCCTATAATAAAACATGTAAAAGGAATGACAGGACGTCTGTTTGAGTTAACACCAAATGTACAAGTAAAAGTTAAAAATTTGGAAAAGAATATGTGGGAAGGACCTTTTCAACTGCTAACCTGGGGACGAGGTTATGCTTGTGTCATTACAGATTCTGGAACTCGTTGGGTACCCACAAAATGGGTAAAACCATGGGTGAAACAGTCACCATTGTCATCGTCGGACACATCTTGACACTATCAGGTGTCATCGCAATCTGGATGCCACCTCAGCCAAAAGAAAATGGGTAAATCACACTGAAATTAGCGGTATCATGAGAGGAACACGGAAAGCTTTTAGGGCAAAGCGCTCTATAACTACAAATCCTTTGGTAAGATATAATATTGGTTTTCATAGCTTTGTGCAGGCGCTTTTTCCATCGCTAGGCGTAGTTTCCATTGTTAGGAGTAGTACAGCTAGAATTCTTTGCCTTGTAACATTCTGCTATTGGCTTAAGCATAGTTGATATGTGACTGCTGGATTATGGTAAGATGCCGTGTGAACAAAGCCTACGAACCAGTAGACGGGATGGCTGTGGCACATGCAGCACGTCTGGCCAGCGGGTGCATACGCCATAGGCTCCCTGTGTTAAAAGGTGACAACTGAGGTGAGTTCCAACACTCGCTGGCCACGTGTGACAAAACTCGTTCCTCTGCAAAGGTGTAAATACCGGGATTTCCCAAAGGGCAGTGGGCCAATGTACGGCAAGGCCACTGTTGCCTCCGTAGGGATGCCCACGTAAAGCTGGCACCTACCGACTGCTGGGCTGAGTTCGCGGCACAGGACTATACAAGAATGTACAGATGGTCCATCTTCCTCACAGTCCTCGGGTTGCGAATGATCCATCAGGTTTTGTTTTTAGATAAACAAAAAGGGGGAGATGTTGGGATCACCCTGCATGGCTCGACCTTAAGGAGAAGGAGCTGTGGCATTGATCTGCACAGCTCGACCTTAAGAAGGAGCTGTGGCATTGAGAAGCTGGTAAACAGCTGGACACCTGCAGGGCTCAGCCTTGAGGAGAAGGAGCTGTGGTAAACAACTAAGAGGAAGCAAAGGAGCGCGTGGACACCTGCAGGCAGCGAATCCTGACTGTGGAGAAGTGCGTGGACTGTGTGTGGTAACCAACCAGGACGTATTTTGTGGTGCGTGAAAGAGCTGTAACTGCATAAAAAGCAGACACTTATAGCAATAAAGGTCTTTGGCCTGAATCCCGGCCAGAGTCCATGCCCTGTTTCTCCACAGTTCTCTTCCTCCGTCTCACTGGGGGAGGGGGGAGTGAGCGAGCGACTGCGTGGTGCTTAGTTGCCGGCTGGGGCTAAACCACAACACTCGGCAAAATCCATAGAAAAGGAGGCATGGGACTGGGTGTTCCCAACCTTGTCTTTGGTTGTCTGGACTACGCTTCCTCTGCTGCCCTATCTTGAATTTCATTAATTTAATTACTTCGATGAGGACAGGAGCAAGACCTTAGGCTGGGATTTTCAAGGACAGTTGAGGGACTCAGAGACTCACTGCTGGTTTCCAGAGGGATTTTGTTGAAAAGACAAGTTCTCAGTTACTTGTAAATGGTGGCTTAGGGAGTTTGAAGTTCTTTTGCTTTCCTTTGGCTTGCAGAGCAAGAGGTCAGAAGAATTATGTGGACCCCGGTAGAGCCGTCAGTTGATTGTTGTATTTGTTGGCCATTGCATGTAGCCATCAGGTTCCTTGACAGGTAAGTACACAGTTATGCTTTCTATAGTACATTTTTAAGATAATTCCAAAGAAATGTAGAACCAAGAGTTGTGTGACAGGTAGACTTACAAAAACAAAACCACAGTATGACCTACTGGATCCACCTCTTGCATGTCTCAAGATGTGTTAATACAGGTATTTTGGTGGTAAGGCTGAAAATCATAAACCACTCAAAAACGAGTCCTTGAGGACCTATCAACACCTTGGGCAGGGGAAGGGACAGCCTGTGACTGTGTGGACATCCATGGCAGGGAACAAGGGAGGAGTTAGTTCTCCTTCTTCATCAATCTAACTGTGTGGGTTTCCACCCATGTCTGCTACGGAGGACCTAGCAGCGTGAGTAGATAGTGTAGGCATAGCAGAGATCCCCCTTTATTTTCCTGAATATGCACTGATTTATGGTGCAGCTCAGGAGATTAAGGCTGACAGATGCGGCCGAGCTGGGAGTTGGGTCAGCTTGAGGGTCTCACCATGCACTCTGAAAGAGCGCAGTGGGAAGGGTGAGAAGGAGAGTGTCTGGCAGAATGACTGCCTGGGCCAGATGACATAGCATATAATTTTTCACCCATCTTCATACAGGTGTTCAAGGAGTCATGCACACTGTTATAGAATCATAGAATCATTTAGGTTAGAAAGGACCTTTAAGATCATTGAGTCCTCTGTATCCTTGGATACAGAGGCATACACATTAAATTTGTACAGCCAGCTGCACTGTGTATGCATATCGCATGCAGCAAGTTTGGCATGCAACTCTCCTTCAGACACACAAATGTCAGTGTAAGGCATGACAATTAGAGACCCACAGCTAAAAACCTATCCATTAGCATGCAAAGGAGCTTCAGTACCATCAGAGTCCCCTGTGCTTTGTCTTACCATAAATGAATCATGAATAAAACATTCTGAATCATGGAGAAGGGCACAGTTCCCGTAATTGCAGGTGAGTAATGTAAAGATGGAATGGCAATACCATCAACTCCATCCCACTGTGGGACATGGGGAGTGACAGAGAAATAGTGTGCTGGTTTTGGCTGGGATAGAGTTAATTTTCCTCATAGTAGCTAGTATGGGGCTATGTTTTGGATTTGTGCTGGAAACAGTGTTGATAATACAGAGATGTTTTCGTTATTGTTGAGCAGTGCTTACACAGAGTCAAGGCCTTTTCTGCTTCTCACACCACCCCACCAGCAAGTAGGCTGGGGGTGCACAAGAAGCTGGGAGGAGACACAGCCAGGATAGCTGACCCCAAGTGACCAAAGGGATATTCCATACCATATGACATCATGCTCAGTATATAAAGCCAGGGGAAGAAGGAATAGGGGGATGTTATGGCGTTTGTCTTCTCAAGTAACTGTTACGCGTGATGGAGCCCTACTTTCCTGGAGATGGCTGAACACTTGCCTGACGATGGGAAGTGGTGAATGAATTCCTTATTCTGCTTTGCTTGTGTGCATGGCTTTGGCTTTAGCTATTAAACTGTCTTTATCTCAACCCATGAGTTTTCTCACTTTTACTCTTACCTACCTGAATCCACTCTCTGTCCTCTGGGTTTATTTTTGTAAAGTTAGCATTGGCCTGCTGGGATGATTGTTAAACTGATTAAGTCTCTAAAGAAGGCTTGACTACTGTAAATTCAGTTTTAAGAGCTGTCTTAGATAGATAGTGGGGTATCTTCAGATAACATCATGAACCTGTCAATCACTGCATGCACATTTCCCACTCACACAAGCATGAAACAAAAATAACTCAGCTGAGCTGAATGGTGTTGAAATCATTTTATAGCGATGCAGTCATGACCAAATTCATTAGCACCAGGTCAGGGCTGCCTCATGTTCTCCTATGCCTTTCCCAAAATACAGGTTCAGCAGTGCTGGAGCCTGGGCAAACAGCACTGTCCTGCTGTAGCTGATGTCTCCAAGCACGGCCTGCTTCCAGGGCCAGCTCCTGCTGCTGCTGCTGGGATGGGGTGCAGGGTGGCCCAGGCCGACCAAGTGCTTTGGCAGGGAGGGCTGAGCCCATCTCCCTGCTTTTCATGGGGATGGTTGCAGGAAAGTGGAGTCTGTGTCCTCAGAAAGATGCAGTAGGATTCATCCAATGTTTCCTTTGGAGAAGGCTGACTGTTAACGGATGCCAGTAGCTGATGCTTGGCTTCACTGCAAGCAGGTGTGTTAGTGCATACATGGATATTTCAGGACATGAGCCCAAATGAGCAGAGGTAAACTTGCCTGCACATGCACCTTGCTGTTCACTCCCTGGTTTGCTGAAGCCACGTTTGCTGGCTACAAACGTGGTTTGCTGAAGCCGTGTTTGCTACAAAGCTGAGGCTGATCTTCATCTCTTTAGTAGTCAGTGTTGCCCTGCACAAAAGAGGTAAAGAGGCTGGGTAGTGTATGTACCAGCCAGAGGAAAAGTTTTCTAGACTACTGGTTTTCATGAGCACTGATGTTGAGTATTTACATCTCAGCTGACAAGAACCATGGTTTGATTTTTAGGTCTGCACAGAAATATCACAGGTCAAACATGACAGAGTTGCAGCAGAGACCTTGAGACCCCTCACAGCTCAGGGCCCTAGTTCATGCACCCCTGCCCCCACCAAACTTCGGCTGTTCCACTAAGTGTCTGGCTTGCAGGGAATTTTGGAGACAACCTTTAGATGGGTGGTATGACTATAAAGGGAGGTCAGAAACAGGGTCTCTAAGATATGATATTTAGGATAGTTGTTATGATACTAAAGGGGAAGCAGCTTCTACCTGCATAGGGCATTATTTCTGTGCTGCATCGTATGCCCAGCAACCCTCAAGACTTTTGCCCTCTGTATGGTTTCTCCTATCCGGCTTTGCAGAGTGTATCAAGCATATCTCAAGTATGTACCTGCCTGTTCCCAGATCAATTTTGTCTCAGCTGCCCCACTTCCACTCCCATCCCCATCACCCTCAAACACACAGTGCCATGGTGAGCTAAGGCAGACGTTTTAAATGTTCGCACAGGCAGGGAGTGCAGAGATGGCTTGTGGGCAGGGCGCAGTCCCCCCTGGCGCTAGAGGCTCTCTGACGAGTGGTCATCGGCCTCCCAGAAGAGGCTCAACCATGGTCTCCACTCGGCTGAAAACTGTGGCCAGAAGGAATGTGGCGACCCAGACTGATCTCCCACTCAAGCACGTGGCTGTCCAAGTGTCCGGCTGCAAAGAGTGCCTGAGCCTGTCACTTGTGCCAGAGACCAGTGGAGACACCACCTGCGTGCGGTGCGACCAGGTGAATGATCTGCTCAGCCTGGTGGCAGAGCTGAAAGAGGAAGTGGAGAGGCTGAGGAGCATTAGGGAGTGTGAGAGGGAGAGAGATTGGTGGAGCCACACCCTGCCATCCCTGAGGCAAAGGCATCCAGTGGAGGCTCCGCAAGCAGCAGGGGATCCCCTGCCCTCTTGCTGCTGGGCAGAAGGAGAGGACCTAAGAGGTGAGGGAGAATGGAAGCAGGTCCCTGTTTTTATCTCAACCCACGAGTTTTTTTCCCAATTCTCTCCCCCGTCCCAATTGTCGTGGTTTAGCCCCAGCCGGCAACCAAGCACGACACAGCTGCTCGCTCACTCCCCCACGGTGGGATGGGGGAGAATCGGAAGAGTAAAAGTGAGGAAACTCATGGTTTGAGATAAAGACAGTTTAATAAGTAAAGCGAAAGCCGCGCACACAAGCAAAGCAAAGCAAGGAATTCATTCACTACTCCCCATGGGCAGGCAGGTGTTCAGCCATCTCCAGGGAAGCAGGGCTCCATCACACGTAATGGTTTCTTGGGAAGACAGACGCCATAACTCCGAATGTCCCTCCACCCCTTCCTTCTTCTTTGTCCCAGCTTTATATACTGAGCATGACGTTGTATGGTATGGAATATCTCTTTGGCCAGCCTGGGTCAGCTGTCCTGGCTGTGTCCCCTCCCAGCTCCCCGTGCACCCCCAGCCTGCTCACTGGCAGGCCAGCACGAGAAGCTGGACTGTCCTTGACTACTTAGCAACAACTCAAAACATCAGCACATTATCAACGTTTTCTCATCCCAAATCTAAAACATAGCCTCACACTAGCTTCTGTGAAGAAAATTAACTCTACCCTGGCTGAAACCAGGATACCACTGGGGGAGAGGGGAGTGAGCAAGCGGCTGCGTGGTGCTTAGTTGCCAGATGGGGCTAAACCATGACAATAGGCAAATGACCACTGACAATGTTGCACAAATCAGTCATAAAACTTAATAGGAGCATGATTTTGATTAAAAGCAATAAAATATGTACAGAAGTTATGAAAGAGTATAAATCACGATATGAAAGAGGTTCATAATTACTAAACCTGAAAAGTCCCAAAGACAGGCTCTGGCTTAGCTACATTGGCTCTGGGGTTGCTAACTTCTGAGGAGTGGACATAGGCATCCCTCACATGAATGGAGTAATGTGACCCAAGATGTAGGCATCTTCTTAAAGAAAGCAGACCATGCCAACAGAGTGCAGGGTTTAAAAGGCACCATATAGAGATGCTGTGACATGAAGCATTTGGTTTTCTGAGGACTGTGTTAAACTGTTCAAAATAGATATAGTACCTGAGGTATGAAGAGTTTTCAGACAGGGAAGCTGCTTTTCCATGAGGGCTTCATCCAGGCTCCGCTAGGACAAAATAATGAAAATTTCCCCAATGGTGGCATTTTGGATCAGCTCTGGAAAGTGAAAAAAGTCAAAAGAAAAAAAAGAGGGCATGGCAGGGTGAGGAAAGAGAAAGTGAAGAGCTCTTACTTCTGTAAGAGCATTCCAACAAAAAGCCAGCTGTTGACATGTCATTGAAACTAGGGTCTGTGTACAATCTCAGGATGTCTTTCACAGGCAGGACCATGCCAAAATTGGCTAAAACTTGCATTCAGATCCATAAGCTGATTTTCAGTGTGAGAACTGATACACAGAAATTAGCATGACTGCAGAAGTGGAGACTGAAGGTTCGTGATCAAAATTAAACCTTGGCAACATCAGCTTAATTCTAGAGCAGCTCTTCCTATTGAAGCTAGGGGCTCAGCTCTGGTATAGTGTATGTGATACCAGGACTGGCCTGGGATCTCTGAAAAGTCTTGTTCAGAGGAAAGAAACGGTGAGACAGAAGATAAGGAAAATATGAATGTTCTTCCAGTAAGCACTCCTCACAACTTTGTGCCAGCCCCAGTCAGCATAGCCAAGCCTTGATTTATATGTCTTAAAAACACTGAGCAGCTCCAAAAGCAGGCTGTGTCCCTGGAGAGGACTTGGGTTAAGATAAAAATTCCTTGGCAATATTCAGCCTTTTTGGGGAAAGAAGAGCAGAATAGCAAGGCAGAGTGAGAAGAGACATACAGTAGCAGAGAGACTGACTCCTTCAGCTACTGAATTGAGTGGAAGTGCATTTTCCTTAGTAATTGCTGGATATATGAGTATTTCATCTAACATGAAAGTAAGACAATTGCTTACTTAATTTGTACTGATGAAGAGAATATGGGAAGTGCAATGAAATATTAATTTATATGGAGAAATACTTGGCTGAAAATGTAATTGGGCAGTATTGCAAGAAAGAAGAAAACTAAAAAACAATGGCTTGCACAACAAAGCTGAGGAAAATCAGTGTGATGCTCTATTTCTTAAGCTGACTAGTGTAAAGATTGCAGAAAGTTTGAACAGCTGCATGAGCTAACAGAAAAAGCAGAAAAACAAAGTAAGTTTGCTTTTGCTCCTCTTTGTTCAGGTGCTGGGGATTTTTCTGTTGCTGGAAGTTTCAGGCTTCTTTCCCTGTTTTTCCAGGTCAATATTTCTTTAGAAAATTACATGCTAAAGACTATAATTTAACAGACAACTTCTTCTGGTGTGTGACATGGGTCTTCAGACATATTTCCTGTGAGAGAAGACACTGTTCGGTGTCAGCACTGCCACTGCCATCAGTGGTGACAAGAATGAAGAATTATGGTGTCCCCTATATCTGCCCAGAGGAGTCAGCCACCCTTTGGGAAGAGAGCACACAGTGGTGGTGTGAGCCACAGCAATGCACATTTAAAACCCTAAATCAGGTGTCAAAGGCACTTGAAGTGCCTCACCCCAGCAGAACAAGAAGGTTGAAGAACAAAGAACTCTTGAGAATAGAAATCCTCCAGTCTGTCTCCTCTATGTTCCCTTTCAAAACTATGATATTCATGTTGAAAAATAATTTGTGCACTTTTTATTTTGGTGATAGTTCCAAAAAGCTCGACTGAACTGTTTACCAAACTGAGACATTCCTCAGCTGATGCTGGTTTGTATCATTTCCACCGATTTTTCATTAGAGAAGTCACATCTCAAGGAAAGAAAACTTTGTTGCAAAATATTATCTTCAATGAAAACAAGTTGATGATTTTTACAGTGCAACTCTATTGATGTGCAAGACTTTTGCTTTTGATTTTCCTTCTCATTTATTTTGATGTTGCATCAATTTGGGAGGGATTAGTCAAAATTAAAGATGTGCCATGAGACTGTACTTATTCTTTATAGAAGCAAAAAGTAGCCCACTTGATGTTAGATTTTATCGTCTTCCTTAATGGCATTGTTTACTTTGAAGAACTTTTTAGCAAATTCATATCAGGCATGATTGGTCCTATTAAAAATGTAAAACAAAACTGAAACTTTCTCTTCGTTTCAGTCACGTATTAGATTTTTGAACAAACCAGCCAAGCTTATGTCTCAGTCTAAAGACCTTATAGATAAAATAGTTGTCTTTCCATTAACTAACTTGAGAGTTTGTTACCATACTGTGGTAATACAAAGTGTGGTTGTTCTCAGAAAAAAAATAGTGAATGACTCATTTCCTTACAGCAGTAGAGTGGTAGCGTTGTCTTGACACTTAGTAAGCTATTTCTGCTTTGCATTTAGATTTTCTAAGATCTCCCTTGATTTGCATTCAGATTCGGAGATGGACAGTAGCAGTTTATAGCCAGAATGGGGGAAACCCCTACTCTTGGGATGCCTTTGAAACAAGACCGTGCACCCCCACAAGGGGGATGCCCAACAGAGGATGGCTGTGGTGATCAGTTCAGGTGTTTCTCAGGTACCATCCAAGATCTTTTTCACCATTTTCTGGTCATAAAGTTAAGAAGATAACCTTGTTATCTTTGAACTTTAGTAAATGGGCAATGGCTTTGCAGAACCCTTGACCTACAGATAAATTTTATTTAGCAGGATGTTTCCCTTTTTTCGGCCTCGACTGCATGTTTTTAATTTCATCTGGGGTGTTGCAAAGCTTTGCAGAAAATATGCTGTAGCCCTGTGAGCCTCTCTAAGTCATTCTGCTTTACTAATTTGCCCCAGAGTACAGTTTTATTTATTACGAGAAGGTAATTAAGGAATGTAACCTTAGATGTGATTGTTCGAGGCTGTTCTAGGCTATATCCAAATATCTTGGAAACCACCTGGGTCATGGAAACTAAGACTCCCTAAAACAGTGCTAGTATCCAAGCAGCATCGATTACCTTCACAAAAAAAGCACATTACCTCAGTAGGTAAACATTTTTCACAGAGGAATATGATAAACATGTTTTGGTGCTACCAGAGAGATATTCACAGTTAATCACAAGTGACAGGGTCAAAGGATGAAAGCTCGGGAAATAAATTGGTCAACTGTTTTATTAATATATCTTAAGCCTTAAATGGTTGTGGTTCCCTCAAGTGTACTACACACTATTTCTTTATGTCTACATTTACTGTTGTTTCACAAGCCCTCCTGGGCTCCCACTCACTGTGGGAGTGAATAAGCTAATTAATGTAGTAGATAAATCAGACACTTGCTTTGATTTTAGGTGATCTATTTTCAAACAAATATTTCTCCTTTCCCCATGCATTTTTGTTCTGATTTAGGTCAGTGCATTAGCAGATCTCTTCCGTGCAACGGCGATCAGGACTGTGAGGAAGATGATAGTGCAGATGAAGATCTGTGTGAAGATGACTGTATGTGACATTGATAAAACACCTCCAAATTCAGAAATTATAGGAACAGGGTAATGTTCTGTGTTGGGGTCAGTAGTACTGGTGCCAAATGCAATTTTGTTTTTGTTGTATTTACAAGCTCTGGCTGTACAGATAGACTTCCTGGGCCTATGGTAAAACGTCCCATATGCAAAAGTGTTCAGTACAACTACCTCCATCATGCCAGTGGCTCAGTGCATCCAGGATGTACAGGCTCTTTGATTTGAAGCACAGAATAAAGCTTTTTATCTTTCTTTCCTTCTGTTTACAAACATTTTTTAAGATGTGAAATAAAGTGTAAACCAATAACACATAATCATCAGCATGGAAAAAATGATCCAGCAATGCTCATTCTTTTTGTTCATTGCTGTTGCATTTAGTACTGTGGATCCATATGAATTTCTGTTTATACATTCCATCTGCAACCTAGAAAATAATTATCTTAAGTTTCTTTAGTGTAGTTATATTACTTGGTATGTGATATAATTCAGATATAATACAAAAACATTTTGGAATGGATGCCCTGTTGTTTCTGTATTGCATCAATTGCTGGAACAATAAAACTTAATTAAATCAGTTATGATAGATATGGATGCCTTAATGTAAACAGATTTTGATATGTGTTCATTTTTGTTGACAAACCAAGAGCAACATTTTGCTTTTCATATTGTAACATGCTATGCACATTGCAGTTCTGCAGGTATAGAAGTCTATCAGTCAATATCCCCTTTTCTTGGGTAAATCAGCTTATGATCTTAATCTGCAGATACAGCATTCAGTTATAATGGCTCTGTAATTTTCACCTCCCGTAAAAGACTTTGCTACCTCTCTGTCTTAATGATTTTTCATGTTTTTCTTCTCATAGCTATGATGTCATTACTGACAAGACTAGGGGAAGAGTCATTCATACAAAAATCTTTGGAGGACAATGCAGAAAGGTCTTTAGCGGTGATGGGAGAGAATACTACAGGCTGAGTGAAAGCATTCTTGCTTATACTTCCCAGGTATGTTTCCATTAAGCACAGCTTTATATTTAGAGTCATTATTAAAACTGTGAGAATGATGCAAAGCTTGTAGGGTCTCTTGGCAGGTAGGTTTCCCTAAACGCAGCTGAATGATGCCTGTTCCCTCTCTGCAGTTGCTAGTTCCACTCACAGCTCCTCCACCAGCTGCGCCTGTAGGAGTGGGGACACTGCTAACTGGTTGCTCTTCATCTCTCGCAGATTTAAATGCAGAGAAGGATCCCATGCCACTGAACACAGCTATCTTCTGCCCAGAGCTTGTATCAAGCAAACAACACCGTCAATAGCAAAAAGCTTCAGTGCCACTGCAGCGTTGAGGGCTGTATACCACCAGATGCTGTGTTAAAGTTGTGTCAGCTCATGTCAAGCTAAAATAAATAAATTAGGATATATAGTTATTAGAAAAGTGCATACATAAGCTGATTTTGAAATACAAACTGGTGTATATCTTGCTAAAACAAAAGGAAAAAAATTAGAATTACTTGGATGTGATTTCTAATTCCCTCACAGACTGAATGTAAAGCCATCTCCTTAGTATAAGTAGCAGCCTGAATCACCCTCAGAAATGTTATGTGCACAAAGCTTTGGGGTGCTTTGTGGAGATCTTCCAGAGATATGCTTTTATTTCAAGTCATTATCTCAAAGATTTGGTTTGTCTCATACTTATCAATAGCATGCCAAGCAATCCTTAATGTACTTTACTTCATAACATAAATACTTAAAATACAAATATATATGTAATACTTTTTCAATAGTGTTCACTACTTTTTGTGAAATCTGAAATGGATTCAGCCTGAAAAAACCATCAGATTTTTTGCATCAGGAAGGACTTGCTCCACTCTAACTTATCATTTTTAACATCCTTCATGAAGTTCTTTATACAGAATTCTATCTTTCATCTTCTAGGTTAAAATTCAGAATTATTTCAGTTATGAGTTTTTCATAGCTAGTTGTAGCTAGTCTTATATGAAACACACAGAGAGGTATGAAAAATCAAACAGTGGACACAGTTTTTCACAGAATAAAATTCTGCAACACAGTCAAAAGGGTAGAGACTTAGCATAACAAAGTTCAAAAGTAACCTTGAGAGGTTGAGCTGACCATTATTGTATAGGCATATAGGATTTTATAATTCAGCAGCATCCTCAAAATGGCTAGAGCCCCTTACAAAGAAAGGCTCCTCTAGAGAAATCAAGGTGCAAAGAAAACCTCTCTAGTGCCTCCTATTTGCTTTCAAACAAAGCTTGTTAACATGCTACTGCCAGGCTGCTGGTGTTGGAAACCACCATTAGCTTTGGAGAGTGATATTTTCATTTCTTATTTGTCTTTATGCTAGTTTTCAGGTACACAGGATGAAAAGAAAGATGATACAGCAATTATAAAGGAAGGTCTAAAAGATATTTCCTAGCTTCAGGATATTCTTTTTGCATTCACAGAGTTGCTTAGACACATCTAACAGCTCTGTAAAGCTGTTGGTTAGTAGCCAATATAATATGCACATCATCTGGCTAGCAGGGACCACCCCATTAGCAAAATGGAGCATGATTGATTTATTTTCCTTCCCCCAGAGTCAGCAGCTGATGGTTGTTGAGAACAGTGTAGAAGTTGCTCAGTTTATTAACAACCACCCAGACTTTCTCACTCTTGCAGAGCCCTTCTGGAAGGAACTCGACAACCTTCCAGTCATCTATGAGTACAACACCTACCAAAGACTTATTGAACATTTTGGGACTCATTTCTTACACAATGATCTCTAGGAGGACATTACAAAGTTATTTTTCATATGAATACTGACAAAATGAAAGCAGAAGGTAGAGTACTAGAGTATTTTTTACAAGAAACAAAGTGAATAAATAAGAATAAAAATTTCTTTGCATGTTCTCCCAGCTAATATCTAAAATCAAATAACAGACTTCTACTAGTCACCACACACTTTTCACAGGCAAAAGAAAGAAGTTTAGAAAAAGTGCCCAAACCACAACATTTAGTTCCAGATCCACATTTGTGACCTGCAGTATTCTGGGTAGATTTGATAGTTGGTTCAGGACCTCATCAGGCTAAAATTGAATTCTAGTGACAATCTGAATCTCAAATAATGTTAAAGCTTAAAAGTTACTTGGAGATGGAGGTTGGGTAAGACTGTGTACAGCAGAATAAATTACAAACAGAGCAAACACCAGAGTGACAAATATGATGGCACTCAGCGGGGAGCAGTGCTGTAGGATTAGGGACTGAAGAGATGAAAGAAATAATAAACTTTTTCCAGATACGCCTCCCATCTCTCAGCCTCCATCCATAGACTTTAGCAATGCGTGGACCTTCCCACAGGGCATGCTAGTTAGTTACCTTCTAATTTAAGCATGATACCTGGTAGTTCTTTTCTTTCTAAAACACATTTCAAGTCAATGGGAAACTCGGAAATAAAGCCAACACACTTTCCTTGTACAGCATTGTTAATGGATTATCTGCAGGTATGAGCATAACAGACATATCAGCGCAGCACATCAGGCTGGAACACATTCATTGTGAAAAAGAAGAAAATAAAGTGCTCCAAACTAGATGAACTGCTACAGATTTCTACAGGTAAATGTTCAACAGTGACTCGTACAGTTGTCATGTCTCCAGCTTTCATCTCCTCCTAAATAGCTGTCAAAATGGGTAGCAGGTGTTGATAGCTTTGTTGAACTCTATCTTAACACATTGAACCCAGACACCAAGTGTCTGGTTTAAAAGGCTCTCCAACACCCATCAGTCATTGCTAATGCTTTCCCAGTAACTAGTACTTTTCTGGACACCCTAAGTCAGAGCTGCCAAGACATCTGCAATACCAGATACTTCTTATGTGATATCCATGTAGGAGCTCTTGATTCAGGCACAGGTGGTTGATCTGCATAGATGAGTCTTTTCACTACTTGCTAGTATATAGGTTTTGCATGTATTGTTTCTATTTCCATTTGTAAATATAGCAATGGTGGTATTTTCTGTATTTCCTATCCTGAATCTACAGGAAGCAGTGGTAGTAAGATTAAAGGAGTCTCCTACATAGAAGGAGGAAGCCCAGGTGCTGTTTCTGGCCTTAGTTATCTAGAGCTGAATAATCCTGCTGGGAACGGAGATACTCCTTTTGGGCCAGATCAGTGTCAGACTATCTGAGAGGAATTAAACAAAAAGTAAGGCTATTTTCCTGAAGCAGAGATGAGCAGATGGGATTACCTCAAGGGGAGAAATGATTAAGATATAGCTGGTGATTAATCAGGCTGTAGTCTGCAATCATTTTGTTTTCAGATTGCTTAATAAAAAAGTAAAGAAAAATTCACAGGAAGAAAATCCCATGAAGCTAACATGATCAGCATCACAAATCTAGGTCCTTTGGCAGGATAACCATAATCTCATATCTCAAATATGTTTAAACGTGACTAAGCAACCACTAACTTTAAGGGATGCTGTTAAGCACAGCTGACTTTTCAGAAAAAGGCTAATATTAAATACTAACATAAGACCTTATCTAGTTAGCTAGCAAATTGAAGCATCTTTCAACTCCCATGTTCAGGAGCATACATCACAAATTATTTTACGTGACAAAATGTGCTCATAAACTCTTATATCCCCACTATAACTATTTAATATAAATGTTTCTCTACTGTGTGTAGCCAACACCATTATATGAGCTGGTAAAGGAAGTGCCCTGCTCCTCAGTCAAAAAGCATTACCTAAAACAAGCCATTGAAGAATATATGGCTAAAAATGATCCCTGCAAATGTCACCCTTGCCAGAATGATGGTGAGGTGGCCATGGAAGGAACTTACTGCATGTGTTACTGCAAGCCTTGTACCTTTGGAGCAGCTTGTGAGCTGGGAACTCTCATGCAAGATCAGCCAGATCAGCACTCTTTAAACCCATGAGAATTTAAAGTGGCAAAAGCGTGCTCTCCTGCTTCCAGAGTCTGTCCCACTGCACAAATTGAATGAGTGACTGATGTGCAGTGGCTGCTTGGGTCAGATATCACTGCAGACATACAGCACAGGGAGGGTCTTCTTGCTGAGCCCGAGTCTTTGCTTAACATGTCCAAACAGTACTTAACAAAAAAACTTGGTTTTATTATTATTGTTAAATGCAGTGGACCATAATACCACTCAAAATGCAACCTTTTATAAATAAATATATATACTGAATAAGTATCAATAACTTCAACAATTTTTGCTTTTTATTTTTATTGGTTATAACTGATAGCTACTTTTATGTTCTCTTAGACTCTGATAACACGTAGACTCCATGGAATTATACTTACGTAAAAGGTGAGTTTGTGAAAGATTAGATGATTGCAATCTGGAATTCTCTGCAAGGGCACAGTTTGGATATTCACTAGCTTTAAACAGCACATACCACCGTGGTTTTTTTTTAAGGACAACAACTTACAGAATGGTTTAATGTGAAATATTCTCAAATGTTACATCGGTGGTGTTGAACACTGGAGCTGCTGGTCTTCCTGGAGCCCTTGTTCAGGGGGAAGGAAATCAAGGAATTGAACCTGCAACAACCTCTCCCTGCATGGCAGTGAGAAGGCCTGCATTAGGAGAGCAGCGTGAAAGCAGACCATGTGAAGATGAAGAATTGCAGCATTTTGGGGAAGCAGAAAAGAAACATTTGGAGCGCGAATATGGGAAGATTTAAAAAATTTATTTCAGAAGGATGCATAAGCTATTGAATTCAGGGAGAAGGTCACTTACTGAGCTTTCATATTTAAGTTGAAACAAAATGAAATTCAGAAGCTGTGAATCTGTTACAAGATAAAACTAGAAAATGGGGTAAAAGCCAGTGAACTTGACACCATTCTATTTAGTACTCTCTCAGATAGCCTGGCAGTGCCTGATTTAAGTATAATCATGATGTAAACAGGACACACAATAGGCTTGAAAATGTGCTTCACTGAGAAGTGTAGAATTTTGAAAGGAAGGGAGACTAAATTGAAACTAAAACATACTTTTGTTTGCTTTATAGCTTGATTGAACCACACTGTTTTGATGTATCCATAACTTACAGAATTCTGTTCACCTCTTGGAAAATGAATTTGTTCAAGTTATTTCTGTTACTCTATTATCTGTCCTATCCCTACTTGCAGTTAATACAGAGATTCACTTGAAAATTTGTATTTATCTTGGTAAGCTTAGTATCAGAGCTACTGTGTAGCAGCTTTCTCAGCACTGTTCCTGGCTGAAGTTTACATGACATTAGCCAAGACTTCTTACTAAAAATAAAAGAAAACCAAAAAAGCCTGACCCCAAAACCAGAACAAAATCTTTGCTTTTCTGGACCATGGTACCTACAGAGAAAAGAAATCTACTTGCCGTTTACCCTATACACATATTAAAAATTTTCTCCTTTCCAACAATGGGGGGGGGAATACACACCTGCATTTCCCAGTTCCCTAGACAATCAGGTCTAAATAACTTCCTGTGGAAACAAACTTTGCTCCTTAATTCAGTCCTGTAGTTATATCCAAGAACCGTGGGGATAAGTCTATATCTAAAGAAAACTGTGTAAAAGGTCTAGTGGGCAGCACCAGGCAACCACAAAGTTCTCAAATAATCTCCTTGTCATAAGAGCATAACTCCAAGGATCACTTTACATCTTGGATGATCTCCCCACTTCATTCTTTTTCCTCCAACCCAGTCATTAACCATTAAGGTTTCTTTTTTTTCCCTGCAAGGTTTATTTGTGAGTCAACTTTAAGTGTGATCAGATAGACATGGGAATTTGCAGACCTGTAGTTCAACACCATCTTTTCCTCCTTCCAACCAGGACTGACTACCCACAAACACTAGTCACACTGCTTGAATGCCATCTCTTTGTGTATCAGTACACAGTCTCCCAGGGTCCTGCATGTATGACCTGTCTCTATTAGGATATTACTCTCTAGCATGAACCGTCAACAGAAGCACAGGTCCTAAGAACAGAGAAGCCCTCTTCAAGCTAGGGCCAGCCCTGCAGGCAATAGGAAAAGATATTGTCACTCTGTCCTTGGCACTGCATATATGTTTGGGTGGTGTGATGTGTTTATATCCTGCGCTACATTTCTACAGGAAAATCAGCTAATCTTACCATTCAATTTGTTAAGGAATTTAAGAGAAGATATGCGACTGCTTTCTGTAAGCCACTGATTCACTGTAAGCCACTGTGGCTATCTCAAATGTCCCTGCGCTGGTTTTAGCTGAGATAGAGTTAAATTTCTTCATAGTAGCTAGTATGGGGCTATGTTTTGGATTTGTGCCAGAAACAGTGTTGATAATACAGGAATGTTTTCATTATTGCTGAGCAGTGCTTACACAGAGTCAAGGCCTTTTCTGCTTCTCACACCACCCCACCAGCAAGTAGGCTGGGGGTGCACAAGAAGTTGTGACAGCTGACCCCAACTGACCAAAGGAATACTCCATACCAGATGTCATGCTCAACAATAAAGAGCTGGGGGAAGAAGGAAGGGGGGAAATTTGGAGTTATAGCATTTTGTCTTCCTCAGTCACCATTACACATGACAGAGCCCTGCTTTCCTGGAAATGGCTGAACACCTGCCTCCTGCTGGGAAGCGGTGAATGAATTCCTTGTTTTGAATTGCTTGCATGTGCAGCTTTTGCTTTCTCTATTAAACTGTCCTTATCCCAACCCATGAGTTTTCTCACTTTTACCCTTCCAATTCTCTCCCCATCCCACCATGGTCTTCACCACAGGCTGTAGGGGAATCTCTGCTCCAGCACCTGGAGCACCTCCTCCCTCTCCTTCTTCATTGACCTTGGTGTCTGCAGAGTTGTTTCTCTCATATATTCTCACTCCTCTCTCCAGCTGCTGTTGTGCAGGAGGTTCTCCTCTCCTTCTTAAATATGTTATCCCAGAAGCGCTACCACCATCACTGATTGGCTCAGCCTTGGCCAACAGCAGGTCCATCCTGGAGCTGGCTGGCACCAGCTCTATCAAACATAGGGGAAACTTCTAGCATCTTGTCACAGAAGCCACCCCTGTAGCTCCCCTGCTACCAAAACCTTGCCACACAAACCCAATACATGCAGATTAAGGACTACATGATACAACTTGGAGTTTTTGTTACCATCAGTGCATAAAGATATTCAGGTTCACCTTTCTACATAGGGCTTTGGAGTCTTAGCTTTTCTGGTGACAATAGTGAAGCCAGTAACTCAAACCTAATAAGGCTGTTGTCAGCTATGATTCAGCAGTGCTAAGTTTAACAGAAACAAACAGCTGCTGCAGAACTGAGATGAATGTTTAAGCTTGAACATAGTTCCCATCTCCTTCCATCTGACTCATGACCCATGGATAAATTACTGAACAGTAACTTTGCAAAGTGTATCATATCTTTTTAATAGTGTTGATTCCTTCCATGCAGTAGATACTTGTATTGAACATTGTCATGGTTTAACCCCAGACAGCAACTAATCACCATGCAGCCGCTCACTCACACCCCCACGGTGGGATGGGAGAGAACTGGAAGAGTAAAAGTGAGAAAACTCATGGTCTAAGATAAAGACAGTTTAATAGGGAAAGCAAAAGCCACACACGCAAGCAGAGCAAAACAGGGAATTCATTCACTGCTTCCCATCAGCAGGCAGGTGTTCAGCCATCTCTAGGGAAGCAGGGCTCCATCACACGTAATGGTTTCTTGGGAAGACAGACACCATCACTCCAAATGTCCCTCCACCCCTTCCTTTTTCTTCATACCAGCTTTATATACAGAGCATGATGTCATATGGTATGGACTCTGGTCAGTGCTCCTGGCTGCGTCCCCTCCCAGCTTTCCATGCACCCCCAGCCTTCTTGCTAGCAGGCCAGCGGGAGAAGCTGGACTGTCCTTGACTAGTTAGCAACAACTCAAAACATCAGTATATTATCAACATTATTTTCAACCCAAATCCAAAACACAGCCTCACACTAGCTTCTATGAAGAAAATTAACTCTATGCCAGGTGAAACCAGGACAAACATGCAGGACTTTGTCACAGTTGTACAATTCAGTGCCTTTCACAGAATCATTAAGGTTGGAAAAGACCTTTAAGATCATCAAGTCCAAACATCAACCCAACACAAGCTCAACTGATAGGATAATTTCAGAGTAAACCTTTAACAGCCTTTGATTTTCTGATCCTTAATAGCACTGTGTTCTACTTCAGTACCCAGTGTGAAACGAGAAGTGACAGAGCCTAAATGTCAGCCATGGGAGAAAGTGCAGCAGTCACAATGTGTGTGCGAAATGCCCTATGAGTGGGGGTAAATTCAAGCTGAATTTGGCAATAACTTTCTCACTTTATTCAAGACCAATTAGATTTCTTAAGTCTTCAGTCCATGACAGATGAGAAAGCTTTACTCAGATGAGAAGGAGGCACTGTATTTTGCTTGCTTTACAACTCAATGTCCTGTTCATCACTTACTTGCCTTGTCAGAGCCATCAGTGGGTTTTAGCAGTGATGGAATTTGATTGGATGACAAAGGTGAAGGTGGATATTTTTAAAGGTGGAAAGATGGAAATATTTTAAATATTCACCTTCCACAGAAGGTGAAGGGATAATTTCAGTTCCACTTGACCTGTGAAATAGATAGAAAAAATAAAGTGTTATTTTGAAGATTTAGAAGATAGAGGAAAAGTTAGAACAGAGGCCCTTGGGATATAAACCATCAAAGCAGTAAGCTAGTGAAATAAAGCAGATTTCTTTTCCCTGCTGAGAGACTGAAGAGTTATGAAAGACAATTATTTAATCTCCTATTTACACAGCAGTTTGCACAGCCCAGTCATGTGTTCTGACCTCATAATGTGCAGACCAGAGTTTATTGTTCTCCATTTGATCTAAGCCTACATTCTGCAACAAGCAATGCAGGAGAAATGTATGGAAATTAGTAACTCTCAGTTCTTTGATAAATGTAGAGGTAACAGAAACAGAACAGAGGAGTAACAAGAAGATACCTGAGACCACCTGGTGCTGATGGCCAGATGTGCCAAAGAGCTCAGCACTCCAACATCTGGGCTGTTTTTCATAGACTGGATGAAGTCTTCTATAAAGTCACCACAGTGGGTGTGAGCTCTGGATACGATATCTGGCCAGGTTTAAGTCACAGTAGGAGCTGAACAGTTTGGAAACTTGAGGTGGGTTGACCTTGGCTGGGTGACAGGTGTCTACCAAGCCGCTCTATCACTCTCCTCTTGGGGGAGGGAATAAGATTAAAAAAACCTCATGAGTCAAGATAAAGGCAGTTTAATAAAGAAAAAGCAAAGGCCACACATGGAAGCAAAGGAAAACAAAATATTTATTCTCTACTTCCCATCAGCAGGCGATGTCCAGCCACTTCCTGGGAAGCAGTGCTTCAGTATGCATGGCAGTTGCTCCAGAAAGCAAATATCGTAAAAACAAATGACACCACCCCACCACCCCTTCTCTTAGCTTTTATTTCTGAGCTGATGACATATGGTATGGAATATCCCTTTGGTCAGTTTGGGTCAGCTGTCCTGGCTATGTCCCATCCCAAAACCTTGCCCACCCCCAGCCTACTGGTGGTGGTGGCAGAATGTTGGAGATGCAGCCTTGATGCTGTGCGAGCACTGCCCAGCAGTAGCCAAAACACTGGTGTGTTCTCAACACCTTTCTAGCTACCAATACAAAGCACAGCACTATGAAGGCTGCTATGAGGAAAGTTAACTAACTCCATCTCAGCCAGACCCAACACAAAACTCTGACAAGAGACCCAATTTGCCTTTTCGTCTTGTAGCAGGCAGAAGAGATTTTGAAGCCGTCACAAGTTATTTCAAGCTAACAGAACTTCATTGGAGTATGTGTACTACATCAGCCATACAGTTCAGGAGTTCCCTGCACAGTGACTCTGGTTCCCAGCCAAAATTGGCACATCTTGAGCATCTCAAAATTAAAATTTGTGAATTTAGTTCAGGTTTTGTAGATCCACTGGGCACTTCCCTAGGATCTGAAGCTATTAGCTTGCATGTAAAGGTAAGTGCCAGGTTTGTAACAACTCTAAGACTCTAATCCTAACCTTAAACACCTAAATATTTTAAATAATTGGGTCCTATGCTTTTGTCTCAATACTCATTAAAGTGAGGCAACAACCCCTCCTCTGGTTTATGGGTGCATTGATAGTAATTACATAGAAGACAATGAGAGTCCACAACGCTAGGGAAGGCCTTGGGCAGTCACAATAACCTTGGAAGTTAATTACATTCAGTTTTGCTTTCAGGCTTCAGTTATAATTAACCTACTACCTGTCTGTTTATTTTTTATAATTACATTCAAAATGGCAGGAAGATAGATAACAGTCATTTCTGTTACCTGATGCCATCTTCTCACTCTGTCTTGAAATCACATATCTAATAATAGAAAGATAAATCATCAGCTGTCAAAGCAGACTAATCTGACAGCCTATTAAGGCTGTAGAACTAAGGCACATAAGCAGATCTTGGTCCTTCCTCAGTGATTAGAAATAACTTGGCTTGCTTTGCTGTGATGGTGACGCTCAGCAGCAGCCTCTGGTTGGAAGAGAACTGGGAACAACAGTTCACATAGGAATTCAGGAACACCATGGTTTCAGACCCATCCTACATCCTTTCAGTTTCCAAGAGACTAGCAACAGAGACGTCCAGGGACAGTACAAAACCCCACAACAGGCTTGTGAGGGGTAATTTGTCACTCATGAAAGAGTGCCTTCGGCTACATCTATCCTCATCAATTAGAGCCAGGGAACAATCCTAGGCACTAGAGCTGCTAAATTGCTAAAGCAGCTCCTGGCAGATATTTGGCAAGTGCCAACTCCCAGACAAATCCTAAACACAGCAGTTACTAGGGTCAGTCATGCCCAGTACATAAACTTGAGTTGGCTAGCTCAGTCGGTAGAGCATCCCCACGTTGGGCACCAAAAAAGACTGCCGTGGTTTATCCCCAGCTGGCAACTAAGCACCACACAGCCGCTCGCTCACTCCCCCTCCCACAGTGGGATGGGGGAGAGAATTGGAAAAAAACAAACTCGTGGGTTGAGATAAAAATGGTTTAATAGGACAGAAAGAGAAGAACACAACAATGATAACAACAACGATAATACCAACAAAGGAATGTACAAGAACAAGTGATGCCCAATACAGCAATTGCTCACCACCCAGTGATTGATAGTCCATCCCCGAGCAGCAATTTCCGCCTCCCGGCCAACTCCAGTTTATGTACTGGGCATGACGTCATATGGTAGGGAATATCTCTTTGGCCAGTCTGGGTCAGCTGTCCCGGCTGTGTCCCCTCCCAGCTCCCCGTGCACCCCCCAGCCTTCTTGCTAGCAGGCCAGCACAAGAAGCTGGACTGTCCTTGACTACTTAGCAACAGCTCAAAACATCAGCATGTTATCAACATTTTCTCATCCCAAATCCAAAACATAGCCTCACACTAGCTTCTGTGAAGAAAACCAGCTCTATCCTGGCTGAAACCAGGACACTCATATACAAGTTTTTGTCCTTAAGACACAGATCTTGAGATTTATCATCCTCAGGCAAATAAAGAAGGCCTCTGAACAATTTTAAACATAACAAACAACTTCACTATAGATTAGAAGCTTCCCCTGGATCACACTTTGTTCTTCCAAATTCAAGCTGATATTTAAACATAAAATACTTCTTACACCTCTGCCTGCAAAGGCAGCCTTTACATTATAGTAATAGTACACTGCTATCTCACAGTCTGTGCAGCCAGACAAACAATATAATGTAGACAAATGTACAAGCTTCCTTTATTAGCTACTTGGTACTGTGCATCCATTGGGCTGTCCTCTTGTGCCTCAGAATAAGAGCACTAACCTTATTCTTCATGTTAACAGAACAACATTAAGGAAAATTCAGGCAACAAAAGCTTACTAGGGATTTAGTAGCTGTTATTTTGACCCACTGCAGTTAAGGATGTTAATTTACATAGGAGTTAGATACATAATACAGTTAATAATCTTTGAAAAACATATTCAGTTGCAGGTAAATACAGCAATCAAAGTTTTCAGAATCAGCTGATTAATTCTATACCAGGCTTCAAGTATTTTAAAGGTGCGCTATGTTACAGGTAGTTTAAACTATCTGTAAATCCAGCTCTTACAAAGCTTCAAAATCAATCATCTCTCAAAGAACCATCCTTAAAGCTTAGAACAGGTACTTTTCCCTAGTACCTTAGCTATAGACCTACCAAAAAAAACCCCAGCTCTGATTCCCAAGGAAAAAAAAAAAACCTTAACATTTAGCCAGTACACAAACAAGCTTTGACTCATAACTTCCTTACTAAAGCTTCTCTCCTCCACATTCTTCTTCCCCTGACAGGCCACTTTTATATGGATTGTTACCTCCCCTTCAGGCAGCCTCATGAAACTCATTAGGGCCATTTGCCCATTCCTCATCAGTCTCTCTTCCCCACCAAACACCTGTTTAGCTGAGGTTGACCCTCAGAACTGACCCATTAGATAGTAATAATTTCTGTGGGAGTGTTTCTGAGCTCAAAAAGAAGAGCTGTGCTGAAAGGGAAATAAGCCTTTAGAGCTGTATTTCAAAGCTCTCTTTCCTCTAGGAGTGCATCTCTGCTCTCTCATACCCTGCACAGCACCTTACCTATGGCTGTAAAGTGCAGCCAGGAGAGCATTCCCTGGTATGGGGAGGTATGTTTTTGTTCATTCCACACAGATGTCACTGATTGCATTGAGAACAAGTGGAGAAGTTTGAGGTTTGAGATTAAAATCCAGAAATAACAGAAGTACTTTTTCCTCCCCTCCTACACTTACAGCATGAAACACAAATGGTAACAACTTCCTGGAATTGTCCCCAAAGCAACTGCTGTTCAAGGTTGCCCAAGAATTGTTATTACCACTTTTACAAACTAATTTTTGTGGGTGTTAGCACAATGTCTGAATGTCAATGAATAAACAAGTAAATTCCCTGGATAAATAAGAGCAGGTTTTTCATAAAATTTCTGTGGAGATGTATGCATATTTCCAGAAATAGCTTTGGTCTCTGATGTTGGATCATAACATTTTATTTAGTAAAAGATGAGGCTTTTAAAGGACAGCAGGGAAAAGGTCTTTAAGTACATTCTCATTTCTTATAGTTAAGAAATAATTATAAAATAATTTAATATGTGTGTATATATCATATGCATATGAAATGTTTCTGTGTATGTATTTAGGTCTATGCATGTGTAATATATTAGAGAATAATTGATGTCTGAAGTCTTTTTAACTAAAGTCTCACTCTCACTGCTATTGAGGTCAATGGTAAGTACCCAGTAATATCCCTGTCCTACAGAAGGGAAAGATTTTGGTTTTGCTGAGGTGCAGCATCCTGTGGAAAAGGATGGTCTAGATGGCACCAGGCCTCCTGGCGTCGGATGGGATTAACCTTTCTCAAAGGGGGAAGAGGGTCTTTGCTCACAAGCTAGCGGGGCTTATTGACAGGGCTTTAAATTAGACTTGAAGGGGGAGGGGGGTAACATCAGGCTTGCCTCTGACAAGCTGTGGGATGACATGCCAAGGTTAGAGGGACGGGGTGCTAGCAAGGGCCCTCCACCTGTTGCTCTGAGACATGTTGGGTACACTGGAGCATACTTGAAGTCTTACAGAGATGAGCCAGGGGCTCCTGAGATGATAGGAGCCAATGGGGAAACATCAGTGAAAGACCTCAAAGGGGTGTTCCTCTAAAAAGGTGACATGGCCAACAGGCCAGCTGAAGTGCCTCTACACCAATGCACGCAGCATGGGCAACAAACAGGAGGAGCTAGAAACCATCGTGTTAGAAAGCTACGACCTGGTTGCCATTACTGAAACTTGGTGGGACAAATCTCATGACTGGAGTGCGGCTATTGATGGCTACAGGCTGTTCAGCAGGGACAGGCAAAGAAGGAGGGGCGGAGGCGCAGAGGTGTTGCCCTCTATGTCAAGAAATGGATAGAGTGTGGAGAGCTGTCTCTGAAGAATAGCCACGAGCAGGTTGAAAGCTTATGGGTAAGAATCAGGGACCAAGGCAACAAAGGGAACCTTGTGGTTGGTGTCTACTACAGGCCGCCCGATCAAGGGGAGTCTATTGATGAAGCCTTCTTAC